>NC_071088.1:26442500-27162500 GCF_027358695.1 Spea bombifrons | reverse complement strand
ATATTTATCTCCATTTAATAAACTTGATTCCCATCAGTATGTAAAGCAAATTCTATGGAAAATAATTTCTATTTCTATTTTTTTTAAGGTGCAGGTGAAAACTTGGAAAACACAATGACCGCTTTCCAACAGTGAGTATACTACCTTTTGAATATCAATTTGCGGGGTGAATATTAAGAATCATTTGACTTGTTGGTTCAGTGATGTATAAAGCTGTCAACTGAAACCTATACTAATCTGATCCACAAATGGATATGACATTATTGTCCTCAGAGTAGAAATATTAGAACAAGAGGTCTTTGCCTGAAATTAGAGGATCAGCGCCTTAATGTAGAGACGTTTAACCTCACCGAGAGAGTGGTAGATTAGTGGAATAGCCTCCCAGCAGAAGTGGTTAATATAGTAAGGTAATTTAAATATGCATGCGAGTTGTACAGAGATAAAGTTCATCTTTGTGGGAGTTGTGGTTAGCTCCTACGGGATCTTTTAGTAGTTATTGGGAAATATGAATAAACCTTGTAATTATAAAACCTGTGGATTTTTTAGTAGATAGAAAGTTTCATCAATCAGACCTACCGTACGAAAGAACTTCCATTTCTTCAGTAATTGTACCCTCCATATATAATATTTAGAGGAGCTTTTATCATTTCTTTTTAGATTATATGTTATGGTTGGCTCTGTATTAGTTCTTCATTATACTGCTTAATTATTTGGCTTGTGGAGAGTACATCATCGGGTCTGAGGGCAAATCCGTGCTGGGCTGCTGGCCTCATGGACACTGATGGGAACATTCACCCATCAACATTGAGAGGAAAGCAAGTTACCCAAACCCTCAATACCTTGTATTCTCTAGAAACATTCAAACAGTCTGATGAAGGATCAAAGTACGCTGATGACCTGCAGATTCCCAGTGGCTTAGATTTAATTACTTCTAAACTCAATCTCAATTCTCCAATTAATCTTCATAATGTAGCTGAAGTACCCGTAGGTTAAAATATTATGTAAAAATCCCTTGGTGCTCAGTGCTTTTACTCAGATTTTGATATAGCCAAGGCAATAGCAAAATGCAATGTAGATATAATCTAATGAAAGGGATTCGCTTTATCTAAGTGTAAAAACATGTTAAAGGTTTTGCAACCATTATCTCTTCTTTCGCAATCGGGATTGTAAGACTCAGTGACCGCTTTCTGCTTTAGCCATTGCCAGGTGTGCTTGACAGCTATAGGCAACAAATGTCATACTGCCGGGGTCTATGTCCATTCAATCGAAAGGCATGCTGAGAATTATGGATTTCGAGACTGTTAGCAGCTATGGCCTAATTGACTTACAGAGTCCCCTTCAGTAGTAGGTAAAACCACAAGTTGTGTTTTTCTGCTGCTATGACAACAAAGCAATTTACCCAATAAAGCCTTCTGTCAAATGACTACAGGCTAGAATCAAATAATACGTGAGAACTCTAAATTGGGGAAAATCTGAACTGATTAAGGATTTATTTACGGACATCTAAGAAAAATTAGAATAATATACCTGGTCATATACTAGGGGAATTTAGTAGAATATGTAAAAGCAACCTAATTAAAAGAAACAGCTATATACTGTGAAGGTAACAAAAAGTCAATAAAAAAAACTTTTTTTTTAACCCAAAAATCGCTGTCAGACATATGGTTGGATGTCTGAAATTTGTTTTGTATGATATCTTTACTAAAGGAAGATATAAATACCGAATTTGATATATCTATACATAGTTCACGGGTCACGATGGTCACCCCTCGCATGGTGAACTGGTAAGTTGAGTTTAAGGCTCCATAAAATTACTTCTCTAGTACTGTGTAAACAAGACTTGTATTAGTTCCAATAGTCATAATAATGGTAACCTTGAAAATTGGCAAGAATGAGCACAAATTCCAAATAACAAATGTATCCTTGAAAACGGTAAAAATATCTGCAAACATGGGAAACTTTATCAAGGAACATCCTGAATCCAAAGAAAGAGTCCTTGAGATTAATACTAGCAAAAGAGCCAAGGCCATCTTTAACATGGAGCAGCTCTCCCGGGTCCAAGCTTACCGTAGATGCCTATAGCAGCTGCCCCTTTTGCCCCTCAGCAGCGGCTCTGTAATGTTATCCATTAGCAGAAGAGACCATGTGATGCAAAAAAATACTCAAAAAGTAGTTGGAAAATCCAGCCTTTTATCGAGTTGAGTAGAGACTACCATTTGCCAGTGGCCTCAACTCAAATGGAAGATGCATACTATGATGTTTCACCCCTGCTGCATAATATAGATGGGGTGTAAAGTGCCATCAGAAATCAGTCTTGGGTCAACGTAACATTTTGTCCCAATTAAGTAGATCTGTAATGTATAATGTGATGCATGCCGTTAAAACAAAATCGACCTTAAAATCGGGGCATATGTATTGCATTCAGTCGAGTCATGATGACAGTGTTGTTTTGAAGTCATGTACAATATCTGTCTAGTCAAGTGACCAAAAATGAGTGTTTAAACAAATAATATGTGTAGCTTCTGTAAGCAGAGAGGTTACTTTGCAAATATAAAATAGGAGTAATTGTTCTAGTGCTTAGATAATATACTTTTATACAGCTGCATGTTATCGGTTTGTATGTATTCTAACCCAATCTACTAGGCAAGCACCCTGACTCATTACCACGCTGCCTTGTGCTAAACATTAGAATGGCTTGTCTTAAGCAACCAGTTGCTATTGTACTACGGCCATACCTGGGAACTCACTAGGTTTCACTTGGAGACTCCGGGTGAAGCGCTGTTTCTCTGGGTCATCACCGGGAAAGTCCAGGTGACTTCCCCGTCAAAAAGCGCGTGTGTCCTGCGAGGTCAGCAGGACGCCCACTGACGTTAGTGGGGCCACCCGCAATGTCAGCGGGATCTCCTACCTTCAAGCTGCAAGGGCTTGCTGATAGCCAGAGCCATAAAGATCCCAGGCATGGGCATGGCATCCAGGCTGCTTAAGCATGGCACTCACCTTGCAGCATCGGGGGCAGCTGCCCTTCTTGCCCCATGGAAGTTATAACCCTGGCAATGCTCAAAGAAAATACATGTTTTTGCCATAGGACATAGATTATACAGTCTAAACAAACATTGGTAAGAAAAGCACAAAATAGTTGGCAAATTCACTGCCCAGTTGGTATCATTCTCACAAAATTAAAAGGCCAGCATTGCTGCCAATGAGAACGGTGAATGAATAGTTTATGATTACTATCAAAGTCTCTGGTATCCAGAAACTGTGGCTCACAAAAGAACTGGCCTCAAATTCCCAGATTTCCTACCTTTATCACAGATCGTATTGAGTAAATAGCTCAGAAAAAGTACAAAGTACATTTATTCAACCTCAAGGTATAAATTCAAAGGTTAGACCAGCATGGAAAGCACCTTCATCACTCTTTGATGACACTGAAACTTTAGCAATTTCTCATTTGGTCACAAACCACTTCGTTTTCATACACGTCCCTTTCACACAAGACAAATACTTAAGAAATAATCAATGAGAACCAAAATATAATTAGCATTTTTGAAATCAAATGCATGTTCGAGTTGTATTTTGTAGGGCTTTGCTGCCCTTCTGTACAGCGATGAGGTTAATTATGTGAAATTGGTTCCTATGGTTTTAGCTGATTTTTTTTTGTTGGTTCCTATGGTTTTAGCTGATTTTTTCCCCCCACTTATTTTGCTTCCCCTCATGTTTCATAGTGCGGTCAGCCTTGGGACTGACATGTTGGAGCTCGATTGCCACCTGACAAAAGATGAGCACGTTGTGGTGTCACACGATGGAAACTTGAAAAGGTCGACTGGCGTCAACGTCAACATTTCAGACCTTAACTACTCTGTAAGTAACTTGATTTCATTTTAAGGATATATTTAAAAATGACAAGCTAAATCGATTAAACCGAGGGGGGTATATATTTTTTTCTAAATTTTAAAAACAAATACAAGAAGAAAACGCATTTGGCTCCAAGGTTACTGAGCGTGGACACAAGCTTGCCCTGAATTTTACAAACAATGAGATTACTGATATTGTACCCCTGCGCTCCATGGTGTTATGTCTGCTGCTTTGTACCAAATACCGTTGGATTTAGGTTAAGGCATTTGTTAAACTGATTGAACTGGCTGAGCATATTTCAAACAGTCTATGGAACGTCCATTATTTCTCTACACTTGGCAACAAGTGGGACATCACACGAGGTGCTTGGTGGCACCAGAACCACCATCCATAGAGTTGCACTGCTTTACGGGGCTCAGGCAGGCTATTTACTGTATTAAAATTGTTTCCTGCTGGATATATATTAAGTCCAGGAAACATTGCAGTATGTTTAGCTGATTAACATTCCACAGTTTGAGAGCTAAGTGAGGGCATGAGCATTTATCTAAAGACGCATTACCTCCCAAGAGGAGGAAACTAGGGTAAAGGCCACTATTCGTTAATTCTCTTAGCGTAAGCCTCACGTACATCGCTATATGGCTAAATAATTCAGATCTTTACAAGTGTAGCCTGTGGTCTCTATATTGCTGTTTTTGGGACTATTAAACAATAAAGAGAGAGAATGCTTTCTGTGACTTGCGTAACATTCTGTCCTCCACAGAGTAAGTAGGGTTTTAATATATTAACAAACACTGATTTCAATCAATAGGGCATGGAAACATCTGAATTCTTTGTTAACATTGTTTAAACAAACCATGTTGCAGATTTAAAAAATTAAGTAATAAAACATCGATTTGATCATTTTACTTCCTTACTTAGAAATAGGATACGTTCTAAAGAACTATAAGCTAAAAGTGGGCAGCCAGTCAGCGGGGATACGTTTAAAAGAGATGTGAGAAAAAATGATTTTATCAAAAAATATCGTACAAGGTGGCTTATCTTGTTTTTGAGACGGTGGAGAGGATGTTCCCTGGTAGCTGTGGACATGCAGCTTCTTTTAAAGTGCCTTCAAATGCGTTATTGGTTGGTGGGGCTCCGTGTAATTCTCCCATGCAGATCAAACACAGCCTGTTATACAACATGAAATTGCATTGTAATAGATTCCAACGTGAGGCGTTTGTCTCCTGTGTGGATTTAACCACCGATTTAAGAATTTTGTTTGCCAGTAAACACAATGTATATGCTGGCCACTGGTAGAAAGTACCAAGCAACTGTTCCAGATTTATTTGGTCTTTATTTTGATCTTCATGATCTCGTTTAGTGTTTCTTTTCTCTAGGCTGAAAAAGCTGGATTTCTATAGAACTATGAGTCGTCCAGCAAGTGTCAGAAATGAACATCTTTGTTATATTCATATAGAGAAACAATCGTATTGATGAATTTACTGAATACATGTTTATCTTTACAGGATCTCCCTACGTACCTGTGCCAACTGGATGTCACCTTTGAAAAGGGTAAACATCATAAACTATTTTCTATGAGTCTTTCGGTTCATTTGTTCTGAACGGCCATCTGCTGTGCCACCACCCCCAGCTTTAATCGGTTCTAGGCTGTATACACAGTCATGGAGCTTGACCTATGTTTTTTTGAATAGGGGTTGGCCTATTTTAAACTTGGTTTAAAATTAAAATATTAACTTAAAATTGTAGAAAATGTTTAAAGTTGCAAAATGTTCAACCAAGATCGCCTTTGCTCTTTAAGGGCTGGTGTGTCTGAGATAGATGAGGCACTTGTGGCTTTATGTGCCAAATGATCATTAGCAGATGGCACAGCGAGGAGAGCAATGAGTCGGAACAGTCACGCCCGGGCCAAGCAAACATTCATTTGTCAGAGATTGGAAAGAACATGTGAGGGCTGTCAGGGAGGGAACAATGCACTACAACCTGAGCCTGGATCAGTATACTTATCATTAAACATTTTATTAAAAGTTAAACATTTGTTTAAGCTGCACAAAGGTATACAAGACATGCAACAAAACAAACAAAGCATTCCAGCTTGTCAGATGGGATGATGCGCACTCAACGCCATCTCCATCAGGGGCTTATCATTAGTTCCAGGGATTGCCACATTAATAATGCACAGCAAGCAAGAAGTGACCGTCTTCATTACGGTTTCTGACAGAACACTGTTTTCAGAGATGCTCAGATGAGAAACAACATTTAAAAGCTTGTTCTGGTATTGAATGTTGGCCCAGAGGTATAAAAAACAAGCCTGGAACAAAATGCCGTGTGAGCCATTTAGCTGGAGCAGTCATTGATTGTCTGTGAATTTTCATTGACTCTTTGAGCATTTAACTTTTCTGAGCACTCACAGTAGAGGAGATGCCATAGGCCTCTCCGTGCTAAAAGCTGATGCCCTGTAGATGTTAAACACAATCTATGATTCCACCGCTCACCGTAAAGTTACCCGACACACTGAAGTCCCTCAATGATCATACGGTTTGGATCAACGCGGCAGCTGGTCATTTTCCAGTTTGCATTCTTCCCCCTCCATTTTTTCTTTTTAAATGCTTGTTTGTTTACACAGTATGCATGCTAGATTTTTACTTGTTTGCACGATGTAGGGTTATGTTTAGTATTTCCCTAAACTTTTACATTAGCCTTTGGAGACTGGACTTGGAAAGTCCCCACTCAAAGTCTTCAGTTAATGAACCTCTTGGACACTCCTTAAACATTATCAATACATTAACATTTCTTTGGCTTTTTTCTTTATATCTAACTCCTTGTAGCCCATTTGCAGCTAAAAGTTACCAAGTTTCCCAAAATTATTCATATGTCCTTATACGGGTGAATAACAGCGTGTTACTAACTAACCCTAGTCTATTGCTGTGGTTATCAACCATTCAATCATCTACTCTATCATGCCGCACTCCATATGTGAATCCTGCTTGTGCTTGGCATCTACAGATGACAGTATGGGTCATAGACTCGGACATCATATTCAGTGGACAGATTTGCCTTTTAACGTTCAGAGTCCCAGAGCTGTAAAAAATGCTCTGAAATTGCTTGCCCCACTGTGATTTAAAAGGTTCCATTTGTTGGAAATTGGGTTAACCTGTTAGTGACAGATGAACTTTGTTCCAGATTGCTGCTGTGAAGCAGGAGAAGACAAGCGCATCCCTTTGCTGCGAGAGGTGTTTGAAGCTTTTCCAGAGACACCGATCAACATTGACATCAAAGTGAATAACGGCATTCTTGTTAAAAAGGTATTCCGGCTCTTCCATTCCTTATTCCACATTGATACCATCTTGGAGAGAGCGCCATACCAGCAGAGCCGGCCTTATGTGTTCTGGCGCCCTGTGCGGACTACTCCTCTGGCGCCCCCCCACTCTGCCCCTTCTCACTGCCTCCTCCACTCTGCCCCTTCTCACTGCCCCCCCCTGCCCCTTTTCACTGCCCCCGTCCTCTGCCCCTTCTCACTGCCTCCCCCAGTCTGCCCCTTCTCACTGCCCCCCGTCCTCTGCCCCTTCTCACTGCCCCCCTTCCTCTGCCCCTTCTCACTTCCCCCCGTCCTCTTCCCTTTTCTCCCTATCCTTACTTACCTCGTTGCCGGAGTCCTGCGGTGGGAGCGGGAGGCGTCCATCTTCCCGATCTGCCGCGGTGTGCGTTTCACAGCTGAGCACCGGTGCTCAGCATGAAACGCCGGCACCGCGACGGAGTCACGGAGAGTGAGGGGCGCCGAGCGGTCCCTGAAAACTTCACGAGCGACCACTCGGTGCCCCTACCCGGGACTTAAATTGAAACATAATTTTTTTTGTTTGTTTTAACTTTATTTAACATCCTCCATGTAAAATAAAGTTAAAAATGTTTTATTTAATATGGAGGATGTTAAATAAAGTGAAAAAAAACCCCAATGCTTTAATTTAAGCCCCGGGCAGGCGCCCCTGTTGCCATGGCGCCCTTTGCGGCCGCACAGGTCGCACGCCCTTTGCGGCCGCACAGGTCGCACGCCGCACAGGTCGCACGCCCCTAAGGCCGGCCCTGCATACCAGTAGCTAGCAGAAATAATTCATATTTTATGGAATATTGGCTTACTGTCCATACACAAGGGCCAGCTTTCTCTGAAAGGGGTAACTAACAAATGAACGCACATCTCCACAAATACTCATACCTTACTTTACTCCCAATACTCACTGTGTGCTGTAACCCTACTACACCCTGTTACACCACCTCTGGAGTGGTAGGACTCAAACTTCCCTCAAACAATATTTAAGTTAGGGCACCTTCCTTTTGGTCTGTTGCCTGGTTTTACGTTTTGGAGGCCATGTTGTGTCTCATAGATGAGGCCGTTGTACAAGTGCCTTTAACTCATAACAGAGCTAATTTATTGCAGGCAGCACAACTTATCAACCTTTTTTTTTCTACAAGTACCCAAACAACATCCATGTGCCAGCATAGGTGATTGGGTCCTGGTCATAATAAAAAGTACCCCCATATACATAGAATACCTCCCAGCACATCGAGTTTCCCATTGGGAGCACTGTGACGGTAGGAGTTGTTACCGGACTCTTTTAGGCTTGTCGGTTCCTGAAGCGTTACGGCTTCTATCCCACTTCTCAGCTGGCTGGACCTTGAGTTCTCTTCTTTTTCTGGAGCAGCTGAAATCATCTAGTAGTACAGCTCGTTTGCAACCGAGACTTTACTATGAGAATTACACCCAGGAACATCCTTTATGAACCAAAATGTACAGTATATCTACAGTTTAGACCTAGACTGCTAAAGATTGAGACAAAACGGCAAGAATTATCTGCACATTAGCGAGTAAGTGGGGAGTGGAGAAGACTAGTGAGTGGTATTGTTTTAATAATGTAATAAGCAACGCAATGGCGGGGAATGGGTAAATCAGAGAGCCTAGTATGAGGCTGGTTTAGAAATAAACCAATATTTTCTCAGCTGATAGGAATGTGTGTATTTATACTCATTGTAAATATTTGTCTTGTTGAGTGTTCTGCTCGGTGTGTCTGCTCACCGCATTTCTCTTTTATCGCTGCAGCGGCCGTGCAGTGTATGCAGTGTTAAGGGCTCATCAAGGGAACTGCTTGCCAGATGATTCACAGTGTGTGGCTAGTCTTAAAGAAATAGTGAATTCTCAAGCCCACAGCTGGAAAACTCTAGACTTTTGACATTAGGCTTAATCAACTGACGAAGACTTACCACTCTTTGGAAACGCGTGAAGACGGGCAAATTATAATATTGATATCCGAAAGGAATCTAAACAATGTCCTATGTGTTGTTGCTCCTTGAGAAAGTGGTCCATTGTGGCTGTCTCCTGCCGGTATTAACTGGTGAGATGGGCAGTGCCATGGTGTGAAGAACCGGGCCTCATTTAATTGTCGCTCGTTCATGACCAAGCCGGTGTTTATAGCGGTGAAGCGCGGCGGGCACACTTTCTCTTTGTTTTAGGTAGCGGGAGGGTCAGCATGGAATGAAATCCTTTCTTTTAGGGAAAGATTAGAACAATCTGCGATTTGAGCTCCCGGCTACCCGCGAGTATCCTCTGCCTGCTGAGTGGACGATACGAGGGTGCTTATGGCGGTGGAGTTCTGGAGATGATAAAGCGATCTATCTATTCTGATTGTCTCACCGCTGTGGTCAAGTGTAAAGTTCCTAAACAATTCCATGAGTGTAGATTACGTTTTTTTATGCACATAATTCTATAGGGCTACTTTTTAGATACTAATATTTAGGCCACATTGGAAAGAAACCATTACAATGATACGTCTTATGCCGCAGGTGTCAGAGCTGGTGAAAAAGTACAACAGAGAGCACCTGACCGTGTGGGGCAATGCAGACTACGAGATTGTGCAGAAATGTCACAAAGAGGTAAGTGTGGCAAAAAACAAAATATCAGTTTATAAGTAAAGCGGT
Organism: Spea bombifrons; assembly: GCF_027358695.1. Taxonomy (NCBI): domain Eukaryota; kingdom Metazoa; phylum Chordata; class Amphibia; order Anura; family Pelobatidae; genus Spea; species Spea bombifrons. The sequence goes on along the minus strand of NC_071088.1, from coordinate 27,152,684 downwards.
ATTTTAGCTCAGGGAATTAGAGATCTTTGGCAAAAGGTGTCGAAATTAGCATGTTTTCTCTTCTAAAAATCCTTCTCCCTCACACACCTAATGTACAAGGCTGCCAGAACCAATAAGGGGAGAAATAACTCAACAAACAAGAGCAATAAGTGCTATTTGTTGTGAGAACAGGCAGTTAAGATGACTGCCCCCGTGGTATAAATATGAGTTGGGTCTCTAATGCATATACATTATTTTAATATGTAAACACTGTAATGTAGGTTTACTTATTGTACTGAACCGTGAAGCGTAGGACTTGGGAAAGCGGCAGCCCTACATTAAGCTGTCACATGTTGCTGCTTTTAGTTATTTGTCTTTATGCCATTAACCCTCTGGATGCTAGAGGCTTGCAAATACATTGTTTCCTCCGACTTCTATATCGCCATGGTTTAAGTCAGCCACAACTTGAATACTTCCCGTTTTTTCACTTTGACTTGACTTTTTACGCCATCTCATACGGTATCATCAAGGAGGGGAAGGTTCATTCATGTGATTGTGTTTTTTTTTTAATGTTACAGCTTTCTATGATATTTATGATCCATGCTTGTTTTTCCAGAACTGTGACATCCCCCTCCTCTTCTGCTTTCAACGAGTATTACTCCTGGTGGGATTATTTTACACCGGACTCCTGCCCTTTGTCCCCATACGAGAGCAGTTCCTGGAGATTCCAATGCCCTCTATTATAATGAAGTAAGCAATAAAATACAATGTCCTCCACTTTGTTACAGTATCTGAGCAAGCATGTAGGTCCCGGCGTATATCATTGGTAACTAGTACCAACTGGTATGTTCTGGCCTAAGTCAGCTAGGCCTAGACCTACAGCTGCAGGTCCACGATCCAGTGGTAAATGGTCCTATTGGGCAATCAGGCTCATTGGGCCGATTACAAGAGAGATGGTCCATTTACACTATGAAGGACCATGCTGAGCCGGCATAACCTCCATAGCATGCTGTTCCCGGTGACCGCACATCCTCAACGGTGGAGCTCAGCAGTAACACAGACAGGAGAGGCCACAACCACATGGCCAGTCCTGAACATAGAATGAATTGTTAGGGTACATTTGTTTAAACTGGATACAGATATAATGATTAAATAGGTGTGTAGTTCAGAGACTTCTTTACTACTTCCACGCAGTGAGTAACCGGGAAACGGAAAGTAAGTATACCTAAGGAAAGAGGAAATCGTAATGAGACAATGGAAAGGGATCATAAGAATAATGCATTGTAAGCTTATCCTCCTGCACCAGTAGGTTGTAGTCATTTATGTAATTATTAATTGTGTATACTGCCAATTTTAATGTTTTCTTTATCTTGTATTTTATCATATTGCGAATGCAATGCACTAAATGCTTGATGAAGCCTCATAAGAAAGTAATCCAACATGACCTGAAGATGCAGACAGATATAGGCACATTATTTACTGGCATCTTACCCATATGTACAAGGGCACTGACAGTTCTGATCAGTAATGACAGGCTCTCTCAACGTAAAGTTACCATATGTAATGTAACCCATATGATAGTGGTCCCTTTAAGTTTCTGTGTGTCGGTTTTGTAAATGCGTGGGTGATTCTGCAGAATCCTCTCCAATCCATTTGCCCCCTTCTTCTCCCCGGCGTAATGCCCTGCAGGAGATGCATTTGGCCATCCCTGGGCGTGATGCACTACTGAGTGCAATGACTACTTGTGCAATGGCTCTGCTGAATGCTGTGCGTGGGGTGGTCTCCCCAGTTGGCATTGATCTCAATGGGAACACTTTCCTGCCACTTATTGACATTAGACTGTTCCTTTCATGACCTTGGCTGAAGTGAAGGACAGCAGCAGTGACATTTTCCTGCTCTTATGTAGTAAAGGATAGCCTTATATGTGTAAGGCCCGGGGTCTAGTGCCTCGTACGAACCTCGGATAGCAGAAATAAATACTTTTGCAATTTCACGCTTTTTCTACAGACTTAAGGATCCTTCAAAAATGAGCAGAAGTCACAAGTTTGTGGTGTGGATGGCAGATGCGTAAGTATCTCGGCATTTCATCGCATGGGTCTCAGTATGCCTGCATTGCTCTTTTTGTTGAAAGGTATTTTAAATGCTCTCGCGCAAAGCACCCGGCCAGTTTTAGTACTAATCTGAGCCGGTTATTATGGGTCTGACTGGTGAAGATATATCAGGCTGTCAATGCTCTGCAATGTGTAGCTTTCCATGGATTCTATTCTGGAGGAAAGGAAAATAATCTATTCCAAGCGGATTGGCTGTACGTTTTGTTTAAATTATAGGTGAAAGAGCCACAAAATAATATATGATGATGTGTGTTATTTTGTTCTTATATAACATATAGTCTTAGTATAAAAAGTCAATCGCACAAATGAAAAAGGTCATCACCGCACCTTTGTCATGCAGTGTGAATGACCAAACCCAGGACTGAGCTGGTCCTGCGTAATTCAGCAAGATTAATGTTGTGCTCTGATTTCTATAACTTATAATAAGTTGCTCCAACTCACTAAAAACCCACTGAAGAGTGCACAAATCACATAAGGAGTTACGGAAAATAACGATCCAGGGGCCAAGAAGAAATGTCCTCCTCCCATCATAGCAACCAATGGAATGGTCCAGTGACCAGAATCATACCGTGTATTTCCATTAGATCCAGATGACTGATAAAACCGCTCTTCATACATTCTACCACGATTCTACCAGAGATGTAGCTTTATGTATATATTTCCTACCAAATGTCTTCTGCTCATGAGATGCAGTTATAGAAAGGCATAGATATAGAACATACCTTAGCCGTTATCTAATATCGATCTGGTTTGATTGAAACAATGAATGAAAGCACATTAATGTAGATTATTCCTACTGCAAAACACAGCCCAATGTGTTTGGTAATTATTATATTCATTGAAAGTAAGATATCCATCAACGAATTGTTTCCTGTTACAGGTTAATCATGAGAAAAAGTTTGTTTGATCACCTTAAAGCAAGAGGAATTCAGGTAGAGTATTTTCAATCACTGATGTCTCAACATAAATAATTACCCAAATGGTTATGGCTGAAGGTCATGCTCAGTATCCTCTGTATCATGCTCTGAAATTTTTTTATAAAAACATTATTTTAACAGAATGCAAACATCTTAGCGGCCTTTCTTATTAAAGAGGAATCTCTTAAACGTTTGTTGCTGAAAACAAAAAAAAAAACTTCAAATTAATATATATTAAATATATAATACACATGCTTTTAGGGCTCCTATGTCTCCATTATTAATGGTGATATGCGTTGAGAATACATATTGCAGGGCTGCATGAATAGATTTTTAGTACCAATTACACTATACATACAGGTATTTATCATGTTTGTCTGTAGAAAGTTGCAAGATTTCGAATAAGATAAAAAAACACTTAAAACCTATTAATGGAACAGTTATGCCAGTTAATCTAATTAATGCCTCCCCCTGTGCACCACAAATCCGTGGAAAATAGCCATTTTTGTCTTTGATTCAGGCATTGTGCATGCAAATCTGCTGCCCCTTCCAATCAAAAGCACATGTGCCAGGACAGCCAAGAGTCACTTAATGAGCCCGGTTCACAGGACTGTCTCACCAAATATGAGACTGTTGCCAGCTACGCCTGTTCTGTTGTTGCATGTAGCTAACGTAGCGGTCTGTATTCCTATGTATGGTTGCACAGACGTGTTCACCGTGACTTATGCAGCCTGTTCTCATCAGGTGTACATATGGGTACTAAACAATGAAGAGGAATATAAAAGAGCTTTCGACCTCGGTGCCACCGGCGTTATGACGGACTATCCGACCAGACTGAAAGAATTCCTGGAAAACCACGCACACTGAAACTTAACATCAAACGCCGAGCTGCAGGAAAAGGTCTACTCCGGCCATCTGATTGATCTCTTGCTGTGCATTAGGGCCATCATACCTCACTCTCAACGTAGTAAATAGTTACTTATACCTATGTATTTATGGGGATCATGTTATAGTTTACATTTTGTAAATAAGCCGAATCAGGACTAAACCTCAGTACTGTATATTTAAAAAGTAAAAAAAAAAAAAAAACATTTTTAATATAAAGAGAGTCTGACATGGAATGTACTCAGTATTTAATCTGTTTTTATTTCGGTTCTGGCCACAGATTATTTTCTTTGAAAATAAAATAATTCAGCCTCGTTAATCCTCAGAGTAGGGAAAACTCCCCGTTTTAGTATTTAAAAGAGCAATAGAGCCGTTATATTCTTAAAGAGGAGAAAAATGCAAAGATTGTGTCGGAAGTGTTCATGTGTTAGACCAGGAGACCACCCATGATCCTTTAATGTATAGAACAGAGAATGACAGATGATACGTAAAGAGTTATGTATAGAAGTCGTTCCTGATGATTGGACTATTTTATTGCATAATCCCCAGTGTGGAAACTTACTGTATGTTTAAGAAAAAGTAATTAGCTTTTACTCATTATGTGGCCTTAAGTCCAGCTTTAAGTAATTATTATTTTTTTTTTTTTTAAATGATTTTATATTTCCCCCGATTACGACCCTTGGGGTTAACGATCTGGGGTTTGTATAGGAAGTGAAAGCATCTTGTTATGTTATTGTTGAGCCGAATAGACGAATCAGTCCGATGTCTCCGTGTATTGCATCGCAAACAGCAGTTCATGTTGTCGATTTTAGTAAACTATGTTTTGGTGTTTCGATGCTGCTATTACAGTCTGCACACTGAATACGACTTCCCACATAGAGACTTCAGGGCAAAAGTCCTTACGTAGGAGCTCAGCGGGGTCAAAACGGGCAGCAACTCCAGGCCCGGGATTATTTTTGGAGCGCACAGCAGTGGACTCATTCAACCCCTGCAATGTAATTATTTAAATATTCACCGGGACGTAGCATTGTGCAAGACAGCCAGACACATTCCCCTCTTTCTACATGTCTGACGTTATGCACATGCATGATCCCAGAAGAAGGGCACAAGGGGCTTCCCAAGGGCCGCATTTTAATTCAAGACTGCCCTGGATTTGCAACTTGTCAACCCAATTTTTGCTTTCTCTCTTTTGCTCCATGCGGCCTACAGAATTTCTTATACCCTTCCACACACCGTGGAATGGCTTTCCGTAGGCCGTGTAAAATATTACATGCCCGTTCCAATACAAAGATTCATAATGCTGATATGCATGTCATGTTTTGTTAGGAATATATTATTAATATACTTACGACTATTCTTACATCTCAGTAGTGAATCTATTTCTACGCTTTCGTAAAAAGTGAAGCCAGAATTAGGAGGGCCCTTGGAAACACAAATAAGCCATTAAAACCGCAGAGAAAGCGCGGTAACATTAACCTGATCTGTTTCCCTGTTTGCTAAATTCCTTTTCGCTCTGTATCGTTCTGTGTAATATAAATCATAAGAAACATTCTCTAATAAAGCCTCTTTTTTTATACAAGATGAATTTAGCTTTATTTACAAAATCGCAAAAAGAAGATGCTGGAGCCATCTTAACATCCAATGTGTAACTTATATAGGAGACTAGTCTAAAGACAAAATAATTCTTTATTATTCAGTATGTTTTATGCAGTCCAAGCTAGTGCATGGATACAGTTTGTACAGGTATCCGAGTAAAGACGGCTTGTATCACAGATATTCTGGATTAGGTTTACGTAAAAAAAGTTAATATGCTTTAATAAGTAGTTTAACTATTGTAGCTGGAAACGGCTGATTTTTAATGGAATATCTTCATAGATGTACAATGGTCATTTATCACTCCCATCACTCCTGTGTTCCAATGGCACGTTCGCTAATTCAAGTATAAATTTAAAATGCTCATTTCTATATACCGTATATTTTTTAAAGTCAAGTAGTACTGACATAAGGTTTTTCCGTACTGTACAGTAATCTAAGGAAAATTTAGTGCTGTGTCTCCCTCTAGAGTGCAGTATTTTATTTTTTTAGTTAAGAAATAATGAAGCATTGCCAAACACTAACTTACATCCCCTGGGAAAGCCTAAAGACTTGCTTTTGCCAGAGAATTCCCATTCACAAAATAAATTCCCATTTCACATTTTTTTTTTATTAATACCGGTAATAGAAAAAAAAGCAGCCAACAAACAATGTAACCAGCACTGAAACATTTTGTATTTAATTTGTCATTTGTGATCTGTTACAGTTTTTGTCATATTGAACTGAGAACAAGAATAAAGTAGAAACCGACCCCTTTCTAAATAAATCTCCTGGGTCCGAACACACATACATTTTAGATTAATGCTATGGGGTAATGTGTTACGATTGTACATTTCTAAAAAAGATGGAGACCAGAACAAGAAAGAAATTCTGTAGTCCAAAGACTCTTTCCAAAAGAGTTTGTTAAAAAGATATCAGTGCAGTTCTGCGCATGTCCCATAGACAAATATATCTTATTCTGCTCTGTTTATTCATCATGGTCCTCAAGTTCTGGAAACAAAAAATAGAAGGTAATTTATTAAAAATGATTACGGTATTTAGTATTTATTCACATTCTGGTTACATTCTCCTAGCAGGGAATATTGTTATTTGCATCCCAGGTAAGTTCCCAGGTAGGCTCCACGGAGCTCTCAATTTGGTGTAGCGGCTTTGAGAAGGGTTAGAAAGCCATTATTGGGTGGAGTGTATGACTTGGGGGCTTCAGCCAGAGACTCCAGGTCGAATCCACAGAGTTCCCCGGTTATACGCCACCAATTGTTATCCACAAACCTATTATATTTTAAGATGTTATCCTTGCTATGCAGTCTGAATGTCCAAAACTAAAACTTATAAACTGGCCCCTGCTTAGTGAAGAGTTACTGCAGGAAGATTAATGGAAAGTAAATAAATCATGCAGGTCCATCTCAGACCTTCTCAAAAAGGAGAAGCTTGACTTATTTGCCCTATGTAATGTTCCTCTCCCCTACAAACTCCTGGTTTAGTTAAATTTAGTTAAATTTTCCCTGATAAGACTATGCAGGTATTGCTTTCCTGCATAATACAGATATACATATTACATACAGATATCTTCACTTTTTGCCTGATAATATTAAGGTTCTTCGTTTTGAGATCTTAGCCAGAATCCAGCCTTGTACAGAGGTTTATCTGACTTGCCAAGATTGGGGTACTTTGATGTATTAAATGTACCTTTTTCATCGGCACCCCAAATTTGTTATTTTTATGCTTGTTATTTTTTTTTGTAATTTTGTGAGTCTACAAAAATGCCACCCCATTAAAATATTAAAAAGGTTATTTATAATTAAATATGTTATATTTTCTATAAATGATGTAACAAGGATCCTGTGTTTTTCATACCTTCTCCGCTTTTCCTTTTTCTCCATGGGCTTAAATCTAGTCTTGGGATACTGGTGCAGTTCACAAAATCTCTTGGGTACTCGTTAGCCACAAATACATTTTTGGGGACCTTAGTAATCCTTGTGTTGTCACAAATGATTCTTGACATTGTCGCCCTCTGTATTGCGTTCAGTTGAGCCACCGTGAACTCACCCGGCTTCTCGTAGTAAAATCTGCGAAAAGAAATATTGTTTAGAATTAAGCAGCAAAGAGGTTTGGGGTTTAGTTAAAGCCCTGCTCACTTCTATGTGTATTGTGATTAATTCCCACCCATTGTTTGCACTTTCCCTGCTTATTTTTAATCCTATGACTCACCGTCAAATATTCCTACAAAAAAACTACTGGAGACCCAAGGAAGCCTGAAGTGTAACTCAAGTTTTGTCACGTAATAATGTCATAGTGTTTGGTTACTGGAAATTTCAATTACATGCAAATGATGTTACCGAGATTGTAGAAGTTACCTGTCCCCATCACGGCTCCTGCGGAACTGGTCCCCAATCAAACAGGCCAGCAGTTTGCCCACTCTGCCATTTGTGACCAGCGGCTCAGCAACAGCACCCATCCAGATGTCAATATTGTTGGGTGTCCCGTACAGCGACATCAATTTCTCAGCCAGTTGTTTATTGCCCATCACTTGAGCCAGTTGTGTGAGATTTTGAGGTTGAGAAAGCCCACAAAATCTCCTAAACGCATTGTATCCTAAATAATTACAAAATATAAAAACGAGTCAGCTGAAAAAGTGAAAAATATATACAGATGATACACACGATCAGTAGGAAATCAAACAATATGATGTTATTGTACTTTGGTATTGTGGCTTCCACCATTAAGTTCTCAGGAGGGATGGTGGGGGAGCTGAGGATTTTGTAGAAACTGTCAACCACATGAAAGGCAGGGAAAAAATAATGGAGCAAAATATATTTTTAAAGAGATGGATATGCCAGGGTAAGAGGCCATGGAGGGCTGGCAATAATCATCCTGGGGAAGAAAGTTCAGCCAACTGGCCCAGAAATACCATTGGAAAACAACATGCTTAATGGTGATTATCTAGTCCTGCTTACAGTGGTTTTCATGCGGTCCAGGGAGATTATTTTTATGATGCCCTTCATAAAGCCTTCAGATGGAAAATCCTTCATTGCTGAGATATGGCACATGCATTTCTAAATACCAGATAATACTTTTTGTGTATATTTATTTAACAATTTAACATATTATTGTTATGCTTTTTAGATAAAGGAATCCTTTTGGTATACCATTTATTTACCTGGGAGCCCATGTTCTCGGCCACGTTGCATGTTGATGGCACCTAAATCAAGGCCAAGCCTTTTAAAAAGCTCAAAGAGATGTTCGCGGAGCTCATCAACCAAAATCTGGTTCTGGCGGTTTAGTTTGGCCTTATTTGCCATAAGGCCACGAAGAAGAGGGTCAACACCACCTGTTAGAGAAATGATGGAGAGTCATAACATTTGAACAAATGAAGTAAAATTGTGACAACTTATACAGGATAGATGGATAGATATATAAAACACTATAAAAGAATACAACTACTATTTTTACCTTCTCTTACTACCCTCCAAGTATTGAAGAAGGTAAGGTGAAGAGGGACTGGTGGAAGGCTTGATGAACGTCTATAATTTTCCACCAGCCTGTAGATGAACGGTTGGATCATTGTGTGGCCCATACGAAATACTAAACTGAACACATTTGATGCCCCAGGGTTTACAGATTCATTGTATCTTCTGTAACGAGGGAGCACACGAGACATTTCAGGTCCCAGTAGCAAAGGAAGCCAATCCTTGTAGTTTATTTTCTGCCAAAGTAATAACATAATTATTTACAAGCTGTTCCCAATGTACTACACATACACACATAAAATTATTTAACTGTATTATTTGCAGTTTCAAGGTACACTCTGCATATGGTGTATACAGTATATTGTTGCTTACAAGGTGTATATATATGCGTACAATACACAAGTTCAAGGTGCACTCCATGTGTCTGGGGCCTATAAATCGGAGAAGCCCCCGTGCCAATCAGATCCGGGCCCCATGCATGCACCAGTCCTGGTCACCCCAGTAACTGAGATGCCCTTCAGAAGAAGAGCGGTAGCTCGCTCAGAGAGCATGAGCTGTGCTGAAGATAAAGGCCATGCGGGGGGTAAGAGGGATGGGGGTTATCATAGGAAAGCTGTGAGAGTTGGAGAAGCCCGAGTGCTGTGACGGAGAGATAGACATGGAGACATATAAGAGGGATGGATAGCTGTGAGGAGAGAGGGAAAAATAGTGAGCTGTTAGAAAGATAGCATGTTGGTAGCATGAGTGTGTGTCAGGTTATGTTACAGTGCCAGTTGTGAGCTTAGAATTAGTGGGGCATGGTGCAAGGCAAGCGAGAGTCAGAGTGCTTGTGTTAGTGTATGGTGTTAGAGTGAGTATGAGGTTAGTGTATGGTGTTAGAGTGAGTATGAGGTTAGTGCATGGTGTTAGAGTGAGTGTGGGGTTGTTAGTGTATGGTGGTACAGTGAGTGGGAGGTTGTTAGTGTATGGTGGTACAGTGAGTGGGAGGTTGTTAGTGTATGGTGGTACAGTGAGTGGGAGGTTGTTAGTGTATGGTGTTAGCGTGAACGTGGGGTTATTAGTGAGTGGGTGCCAGAGCAAATTAGGTCACAACTTGGGAGGCAGGCATCTTTCACCATATATATAAACTGAATCTAGAATAGTACCATCCCTGCATGTACAATATATATGCACACATTATTCCTTAGCTGTAACTGCATCTGCTGAACGCTTATTCTAGATGTCAGACACGTTAGTGGAACAGCTAGTGGTAAATAAAAGTAAAAGTCTTGCAGGAAGATCCCCGTCACAGAATGCCAAGCAGTCTTACCTGATTCACTGCTCCAATAATTTTCCTTGTCTCTTGGAATAAGGTTTCTCCAGTCCACCTCGGGTTTAACCTACGCAACTCTCTAGCTATACGGTTGTGTTCCCGTACAAAGATTGTATGAAATGCAGTAAGTCCGGGCTGCTCACTCACACGAGTATCCCCTGTGAACACAAGTAGTAATACATTTACTGATCATAGTTACCGTTGCATGTGTATATGCAGAATTAATAAGCTAAATAAGTACCTCTCATTTCAGTTCTCAGGGTATCTATAATAACAATCATATACCTCTGTTAATAAAGCAAGTAAAATAAGTTTAAAGTATTTATTGTGGACCTGTGTGGATGTCAATGTAAGTGTCTATATATTGCACCAGCCAAAAAGATACCGTATACTTATGTAAAGCTGTAATCGACATTAATTACCCATCACATTTTATTATATTCACATTGATTTGGTTTTTAATTTGTTGGTAGATGATGCTATAATTGTAGTCAAGATACACGTTTATTATATACCAGGATTTTAATCCGACTCTTTCCAAAACTCACCTGCAAAAAAACAGGGCAGACCAGACGTTTTGTTTGTTAAGCGACAGAAGTCTTCTTCACCACCAGATTGAAAAGGCAAGTAAGCGAGGCCACCATCGGTGAACCGGTTATTAACGGCCATCAGGCCCAGTTGATTGCTATTGTTGCGGAGTTCAGAGGCTACTTTATTGGTGCTGCCATAGACCTGGCTGGCATCTATGTACGAAGTAAGAACATTCATCTGCTCACGTACGGGACTACCCTTTACACAGGCTGGAGAGGAACGGAACAGTGGTATGCAATCTGATCGATTGCTTATTCGAGGATCATTTGGCGGAATCTGTGAATTAAAATGACACTGTCTTACTATTTCTTCCAAAGAGGATTGTAATAAATAAATACTTTATGTAGTTTAATATCCTTCACTGAAATAGCTTGTTGAATGCGAAGTTGTGCATCAAATCAACAGAAGGAATAAAACAAAATTCAAAATGTCTCTTGAAGAGGATTCCACCAAAATCTCAGTTGCCATGTTGAATAGATGGTTTGTTGTGGCGTGTCTGGAATGTGGCTAATGTTTGTCGACTTGCAGTGTGACCTTCACATAAATTGGTATACACAAAAGTATTTAAAGGATTACCCGTAGGGGGAAGCAGGGTGGTGCACGGGCACAGCTGACATCACAATCTATCCCCTTCAAGAAGGAAGACCTTGCTGGAGTCTCTGGGGCTAAGTCAAGGTCATGATCAATCCACTGACCCCACTGCATGAACATGAGAGACCTTCGATTGTCCAGCGTCTGTTCTTTTTCGGGAAATCGGATAATTTGATTGGATACAGCTCGTGCCTGTATAAAAATCAGAAGTCAGTATCAAAAATTTACAGAAGAGCTTTCTCATCGCCACGTCTAACATCCTCCCTTACACTGTGTGCAAATTACTTATAATCTGTACTAGACTTGGGCACCAGGGGGCTCTTCGTGTTCGTCTTCGTGCTCGTCTTCGGGGGAAAAAAAATCTTCGTATTCCGCGAATATTCGCCCGTTCCTGTCTTCTCTTCGGGCGAATATTCGCGGACATTCTTCGTGCTCGTTTAATCTTCGTTTTCCTCCTGGTTGCCTAGCAGGGGTTAATACGGGGTTAATAACACATCACAGCAGCAGCAGCTGCCGTGAAGGTACGTGTGTGCAGCTCTATTGGTCGTTTCGGCAGGGGGCTGGTCTGGCATCAACGAGTGAATTGCAGAACTGCAGAATGCACTTCATTCGTTGATGGCAGGCGAGCCCCCTGCCGAAACGACCAATAGAGTTGCACACACATACCGAGGTGTACTGTCCATAGATGTTTAATAAAAGAATAGGGAATATTTTACATTTTTAAATTGATTTTGGACCACTTTACATGCCTAACATTTGCTACCTATTTACAATGGCATACTTTGCAACAACCCAACTTACTTATTGGACAGGACTGGAAAATAGCAGGACTGTCCACCAAAATCTTGGGTGTGTTGGCAGGTATGCTGATGGAAAAATGTTGGACAAGAACTAAAAAATAGCTTAGGGTTAATGTACGGTTATGTTTAAGATTAGTAGCAGTGCACTGGTTTGGTTAAAGATGGATTATGTCTAAATAATAATAATTTAATTTTAATGTTTTTTTTTAAAAAAAAATAGGGGTTTATTTAAATGTATTTTAAAGTTAGATTTATTATTTAGTACTTGATTATATTTATTAAATGTTTATAGTAGCGTTACCTACCGAGCTATACCTACCTATGTGTATTTGCATTTTGCATACCTAGTTTAGCTAAATTAGATGGGACAGGACTGGAAAAAAGCAGGACTGTCCCTGAAAAAGTTGGGTCTGTTGGCAGGTATGTGGATGGAAAAATGTTATAGGGTGAAGTGTGAGTTATAGTGTTAATGTAATGCTATTAGTGAGTGAAGGCCAGGGCAAATAACAAGGAAAAGGTCCTTGTGTTTTGTGCATTGTAAGTGTGTGTGTATGTGTGTTATGTGTGATGTCACTGTGTGTTATATGTGTTATATGTGTTATTGTGTGTGTTATGTTTGGTTGGTTGTGTATCAGAAGGAAAATAATGAAATGGAAAAGGAAATGGGAAAGGCAAATGAGTGGGCAATTGGCGACCCGCTCACCTGTTTCACCCCAGGGCAAAGCACCCAAACACTGTCAGTCTTAGACGTTTGGCAGCAGACTTCCAGAGCTCAGACACAAGGCCCTAGCGTAAGCTGGCCACTCCGGCGGAGGTAGCAGGCGTTGCCACACCGCAAACAGAGGCAGCCAGGGGGGAGAAACTGCCCTTACCATTAGGGACATTTTGGGCATGACTCTAGCCAGGAAGCGAACTGGCAGAGAAGAGATGCTGGCACCACCACCAGCAGCAGCATTGAAAAGGCGAATGAGTGGGCAATTGGCGACCCACTCACCTGTTTCACCCCAGGGCAAAGCACCCAAACACTGTCAGTCTTAGACGTTTGGCAGCAGACTTCCAGAGCTCAGACACAAGGCCCTAGCGTAAGCTGGCCACTCCGGCGGAGGTAGCAGGCGTTGCCACACCGCAGACAGAGGCAGCCAGGGGGGAGAAACTGCCCTTACCATTAGGGACATTTGATTCATGACACTAGCCAGGAAGCGAACTGGCATCGAAGAGACACTGGCACCACCACCAGCAGCAGAATTGGGAAAGGCGAATGAGTGGGCAATTGGCGACCCACTCACCTGTTTCACCCCAGGGCAAAGCACCCAAACACTGTCAGTCTTAGACGTTTGGCAGCAGACTTCCAGAGCTCAGACACAAGGCCCTAGCGTAAGCTGGCCACTCCGGCGGAGGTAGCAGGCGTTGCCACACCGCAGACAGAGGCAGCCAGGGGGGAGAAACTGCCCTTACCATTAGGGACATTTGATTCATGACACTAGCCAGGAAGCGAACTGGCATCGAAGAGACACTGGCACCACCAGCAGCAGCAGCAGCAGCAGAATTGGGAAAGGCGAATGAGTGGGCAATTGGCGACCCACTCACCTGTTTCACCCCAGGGCAAAGCACCCAAACACTGTCAGTCTTAAACGTTTGGCAGCAGACTTCCAGAGCTCAGACACAAGGCCCTAGCGTAAGCTGGCCACTCCGGCGGAGGTAGCAGGCGTTGCCACACCGCAGACAGAGGCAGCCAGGGGGGAGAAACTGCCCTTACCATTAGGGACATTTGATTCATGACACTAGCCAGGAAGCGAACTGGCATCGAAGAGACACTGGCACCACCAGCAGCAGCAGCAGCAGCAGAATTGGGAAAGGCGAATGAGTGGGCAATTGGCGACCCACTCACCTGTTTCACCCCAGGGCAAAGCACCCAAACACTGTCAGTCTTAAACGTTTGGCAGCAGACTTCCAGAGCTCAGACACAAGGCCCTAGCGTAAGCTGGCCACTCCGGCGGAGGTAGCAGGCGTTGCCACACCGCAGACAGAGGCAGCCAGGGGGGAGAAACTGCCCTTACCATTAGGGACATTTGATTCATGACACTAGCCAGGAAGCGAACTGGCATCGAAGAGACACTGGCACCACCAGCAGCAGCAGCAGCAGCAGAATTGGGAAAGGCGAATGAGTGGGCAATTGGCGACCCACTCACCTGTTTCACCCCAGGGCAAAGCACCCAAACACTGTCAGTCTTAAACGTTTGGCAGCAGACTTCCAGAGCTCAGACACAAGGCCCTAGCGTAAGCTGGCCACTCCGGCGGAGGTAGCAGGCGTTGCCACACCGCAGACAGAGGCAGCCAGGGGGGAGAAACTGCCCTTACCATTAGGGACATTTGATTCATGACACTAGCCAGGAAGCGAACTGGCATCGAAGAGACACTGGCACCACCAGCAGCAGCAGCAGCAGCAGAATTGGGAAAGGCGAATGAGTGGGCAATTGGCGACCCACTCACCTGTTTCACCCCAGGGCAAAGCACCCAAACACTGTCAGTCTTAAACGTTTGGCAGCAGACTTCCAGAGCTCAGACACAAGGCCCTAGCGTAAGCTGGCCACTCCGGCGGAGGTAGCAGGCGTTGCCACACCGCAGACAGAGGCAGCCAGGGGGGAGAAACTGCCCTTACCATTAGGGACATTTGATTCATGACACTAGCCAGGAAGCGAACTGGCAGAGAAGAGACACTGGCACCACCACCAGCAGCAGAATTGGGAAAGGCGAATGAGTGGGCAATTGGCGACCCACTCACCTGTTTCACCCCAGGGCAAAGCACCCAAACACTGTCAGTCTTAGACGTTTGGCAGCAGACTTCCAGAGCTCAGACACAAGGCCCTAGCGTAAGCTGGCCACTCCGGCGGAGGTAGCAGGCGTTGCCACACCGCAGACAGAGGCAGCCAGGGGGGAGAAACTGCCCTTACAATTAGGGACATTTTGGGCATGACTCTAGCCAGGAAGCGAACTGGCAGAGAAGAGATGCTGGCACCACCACCACCACCACCACCACCACCAGCAGCATTGAAAAATTGGAAAGGCGAATGAGTGGGCAATTGGCGACCCACTCACCTGTTTCACCCCAGGGCAAAGCACCCAAACACTGTCAGTCTTAGACGTTTGGCAGCAGACTTCCAGAGCTCAGACACTAGGCCCTAGCGTAAGCTGGCCACTCCGGCGGAGGTAGCAGGCGTTGCCACACCGCAGACAGAGGCAGCCAGGGGGGAGAAACTGCCCTTACCATTAGGGACATTTGATTCATGACACTAGCCAGGAAGCGAACTGGCATCGAAGAGACACTGGCACCACCAGCAGCAGCAGCAGCAGCAGAATTGGGAAAGGCGAATGAGTGGGCAATTGGCGACCCACTCACCTGTTTCACCCCAGGGCAAAGCACCCAAACACTGTCAGTCTTAGACGTTTGGCAGCAGACTTCCAGAGCTCAGACACAAGGCCCTAGCGTAAGCTGGCCACTCCGGCGGAGGTAGCAGGCGTTGCCACACCGCAAACAGACGCAGCCAGAGGGGAGAAACTGCCCTTACCACTAGGGACATTTTGGGCATGACTCTAGCCAGGAAGCGAACTGGCAGAGAAGAGATGCTGGCACCACCACCACCACCAGCAGCAGCATTGAAAAATGGGAAAGGCGAATGAGTGGGCAATTGGCGACCCACTCACCTGTTTCACCCCAGGGCAAAGCACCCAAACACTGTCAGTCTTAGACGTTTGGCAGCAGACTTCCAGAGCTCAGACACAAGGCCCTAGCGTAAGCTGGCCACTCCGGCGGAGGTAGCAGGCGTTGCCACACCGCAGACAGAGGCAGCCAGGGGGGAGAAACTGCCCTTACAATTAGGGACATTTTGGGCATGACTCTAGCCAGGAAGCGAACTGGCAGAGAAGAGATGCTGGCACCACCACCAGCAGCAGCATTGAAAAGGCGAATGAGTGGGCAATTGGCGACCCACTCACCTGTTTCACCCCAGGGCAAAGCATCCAAACACTGTCAGTCCTTGGCGTTTGGGAGCGGACTTCCAGAGCTCAGACACAAGGCCCTAGCGTAAGCTGGCTACATTGGCGGAGGTAGCAGGCGTTGCCACACCGCAGCAAGTGCAACCAGGGGGGAGAAACTGCCCTTACCATAAGGGACAATTAAGGCATGACACTAGCCAGGAAGCGAACTGGCAGAGAAGAGATGCTGGCACCACCACCAGCAGCAGCATTGAAAAGGCGAATGAGTGGGCAATTGGCGACCCACTCACCTGTTTCACCCCAGGGCAAAGCATCCAAACACTGTCAGTCCTTGGCGTTTGGGAGCGGACTTCCAGAGCTCAGACACAAGGCCCTAGCGTAAGCTGGCTACATTGGCGGAGGTAGCAGGCGTTGCCACACCGCAGCAAGTGCAACCAGGGGGGAGAAACTGCCCTTACCATAAGGGACAATTAAGGCATGACACTAGCCAGGAAGCGAACTGGCAGAGAAGAGATGCTGGCACCACCAGCAGCAGCAGCAGCAGCAGCAGCATTGGAAAAGGCAAATGAGTGGGCAATTGGCGACCCACTCACCTGTTTCACCCCAGGGCAAAGCATCCAAACACTGTCAGTCCTTGGCGTTTGGGAGCGGACTTCCAGAGCTCAGACACAAGGCCCTAGCGTAAGCTGGCTACATTGGCGGAGGTAGCAGGCGTTGCCACACCGCAGCAAGTGCAACCAGGGGGGAGAAACTGCCCTTACCATAAGGGACAATTAAGGCATGACACTAGCCAGGAAGCGAACTGGCAGAGAAGAGATGCTGGCACCACCAGCAGCAGCAGCAGCAGCAGCAGCAGCAGCAGCAGCAGCATTGGAAAAGGCAAATGAGTGGGCAATTGACGACCCGCTCACCTGTTTCACCCCAGGGCAAAGCATCCAAACACTGTCAGTCCTTGGCGTTTGGGAGCGGACTTCCAGAGCTCAGACACAAGGCCCTAGCGTAAGCTGGCTACATTGGCGGAGGTAGCAGGCGTTGCCACACCGCAGCAAGTGCAACCAGGGGGGAGAAACTACCCTCACCATCAGGGACATTCGAGGCATGACACTAGCCAGGAAGCGAACTGGCATTGAAGAGAGACACTGGCACCACCACCAGCAGCAGCAGAATTGGGAAAGGCGAATGAGTGGGCAATTGACGACCCGCTCACCTGTTTCACCCCAGGGCAAAGCATCCAAAAACTGTCAGTCCTTGGCGTTTGGGAGCGGACTTCCAGAACTCAGACACAAGGCCCTAGCGTAAGCTGGCTACACCGGCGGAGGTAGCAGGCGTTGCCACACCGCAGCAAGTGCAACCAGGGGGGAGAAACTACCCTCACCATCAGGGACATTCGAGGCATGACACTAGCCAGGAAGCGAACTGGCATTGAAGAGAGACACTGGCACCACCACCAGCAGCAGCAGAATTGGGAAAGGCGAATGAGTGGGCAATTGACGACCCGCTCACCTGTTTCACCCCAGGGCAAAGCATCCAAAAACTGTCAGTCCTTGGCGTTTGGGAGCGGACTTCCAGAACTCAGACACAAGGCCCTAGCGTAAGCTGGCTACACCGGCGGAGGTAGCAGGCGTTGCCACACCGCAGCAAGTGCAACCAGGGGGGAGAAACTACCCTCACCATCAGGGACATTCGAGGCATGACACTAGCCAGGAAGCGAACTGGCATTGAAGAGAGACACTGGCACCACCACCAGCAGCAGCAGAATTGGGAAAGGCGAATGAGTGGGCAATTGACGACCCGCTCACCTGTTTCACCCCAGGGCAAAGCATCCAAAAACTGTCAGTCCTTGGCGTTTGGGAGCGGACTTCCAGAACTCAGACACAAGGCCCTAGCGTAAGCTGGCTACACCGGCGGAGGTAGCAGGCGTTGCCACACCGCAGCAAGTGCAACCAGGGGGGAGAAACTACCCTTTCCATTAGGGACATCTGAGGCATGATTTCAGCCAGGAAGCGAACTGGCAAAAGATACTGGCACCACCACCAGCAGCAGCGTTGGAAACGGAAAAAGGTGAATGAGTGGGCAATTGACGACCCACTCACCTGTTTCACCCCAGGGCAAAGCATCCAAAGACTGTCAGTCCTAGGCGTTTGGGAGCGGACTTACAGAGCTCAGACACTAGGCCCTAGCGTAAATTGGCTACACCAGCGGAGGTAGCAGGCATTGCCACACCGCAGCAAGTGCAACCAGGGGGAGAAACTACCTTAAACATTAGAGAGAAAAAATTTAACTTTCCAAGCTAAGAGCTGGGTAACCCAATTTGGGCAGATTGAATTTAAGAAAGGCAATCTGCTCCATCAGATGAGGTGCCATGCGTGAGCGCTGTGGACTCAGTATGTTTCCAGTCATAGAAAACACGCGCTCACTTTGAACAGTGGTTGGCGGACATGATAGAAGCTGCTGCGCAACCCATGAGAGTGCAGGCCACACACTCTTCTTTTCATCCCAGTAGCTAAGAGGATCAACATTAGGAGCAGAAGGAACTTCACAGAGGTAAAGTTTGACCATTTCAGCAGCACTACTCTCCTTTCTGCTGCTAGCTCTGTCAGATGGTCCAACTATACTGCCAAGTGCCTCTTCCCAAAACGCAGCTGCTCCACTCAGCTGTGTTGTGCTGCTTGTGGCACTGCTGCTGATGCTGCTGCTAGGGGTAGCAGACCACATCATCTCTTCCTCCTCCTGCACCTCACCCTCCTCGGACAGCATTCCCATTTTACGCTGCCAGTCACGCACCTTGTTGACCAATTGCTCCCGGTAGCTACTGAGAACATTGAATTTCAAAGCTAGCTTTCCCTTAATTCTTGGATCACAAAGGCACGCTAGCATCATTTCGGGACTCTCTTCCATTCGCTTGCGAAGGTGTACTTTTAGCAGATCCTTCAGCTTCCTGACTATGGCTGCTACGTCAGGATGTAGAGTGCCACCTTGAACAGCCTCACGGTTTCCAAGGAACACATCCATCTTGCTGCCTAGATGGGAGAACACTGGGATTACCTGGGCCAGACTGGCAGTGTTTGAGCTTAAATTTTCTGTGGCATCCCTGAATGGTTTAAGGACTGCCACTAGCTGGGCGATCACTGTCCAATCCTCCCTATTCAATGGAGAGGTAATCCCAATATTGTGCTCTGAGGCAAGATTATGGATTGCCCTCTGCTGCTCCAAAATCCTCTCTAGCATGTCTAACGTGGAGTTCCACCGTGTACTGACATCCTGACGTAGGCAGTGTACGGGAAGACCTGACCTCTCTTGCTCTTCCCTCAAAAGTTGGCTAGCCTTAACACTATGGTGAAAGTGCCCAGCGATCTTTCTGCAGCGGGACAGAACTACTGCTGCCACATTAGTTCCTTCTGACATTGCTGCCTTCACTACAAGATGGATGATGTGGGCTGCACAGCGCACACCAACAATATGACCATCTCGCAGCGCTTTCACCATATTGGCACCTCCGTCAGTTACCACAAAACCAACTTCAACATTGGTGCCCGCCTCTGCTCCCACCCAAAGGCTAAACATTTTCCTCATCGCATGCAGAATGTTTTGGGAAGTGTGCTTTTCATCCATCACTTCTGCATGGAGAAGGAAAGATCGGTAGCCTGCTGCAGCAGCTTCCTTAGACACACCGGGCTGCCACCAGTGTGCTGTCAAAGAAAGAAAGGCATGCTGGCCGCTAGGTGCACTCCACAAATCTGTAGTGAAATGAACAGACTGACCAGCAGCCTTGGAAAGCTCCTCTTTCACTGCTGCAACACAGGACCGATACAATGAGGGGACAATGTTCCTGCTGAAAGTGGAACGTGACGGAACTGTATATTGTGGAGCCACAGCCGCCATCAATTGTTTGAAAGGCTCCCCTTCGATCATAGAGAAGGATGCCCCTCCAACAGCAATGAACTGACCAATCAGTCGCGTTACTTTATTGGCCTGCTGTTTGGGCATTGACCTTTTGGATTGGAATGCCACAAATTGTTCCAGGGTGGGCTGGACATGCAGTGCTCCAACCTGCCTTGGTCTCTGGCTGCCAGCACTAGTTGCTGCTGCTGCTGCTGCTGCTATTGGCTCAGAAGAAGAAGCTGTTGGGGTTTTTCCACGGCCACCAGCTATGCTGCCTGCACTAAGTTTTACCTCTGCATCTTTCCCCAATAGCACAGCGTTGTGTTGAGTGCTGAGGTGATGCTTCATGCTAGCACTGGTAAAATGGCCAGACACTTTCCCTCTGCTTATTAGCTTCCCACAATGTTTGCACTTTCCATAGCGCCCTTCTTCAACATTTTCAAAGTGCTCCCAAATTGGGGCGCGCATAGCCTTGGAGTGTGCCTTGGGTGCTGCTCTTACTGCTCGGGGTGGATCAACAGAGGCAGAACTAGTGGTGGTGGGACTGGTGGTAACAGTACTGGCCATAGTGGGACTGCTAATTGCTTTAGATTTGCTAGGTTTTGCTGCTGCTGCTGGTGGTGGTGATGGTGATGATCGTAGCGGAGAAGGTGGAGGCTCAGGGGAAAATTGTGCACTAGTCATTTGGACACTGCTCCCTGAGGAATCTGATTCCTGACCACTCATCTCCTCTACTTCCTCTGGCTCATAGTCTAGCTCTTCATTAGCCAGATCGAATGGAATTCCTGCTAGGCTGGAGCTAAGACTGATATCGTCGTGAGACTCGTGACTAGTAGTAGTGCGAGCAGGAAGAATAGACTCTGCACTTGGCCTCTCAGTCTCAGGCTCCTCTGCTACCTCGCTAGGTGGAGTTCCACTATGTGTAGCCCTCTCTCTAACTGTCTTTACAAAAATTTTGTAAGGACTTGGTGGCTTGCTAGAGGTACTAGGAGGACATGGCGTGGCGGTACCAGTGGGAACAGTAGGCGCAGCACTAGTGGTGGTAGAGGCGGGGGTGGTGGTGGTGGTGGTTTTCCCTACAAAGGAATGAGATCGCTTTGGTTTGGGACCCCTCTGAGTCTTGCTGCTAATTTGGCTCTGCTTGGTACCTTGCATGCTGCTGGTGGATGGGGAAGATGCTGCTTGGGGCAAAAGGCACTTCTTTTTAGTCACTGGGCTGGTACTACTTGTGCTACCCTTTAACTTTGAACGTGCTTCTGGTGCTTTAGGCTTTCCGTAAAAAACCATAGAGCTTGTGGGCCTAGCCGCACTACTACTGCCTGCTTTTGGTGCCTTTCCTTTACTTGATGATCCTTCAAGCAATGCTTCCCCAAATGATAAGCGAGAGCTTGGCCTACTTGGCCGACTAGACTGACGCAAAGGCTGCATCTTAGAGCTGGTGGTGGTGCTGGTGGTGGTGCTGGTGGTGGTGGTGGTGGTGGTGGTGGTGGTAGATGGAGCTTGTCCCTCCTTAGTCCCAAAAGGAGGATCCATTTCAAATTTTGTGTTGTGTGTGTAGTGTAGTGTAGTGTAGTGTAGTGTTTAAAAAACTATAAAAAAAAAATAAAAAAATAAAAATAAAAAAAAGGAAAAACGAATTAAAGACAAAAAAATTAGAGGAAGTTCTCTTCAGTGCTACTGCTTAAAAAGTAAAACTATGCACTACTGCACTGTGCTGTGTGCAATCTGCCAAAATCCTAAAGTTATTTAAATTATTAACTCAAGATTAACTATTTAATAACTAGCAGTATTTTATTTTTAATTTGAATTTACACGGGCCTAAGAGCTTAGCCTACTACTATGCTAGCCTAAAGCTATATTTCCTTACTATAAGTCTACCTCTAGGCAGACGCTCTCAAACCCACTAAGCTAAAGTGAGGTTAAATCAGATTCAGTATATGATTTATTAATTAATATTAAGTTATATAATATTAATAGATTAGAACTAATTTACTTATATATTATGTATTATAGATAGAAGAATATAGATTATGAATTAGAATTTAGAATTAGAATTACTTATATTATAGATTATGAATTAGAATATTATTATTTATAATATATTATAGATTAAGATTAAAGAAGATTAGAATTATTTTAGTACTACAGCTAGTAGCTTGAAGCTTTGCTTAGTACAGCTCGTCACAGTCAATTTTTCTTGAAAAGAATTAGAAATAAAATAAAATGTCACAGCAAAACAGTTATCTTCACTGCTTGCTGCACTCACTAGCCCAACAAGTTCACTTCACTGATGGACTGAGGTGAGCAAAACACTAAGGGTACTTTTAATAAAATTGAAATAAAATGTAAAATAAATGAGAAAATCTTTGCAAAACAGTTAACGTCACTGCTTGCTGATCAAAAAAAAACACAGCACTTATGCGGCTGCACTCACTAGCCCAACAAGTTCACTTCACTGATGGACTGAGGTGAGCAAAACAAATGAAATAAAATGAAAGATTAATTAAGAAAAATTGACTTGGTCTCTTACTGTTGCTAAAACAAAGCACAAACTATAGAGCTGCAGCACCAGTACTAATAAGATTAGCTGAACTATACGCTAGTAGTAATTAATTAATATTATTACTTTTATTTATAGCTAATTTAATTAACTATTAAGATAAGAAAGAATTAGAGAATTATTGATATTACTGATTTTAGATTAGACACTAGTAGATGTTCTGAATGTCTACAGTACACTCTACACTAGTATACTATTACTAACTATAACTGACAAATATATATATTTTATAATGAATTCAATTATTAATTATATTAATTAATATTACTGATTTTAAATTAGACACTAGTAGATGAATGTCTACAGTACACTCTACACTAGTATACTATAGTATATATATATATATGACTGACAAATATATATATATATATAATATTATAATGAACTATTAAATTATAGATTCTATTAAATTGTAATTTATAAATTCTATTTAATTTATTTAAGCAGGACAGGCAATAGGCACTAGTGCCAGCCCAGGGCAAGGGCACCCCAGTGCCACTGAGGCACTGGGTGCACTGTCAACTCAACAGCACTTACACTAAAGTTGATGACAAATTAATTTTAAAAAAATTAAATTAATCAAATTATTATTATTAAATTAATTATATTAAGTAGCACTGAAGTGAGGATGAAGTACACTGTGAGAAAGGCTTACCAGTCTCACACAGAACAGAACAATCTCTCTCTGTAACGCTCGGATGCAGCACAGCAGTGTTGCCAAAGCAGTCACAGCGAAAAATGAATGGATCTCTCAGGCAAGCTCTGGTCTTATAAAGGCGCCTTCAGAATTCAAAAAACAGCAGCACAGGCATTGGACGAGACCCTTAGCGTTACGTCACAAGAGTGAGCTGATTGGACAGACGAGGATCAGCTCACTCCTGTTTGAAATTTTGGCGGTTGCGCGGCAAAAACGAAGACGATCACGAAGAATCTTCGATTCTTCGTGATTGTGAGTCTTCGTCTTCGCCTACGGTTTGCCGGCACTGTATTCTGTTCTACGTTCCTTCGGAACGAACAAAAAAACGGCCTCTTCGTGCTCGTTTTCATGTTCGCCCGAAGACGAATGCACAAGTCTAATCTGTACTACTCTGCAAACCACCCCATTGTCACCTTCTCAAGATCCTTAGACAAACACGCAAAGCTCTGAATATTATTGCCCATACTTACTCCAATCACATATTTGTTCTAATCCTTTCTCCCCTTACTATATGTGTAGCCCCCCCCCATAATGGCAGCACCACTATGCACATTGCCCTCATCTATTACATGTAATACCCCTCTGCTCTTAACTGTCTGTCTACAGCAGGTACTCTTACTTTATTATGTTTTTATTGTGTCAAGTGTGATCGTACCTCTTGTTAGAATCATACACAGCACATAGAACTTTTTGTAAAGTTTGGAAGAGCCTGTGGTTTTGGGTTACCTTGTGTTACCAATAAGAAAAATCATTCCTAGTACTGCCCCCCCCCAAAAAGAATGCCTCATTCCGTATGTTTTACTGAATGCTTCATTGTCAGCTAAGCTAACATACTAAGCTAACATACTATCCACCCTAATAATGTTACTGGCTGGGGATAACCACAAAAGAAACCATAATTAAGCTAGAATAGTAAAACCCGTGTTGGGTTATCACATAAGATTACATATGGTTGGGCTATGAAATGATATTATTAGTAAATCCAATTTTGATGACATAATTAGTGCTATTGTGACAAGGGTCAAGTTGGCGTCAGTCATTTTAGGGGATATAATATAATTTCATCACCAGGGGTAATTGGAATCCATTGATTTTTCGGTCCTCTGTCCAGCCTCGAGGAAGTGATCTGCCATCTTCATACTGTGCTGGCAACAACCGTGAATATGGCTTTTGGGAAACCCCAAAATCGGGGAATCTCCTGTGAACAGGAAAATAACCATCAAGAAGATGCTTGGATATTAACATAAAAATATTTTAAAAGGTCATTAAAGCTTGGTGTAAATGATGGAGGTTATGCACATGTAACAAATTAACAAAGCATAAATTAAATGTATGTAATATTTTTTAAAAAATTAGTTATGGAGTATATGGTGACGTTATTGAATATGGAAATCGGTTGTGGAGGGGGACCAAGTATCTGGCACTGAAGTTTTTAAAGTGGTTTAGAAATGTGGAGCTCCCTCTCCACGCATGTGTCCAGTTTCTGGGTCTATTACCAAATAAATGCAGGTCACAAGTACTGTATTACATATAATATGGGCGTTAAAAAACACCCATTTTACCTGTTGTTGCATTCACCGGTGAATGTGCGATATCGACTGTTTGGACAAGGTTTTGGCAATTGCAGGAAAGCACATCCAGAAACCTTGTATAGAGTGTCTAGCTGGTTTGCTGTCAACACATCTGTTAAATAAAATGAAGGATATGTTGAAATTATCCGTGAGACAGTTACAAGCCATGTAAACGTTTACATATGGAGAGAACTAAAATATAGTTGTACTGAGCATATCAACGTGGAGGAATCTTGTTAATGGAGCTATACATGGGAAATCTTGAACGTTCCAGGAATTGCAGGTCTCAAGCCCCCTGATCTCAAGATGTGCGCAAGCTGATGCACTGGACTACGCCTGCCTGACTCCACTTACTTTCTACACATCTGAGTGTGACCATAACCTCCTCTGGTTCCACTCTTATAGGGACGAGGAGACCAGACAAGTTCCTTTGTAAGGCTCGTGGGGTAAATGTACTGAGGTCCTTCTGGTTTACAGAGCATTCTCTTTATTTATCTACTTTCTTTAATTTTGAATGCATTAGAAAATGTAAATAAATGTTTTTCAAATGGAAACGTGTGACATCTGGTACCTGAGATGTTGAAGGGTCTGCTGTAGATGCTCTTCACTTTCTCAGTTAGAAGTTCAAGGGTTGTCTGCATGTAGTCAGCAGCCCTAATGTGTGTCCTGCTGGTGGCCACTGGTTGTTTGAAATATGCCATGACATCACTAGGGCTCACAGATTTGCTTTTCAGTCGATTCTTGAGGCTGGGAACACATAGTTATCCATATGACTGCATAATATAATGTTCAGTTACAGTTTATGGTAAATGGAATAAGGAAAACATGCCACTTCTAAAAGTTTTTAGACCAAGGTAGTGCTCTTTGCCCCTTCCCCGTTCCTTCTCAAGCCCTTGGGGATGATGCAAGTGTGATAACAAAGCTCTAGATCAGTAATTAGAGTGAAACAGTAATGGTTAGCATCTAAAAGACCTGTGTTTATCTGAGGAGATCCTGAAAATATCCTGTTGGGTATACTTGAGGATCACAATTTTCTGAGCACACTGGACAAATGGAGCAGTTATGGTTGTATGTTAGGAAAGCGGCTCCTTTTTGTGGGAAATAGTGCAGTTCTCTGTGGAATTTTGGTTACAAAATATAAAACAAAGACTTGATTAACCTCTAGGTAGAAGTGCTATACATAGGTCGGTGATGTTGTTGCACACAACAGGTCTTCTTTGTTTAAATAATGGATTACAAAAAGATAAAGACCCCAAGGTTCAAGGATCTTATAAACAGAATGACTTACAAAAGTAGACAATGTATCAACTGGTTCAACTTGGTCAGAGACGGAAGATGTACTAAAGCTTCTCTTCAAATCGCTCTCATCACACAGAACACCTTACTCAGTCACACTCACTGCCCATCACTGTGTAAGTGTGGACTTGTAATAGCTTTGCTGTTTCACATCCATGAGTGTGAAATGGGAGGTGGAGGGGCTCTGCTGTGATGTAATACATAGGGGCGGGATGACAGGGCTCTGTTTCTAGGCAGCTGTTGTATTTTAATAAACGTTTAACCACAGTTTTTACAAAACACAGAGCATTAAAGAAGAAAACAAAATGACAGATAGCTTTCTTTTACTCCTCTCTACATGATGCAGGACATATCTGGGGATATTATAAGAACCCCCCTATGTGGAACAGCTGCTTTTATAACCAAACTGCTATAGTGACACTACTTATCAGTGGAATTCAGATTTATTTTGACATCACAAGAAAGTCTATTGCCAGGACAAGATCTTACAGTTCACGGGTGTGCTTATAGGCAGTGTCCACGAACTTCTTTGCTTCTTGTGAAGCTCTTAGGATAACATCATTGTCCAACTCCTCAATCCCATCTAAAAAAATACAAATAGCATAGCAACCGTATTAACAATTTAATATGACAATAATTCATAAAAAAAGTCTGTAGTCCAAAGTAAAATGCAATGGTAATTAATCATAATACATATTACAGCATAGTAAATACACTTAAGATATAAACCCAAGGTGGAAAAGCACAAGGTGGAAGAGTACTGGGTGAGATCCGTTGGACAATGTTGGTGGTATAAACCTTTATCAATGGTATGGCGGTTGTTAGGGAGATCTAATACATCTGTGTTTGTGCCTTGATACTTTATATTTCCTTTTTAATTGTGTATATTATTCTTCTTTGAAGGTTTAATACACCTGCATTTCAATTGACATATTTCTAGAGCAGACTATATCCTTTTTGCTACGGCTGTTTGGCAAATCAACTTATATCTATCTGCAGACAGCGCTTATGTGTTGTTGACGTCGGTTATATGGGTGCTTTTTAACTACCAGATTGTCATGCAAAATGCCTGTGTTTAAAGATTAACACGGCATCTCTCATAAATACCTCAAAACCTTTTGTGAGGCCCGATTCTGCCAGAAAGGTTATTTGGAAACCTGACTATAAAACCTGGGTGTGAAAGGAAGAGGATCCAAGAAGGGCATCATGGATGCCATGAAGTCTTACAGAGGACCAGGCACTGTGGTCGCACAGCACCCAGCATCTTCAGAGAGATGATGTAAGAAATAGAACAGTATCATAAGGTGGAAGTGATCTGTGCGCTGACAGAATACGCTTCAAAATTATAGAAAACATGGCATAAGAGGGTCAAACAGGGCCTAGGCATTAAGATGGGTGACCTAGGTGACAGGTAGAGGGGGTGTTTGGTATCTGTATGTTTGTAACAACATGGAGGGTGTGATCACCTTAGAGTTAATAACGTACTAGGTACCATAACAACAAAATATAGCATTTAAAAGTTAGGAGTTTGATGCCAGGTTTTACGACCTGCCAGGTTTTACGACCTGACTCATTAGGACTCATTAGGAGTCATAAAGTGCCCGGGCTCTACGCTCCGCTCCCACATGACACCAAATGGGCGCCTCACAGAGACAAAGGAAGGAGATTCCAAGAAAATTGGAAATCTGAAGGAAAAGCTTTGAATTTCCATACATTTTGACAGCTTAATATCTTACATCTTATTTTAATTTGTATAGTGTACGTTTCCTGTCTTTTATCCTTGTTTATTTTAATTCTGTTTAAAAAAATTAATTCTGTTTAGTAAACTCTGTTGCTGTTTTTTTCTGATTGGACATTTTACATTTTTTTTGTGCTAAATTGTGGTTTTACATAGTTTGAACAGTTCAGGGGGTTACAAACCTTTTTAAAACCTTAAATAGAACTTGGTAGTGACAACGAGTAGAGTTTTAGACTTGGGGGCAAACAGGTTTGGGGTTGAAGTGTAGTCTCTTCGTTAACCCTTTGTAACCATGTCCCCCAAATGTCACGGTGAGAGCCAG
The DNA here is from genome assembly GCF_027358695.1 of Spea bombifrons. NCBI lineage: Eukaryota > Metazoa > Chordata > Amphibia > Anura > Pelobatidae > Spea > Spea bombifrons. Next base: position 27,124,379 of record NC_071088.1, on the reverse strand, counting down.
CAAATAGTGACTCCTGCCGGGCACTCAGGACACAGATCATTCAGCAGATGTAAATAATTTGGATGTTCATAGTTAGTATGATATATAACACTGCTCATGTCTGTATCTGCACTTTAACATACATGCATTCTGCATTAACACATTTGGGGAGAACTATCATACTAATATATTAAATTAAATAAAGGCTCCAGGCACTCAAGGGTTCCAGCTCAGGCAGATTTATTGAAGGACAACAGCAACAACTTTTCGACCTCACAATGAGGTCTTTATCAAGTTGATACTAATACTAATATATTAAATAACATCTTATTAAAATGTAGCTGATATATATATATCAAACAAATACAATAGTGACATAAAAATAAAGATGGATATATAATCTCATGTGAGCCAGGTGCTGTGGACTACAACTATTATAATGTTGATGGGATGTTGATTTGAATTTCAGGAACAGAAAAACTATAAACTATGACGAACATACAGTCTATATGTGTATATTCATATCATTAAAATTACAGTTTAAAATTCAAATGTTATTACATGTATACATACATATATATATATATATATATATATATATATATATATATATATATATATATATATATACGGTATATAAAATATAATGTAGAAATATAATATAAAATATATGTTATTTTTAAATGAACACATTTTTTGTTCTAATATATATATATATATATATATATATATTTATATATATATATATATATATATATATTAGAACTAAAAAGAAATTTTTAATGCAAAACAATGTTCATATATTTTACCATAAATGCAATGAATAAAAGAAACGTCTAAGCGTTATTTGGCATTCTGAATACCCTCTCATTAAATAGGATTGCCCCATGGGTTATATGGAAAGATAAATGGATTACCATAGAAAGAAGTCGTACTGATCTGTACCAGTCCAAGGATCAGAAGCAGACCAACACTGATATGTATGGAAGCCATCTGAAAAGAAAAGGAAGACATTTAAGTCAGCACACAGTTGGTATGGGATACATTGAAATAGAGATAGCTGAAGAAGATGATCTCCTAAGAATAGTCCTGTTAATAACAAAGATACTTAATTTAAAGGGAATGTGCACCTTGTCTGCTCTGGCAACAATGTACAAAACCCCCACTTTGGGCTGACTTTATAAAGAACAGCAGCTGGGGGGTTGCATTAAAAAGTGAAACCACATAGATGGTGTAATTACCATTTGGGGAAGAAAAAAATCTATGGCAAGAGCAAGGTAATTAGTAGAAATGTGTACACATTGTCAATGGTCTTACATGCTCTGAGGAACCTAAAGGGGAAGTCAAACTGAAAACAATGACAAAACTTGGTTTTATTTAATGTTGTTTTATAAAACTTATCTTCCGATTAGGACACTGTATTTGTTGTTGGCCATGTGATATTTTGTGTGGTTTTCCCTGTATTTAGGCCTAGCCCTCCCCGCACTCCATTCTTCATGACAATGCTAATGAAGTCTGTTCCTCCATAGACTTCCAGTAGTCAGAATGTCTGGCTGGGCGATTAAAACTGAGCCGTTCAATTGTTTACAAGAGACAGTATGATAAACAATCAGGGCGTTTGTCTTGTAGATTGGGCTAAAATAAGGACACTGCCTGGAAACCTTTTTTCTTATGTAAAGCAACTTGAACTTTAAAAACAAAACAAAAAAAAACCCCAATATTTTGAAAAATCACTTTTAATGTTACTCAGCCAAATAAATAAATAATCAGAAATAAATAACTCAATCATGCGAGCATTATTATTTCTAATTTCTAAATTATCATGTTTACCAGGCTGGCAGAGAATGTGATGCTTAGGAGAACACGACTTGGCCTTTAGGGGAAGGCTGGCCATGGGGGATCAGCCATGTTTTACATTACACATACAAATGTCACATGTTGCCGGCCAGTACATGCAAAGTGCTGCCCCCTGCAATATGTGGGTTGTATGAACCGACAGAAAGGAATCAATTACCCAGTTATACATACAACATATATCCGTCCCGCACAAAATGGACTGGTTATCCTATCCAGCAGTATTCAGCCCAGGAAGTAAGTCTGACCAAGTGCTTTGATAATAAAGCAGCTGAAACACACTTAGCAGACAATGCCCCTTTTGTGCATTATTCAATCTTGTAAAATGTACTTTTTAAATGATACTTTAGCGCTGAAATAGTTAACGCACTAGGCAATTTAAATGAAGAATTCTGCTGTAAGGCTCTTACAACATTGGCTAAAGCAATTAAGAAACCTCCTTATCTAGAGAATCAATATGTGCAAGACGGGCTGACATAACCCTGTGATTAAGTAAGCCTGGGATGGGGGAAGTTGGTTAGGATAGTGGAAAAAAAACTAACGTGTAAGCTTCCTCACTTTATACTTGAGTAACTGTAGGCGGTTGAGTGTGATAGGAGTTTTTTTATTGTTAGGTAAGCCCGTAGTACAATGGTAACCGGCACATTGGATGTCTTGATATTGGAAATAACTTCTAAAGCAGAAGTTCTCCGTTAAGTAACCTAGAACTAAATGATATTTGAGGCAACGTTTCAATGGTGATCTTATTATTATTTATTGATTTGTATATAGTGCCATCCTATTCCACAGCGCTGTAGAATAGGCAAAACATAATGAATATCCCTTAATAATTGGGACTTATGGAAACAAAAGTTTAGTAGGATTTGACTAGAATGGTCCGAAAAAGAGAAAATATACAGTGAGTGGCAGTTGTGTAGACGAAAATACCTTGTTGATGTCAGAGGTCAGAGGAGAACGGGCAGTAACTCAAATAACCATTCGTTACAACCAAGGTATGCAGAATACCATTTCTGAAGGCAAAATACGTTGAACCTTGAGGCAGATGGGCTACATCAGCAGAAGACAACCCCGGGTGACACTCCTGTCCGCTAAGAACAGGAAACTGAGGCTACAATTGTACAGGATCACCAAAATTGGACAATGGAAGACTGGAAGAACGTTGCCTGGTCTGATGAGTCTCTATTCCAGCTGCGACATTCAGATGGCAGGGTTAGACTTTGGCGTAAACAACATGAAAGCATGGATCCATCCTGCCTTGTTTCAATGGTTCAACTGGTGGTGGTGTAATGGTGTGGGGGACATTTTCTTGGCAAATTTGTGACAGCCTACCCAAGTATTGCTGCCAACCATGTCCATCCCTTTATGACCACAGTGTACCCATCTTCTGATTGCTACTTCCAGCAGGATAATGAACCATGTCACAAATCTCACACCATCTCAGACTGGTTTCTTGAACATGACAATGAGTTCACTGTACTCCAATGGTCTCCACAGTCACCAGATCTCAATCCAATAGAGCACCTATGGGATGTGGTGGAACGGGAGATTCGCATCATAGATGTGCAGCCAACAAACCTGCAGCAACTACATGATGCCATCATCTCCATATGGGCCAAAATCTCTGAGGAGCGTTTCCAGCACCTTGTAGAAAGTATGCCACGAAGAATGAAGGCAGTTCTGAAGGCAAAAGGGGGTCCAACGGGGTACTATTAGGTGTACCTAATAAAGTGGCCAGTGAGTGTAATTCTACTAGATTTCATACCAGCTAAAAAAACACTGATTAATTGAAATAAATACATGTTATTAACTGATCATCTAATAATAACGTATTCATCAGAAATATTTACAATATGCAACTGATTAACCCAAATCTACAGTTAAAACTCATAAAATATTAAAAACTAAAATGATATAATACAACATCACTTACTGTGAGCAATCAGGATCAATATGATCATTTTTTGCCAGTTATGTAATAGTTTGTGTACAATGCTGCACATTAGTTAAAGTCTAGTGACTTTATTAGGGGCATCTCCTAAATGCTACATTAATTAGATTTAGTGGGTATAATGAGCATGTATATTGTCAATGCAGTGACGTTTTGTGAACTATGTTTTTTTCAGCGTGATGCTCTGTGTTGTGTAGAATTATTGCTGATCGTTGCATTGTGTTCTTGGAAAGCACAGAGATCATAAGACAGATAGCAGTCCGGATCACGGGTCGTTACTTTGGTATCGGCAGTGAACGGGACCGTGTGATCCTCTGTAATCTGCTTCTTTAACATGTTTCTGGTGTATGTAATCCATGCTCCAGAAGTACAGCGGGCACAGAGTGATGCCATGACTGTATGAAGGTATACCACGCTGTTCACTAGGTAGTAGATTTGGAGAATACGGAGATCACAATACAGATTTTATTACGCACCGCGAGCTATTGTCTCAAAGGATACCTTTGGCAACTACGCTTTTTCTCCCATTTATTTAAACAGAGCTCCTTTTTTTTGATGTGCCCTCCTATGCCCCTGACGAAGCTGGCATATAAAGTGTTGAAACGTGCCTAGGTTTAGATGTGTGGCGCGGACATGCTCTACTGATTAGAATAACTAATATTACAAAGAGGACATTGCTCCTGTGATTTTAGAGCAGTGCTACCTGCTACGAAGCCCTGCTTGCTGATCACATTGTAATCAGCACAAACAGATCAGGAGGAGGAGGGGGGGGGATAATTTATCCCCCTTCCAAAAAAAATTATAATACATAAAACAGTCGTGACATGACTGTAAATGAAATGTTGCTGAACATAAATCGGGTCATTGTTCAGCTATGTCACTTACAGTATACAAGAGAATGTAAGTAAGATTGCGAAACTGTGGGTTTTTTTCTATTTTTGTATATTTTATTTGTATTTATTCTGATTAATAATTATTGGGTTTTATCAATGTCTATTATTTTGAAAGAATGCCCTACTTCTCCTGAACAAAATGATGAAGCCCATGAATCAGCTCAGCTTAATGGAGTGGGTTTAATTGGTGCAATTTTGTTATGTTGGGGTTAACACTAAGGGTATTTAATTGGGAGCCATTTTGTAATGGTGGGTTGTGGGGGTATCTACTCCGTTATTTTACTAATTTGATTCAAGTTTGTTTGTTATGTTTCGAGATGACCCGTTGCGCAGAACCTGGGGTGGTGTAGGGGTGTCTCGGTATGCCCTTGCATCGGTTATTTGGTTAATTTGGTAGTGTAGGGGTGTCTCATTATGCCCCTACATTGGTTATTCGGTGGTGTAGGGGTATCTTGGTATGCCCCTACATGGGTTATTATTAGGTTAAAAATGGTGTGGTGTGGGGGTGTCTTGGTATGCCCCTACAGTGGTTAATGTGGAGGCACCTGGTATATGGTGGTGCCAATATTATACGGTTAATATGTTTATTATGGGGGGTTATTGTCATTGTTTATGAAGGGGAAATATGTTATCTCTGTTTAACCCCTTAAGGACCAGGCTGTGTTTTACCTTTTGTACCATTGGGACCGAGGCTGTTTTAACACTTTTGCGGTGTTCGTGTTTAGATGTAATTTTCTCTTCACTCATTTAGTGAACCCACACAAATTATATGTTGTTTTTTTCAGGACAAGAAGGGCTTTCTTCAGATACCATTGTTTTAATCATATTATCTAATTTCCCATAAAAAAAATAATAAAATATGATGAAAAATGGAAAAAAAACAAACAAATTTTCTGACTTTTACCCCAAAAATCTTTTACTCATCCAAAAAAGCTAATGAAAAAACCTACTAAATATATTCTACTATTTGTCCTGAGTTTAGAAATACCCAATGGTTTTATGTTTTTTTGCTTTTTTCTGCACGTTATGGAGCATTAAGTACAAGTAGCATTTTGCTATTTCAAAACCATTTTTTCCAAATCTGGTAATTCTTCCCCCATGTGCCATTTCGGGTATCTTTGACGCCGGCCAATGCAATTTACCCCATCAAATCATATATTTTTGAAAACTAGACATCCCAAGGTATTTCAAATGCTACAATTTTAACTCTTTCCATGCACTAATTCTACCATCAGCCTTTGTCAAACTTTGTGGTAGTAATTTATTTTGTGTTTTTTATCGCTAAAATTGCTCGTTGATCACTTTCTAAGCTTGTTTAAGTCTCATGACGTGTCAGGCACGTCATAGGTCGTTAAGTGACCGTTTTGCATGACGTGCCTGACCCGGCAATGGACGTTAAGGGGTTAATTGTGATGGTCTGTTTTGACAATGACCTTTAAATATTGTAAATGTTAATAAAGCTGTGGAAATTATATTTGCACTCAATAAAGGTGTGCGCGTATTTTTTGGGGGCACATTCGACTATGCGCCTGTCACGCATAATCTGTGCGGGTTCAACTAATAGGGCAATCATGCTTTAATAAAAATATTTTGGTCCTTTGGTTATGAAAACCCCAAGTCACAAAGAGTCTTTTGTAATTTCACAGAGAAATATTATCTCTAAATTTAAAGGATATAGAGTAAGATGTCAAAAAACATTTCTCAACTCAAACCACACCGTAAAAACAATGCAAACTTGAACAACCATAAATTTAGAAATCTTCCTTATTCAAGTGGCAGTTTTAGGTTCAGAAAAGCTGATTTCTGTTGCATTCTATCTCTGCTGCAGCAAAGCCCCATGGCTATACTGACCATCCGTCTCCACTTCAAAACTTATATCCACATCAAGGACTAAGTGGTAACTGGGAGGTGGTCGTCTTCGCAATTGTAATTCATAAGCTGCTGCTCGGTTTCATTCAGTCGTATTAAAGAGACTTGAATGGCAGGTTATGGTGTTGTGAATGAATCTATGGGATGATAATGCTCAAGGCTATTTTTCCCATTCCACAATTTGGTCTAGAGTGGGCACCACTCGCAGAATATCTCTTACTGTGTTCTGAATCCATACATTACACTATGAATGCCATCTGCTTTCCTTCAGGTGAAAGACTTATCGCTGATCTGTAAAACAGTGAATAATTCCAAACAGCGAGACCATGGCATATCTAAGCCTAAAACTCGAAGCCGATTCTAGACGGTGTATTCCTTCCACTATATACTAAATAAAAATAAACAGCAATATATCACCAGATTTAGTCTTTACATTTAGGGAAGCAGAGTCTTCCACTTGAAGCTTTTCTGCAACATGAAGTTACCTGATCATCCCCCGGTTTTCATGTTAATTTTATGCTTTGAAGTTGTGCTGCTATAAGCCACTGGCGCTTTCTGCTCCGACATGACAGTGAATAAGTATCAAAATGTATTAAGTGTATGTGGGATTATAAATGTAAAACAAAATAAAGGCTCGACTGTGCACTGTATGCAGAGGACTACTCATTAACGATAAAATTAACTTCTCATATTTCGCTATGCATAGTGAATACCGCTCTGATTAATTGAAGCAAAAGGGCCAAATTCACCCCCTATAGAATGCACAGTTTGGATTTAATAAATACACTCTAAAAGGTACGTTCCTAACAGGGATCCTGAAAATACTATATCTGACAGTCTTTTGCCCAACCGTGCACGACGGCTTCCGCAGTCAGCAGGAATATTGCCTGCATTGGCTCTAAGTACAGTTCCCCAAGTGACTAATTTTAATACATTGATAATAAAAATAGGGATAGTAGAAGTATTATTAAAAACACTCATCCACATCTATCAGACAAGCCAGAAGGCTTGTTTTTTTCCCCAGAAATCTCATGGTGCTGCTACAACCACAAGGGATTCTGGGTAGGCTCATGCAAACAAGGTCAACAATAAAAAAAACAAAACAGGGGGGCGTGGCCGGCTGCTGGAGAAGATGGCTGCTTGAGACCTGAGCTCCGTCGGCCCCCCGGTTTTACTAGCATTTTTAGCTATCATTTGCACTCATGGTGCGTAACAGAAGACAGTCCTCGACCCCGTCGGGGTCTGGGGAGGGTGCCATGCCTTCAGCGGCATCCCTTAGAGACTTTTTTCGCACCCCGGCGGTGTTGGCCTCGCAGGCCCCTGACGACCACGAGGTGCCTTCGCCCGCGGATTCCCGCGATTCCGGAGATCGGTCTGAGGATCTGGCTACAGGACTGCCTGCTGTACCTACCTGCTCGGCGGACGTTCGTCAGCTTTTTTCCTCGACTCCTTGGCGGGAGGATTTTCGCACTTTGCTGTCCGAATTGAAGCAGACTGTGACCGATGCCGTCGCGGGCCTTCGGGCCGACCTGGACGGGTTAGACCGTCGCCTTGCACTCCGGGAGGCGGAATCCACTCAACTGGCTCAAAGGACCTCTGTCCTGGAATCCTCTTCTGCCCGTCATTCCTAATTTTTGGCCGACTATCGGAGGAGGTTGGAGGATCTCGACAACAGGGGCCGCCGCCACAATGTGCGGATTCGCGGTCTTCCTGAGGAGACAGCCCACTCGCCTGAGGATGTTGGGGGTCTTGTGGTCCGCCTGTTTAACAGCCTCTTGGGGAGACCTCCCGAGGCTGTGATCTCTTTGGATCGTGCGCACAGAGCTCTGAGGCCTAGGGGTCCCCCGACAGCACCGCCGAGGGATATCATATGCTGCATTACGGACTTCCAGCTGAAAGAGCAGATTATGCGGCGTGCGAGGGAGGTCGGCTCCTGGAATTACGAGGGCTCTGAGGTCACCCTGTTTCAGGATCTCTCCGACATCACGCTCCAGAATCGGAGAGTGCTTCGACCTCTTACTGCTGAGCTCCGGAGCCGTGGCATCCAGTATCATTGGGGTTACCCCTTTAGCCTAAATGTGCGCTCGGGTGGATATACCTACTCGCTCCGCTTTCATCGCGAGCTGTCGGCGTTCCTCCGCGATCTCAACTTACCTGCTCTTCGGATCCCTGATTGGAACTTGCCTGATGTCCCGGCGGATCGTGGCTCTGGTGGCGGAGTGGCGGGCTCTTCCCGTCGTGTGGGGAGGATGCCTGGTCGTCCTCTCCGTTCTGTACGGAGTGCCGGGATTCCCGAGGCGACGGATCCGGAGGAGTGAGCGCCCCGTGCGGGGTCCCTGCTGTTTTGTTCGGTTGCTGCTGTTTCCTCGGCTCCGTTGATGTACCCGGGGGTTGCCTGCGTTTGGAGCGCTGCTCCCCCCTGCCATTGTTTTTGGTCTTGGGGCACTGCCTTACCCTCCTGAGTCCTGCCTGGTGACTTTGCTCGGGACGCCTTGCTTCTTCCTCCGGTCTACCTGGTGGACGCTATCCTGCGTCGAGCTGCTCACACCCCCGATGGACGGGTCGCAATGCGGACTCCTTTTTGTTTATGTTTTGGGGGGTTTGCTTTTTTATTTTTCTGTACGGGTTGGAGTGGGGTGGGGGGGGTTCATGTTCGTGTTTATATTGCCTGCTCATGTATACTGCTGTGGGGTTCTTCCACTTGTGGTTCCCAGCCCTAGGCACTGTTGATAGGGTGAATGGGTGAAGGCTCTGGGCATTTTTCGTTGGGAGGCGGGAGGTAGGTTTCGGCACTTTTGGGTGGGGGGTGGTTTGCGTTTGTTATTCTTGTATATTTTTTTTGCGCTGATTTCTTGAATCTGCTACTTGCCCTCTGGTGTGCTGCCTGGGTCCACGTTTAGGGCTCGTGTTATTACTGCCTGCTGCTGTATGCTGCTGTATGCTGCTGTATGCTGTATGATCTCCCACTTGTGGCTCCCAGCCCTGGGCGCTGTTCGATAAGGCAGATGGGAGCTGGTTTTTGGGTAATCCTCGTTGGGCGGCGGGGGGAGGGTTTCGGCACTTTTGGGTGGGGGGGGGTCTACGTTTGCTACTATTGTTTATTTTTTTTTTGCGCTGCTATCCTGGCTCTACCAATTGCCCTCTGAGGGGTTGCCCGGGTATGCGTGTAGGGTTAGTGTGTATTCGGCCTACTAATGTTTGCGGCTCTTCCTCTTATGGCTCCTGGCCCCAGGGCATGTTCTGAAGGGTGATTGGGGGCTGCCTTTGGGCGATTTTCGTTGGGACGCGGGGGGAGGGTTTCGGCACTTTTGGGTGGGGGGGGCTTGGGTTTTCTGTTTCTGTTCATTTTCCTTTGCGCTGATTTCCTGATTCCACCACTTCCCTCTGCTGTGTTGCCCGTATACGCGTGCAGGGTTCGTGTTTATATTACCTGCTATGGTATGCTGCTATCGGGCTCTTTCACTTGTGGCTCCCGGCCCTAGGCGCTGTTCTGTTGGGTGGTTCGGTGCTGGCTCTGGGTACTTCTCGTTGGGCTGCGGGGGGAGGGTTTCGGCACTTTTGGGGGGTGGGGGGCTTGGGTTTTCTGTTCTTGTTTATTTTCTTTTGCGCTGCTTTCTTGATTCTGCCAATTGCCCTCTGATGTGCTGCTCATGTGCGAGGGCTGGGTTCTGTGCTGGATCATTTCTCGGTTCTTAGGGGTTTTGCCTTTCTCTTAGTTCTTGGGCCTTATATTTCGTTTTTTGGGGGATGTGCCCCCCTCGCCGTCTGCCATCCGTTCCCTCATTTGCCTTTTGGGGTTAGCCTGTTGTGGGGGGGGATGGTTTGTCTTGCTGCTGCACTGGGCTACCTTGTATGCCGGGGACCGATGGTGGGTCTCATGTTCCTTTTGGTTGTTTTTCCGGTTTTTGTTTTGTTTTGGCCGGATTCTTTTTCGGTTGTCGCTCCGCCTCTTACCATAGGCGTCGTGTAGTGCTGGTGGATGCTGGGGTCCTGTTGTTTCTGGGTCTTCCAGGGTACCCTCTTCCGGCTGACGCCATAGGTATTTGTTTGGAGTGTGGGGATTGTTTTTCCCCCCACTCCCTGTTTCCTTGTTTGTTTGTCCCGTTGTGCCTTCTCCTTTTCCTTGTCTTCGTCTTCCTCTTCTGGTGTTTGTCCCTTCCCTGTTTGTTTCTTTGTGGGTCTGTTTGGGGGTGGGCAGTTTCGTCCTTCCTCCTTTCCTTGTTGTCGTCTTCTCCTGGTGTGTGTTTTTCCCTTTCCCTTCCTTTCTCTTTGCTGTCTCTCGCTCCTTTTTCTCTTCCTTTTCCCTTCTCTCCTTCCCTGGGGGCTCCTGTTTCCTGCTTTCAGGGGTGGTTTCCCTCTAATTGGTTTCCTCCTGCAGTATGACTTCTTGTCCCGCTGATCTTGTTGTGCTCTCGATCAATGCCAAGGGACTTAATGTCCCTGAGAAACGTTCCATTCTGCTTAGGGACTTGAAGCGTCAATGTGCTTCTGTTGCGTTTATTCAGGAGACTCATTTTCGGGATGGGTCTCGGCCTCACCTGAGGTCGCGGGATTACCCTGTTGCCTATTTCAGTAACAATCCGCACTCTAAATCGAAAGGGGTTGCTATTTTGTTTTCTCGCCATATCCCGCTTACTGACGTCACTCATTTAGCGGACCCGGAGGGTAGATTCCTCTTTGTGAAGGGTAGGCTTGCTGATGCCTGGTACACGTTTGCTAACGTTTATGTCCCTAATATTGGACAGCATTTGTGGCTTTCTAAAACATTTCGTGTGTTGCGTCGCTTTCAGGAGGGGCTGTTGGTTTTCGGTGGGGATCTCAATGTTGCTCTGTCCCCTCGTTTGGACACGTCGGCGGGGGTGTCTCAGACCCCTTCTCATGTTTTAAAACGTATCCATTCTCTGCTCACTTCTGAGCAGTTGGTGGATTGTTGGAGGGCCCTTCATCCTTCTGCTAAGGATTTTAGCTTTTACTCTATTCCACACGACAGATACTCCCGCATTGACTGTTTGTTTATTACTCACTATAGTCTCCCTCTTCTGCTGGATGCCCGCTATGGGGCCATTACGTGGTCTGACCATGCCCCCCTGTCCCTGACGCTTGCATCCCCCCTGACTCGACCTACCCAGAGCTCTTGGCGGCTGAATGAGTCATTGCTTACTGATGCCATTGCCTCAGAGGCTACTGCTGAGACCTTACGCGACTATTTCTTGTCTAATGTGACTCCAGATCTGCCTCTTCCTACGATTTGGGAAGCACATAAGTGTGTTGTCCGTGGTCAGCTTATTAGATTAGGGGCTGCTAAGAAGAGGGCTCATGCTCAACAACTTAGCGATTTATACTTACAGATAGAGAGGTTGGAAAGGGTTCACAAGGACACGATGGTGGCTGCTGACTTTGCGCGTCTGCTTGCGCTTCGTAAGGAACTCGCTTCTATCCTCAATGCCCAGGCCCAGAGATCTTTTGTTCGTCTGAAGGCCCTCTTTTATGAACACGGGAATAAGCCAGGGAAATACTTGGCCCGCGCCTTACGTAAGAGGAGACAACTTTCCTATATACCCAGAATTCGTTCCGCTGGGGGTGTCCTACGATACCTTCCGTCGGAAATAGCTCAGGAATTTGTGACCTTCTATTCTAACCTCTACAATCGCTCCCCTTCACACGATTCCTCTGGGGATGGGGAGGCTCGTAGATTGGCTATTGCACATTACTTATCCCGGTACTTGCCCCGTCGTCTGTCCCTGTCGGATTCTGCGCAGTTGGAGGTTCCGATTACTCTGGAGGAGTTGTCCAGGGCGCTCAAGCTTTCTAAGTCTGGTAAATGCCCAGGTCCGGACGGTCTCTCACTGGCCTATTATAGAAAGTTTTTCGATATTTTGGGTCCCCAGTTGGTCTCGGTGTTTAATTCTATTTTGAAGGGTGACAGCTTTCATCCCCATACCTTGGCGGCTACGATAGCTGTGATTCCGAAGGAGGGGAGGGATGCGGATCTCTGCGGTAGCTATCGGCCTATTTCCCTGCTGAATGTGGATATCAAGTTATTCTCCAAAATTTTGGCTTTACGTTTGGGGCGCTTTCTCCCGGCTTTGATTCATCCTGACCAGTCGGGCTTTGTGTCTGGTAGGGAGTGCAGGGATGGGACTATCTGTGCTTTGAATCTTATCCACTTGGCCGGGCGCTCGGGGGCTAGGTCTATTTTGCTTTCTACGGATGCCGAGAAGGCTTTTGACCGCCTTGATTGGTCGTTCATGCTGGCGGTGCTTCGGGGGGTGGGTCTTGGTCCTCACATGATGGGTTGGGTCTCAGCTTTATACTCTAGGCCTTCTGCCAGGGTTCGCCTTAATGGTGCTCTTTCCCCCTCGTTTCCTATTTCCAACGGTACTAGGCAGGGCTGTCCACTCTCCCCATTGCTCTTTGTCCTTTCCCTGGAACCCTTTTTGGAGGCGGTGCGTACTAACCCGGATATTTCTGGGGTTCTGTGTGATGGTGTCCAACACAAAACGGTGGCTTTTGCAGATGATATGTTGTTTGTACTCGAGACTCCCCATGTTTCGCTCCCCGTGCTCCTCGAGGAATTTCGGCTTTCTTTCTAATCTGAAAATTAATTTGGCGAAATCTGAGATATTAAATATTTCCTTGCCTAGGGCGGAGGTGGACTCTTTGACCTCCTCCTTTCCCTTCCGTTGGTGCTCTCAAGCGCTGCGCCACCTGGGGATCTGGTTGACTGCGGACTTATCTCTTCTGTATCGGTTTAATTTCCCCCCTCTGCTTGATGCAATTCGCGGTGACCTTCGCACGTGGGGCTCCTTGGTTGTGTCCTGGGTTGGTAGGGTGAATGCCATTAAGATGAACGTCCTTCCCCGCATATTGTTTCTGTTGCAGGCCTTGCCTATTGTTCTGCCGAGGATCTTTTTCTCGACGGTGCGCTCGATGTTCCTGTCCTTTATTTGGGCTAAGAAGTCCCCTAGACTGGCCCTGGCGGTGTTGCAGAGACCTAAGGTGAGGGGGGGGTTTGGGGTTGCCTTGCCTCCGTTCTTATTATTTTGCTTGCCATCTTTTACGGTCTTTGGAATGGACGTATCGCCCTTCCCATAAATTGTGGGTGCCTTTGGAGGCGTGTGCTTGTCTGGTACCGCTCAGGGTACTTACCTGGTTGGCTCCTTCGGTGGCGCGGAAGCAGGTCGGGGGTAATCCCTTTGTCTTGGCTACCTTACAGGTGTTACACTCTGTCTCTCGTAAGTACCAATTGCTGACTTACCCGTCACCCATGACTCCGCTTCGTGGTAATCCAGATTTTCCCCCGGGTGTGTCTGGGGGTGCCTTTTTGGGGTCGCCATCCCAGGACTCCCCCTCGTTGTGCTCCTTTATGCTGGGTCGTGAACTTCGACCTCTGTCTAGCCTTCTCCCTGGGGTTGCCCCCACCGCTCTTCAGGTTCTTCAATACTTGCAGTTGCGAGATTTTGTTGCTTCTATCCCTCAGAAGCATCGCCTTATTCGGGATCTTACGCCCTTTGAGGCTTTGCACTCTAGAGATGCTTTGCCTCCCCACGGTATTTCTCTGCTCTATCAGCTCCTGCTGGGCGCCGACGATGCCCCGTTACCTGATTATGTGGGTAAATGGGAATCAGAGCTTACTGTCACTTTGACTGCAGCGCAGTGGGGTAAGATTTTTACTTTGACACACGGCTGTTCCCTAAATTCTAGATCACAGGAGATGTCCTTCAAGTTTTTATCGCGTTGGTACCGCACACCGGTTAGGTTACATGCTATGTTTCCTGAGTGTCCCAATGTCTGTTGGCGATGTGGGCAGTCGGTGGGGTCAGTGCTTCATATCTGGTGGGATTGTCCCTTGATTGTCCCTTTTTGGACCGCTATCCGTGGGGTCCTTCCTCGCTTCACCGACTCCCCACCCCCTTTCGCCCCTGCTAACTATTTGCTGCATCTTACCTCCCAACCCGTCTTAGTGTATCGGCGCTCGGTGGTTCGACACCTGTTGAATGAAGCTAAAGCTTTGATTCCCCTTCATTGGGGTGCGACATCTCCGCCCTCTATACGGGAGTGGGTGTTGCGGGTTGAACAGGTTCGTGAAATGGAGGAACTCGTGGCCAGGTCTGATAGTCTTAGCGAACGGCATGGTCGTACCTGGTTCTACTGGTCCCAGTTCCTGGCGGACCCCTCTTCTCGGCTTCTGTTTGGCTGATTTTCCTTCATTCGTTTCTGGTACCCCCCTCCGGGCTGCGGGTGCTGGGTTGTCTGTACGCTCTGTTGGGGCTCTGATGTCATATCTGCTGTCATTGTTATTTGCACTATCCTGCTGTGTCGGGATTTTCTGACTTATGGCTGCTTTTCGCAGGTATGTCCCCCCCCCCCCCCCCTATTTTGTTCCCTCCTATTTCCCTTCTGTTGTGTATGCTTTGTTGTAAAATAATAGTCTAATTTACAAAAAAAAAAAACAAAACAAAAAAAACACACGGTTTATTAGGAGTCTTCGAGGTGTTCCTTTAATGCCCCCTTTTATCCAGCAGCACACAGCTAAGTGATATTGTAAATGAAGGGGCCAGGAATGATTTAAACCTGACTTTCACCGTAAAGGAATCCATTGACATTTCTCTCTACAATGGCCTTTGGGTTGTGACAGAATTACACTCAGGATCTGACACATTCAGGCTTTAGGCATCCATGGGTTCTTCTTTTATCTTCGCAAACTACTACTATGCATTTAAAGGTGCTGTCCCACTTATAGAGAAAGTTAACGTTAAGCATTCCTGTCATTTGATTCTTTGCAGTTAAGATTGGATCACACAAAAACAAAATCTACTTTTAGGGCAGTTCTTGGTCTCCTCCCCATGCATGTTTCACTCGCATTATTGTGTTAATGCCTACCACTTCTGCTGGGAAGCGCTTTCATTTAAGTAAAAATGCCTTAACTTTAAACCTCTGACCCTCTAGTTTTAGATCATGTTCTAACAGTTCTCCTCTCCTAAAATGAACGTCCCTCTTGTTTTACTAGCAGTATCGCCTTTCTACTGATGAGACCAGCAGTGAAACGCAGCATATGGTCTAAGCAGATTGCTATATTCAAATGAAAAGCCACAAAACTGTGAAAATATACTTTATTATAATAAAATGTATTTGCATTTGTAAACAATGAACATGTTGCAACACCAACGGGCGTCACTTAGTGTTTCCGAACACACTGTGGCTGTTCACCCAAACCCTCCAAACAGTGTTGTATTTTATTATTTCGTGAAACATGCAAAATAAATTATATGGACACTGAAAGCGTCAAAATATTGGATCCGTGGTACAAAATGCTGGTCGCGTGTGCACACAGTAATGGCTCGGATGCTGGGAGAGGATATGTCAGCGACAGGGACAATGAAATCAAACACCCTCTGAGCTGCCACCTACATATCACAGCAACCCAACAATTCTGTTATCCCGTCACAAAAAATGTAGAACATTGTAAACAAGTAAAACGTTGAACCAGGTAAAAATAAGGCAAATGAATACTCTCTTCAAACATGCGCGCAACACAACAGAGCTGATGTAAGTTTCTGGGGGAAGGGAAAGCGCTATTAAACTCATGCCAAATCTTATATACGTTGGCGCTTGTGGTCTCCCAGTTGGTTTGGATTGTGTGCGTGGCAGGTTTGGAACATACTGCACTTCCAAGAACGTGGCATAGGATCTGGGAGAATGTATAGTGCAAACATTCCTTGTCGTCCTAAAAGGCATAGTCACCGATCTAGTGCAAAAGTGACAAGCCAGGGGAACTACATTAGCTTGCGTTTGGGAAAAGCCAGGCTTTCCTAAAATCCCTTTTGGATCTCTCGGTTCCACCTTCTGCACTTGTTCTGTTTGCAGACACCATCCATTTACATTCATAGTTTGCTCTTGCTGTCACAGACATCAAGAAATTGTTCACAAACCATTTAACAATAAATACTATTTACAAAATAGCAACGCCGCCCATCGTCGTAAGTTCCAGCAGAGGAATCGTGATGGACAGAACCGTATCTCTGCTCACACGTTTAGATATTGGATTATTGCTGGATATAGCAGGGGGAGGAAAAGTCAGATCTACACATTTTTTCCAGAAGACCCAAGCTTTTTAAAGAGTTTTCTCCCCTTCGAAAAGAAGCTCTTCTTTTTCTTGCTGGATATGACGCCTTGATGTGGATCGGACGTCTCGCAGGCCAGTTTGAAGTCATCGGCTTGGTTGCAGATATAATCCTCTGGTGGCGAGTCTGGCTGGTCCGTGGACACATCAAAGCTAAACTGTAGACGAGACAAGCCATCAAGTTAAATAACTAATACGAAGCATAACCACAAGAAACAAAGCAGAGACTTTATAAACGGCCAAGGATCACCCAAAAGAAGTCAAAAAAATAACATAACCATTGTGGTGTTTATCCATTTACAATTACTTTGCAAATCCACCAAACGTATTGACCAATAACACATTAACCAGACAAATCAAAAGAATTGTAGATTCATGAAGCAGGATGAATGCAAATAAAACCAAATCAGTTAACTAGTCACCCCCTCAAAGTGAAACATACCGAGTGCAATAACTTTTACCAACAACATTGACAAGCCATTTAGGAAAGTTAGAATTGACACCCAATGACGGTTTCCTGCGTTACATCCTCGTGATATACCAGATGCCAAAAGTCCGCCACATCACTCCTCACACTGCACCGTTTAACCAGTGGCAACATTTTAATTCAATTTAAAAAAACGATTAGGCAAAACTAGGGTTTGCACAATCCTTTTCTTAAGAGATTAGATGAAAAAGCCCGTTCCTTACAGCAGAGCCGTTCCCTGACAGCACATAAGCCGACTGTGTTCATAAAGTACTGTGGGATCCTCATTTGACAGCAAGGATCCAACAGCACAACAGACTCTGTTACAGACAATCCTTTTGGCTTATGTCCAATTACAGTAACAGAATATGGTAACGTTTAGCGGTTTTCAGATGCCGAGGAAAAAGATTACTTAAAGAAGAGTTGAGGATTTGCAGAAGGGTTTTACTGGGTATAACTATTTCACCTACACACGGGAAAGGGAGGGAGTGCATCACTTCTACAGCTATGCCGGTGAGGCAAGGAGAGGAGTTCTCACTTACATGTCTGTCTGTCCCTTTCTATTAAATCTACCACTTGGTTCTTCTTTTCAACCTCTGTGGATATCCAGAGTGAAACACACAGGCACAGACAAAGAGATAACACAGATTACGGTATGACCAACATTTCCACACAAAGTCATTAAAGACAAGTGCTCATGCTACAGATCAGATTTATTTGCTAAATCACCTTTTAGTACGTTAAACATATTATTCAACAATCTATCGCACCACAGCTTACATTCATACTTAGAATATTGTGACCTAGACATTGACCCAATAATAAAAAGTTGACAACATTCCAAAGCCCTTGATTGGTCTTCCTTAGGGATAAACATTACGCACTGATAGAAATCAGAAGATTACCAATAAACTACTAGTAGACTAGCACACTTAAATTACGGTATATGTCAAAAAGTAAAAAAAAAAAAAAAAAAAAAAAAAGACTCATTAGTTGAAACTAAGTTTGCTGAGAACAGTCATCTTTGTTTTTTTTGTTAATCAGAGGATGATGTACAGTTACTCAAACATAAAATAGTATTCTGTGAGGACTTCTTATGATCTGAAACTTACAGACTAGAACGCAAGGACCCCCTTTATGGAAGCCTATTGTTCAGTATAGAAAATGCCGCAGATTTCGTTACGTCACATCGAGCCGTGCTGAGATGCCCCGCTCTAGCCATTTCTAACAAACCCGTCACTGTAGCCATTAAGGGCCCATTTACCATTTTGTCTTTGGGCGACTAATGATACTCTGCATCTATTTTGATAAACTATATCTGGGTACTATTATACTATCTGAAAAGAGGGGTGGGAATCTATATCCCACCAGATTTGTTATATCCGGTTTTAAAATCACATAACCCAGAGGTGACATTTGGTGGCATGACCTTGTAATTGCCCAAAGGTGGCTGCAGTTGGACAGCTTGCGAGACATTTTTGGCACTCCATTTACTGTAACCCCAGAAATGGCATTCTCTGGAATCTTTCCAGCTCATACCCTAAAAACGACGACTCCTTTGGGTACTCTCACAGCAAAAACGTGGAAACCATGGCAAGCTCCTTTGATCTTGGAATCTTACCCAGCAGTTAGAGACGTACCCACACTCGCTCCCAAACTCATCCACATTATAATATTTGGCAGGAGTGGTCCCTGCAGACCGATTTATCTCATCCAACCTCCCTCTTCTCCTTCTTAACCCTGCTTTATATTTTTAATGGTTCACAAAACGCCTGAAGGATTTCCGTCTTCTTGTAACCCTTAGCGACCAGACACCTCAGTGTGAAGATTTGTAGGGAAATTAATTGGTAAAATAGAGAAAAAAATGACATTTGATTTCATGCCGAGATCATTTTGCTTTTCAGCTCTATGCACGTGTCTCAAAAGCTTCATAAAAATAAAAGGTTTGTCCATTTCACAGTTTGCTGTTCTGCATTTACCTGGACCACTAAAGACATAGACTGAGTTTGCACCCTTAGTGTTCTTCGGTTAAATCTATGCTGTATTTAATGGATTTTTTATGAAGTGGCGTTATGTATGAAATGGTTTCAGGCGTGCGAATTCTCTAGTACTTATTGCTTTTCTAGAGTGAAATGAGGGCATGGAGTGTACAAGGTGCTGACATATGAAATCTGCTGAAAAGGTGAGAAGCACGCTATGGCGAACATCTACATCAGCATCTGCCACACAAAGCACTGACATGAGATCCCGGTCACCAATTTATTTAATATGTCAGAAACAGGTGGTGATAGTGTGATATTTGAGAAAGATGCATACTGAGAAGCTAGAAGCAAGCCACTGGTTACGTGTGGGTCCTCACCTTCATTTCTCCGGTTACATGGACCGGCTCTTGTGATCTTGCTTTCTCTGCCTCTGTGTGGGAAGCCTCCAAGAAATTAGATGGTACGAGTCCTCTTTGTCCATTTAGCTCTCCCTAATGAAACAGGAATCACGATTGATGTAGATTTATAAGCAATATCATATCCATGCTTTAAAAGAGTCACCAGCATGCTTTCATTATTCCGTTTAACTTAAAGTTACCAGATTTGATCTATGAGAAGGGAATATGTATAGGATTTCCCACTAACTCAACGTTAAGCACCTCTTAAATTGTTAAATCATCTCATGACGCCCCGGAGACATCTGTCTGAAATCACTAAATTCATTGATAAATATATGGATTGTATATACCGTATTTGCTCGATTATAAGACGAGGTTTTTTTCAGAGCAAATGCTCTGAAAAATACCCCTCGTCTTATAATCGAGGTCGTCTACTAATCAGACCTCAAAATGTCCGGTGGGGCCATGCTACTTACCGGGCTTTGGTCGCGAGCAGCAGGAGAACAAGAAGCTAGCAGCGTGTCACAAAACTCTGCCTCCCCCCTCCTTCCTCTGGGGGCGGGGCCAGAGAAGTTGCACGCACAGCGGGCCCCTGCAGAAGTCTTGAGTGAGAGTTCAGCAGTTCAGGTAAGGGGGTGGGGGGCTGGGGGGTTTGAGCGTGTGTGTGTATATGTGATTAATGGAATGAATGAGTATTTAAATGTTTGTGAGTGTGTGTTAGTATGGATGTGTAAGGGTGGTGGTGGTAGCATGGCATAGGGAGGCTGTACTCACACTCCTATCATCCTAGGTTCCAGCATGTACTGGCTGCCTTGGCTTGATAGGGGTGTGATTGCTGTTAGCAGTTATATATATATCTCCAGAAATGCCTTTTAACCCCCTATATGCCACTCTGCCCCATGATATGCCTTTTAACCCCCTATATGCCAGATTAAAAGGCATATCATGGGGCAGAGTGGCAAATAGGGGGTATAAGGCATTTCTGGGGGCAGAGTGGCAACCCTGGGGGCAGATGTGCATAACTGGGGGGGCAGGTTGGCAAATAAAAGGAAATAAAAAAATATATATTTTTCTCAATCATAGCTTTTATTAAATATGAAAATATTGTTTACATGAATTAATATTTACTAGTAAAACTTTTTTTCCTATAGGGTAGTCTTATATTCAGGCTTTTTGTTTTTTTCCTAAATTAATATTTAGATTTTGGGGGGTCGTCTTATAATCAGGGTCGTCTTATAATCGAGCAAATACGGTATATATATATATATATATATATATATATATATATATATATATATATATATATATATATATATATATATATATATATATATATATATATATATATACATGCAGAGAGGAAAGAGACTATAAATGACTCCATTGAACACGGCACGGATTTCTGCATTCATCATGTTACCTATTCAATATCTATACATCAGTGAAATATCGCTTTACAACATGATTACCCTCCAGTAACGGTTTGTATCATCTAGCAGAATATCAAGCATGTTCCTGAAGACATACATGCATACACAGCTACTCAACATCCGGTATGTAGAATATATTAGATACGATATTCAGTTTTCTGCATATGGAATGAGCATAAATTAAACGCTGGCATTTGTTTTTATACTTTGTTCAGAGTTTATTCTCTGAAATGGAAGTTTGCAGGAGGGTTGCAGTCTTCATTGTCTGATGTCACTTATGGCCTCGAGTCATGAAGGCTCTCTGATACCGTTATGCATTACACGGGATAAACCAAGCGCATCTTGCATGAAAAGCTTGCTGAGGTTGGCCTTCTATAATACATTGTGAAGCTCAGAGAGTAGAGACACCCTCTTTGGAGCGACTTGACTACCAAAAAGTTGTGTTGGGCACTTAAGTTAGTGCTTTTCTTGTGCTAGTAATAAGGCCAGTTTCAGGCAGGATTAAGTCAATGACAACGGGGAAATGTAGCCGCACCTCTGAATGTGTACCAACCTGGCACTGCCGTCTCAATAACCTAAGAAGAATCGTCTACTACTACTCTTTGATTTACTCTATTCACCAAGTTAAAAGTATGATCTTTAACA
Organism: Spea bombifrons; assembly: GCF_027358695.1. Taxonomy (NCBI): domain Eukaryota; kingdom Metazoa; phylum Chordata; class Amphibia; order Anura; family Pelobatidae; genus Spea; species Spea bombifrons. The sequence goes on along the minus strand of NC_071088.1, from coordinate 27,102,792 downwards.
GACATCCAGACACACAGCCCCTTACAGAGCATAGAGCATGAGTTATGTTTTCATTGGGACATGCTGATAACACAGGCGATGCTGATCTATCTATAAAAGGTAAAGGTTCATGGTTATTTCACAGCCCATTACATAAATCACATCATAATTCTTACAATTTTTGACGCAACTTACATAATAAAAGCCATCTTCATCCATTTGTCCGTACACAGTGATGACATCACCGGCATTGAAGCTCAGCTCTGCCTGATGGGAGCGAGACAATAAGATGTATTCAAAATTACAACAATGAAACAATAAAAATGGGGTCAGTTTTGCACCCAGGAGACAGATTCTTATCACCTCATATAAACAATAATACATATTGATAAGCAGGGACTAAAGGAATACCTCAACATCCATGTTTGGAGAACTCTCTTTAGGGTTGTAATCAAATATGGCCACCATTGGTCTGGCACTGCTGAAATCACACTTGTCGATCCTTCTCTTTTCTGCAAATAAGATAAAAAATTCGGTATTGTTGAGACCACACGATTTTTGTGTGTCATATTCCAAAAGACAAATAGACACAGACAGGCACAGACAGCTCACTTGGTGTATGGAAAAAAAAAAAGGACAAATGTCTGGATTTCAGGACACATGCAATCAAATTTGCCTTCTATATAACTTGGAGCTACGAACACACGTGAGAGATGGAAAAATCACCTGGTGTACTTTGTTCATCCACAGCAGCAGCAGTCAGTTGCACTGGAAATATGAAACAAACAAAACAATTTGTTGTGTTGAAAATATAGTAACTTACTAAATCAGAGGTTTGAGAGAGCAAGATCAGATCCAAGCTACCGACATCATTAAGTGCCAGTGTAATTAGGGTTCCCGTATCAGCCATGTTTCCCTGAACACGTCCAAAACGCCAATAAAGTGCTTTCCCAGATTAACTTAATTAAATCAGTTGTCATCCAGGAACAAAAATGGCTGCTATGGCAACCATACATACAGCACACCTGCCTTTCTCCTATTAAACAGTGAAATCTTACCTGACAATATATTTTCTTGTCACTTCCCGGTAGCAGACATTAGGAGATAGCTCTGCCTATCCAGGTAGGGTAGGAAATAAAAACCCCGGAACGTCCCCTTCCATTCAGTGAATGCAGAATAAACCATATTTATCAGGGAGGGACAAACAATCGCTACCAGGAAGTAACAAGGAAAATAAATTCTCTAGCAAAAATTCACAGTTTCTACGTCGCTCCCGGTAGCAGATATAACAAAGCTACTGCGTGGGCTCGGAAGCCACAGCTTGCAGCACTCTTTTACCAAATTTGGGATCTTCGATCAACATGGTCTCCAGACGAAAATGCTTGATGAAGCTATGAACACTCTTACAAACTGCCGCTCTGCAGATCTGGTCCATAGACATCCAGGCTGCCTTTGCCCAAGATGTTGAGACAGCCCTAATGGATTGAGCTCTAAGTCCCTGGGGAGGTTCCCAGTGTAGGTTTCTAAAAAAGCCAACACTGGGATATAGATACCTGAATCTGCCTGAACACCTAGAGCTGAAGTTCTTCCAGATCTTGCTGTAAAGCAGGTCGCTAACCTTCTTCCCGCTGGCCTGATTAATCTCTTCCCTTAAACGCCAGGCTGTCAACTTCAAATATACTGGATTTGAATGAAGTATCTGTACTTGCCATAGTATGTCTGGCATGACTTCCAATGTTATAAGTTTTGTCACTGACAGACTCAATCAACTCTGGGTACCAAATCCTGTTGCTATCTGGAGCTATCAGGATCACCACCAGGCACCTCTCTTTGGATCTTCCTCAGGACCTTGGCTATAAGGGGTAGAGGAGGAAGAACATAGCCCCATCCTGAAGCACTGCATGCCCTGTTCTAGTCTATTTCCTTGTAGCCACCACGCCTGAGTAAAATACTACTTCAGGAAGTACAACCTTCATCTTTAACTGACCGGTCCCAAACCACCAGGATAAACCACTGGAGATGCTTCATGTGCAGAAGTGCCCAGGGTAGCTCCTGTCTGGAAGTAGTCATCAGTCCTAGCTGCCTTAACCTGCACGTGTGACTTCTTAAAACAGACGAGGAGAGTCTGGTCTATCTCACAGAGAACCTTTCTTCCAGAAGACAAGATCCTGAGGTTGTGTCCATTAAGAACCCCAGAAAAGACACTGTTACGGAGGCGAGGGCAGAAAAATACCCTCAAGGGAAAGGGAGGTTCCAGGGTTTTAATCTCCCGCCCTATTTGGATAGGCGTAGCCATCTCCTAATGTCTACTACTGGAGTGACATGGAAAATATGGATCTCTTTTAAACAAAAGCAGTAACTCACAAAACAGTTGCTTAAAACTTACATGTAATTATTTATTTGCATCAGTTATTACATTTTCCTTTTAACAGCTTAAAAGACGTTTGTGGCCAACATTAACACACCTGGTTTGACTCAGTACATACATTTTCCCAATAACATTGGCTAATCCTATCCATGCCAGTATTGCCGAGATGCTTTAATGGTACTGCTTGTGAACAGTCAGAGTATTTTGTGACTAAAGTAATAGATGAAGACATAAAACTGCACATAAAGCACACAAATAATAAAAATAAAATACATAGCAGAAGTGAACAGACCTTTTTTTGAGCGCCTGGGTTTTGGAGGCGGGAGGCGGCCAGAAGGACAAGGACAAGGAAGAGGAGAAGAAGGAGGAGAGAAAGCTCTGATCTCTACAAGACATCCAAGTAATAATAAGTAGCAGCACACAGAACAAAGGGCGTTAAAAGCATACGCAGAGCTTCTTTAGATGAGCATGACAAATACATTCCAATGAATGCATGCACCCTCAAGTGACATGTAATCATTTAAAAGCTTGTTAGCCTGATATTATGCAGTGTTTCAATACTTTCACGCTATGCAATTAATGTATGCACAGCAGGCACGAGGTTAGCAGTGAAAGTATTTTTTTTACCTGTTGTAGAAAGTCACATTTTCTTCCTTGATATGAAACCTTGATAACAGAGTTCTGTTCTTGTTCATACAGCATGCTAAAATGGGATTCATGCCCTGGCACATGTTCACCTATTCCAAAATCTCGCTGCCGCTACCGACACTTAATTCAGCCTAGAAAGTAGGATGTTGTCTCCCCCCTCCTCCCATCACTACAGACATTTATCCCGGCCAAACCTTGTAACTGGTTTTGGCCAGTAACAGATAGTGGAGGTTGGGATCCTTTTGCATTGTTAATCCCTTTACTGCCCGTGTTGTCTCTGGGATGCAGATTAAGGGGGCGGTTTGTATCTTGTTTTATGTTAATGTGTGTTTTGCTGGATATACCCAGCCAGTCTGTGTCTAAAATAAATCAGTTCTCCTTGTTGTACCTAAAGACTAGTCTTGCCTGGTTATTTGGGTACTGGATAGCGATATCCCTTTACTTTGCTTGGGGATATTGCCGACGGATTGCGGTGGTTTGTCATCCTAGCGGGAGAAGAAGTCTCTTGGCGGAGAGGGACAACCTGAGGTCCCTGGTCAGTCTGTGACAGATGGAAAATCTCCCCACACTGCACAGGGTTATTTGAGCAAAAGCACTCAGGAAATTGCACCAGCACCCTATTTCTGCAGCGTTCCCCTCCTTGTGTTTAAGCTGTAAATGGTAGCCCTATCTTCCTATCACCTTAAGCACTTTCGAACAAAGCAATTGCTTGCCTCACAATCTTTGTTACCTATTGCAGATGCCGCCGTATGTCTACAATTGAAACAGCCTCGTTAACTATAATACGTCCACACCTTTTTCTGAATAATACCACAGTAGGTTGGGAAGTATACTTGGTTCCCTTTTCTTAATGCTTAATGTCCGGTTGCATACGGCTTAATGTGCTTGAATTAAGCAGTATGCAACCGGACATTTCTATGTAGTTTCTAAGCAGGTGTTTCTATTGATATTAGGACACTCCAGCCATCAAACCTACTTTATGCACATGGTAGCTGAGAGGTTCCATTAAACCCATGCGTGGTCCCTGTTGCAAATGTATGGGAGAATTCCCGTGTGCATTTGCCCCACTGTCCAACTATACAGCATGCAGGAGATGTGAACGGCTGAACAGATCTGCAGACATTTAGTATATAGACCCACACAGCCCTGTACAATGCGTAAAACGGGACATAACAAGTAGAGCATAACATAATAATTTGAAACAAGAGTAGAGGAGGGCCCTGCTCAAATGAGCTTACAATCTAGAAAGAAAGGCAAAAGTGGCAGCCCTGGAGAATTCTTTCAAGCATGCACAAGAACTAAAAATCAGAGCACGGGACAGACGGAGATCATCAGATGAGCGGAGGGATGAGTAGGAGTGTAGGTTGAGATGAGTGAGGAGATGTAAGCAGATGAACCACTATGAAGAGCTACGAGAGTCAGGATTTTGAAATGAATCCTCAAGCGCCAAGGCAGCCGGTGAAGAGGCTGACAGAGGAGAACTGTTAGTAAACCGATGGGTGAGGAGGGTACGTCTGGTGGCAGCGTTCATGGTGGGTTGTAGAGGGGCAAGACGGGTATGAGGGAGACCAGCTAAGACAGGGTTAAAATAGTCAAAACAGGAGATACTGAGGACATGGACAAGAGCCTTAGCAGCAGCTTGTTAGGAAGTGAGAAATGTGGGCAAATATTTTATTTTTTAAATAGAATGAATGCGAAGGAAAGGTTGGAACTAAGGGTGACACCAAAGAAGCGAGCGTAATGTGACGGGACGTGCCTAGAAGGTGCTCCCATTGATTTTTCATAGTGAGCGGTTTCCTGACACCGATTAACTGCTTTGAGCGGCCATTCAATGCCAAGAATAGTGGGACCTCAGCCCTGGAGCAAATTTTCTCCTCCGCGCCTTCTGTCGCCGGTAAGTGCTTTCTATATATTTTTTTTGTTTTATTTGCATTTATTTTTTTAATGAATTTAGCATTTTTACCTACTTTTTCATATTTAAATATTTAGTCAACTCGCCTACTGATTTTATTAGCGCTCTAATTTTCATGTTAGTCCTTAAAGGGGCGTTCCAGCCATCACATGCACCTTTAAATGTTCGTTGTGTCCATATGCATTTGCCCAAGACAGCTCCGTGAAACGTTCTGGGTAGGAACATATTGACAAAGTACTTCAATATGCATTCTTATAAAATGGGGGTGTCAGGGACATTAAACTATCCCTTTAATCACCCAGAAAGACATTCTGTCGGATAAAAGTCTATGAAGGAACAAACTTCATTAGCATCCCTAGAATCGGCTCAGGTTAAGCAGGCAAGGTCATGAAAAAATATCCAACAACTGATAATGGCAGCGTCCAGGTCTGCAGATAAAGGACGTTTATTTGAATAAAATGAGATAGGCATGTTTTTGTTAATGCTAACCTACATTAGTGTATAAAGCATTGGATGTTATGCTCCAGGGAAAAAATATATTTTCTGTGGGACTTCCCCAATCAACCAGAATGCACAGTACAGAAAATGATACAAAGCACACTTAGATTGCCAAACAGAATGTGCACACATTTGGAAAAAATTACAGAAAGAGGGATAAAAACGGAAAAAATAAGCTCACCCATGTCATTGGATAAGGACTTGAAGCTCCCTTGTCGCACCAGCTCTAGTTTCATGTCTTCATTCTGGACGTGTAACTCGGACACCATGTTACATGGGATGTATCCCGATTTCCCGGCGTATTCCCCCCAATAAAATCCATCTGCATCCTTATCTCCAAACACCTGAAATATCACAATAACTTTGTCGTTGTAGCACTTTGTTGGGTTCATGGGTTTGTTAATTTGGAGCACTAGGCAGAATATACAATGACGCCTTTCACAATTATTATTAATATTATGCAGGACTATATTAAACTTTGAAACTGCCAAAAGAAAAAAAAACAGGCCAGTGACATTACACACGGCATAAGTAGGGTGAGTGAGCACTAACATTTGTGAAATATTCCTTTTTGGGCTGCATGGCTCTCTACTTCTGGGTATTTGTTTAGACCTAGCACCAATTAAAGGGACACTCCAGACATATGGGGGTATGCAGAATCCCCCCATATACAAATGCCAACGTTGGCAGGAGTCTATTGATTTCAAAGGGAGTGCTTTCCTGTCACTGGATTGGCTGCTCCAGGAAGAACATTTTTATTATTAAAAAAAAACCAAAAAAAAAACAAAAAAAAAACCTTAGCACATGTAAGACAAGAAGGGAATGAATGCCTGCTTTTGTGAGCTGGCAATCTGGCCTACAAATAACTTAACCGCCTGTCTTATGCCCTCCAAACAAGTAAAATTCACTCTTTGTTCAACACTATAAGTCATTTTAAAATCTACAGCTCTTGATTGTCTGTATCCATTTGTAGAAAGGTACCAAAGTGTAGTTAAGTGCAGTCACTGTATTTGAAATGTCTTCAATAATAAAAAGTTAAGTGCACCTTTCCGATATTTGTTTACTATTTAGCTTTACTATTAACCCCTTAATGACAAAGCCCGTACATGTACGGGCTCAAAATGCATTGTTTTCAATGGATATAGGGACCGCCTTAAGGGGTTAACATCCTCCACTCAAGCAGTAACATTTATATGTATTTTATTTACAATACCTGTAAAATTTGTCCTTCTTTGAACGGAAGCTCTTCTTCGTACGCATCAGGATTAGGTGACATCGTCTCGGGATCGTAGTCAAAGCGGGCAACAAATATCCGCACGGTTTCCAGATCCTGGTGTTTTGAGGAGCTTTCGTCTTCCCGCGGGCTGCTCGTCCGACAAAATTCTGGTGAGGCACAACGGTCAGCTGCTACAGAAGAACAGAGACATTTGATTGGGATGAAAAATATCATGATGTACATGGCAATACACAATAGCCAAAATATATGTTTTAAACTGATATATAAAAGTAAAAGAGGACCTGATTCTTTGTCTGGAGGCAGTTGACTAGATCGGTTTTTCTTCACAGAAGCAGGTACTTCAGTAAGACCAGTTAGCGATGATCTCGAGTTGCCATTCCAGTCGTCCTACAACAGTGTGAAGAGTGTTAGCATACCTGTCACATGTACCGTTATTGTGAATTCATAGCCAAGCAAGCACAATATATTGCAACTAAACTGTAACTAAACATGTGCCAGGGTGCTGGGTTCATATGCAGTATTCCTCCATCATAATTTACATATAATCACTCGCAGTGTGCGCAACACACATACAAAAAAGTATTAAAGTGAAGAAATTCAGCTAATGTCAAATATATAAGCAGAATAAATTAATTTAAAAACATCAAAAAGAAACTAAACTCCTCCTACTTTTGCCATTTATAACGAGAGTATTACGTGGGACGTATGTATATAGTGCGAGAAATTGTATGGTCTAGATAAATTATTGCAGGTGGGACACTGCATGTGAAATCACCCTGCACAGATTACAATGCACTCGATGCAAAAGCTGTGAATGAGTAGCAGTGCAAGCTCTCCATTCCTCCATATTTCCAGCTGCGGGGTTTCTCAGGGATGAATCGCTCAGACCACGTATACAGCAGACAAAGGGAAGACAGCGGTAACACGGCTACAGCCACTACAAACTGCATCTAAAGTCGAGATGTGGGGGCAAGCAGCCTGTCACACTCTTATATCCACTATGAAATTAGATATCACCTTTCCATGACAGTCCAAATGAGCTGTCCGTACAGCGTTATTGCTCAACAGCTTATCATCTGTCCAGCTGTCACGCTTGGTTCTTTGACAATCGCCCCCATGGAGTAGAGGAATGCTTTCCCGGCTATATTCTCCGGAGTTTGTTTGTACTTTAAATTGTCTTTTCAGCTCCTTCCTCCTCCTCATATGCTTGGTTGGCTCAGGTTGACTAGGACCATCACTCCACCTATCCTGGTCTGCTTGAGAACATTCTTCCCAATGGTTAGTTTTGGTTTGAGATACATTAAGTGCTGAAAACGGAGGCTCTTCTTCATCTTCTGTATCATACTCAATGTCAATTTCTAAATGTCTAGAATTGCAAGCACCGGATGGTTTTGTTTTACGCTTCAAGGACCCAATTTGGGGTTTGCCTTTACAGCTTTTGTGATTGTTTTGAGGAGTTTCTCTAATATTACTAACCGTTCCATGGTCCTTCAAACTATAGCATTTGGAACCATAGGTTGCAGTCTGAATGGGATTTGTAGCCAAACGGCTGCAGTGTTCCCGGGCGTCATTCACTCGCCTTTTGTTTGACTCAGTGCTATGGTAAGCTCTGTCATTTAGCGTTGAGCTTTTCCTCGAATTCAATGCTGAACTTCCCAAAACAGCTGGCTTCAGGCTGTTTAGCTGCGGCTGAGTAACAGGAGCTTTTGTTTTTAGATACCAGTCCTCGTCAAGCAAAACACAATCTTCCTCAACACGTTTGGTGGTGGTGTTTCTCACAAGGTTTTCTCTTCGGCGTATGCCTGTAGACAGGTTTTCACTGCTTTCAGCGACCGGCTTCTTCAAAAAAATCTTGGGAGACTTTGTCAACTGGTGGCTCTGTGTCTCCACACCCAAACCAGTTTGGTTCTTGGTGGCCATTGTGGGTGTGAAGTTCTCCTCCTCCTCTTCATCTTCTTCTTCAGTCACTTCAGGGATGATAAACAGCTTCTTGCTGCAATGTTTCTGAAGAGGCAGATCCAACATCCTCTCAAGAAATTCCTCATCACTGTCCGTCTCACATGAGTCCAACTTCAGGTATTTTCCAAGGAATGAAAGTGAACCGGAGGAGGTGGTGGAACATAAAGGTAGTGAGTACAGTATAAAAAACGTGCCATATAGTCATTGCTCTGACAGTCTTGAAACTACTTGATAAGCATAACAAACAGAAACAAGTCCCACAGAGTATTTTAGCTAAGTGTTAAACATGAATGGAGGGACTTAGACTTTTGTTCACTATGGCATAAGCTACACAACTTGACCTACAATAGTGATGACCTACTCTTTAAGGGAGAAAACTACATATAAGTCAGGGGGTATCATAAGGATTAAACCAATGAATGAATGGAAGGAAATTCTCAATGAGACAATTGTGCACAAGATTCCAATGTGCATTTGGTGAAAGCTGAATTCTTTTTGTTGGTCTATTTTGTACTGCATATCAGGATAACTATGAAGGTGTTATAATATATATATTAGAATGCCCACATTGCCATACTTGCCGTTTTCGAAATAAGTCGATATGAGATATCTGGAAAATATATACAAGACTCACCTTCCCCAAGCCATCACCGCCAGCGCTCACTCCAGCCTCTCCCCACTTTTTGACAAAGGCAATAGCATTAGGATCATCTTCATCCTGCTCCTCTTCTTCCTCCTCCTCTTCTTCTAGGATATCAGAGAGGTTAGAGCTACGGCTGTGATCTATATGGGACACCACGGCATGTGCTTCAGGCAACGATAGATATTCTTCCTGATTGGTCACAGAATACACAAAAATACAATGCGTTAAAGCATTTGTGTTCACAATACGTTTAAACAGAGGTGAAACAGATGCACCATCGACATCGTACAATGAAAAACTGGAAATACGTGGGCAACTATGTAAAGTATGATTCATCAGCATTGCATCTAAAACAAATAACCAGCATCGTGTGATTTAAATATAAATATGCTCATAACACACAGTGCTAAAATACAAGCATCGTTGAGTTGAGAAATGGTTACTAGCCTTATTATGGTTTGGGATTTTAGTCCCCAATCTTGTAATAATGTGATGTTTTTTAATGAAGCAAAGTAAGTTAAATGTGTGTGAGAAAATATTATATTCAGCATCTAAATTTGGCCTCAAAGTCTTGGGGGAAAAGTCATCACCACATAGGCGCAGCTTCTTGGAGAGGTGCCTCATTCCATGAGCAGGGTCACCTCACTTTCTTTTTGTTAATGCAGAGTGACGTTTAGCGATCCTTAAGGGCAGGAGTTGGTGCAAATAGGAAAGAAAATACTATCTACACATTGACGTCCAGGTTCTTCCCGGTTATCTACAAAAGTCACTTGAACAGTAAAGAGAATTCTATGCATCTAAATCAGATTTTAACAAGTAGGGCAGACTCAGAAAAACATACATATATCAAGTCAGCTACGTTACACAAACGAAACCATTAAGACTTTTACTAGAACAGACCTCAACTTCTTTGATATAATTAGTCCCATCTGATTGAGCGGCCTTTACTTTTTCTTCTAAGAAGTCTTCAATAGATACCCCTCGATATCCCACACTGCATCTTGGGTCTTCTGCCTCTTCGGACATTGCTGTCTCGGGACTCGAGCAGTCTTCTTTGGCAGCTGCTTTGCACTCTTCTGTCCCTGCTTCCTTGTTCCATGCGTGACCCGGATCTAGACTTGGTGACTGAACATTGAGCGGAGATTCTTTGGTGTCTGAGGTTTTTCCCTAAAATGGGAGATTCAGTCATAAGTGATAAAAACATAAAACTGGCAGATATAATTTTCTTGCTCACTGATTAACTTTTCATATCACATGATACAGAAATTTAAAAACTGTGCAACTAGGACTAATGGCTTTGAAAAGTAATTATGTCGTACAATGACATACACATTGTACTTACAATACTCTCTCTCTCAAGGCTGTTTCCTCTCTCTTGTGATTGGTTGCTGGGTATTTTTGTAGCGCTGTCAGTGGCCCAGGCTAGAATAGGAAGGCTTGTAGGGATAGGATTGCTTTCTGTATGCGGTCCAATCACGGGGGGATCTTCCGTTGCTGCTTGTTGTGGAACTAGTGTCTCTGATGGTTCAGCGCTAGAAGAAACTTGGCAACAGGCCACAGAAGCACAAGGCGGTGAATGTAGGAGTTGGGATGATATGCGAACTGGCAAAAAGTCTAGGGCTTCACCTCTACTGCAACTTGTATGGATGGAAAAACTGGCTTTGGAACTGGTGGCTGGTGGCGTAGGTAGAGAGCAGGGGGAAGACGAAGTCAGAGGCGTGGAAGAAACTTTCTCGGGACTAGAATCCAGAAGCTGCCCTGATGCTGGCTCGCAGATAAGGCTGGAGTTATGTAATGGGGAGGAATAGTTGGGAACCTTCAACAAGGCAGCGGGGATCTGAGCTGGCACGGAGTCCACGGATTCTCCACTAGGAGACATAGTTCTTACAGATATTTCCCGTGAAACCTGGAGCAGTTGCAGATGCGACATGCCTACCAGAACACTGCCCGCCGTAGGGGATGTTACTTCAAGAACCTAAAACAAAAAGGTTACAACCTTTGTAGCATACAAACCGGATTTTACCTAAAACTTTCACTCATTAGGCAACAAAGTGAAAACACATTTTAACTCCTCAAAATACATTGTTTTTTAAGGCCCATTGTCCTTAAGGGGTTAAATACGGTTCAAGCAGTTACAATACATTAAATAACCTTTAGAAAGTAGTTGATATGTGATTATATGTTTGACCAAAAGGTCTACAGCAGTAGAGTTGGTTCCATCAATGGTGGGTTGACCGGCTATCATGAAAAGGACACTTTCCCATTGAAATGTTAACTTTGAGTAGTCAAAAATGAATAATAATACAGATGTCAAGTTTCACAAGCAATGAATTTTGTTCTAAGTCATCTGTGGAAGCAAACCCATAATGTGGTTTTATGGAAAGAAGCAGCAACTTGATAAGCCATCAGGCATATTTATAAAATTAAAAAAAAAAGAAACTGAGAAATACATGATTGGAACTTGATCGAAAGTAAAACGTAACTTAATCAAAACAAACCAATGATACCAGAAGAAATAGATGTTAGCCAAAAATAAAACTAAAGACACTGGAAACCTCATCCGCGATGTAGCTGCCTAAATAAGGTTAATACCGTCTTAAGCTAGTGATATGTTTTCAAACGAAGGTATTTTTGCACTAAATGTATAATATCAAGCTGACAAACCAAATGAAAAGGAAAACATGAGCAGACAAGCACCAGCTGAACTAAAATCAGCAGCGTTATACAGCTACTCGTTCAGCCGTCACCCATAACCCGATTTAGACAGCTCTGTCAAGCATGAGATTTCCAGTTGTCTTTTTAGTTTAATTTTTGACTAGCATCTATTTCTTTTGGTATAATTAGTTTACAGTTTAATACAGTACTACAAGTTATGCTTTATTTTAGATGATATTCCAATCACGTATTTCTTAATTTATGGTATAATTTAAGGGTTACCCCTGATTAACGATTGGATGACACTATTACATACAAAAAAAAAACCAAACAAAAAAAACAAATGCACAAAGACTATCGATTGTAGGAATCTTTTAAAATTGCTAAATGTTAATGTTTTTTTCAGTGTGCCACCACTTTTACATACTTTCTGTCCATCTGCATAGACAGCATAGCCAGTGACTCTCACGCCATTTGAGGTTCCTGCTGCATCGATGGTTACTGGCAACCAGCTAATAAGCAGAACACCTGGAGTTGGACCCAATTCCACCTGAACATCAAGCGGGGCATCCGGAGGACCTGTGACCCAAACAAATGGAAGATAATTAGTATTTCAACCTTTATACATAGCCGTCATCAATCATTACAAAGTCCGTGTACAAACACATTGCATCTTCACTGTTATTTACATACTCTTGAAAGTAGTTAGTACGGTGAAACTTTTTAAAGGTCTCCTAATCCCTTTGGTTTTCTACTCCAGCCTTTAGCGAACGTCCATCTAAGTATTTCATGGTAGGCCATCTGTATGTCCATCCGGTTTACTACTACTACAACTTAGACTAAGCTCCTCAAGACAGGGACCTCCTTCCCTCATGTACTCAATTATACCTTAATCAAAATGTCTGTAGATTCCTCATACTTAGTACATAACTGCGATTATGGTATCGCCGCATTTATTATAAGTAAATCATAGTTACATAGTTACATGGGCTGAAAAAAGACATGCGTCCATCAAGTTCAGCCTTTCCTATATCTGTTAATTTGTTGCGGTTGATCCTAAAGAAGGCAAAAAAAAAACCCCGGTTTCGCTCTTTCCAATTCTGCACTAACCAGGGAAAAAAAATTCCTTCTTGACCCCAAAATGGCAGTCAGATTTCTCTTTGGATCAATAAGCTGTTTCCCCATAATTACAGAATATTATGTTTTTCCAGGTATCCATCCAGTTGCAGTTTAAACGTCTGTACAGACTCTGATAAAACTACCTCTGCAGGAGAGAATTCCACATCCTTATTGTCCTTACTGTAAAAAAACCCTTTCCTCTGCTTTAGTCTAAATCTCCTTTCCGCATGACCACGTGTCCTATGCATAGTCCTGTTCATGAACAGATTTCCACACAATGGTTTGTATTGGCCCCGAATATATTTATATAATGCTATCATAAATCCCTTAGTCTTTAATAAAAAAAAATATACATACGTTTATTTATACAAAGGAAAAATGTGACCCTAAAAAGAATAACCTAACAGGAAAGGGTTTATTATTCCTAACTGGAGCACCCTGATACAATAAAACATATGCCACTATTGTAAGTATAATCTGAGCGATACAGAGGCAAAAAGATAGATTCAAAGGGTTTTCAGTATAGTCAACTTACCTGCAGCAGGAGTTGTCAGTTGCATAACTGTTGTTTTCTGTTCTCTCCTCTCAAGTGGCAACTCAAAGGGAATCCTCTGAGGTCGGGCCTCGACTTTTACATTATACAAGGTACTGGGCCGCAGGCTGCTGAAGTTGTACCAGTAAGTCCCTGCCTTGGCCACACCGTACGGCTCCTCATTCAGATACAAGGCATGTGAATAGTTGCTGTTGCAAGGCTGCCATGTGATCTCAGCAGATGTGGCCGAAAGGTTTCGAACGCGCAGCTGCGTCGGGGCAAGAGAATAGCCGTGACCGACCAGCAAAGTACAGCGCGTCCTGTCCGAGCAGCCCCGCTCCGTCATGCTCTGAACAGAGATACGGTAACTCCGGGTTTTCAGCTCCAGCTTCTCAATCAAAGCTTTGGTCTGTCCTCCGCACCTTACGTTTTGTCGAAGTTCGTTATCCACATAGATATTATAACTTAAGATATTTGCGCTCCCTGCCGTTACTAGAGGAGGTTCCCACCCGACCACCATACTGCGAGCCAGCTGCTTTATAAGTGTTAGCTTACGAGGATAAGGCACGGCTGAAACATTTGCAGTCCCTTCGCTATTTCCTTGCAATGGACACGGTAACTGACTGAGGCTGCTCTCATCATCATCATCCTCCTCACTTCTCTCAATGCTGCTTCCACTCAAAAAGCTGATGTCTTGCAAAGAGCTTTGAGAAAGATCATGGGTCTCAGCCGGCTGAAAGGCCATCAGACCGTCGTCTGACACACGATCCACAAAGTTAGAAGGTACAAGACCTCTCCTTCCATCCATCAGCTCTCCTGTTGAAACATGCAAAGATTTAGTAAATAAAAAAACGTGGAAGATCACAAACCTTAACATATAAAATCTCAACTCAATGAATATATGGTTAATCCATATATATTGTTGTGCAATGGCGTTACACATGTAGTTATCACTCCTTTCCATTGCCATTCGTAATAGGACAAGTAAACGTCAGCATCTGCACTTTGGGCCGCATATCTTTGGGCCTAAGTGCACACACAGTGTTTTCACACAACATGACTCCACAGAGGTGCTCCGTGTAACCCACCTTCAAAAAATCCATCATCGTCCATGTCTCCGTAGATGTAAATATATTCTCCAGCAGTTAGAGGCAGTTCTGCTTCGGGGTTTTCATTTGGTCCATCAAATGGATTGTAACTGAATGGATTATTTAAGAACAATATAAAAAGCTATGCATAAAGTAGGCCCGGTTTCCAAGACGCACAATCGTTCAGTACCAATGCAAAACCTTCACAGGGTGAATTCCTCTCCATTTTTCCTATCATGGAGCATCTTAGACCCCGATGCAACGGGACGACAGACATGAAGAGCTGGGTTTTCACCAATTAAGCAAAAGCTACATACACAAATTGTTAATTTAAGGCTGGTATCTTAGCTTTTAAGGCATTTGCAAGGAACATACATAAGTGTTTTAGCAAATGCATTTGAGTATTGCATGTTTTGCTGCACTGGAATCCCTGTGTTTAGAGATAGAACGTAAAGGGAAAGAGCATTTGCAACGTACCCTAAAACACAGCGGGAATAGCATTTATCTACAGATTGAGGCGTTTCTATGTGAAACACTCTGCAGGGCACATGTCTAATACGCTAGTTTTTAATAGCACCTCTGAACCATGGCAGGATTAAACCCGGAATCCATCAGCAAGGGGAGATTTTAAAAGCCAGAAAACAGCCCTCTGATTTTACAGAGATGGCAATCAGTGACACAGATTAACCCTCGCATCAATGAACAAGAAAGACTGATGCATAGCGAGTGATCGCACCTGTATCTGGCAAGAAAGACCTGCAACTTAGCAGGAGCCCGAGCTTCTGGTTCTGGATTCAGTGAAACGCTATCTGCTTCCA
This sequence comes from Spea bombifrons, assembly GCF_027358695.1. Classification (NCBI taxonomy): domain Eukaryota; kingdom Metazoa; phylum Chordata; class Amphibia; order Anura; family Pelobatidae; genus Spea; species Spea bombifrons. Next base: position 27,087,336 of record NC_071088.1, on the reverse strand, counting down.
AGTCCTCCATTTCACTGGCAGTGTCCACCTAACAAAGTACAAGTTGTTAAATGAGGGAAACTGATTGGATGAACAGGAACACAGAGTAGTATGTGGGCTTCATGGGTGTAACTTAATGTCATAATTACTTAACGTAATAAATCATTTTTTTAATGTACACAATATAGTAGAGTGCACACAGGTACTGATACATTCTATCTATATCTATGACATATTTCCACAACCCCTCGCGCTCACTTGCCTTGGCGTCACCCTTGACTCTGCACCTTTCATCGGGCCCCACATCCATTCTGCTGCATCTTAAAAACATTGTCCACATTCGTCCCTTCTTGACACAAGACGTGTTAAGGCTCTTGTTCATGCCCTCATCTCCCGCCTTGACTACTGTAACTCTGTCTTGGCTGGTCTCCCGTCTAGCCCCTCTGCAATCCACTTTGAATGGCACTGCCAGACTTGCCTTCCTCTCCTATTGCCTTACAAACACCTCTTCTCTCTGTCAGTGTACTTCAGGATTCGTTTTACTCAAAGCAGTTCCCCTACCAACATCACCCAGCTTATCTCTAAATACACCCCTAACCGGTCTCTCCACTCCTCCGATGATCTGCGTCTAGCATGTGCTCCGATTTCTAGTTCTCAAGGGCTGCCCCCCCCGACTTCGGTCCTTCAAAAAAAAATCCCTCAACACCCCCTTCTTTAAGGACACCTACAAAGGTATGCATTAATGCCACACCACCCGTCTTCCTTTAGCTGACCTTTCTGTGGGTAAGCACGGTCTGCATGAGTAAGTGTGACCATTCTCAGCCTCGCTCACTAATCTTCATCTATGACGACTAACAAACTGAAGAGAACTCACACACCGAAAACTCTTAACCTGAGCACATCTCAGCCACTTTAATGTACAAATCTCATTTACATACACATGGATATAAGTTTACACCATGAAATAAAGTTAAAAGCAACGCCTTGCCTCTGGTGTGGGGCAAGACTTGGAACTCTCATGAGCAGATTCAGATTTTGACGAAGCATTGGGCGTCCCCGTCTTCCGTTTCTCTTTGGCAGATGCATTATTTTGGGCCTCAGCGCTGCCGACTTCATAGCTTGGGCTTGGTGGGCGAGGTAACTTTTTTTCCTTTTTAGATTCTCCCTCTCTGTTCTTTTCTTGAAGATTGGGTACACCAGGTCCTGGCACCTCTGAAATCACATAAACCTTCGCTTAGGACAGGGACACACATAGCAGTGATTCAAAAAGCATGCGTAGCCAAACCTAGCCATAAACGCAAACTGTTCTTTCACACTTCAACCAGCTTCAATAAAAAGAGGAGCCGCAGCAGGACTATACATTAAGAAAAAATATATAAACAGGTAAAGCAGCGGTCCTTCCTATAAATGAGATTTTCTTAAAATAAGAACTGATATTTGGAAGCACTACAGCACAAAGTTAAATCTAGTATCCACTCTTTGAAGATTTTATAACAAGGAAACTAGTCCTTTATTTTGAGACCGATTCCCTATTATGTGTTATGATGTATATAGTACTGAGCTCAACCTGAGTAGACCAGTTATTCAGACGCTAAATATACTTTATTAGTGAAAGAATCTGTAGTGTTGGAATAGTTGCATTTCTCTTTTTGGATTTAAACAATACTATCAGGATGGACTGCTGCTTTAGAAAGTAAATACTCACAGAAAAAAAGAGGGGTTTAAGACTAAGCTTAACAGACCCACAAATGTCTTGTAGTGAGATAATCATGCGTAAAACCATTGCACCAGTGAGACTTTGTACCCTGCATATAACCGGCTGGCTTTGTGTCTTGTGTCACAGTTGTGTACTTTGGTGCCCAGTGCTCACCACATAACACAAACAAGCCACTCAGACGGTTATCTTACACCCAGAGCCGGCTAAGCCCCATGTTCCAACACCAGGTGGTATTTACACAATAAATGTCAGTACCCTCCATTGAGAGGTATATAAAACTGCAGCTGCTGTCATCCAGACTAATGTCTACCCAACTGATCACATCCCAAGATGAGAACTCATCTATGGAAAAAAAGCAGGTTAAGGTCAAGTCATTAGCACCGGAATTCAAACCAAAATGCAAGTCAAATCTTTAGCTCTATTCACTTGAACGGCTAAGTATAAATTATAAATTTGCTTTAGGGCTGGGGAGTGGGGTTTGATTTATAAAAAGGAAATTTAAAGAGACAGACTGTCCAATAACACTGATCGGTGATCACATTTGTACAGTGGACCACCGCAGCCATTTAGGTTAGATCACTGAAAACGTTACAAAATGAGAACTAAGAAAACAAAAGCTATGGGCATGCGGTTTGTTAAAATAAACAGAACATTAATATTCATCAGTTTGTCAGTTTTGGAACCGGTTGCCATGTAAGGGTAAACCAAACACAAGCAGATTAGTGATTGCATGATTGCAAACTAAATATTTCCCAGCAGACATATGTTTATATTATAGGCTGATGATTATTTCTTGATAAGAACTAGAGCCCACAGATATAGGAGCCTACTTAATAAACAATGATTTAAATATGTGTTTTTGGAGAGTCTTCTTAAATCCATAGGCTGAGACAAGCTTCCCGTTAGCACCACTCACCAAAAGAATGGGCTCCTCTTTCATCCTGAGGCAGCTCAGGTGTAGAGCAGCATTGAGGTGGGGGCAGCTCATGGGTCACCAAGGTAGAAGTGAGGAGATCGATGTTCCCAGTTTGCAGACGAAATCTTTCCAGCTCCTGAGACAAGAGGCTGAACTGCTCCGTCTGACTGCGACATTTCTCTTCCAACAGCTTCACTTTAGCCTGGAAGGAACAAACCATTGCATATGAAGATCATTCCGAGGGTACAGATGCGGACTGGTCAGGTCAGCAGAGTTCTTAATGAGAACGGGGGAAAAAAATAAATCCTTCGTAATGACGCCCCCCCCCCAACCATCAAAAACACATGTAGTCTGGCACCTGGCAAATTTATCAAGAACTCCCACCCTTATCAAAGCAAATTCCCAACACAAGCAATCTGGTCTTTCACAGAAAATGTTCTAAATACAGCTAGTTGAACAGACAGCTAAATCTAACAACGTACAGAAGGGTTAACATGTTAGGGCTTTAGACCTTTCTGTTTGACAATACCTGCAAATTATCCAAGGTGTTCTGAGCATAGATAAAATGAGAAAAAAAAAGTTACCAGTTTTAAGAAACTTTAATGGAATTATCGGGATCTTGTATTGTATTATTACAAAACAAAATAATATTTTAACAACATAATACCTCCAGCAACTGAACTGCTCCTTCATGTTCTTTCTTAGCTTCTACTTGGGCCTTTAAAAAAAATAAACAAAAAAAAACAAAACCAGATCATAGTTTTCCTTAACTTAAGTCTAGTACTACATGATAAAGTGCAGCCTCTGAGCAACCCAACATCTTATCTAAATCAGTTAGACAAATGTACATAGAGATGTTAAAAGGCATCCATATGTAGCAATCAGGCTGAGGTAAATCCTTTGTGAACGGTGGATGTCCGGACCCTGAGCTATATGCTGGAAAAAAGCAGTTATCCGAGAGGTGGATTTTATAGGTAGGCAAAAAGCCAGGGGCAGTAAAGCCGTATTACAAACTTGCACACTGAGAGAAGTTCAAATATGTATGGAACTTGCCTGATTTGCCTTTTACTGCAGCATTTTAGAAAGAGCGGATAATGAGCGTTTCAGAGACAATAATAAAACAGCAGGCATATCTGAAATTAGACTGACCAGGACATGGGGTAGTAGTAACACAAAACATGAAAGTTCCATGGCTTTTAATACATGTTTGAAATTCTCATTCAGCTGGAGCCACGTGTAAACATTAGCGTCTCTTACGCATTAAAAAACACACTATTTACAACAGAAATGGAACATGCCCACACAGATGATTTCAGCACTGAAGCCCAATTTTGTCTCTCTCAGGCAAGTTTTCTTGGACTAGTCAACTGTGTAAAACATAAATAAAACAATTACCAGTTGGAGACGTTTTACTTCCTCTTGTCTCGTCTTAAGTGAAATCAAAGCATCTTCATGATCTTTCTCCAATTGCTGCCTTCTCTCCACCACATCTCGCATGTGCTGCAATATAACACATTGTTTATAGAATTATATCCGCTTATATCTACCACAGGATTCCGTTTCTGAGGGTCTGAGGAATGGGTGGTTTGCATATTACTTCGGAATGATGGTAATCATTAAAGACTTGCAGAATTACACATTTACACTATTTTTGCCGATGTCTTCAATCAACATTAAAGAGAATAAGAGACCGTTCAGAGGAAGACTACTAAAACAATGAATGGCCTCAAAATGTAAAGCCTAGAGGAAAGAAGAGGGGGATGCAATATATTTAAATACTTAAAGGAACTCAAAGTACAGGGGGCAAGTTTTCAAAGGAGGGGGGGGATGTTAGAACAAGGAGGTCATAATCAAAAATGAGCTTTAGTAGGTTAGATGGAACATAAGTTTCACTTTACTGAAAGTGCAGTAAATGGAACAGCTTCTATGCAGAAGCGGTAGAGATTAATACAATGAGGGAATTTACACATGCATCGGATAGGCAAATATCTACGACTATCCTAAATCTAAGACCAAAGACTGTCGAGTCGTTACATCAGGATAAAGGGGCAAACTAGATAGAAGATGAGAACCATTTGGCCTATTTCTATGTAACATACTGGTAATACTGTCAAAAAATCTCTCCATTCTGGTAACATTGGCCCGAGCTCACCTTCAGCACTTGCTCTAGGTTCTCCAGCTTGCTCTGCAGTTGATGGCTCTCCTTCAGGGCGGAATCTCGTTGCTGAATTACTTCATTCAAATGCACCCTCAGGTCAGCATTTTCAGCGTCCACCTGCCCACAATAAGATTCATAACGTCTAAAAAGACTGCTTTTCAGGCAGCAATATTGAATACTCGCTTCGATTGCCCCTTTTATTTTGTTAAACACAACTGGATAAATCTATTTATAATTTTAAACATTTGCTTTACCTTGCCTGTCCATTTTACTTTGTTACTCAATCTCGAGTTCTCCTCCACAAGACGTGCATTCTCAGCCTGGACCTCCTGAAGCTTAATTTCCTGTTGAAATCACACAATGTGAAATGTATTATTAGAAAGCATGGAAATCACTTAGCACATCGTTTCATAACGAAAAGTATTGTGTATCTGTTACTAGCGGAGGGATGAGCTTTAATGGCATCTAAGTGCCTGCCCAACAGGAGAATTGTCTCCTCCGTTTCTCACCTTTAGTATTGGAAGCATGAATGCCGCTACGAGTGCCCGTATACTGCCATAACAGACTAGGGACAGTTGGTAACGGGTTATATCGTAGGAAAACAAAGATTACCTTTACTGGAGGATCTAAGCTGGTGGTCTATGCCTACCCTTTACGGTTTTTTCTATATTGACATTTGTTCCCAACTGCTCCAACTATACCCAGAGTTGTACATCATGCATATATCTCTCCCCTTCACCAACTTTACTTCTAATTCTGCCCATATATCCCTTCCTTTTCACATATTTTTATCATAAAGGGATACAGGGATTAGATTGGAAGAGGTGCTTGGAACCCCATCGCAATCCGTTTCTTTTGGCACAGACCTCTCTTCTGATCCGCGGCAAACCACGTGTTTGTAATGGTTAGAGGAAACCAGGTTATATGTATCATGATCCAATGTCATTTCTAATGAGCCGTTACTGGCTGAGCGGCAGATCTTGCTACACCACTGACTACTAGGCCTGTAAGTGCGCTTTCCTTTACGAAGGTAAACGGGTGGGGATGAGCGCCGATGGAGACAGAACTTTTTAACACGATGATCGGCCCCATGTGGACCACATTCCAATTACTATCCAGGTCTGAGACAGGTATGTGTAGCACAGGATTTACAGGCGTAATGCCCAACGCGGTCAGAGATGACATTCATCATGATGATCTAACGTATAAGCAGGAAAAACAGCTTCACAAGCATATAAGACAACCCTAGAGGGGCGACGGCAGACTGCTAGGACTCTAGGAAACGGGTTACATTCATACGATTGCAGCATGCGTGGACACGACTAGGCAGAGAGGATGGTAAACCGGTCACACTATGCAAATATATGTAGATACTAAAAAAAATAGGGCACACCGACATATATTTAAGGAAACGACAGATGATCTAAGAGGCTGATGAGATGTGTTGGCTGCCGTACAAAGAACAAGGAAAAACCTGCCAGGCGTTATCAATTAATAGAAGCAGCAACATGTGGGAATATCAAACCGTTCTCGCTCTTCAAATAGGAACATAAAAAACTAATAAACCCAGAGGCCTACAGGAAATTTAACCATGAAGTTCTAGCGATCTCAAAGAAGACAATATTTGTCTCATTGAACTGTTCTGTGTTACTTTAGCATTAGGCAATCATTTGTATATTGTACATTTCAAGTGCAAATGAAGGTGCCTGTATTTGTATACGTGTAATAAACATGTAGACAATTATCTTTGTGTATGTAACAGGAACATGGCCAATATGTGGAACAAGACCAATATAGAAAAAATGAAATCAAGCCCCTGGTGGACTGGGGTCTAGGGCCTTCTAATATTGATGTTTATTCATATTCATAATCATTCACAAGAGTCATGCAGCTGCTCTGTCATTACACACGCATCATGAGATGGAGCATCATATTCTATTTCATGTAACGGGACGAAAAAACCCAACTGCCGGAGACATTCCTCCTACGCATATTCAATATTGTTGAACCAAATATCAAATCAGTAATAATGCTGGGACAGTTAGCGAACACGTTAATTGTTAGTTTCATAACCTGCAATGCTTCATCACAACTGAAGCTCATCTGTTGCTAGGCAACCCATGTGATGAAGCACTGGAAGAGGGGGATGATAAACCAAAAAAAGTCTCCAGTTTCTCTCAGATAACTGAAGAATCCATTTAACATCACCATATCGCCTGGTGAGGAGCACATTGTATATGTGTGCCCATATAAATAGGGTGGGAGAGGCATTTTTAAAAACTGTATAAACCTACATAATATGTATGTCCGTGGCTGTTAAAACGTTAATCTTACGCACTATGCCATAGGAAGAATAGTCATCTCTAAATACACACAATCACACGCATAAAGTGAAATATAATATATATATCTACACACACACACACACACACACACCAGACTTGGTTAAGCCCTGGTATTTATTATACACCCCTTCCCCTAGGTCAGTGGTTCCCAACCTTCCTAATGCTGTGACCCTTTAATACAGTTCCTCATGTTGTGGTGACCCCCAATCATAAAATTGTGTAATTATATATTGTGAAATGTGTTTTCTGATGGTCTTAGGTGCCCCTGTGAAAGGGTCGTTTGACCCCCAAAGGGGTCATGACCCACAGGTTGAGAACGCTGCCCTAGGTGGTAAAACAGGTAGCCAGTGTGTAGGTACCACAGAGAAAGCTGCAGGTGAGGTAAGAAGGGTACAGGAGGCAGTGTGAGCGAGTGAATGACCGAATGAATGTATAAATGTTTGGTGGAGGGCAAAGTTTTTTTGGGAGGGGGCAGAATGGCACATGCAGGATGTTTGGGGGCAAAGACAAGCTGCCTTGGGAATAAATTGCATACACAATCTGTTTGGAAGCAAAAGTGGCACAGACAAGCCGTTTAGGGGGGAAAGGTGGGACATGTTGCTTGTGAAGTTGTGAAGGATTTTAATAATAATGTGATATTCTGTTATCATTAAGGGACAATATTTTAAATGTTATAGTTATTTGGACAACAAACAGTGGGACTGTTAATATATAGGTATGTAAAGTATAAGGGGTGTGGGAACAGAAGCTCGAAACATTTTCAGGGCTTTCATTCATGTGTGCAAGTGTGTAAGTTTGTGTAAATGTGTGGGCCACTTCACATGAGATTTGCTGGAGAGGGGGCAAATAGCCAATGGAGGCCACTTGACTTTAACTGCTCCCCAGGCCAGGTGCAAACATAAGGTCCGTTTCTGCATGGCCTCCCCAACCCAGCTAGCTGGCTTGCAGAAGATGCGTTTCCTTCTCTGTGATAAGCATACACACAGGTTGCAAAGTATTTTACCGTATTTCCCCATGAATAAGACGCATTTTTTTTCCGAAAAATTTGGGGTCTAAAAACTGGGTGCGTCTTATACAGTGCTTGTAGAGTGTAGATTGCAGTTACTACTTCCCAGTACCTCCCTGCAGTCACTGACAATTGGCCCCGCCCCGTTCTGACTCACTGATGATAGGCCCCACCCCTTTCCTTATAGCATCCACACTGCTCAGACAGCAACTCAGTATAAAATTTATATTTGGGCTGCGGAAAGTTAGGGGAGGTGGGGGTTAATTTAGGGGCAGTTATGGTTGATGGGGTCTTTAGGGATTACTTAGGGGCAGTTAATGGATGGGAGTGATGAGGATGATAAGTATGAATTTTAAGGTGCGTCTTATACATGGGGAAATACGGTAATATGCCTGGGGCACTATATTGTTTCTTTAACCAACTATTCCAAATCTTGAGCAAATACTGAATCCATCAATAGAGACAGGAGGACGGATGAAACTGCTTCAGAGCTTGGTCTTCTCTGACTTACTGATTTCTGGCCACTAAACTTTTTTTCTGTAAATCCCCATAAAGCCCTGAGGGTGTCTAGAGTCATTTAAGGCAGCCTTTGCACAAAGACTAGATTTCTTCTATGTTCCTTGTATGGGTTTTCTTACTAGGACCTTATTACACCTCTCCCTGGCAATAATTCGATTATTTTAAATTGTCAATTAAGGTGTGAAAAGTAGCATGACTTGAGTGTTACTTACCAATTCTTCACATCTCTTATGCTTTTTCTTCACTTCTTGCTCCAAGATCTCACATTCCTTTCGTTTCTTTGTTAATTCTGTAAATTCAGCTACCTAAATAAAAAACAACAACAACCCAGAGAAGCTCAGATACCAGGTTTGAAAATGCTGTACACACTGCAGAAGCCGAGCAAAAATGTCTACATGAAACGCATAACGCCAAAGTACGACCTTGTCATTTTCTACGTTAAACAGCTAACTTTAATACACCCATTGCACATGTATACACGCAATATCACACTACTGCGTGTGCCAACAGTCATTAATCTTCTGACTGCTATAAAACAGCATTTTGTACAGCATGCAATGGGTTAAAAGCCATGGCATTCCAATATACTGTACATCTCAATACAGCATCAAGACTTATTGTTAGACTTCCTACAAAACGCTTTAAAATGAAAGAAAAACCAGCCTTATTCTCCTAGAAGTAGAATAAGTCTCCGCTATGCTAGCTGAGGCAGGCAAGACAAGTTAGACCTTGAAACATTAACATAATAAAACATATCTTCGTACGTTTCCATTTTCACCAGTTCCATTTAAACCCTCTGTAAGGCAAAATAGTATATTAAACCTTTAAGGTGCTTCCCCATGCGTCCACTTTCTGCAAGAAATTGTTAGGCCTGAACATCCAGCGGTCGATTCTTAAGACATTCAGTGACATCCATGGTCTCAAGAATGCTTTGTATCTTTGTGTCTTTTTTAAGCATTAAGAATAACCACGCAAAATGTTGTTTGAGTGTTATAAAAAAAATGTAAAAAAAAAAAAAAATCGAAATGCATAACTTTTTTTTTTTTTTTAGCCCTAGAGATATTCAAGAGGTGGTAATACATTCATGCACTGTTAACTGAAATGTAGCCATTAAGAAGAAGAAGTTAACAAATAATTCTACTATTTACAACCTAATGATACATACTTAGCAGTCTAATGATTAAAGGGTAGAACGTGACAACTGGATAGGATAGAAAGCAGATCAGACGTCTAATTTGCGATTATGGCCTTTACTGCGTATCACCCCCGAGCATACTTACTGTAAAGCGCAGTAAAAGTTAAATGCCCCCCTACCTGAAACCTGCCTTTTTTTCACCTGACGCTGGCAGTGTAGCAAGAAGTGGAGTCAGGAACGAATGCCCTACCTGCTATAGCAGTCCAATCCCCCTGCTGCCACGGCAACCAAAAGGATTAAGTGGATCAGACCACAAGGCAGGCAGGGGAGGAGGACACACGACAGACGGGGCATTCGATACAAAAGCAAATATTAAAAATACCAGGTAAAAACACTACACGCGATTTGGTAGCGAAGCCATGTAAGAGGAGACCCAGCCGAGGCCCTAGTTCCCGTAACGGTAACTGAATATATGCTGTGTGCTCAGCACCGGTGGAAGAAGCTTAAATCCTAAAGGCTGTCCTTAGCAGGTGTCATAACTGACAGCACACACAAAATCCTCTTCACCGCAGCACCCGCGGTCTGACCAGGAACGCCGGAGGGGGCGCAGTGCTACGGGGCCCAAACCGGAGGTGCCGTACATGCCGATCACCAAGTCTCTCGCTTTATTATTCTGCTTAGGATAAAACACAACCAATATCCATAGTATATTTGTAGAAAAAAGCCCTATGCATGCGTTATTTAAAATATATATATTAATGGCATTATGGTGCTAGGCACAGGATCTAGTCATACGAACCCATTCTGCACTCTCACTGAAAAAATAGTTCTATAATCATTCTATAGAACAGACATGGCAGCCGCCTAGAGCCCACGCACATCACATGCTTCGTTATTGAATGTCGGAGGCTCTGAGACGAAGATATTACATGGTGGCGGATAAGAAAAAATCCCCTTAGATTGTAAATTTATGAGGACGGCGCTCTTTGCCAGTTTGTCAGGTATGGTTTTGTCGTACACGCGTGTTCTGTAAGAAGCGCTGTGTACACTGCTGGTGCGATATAAAAAAAAGATAATACCAGCAGAAGAGGTGAACATAAGAGATGACCAGGACTTCGGTCGGAAGTTTAGAGCTGGTAGAAAAACAAGGGCAGACTTAAATGGCCCATTTTTGCAATGAAGCTCTACAGTTCCTCTATTAACCGTCACAGGAAGATGAACGGGAAGGAAAAAGATAACGGTATCTCAGTTTACACAAAATCATGAGGAACTGAGAGCTTGTTTTGTGGCAATCTCCACCAAAGGCGTAGTCAGGGACAGAAAACAATGGGGGTTATTCACTAGGGATAGTTGTGGATTGAAGTGCTTGGCTTCAGTATACAGTGTGAAGGACCAACTCTGTGGGCTTCTGCTAAAGGAAGAGCTTGGCTGGCCCTGTATAATGTATAGAAAAACGATTAGGTATCTCCAAACTATCCTTGGCCAATTAAGTATTCGGGGCCAGCCCAACTCTTCCTGTTTGAGAAATCTGTTGGCTCCTCATAATGAACAGATATTAAAAAAAAAAATCCTAAGCTTCCCTAGAGGGTTAAATAATAAAATAAACACATGCCGATGCGATTTGTGGAACAAATAAGATTAAACACTAGGTACAAATATGAACAAAATCACATTAACAGCAATTTATGCCGATCTCGCCACTGGCTGACAGTTTTGATGTATGGTCAAAAATCACTACGTCAGACATAAAACATGAGCTTTGATTCATAATAAATCTCTCCTGAGCAGCACATTGAGAAATCAACCTATATTATGAATTATACGTTAATACGCGCTAATTATTCACAATTATTCTGTTAGTTTCCATGGTAAAACCTTTTCATGCCTCGGTGCCTTCCAAACCCATACTACAGTGCATAACAAAACAATCAGGAAAGGGGAAAGTCATTAAAAATATACTTCCCGCAATCATTTAAGGCACAAGGGAAAGGAAAACGTGGCGTTCTGCAGAGAATATTCCAGTTTCAGATACTAGTTATCGTACTCCCCTTACCGGATAACGCATTATAAGTCCTGGGCCACGACAATAATGTAAACGTGTGTACTACACAAGTGAGGATCAATAACGACATTTAGAAAGAAAAAAACTAAAATCTATTTAGTCTCATCACCATGACAACCAAACGGAATGTTCATACAGCTTGGATCGTTCTCTTGGCTGCTATGGTAATGTTGACGATTTTATATTTTTATTTTAAAACTTGCAGCGATACGATGCTAACAAAGCACTAGAGAAGAGGAAATGTGTGCGACACCTCAGACATATAATAACCAAGTGTAAAGAAACCAAAGATTTGAATTGCAAGGTGTGATACTTGAAGCAAGGTGCATGAATGTGAATAATCGACAGTGTTTATGGCAGCGGATTAACCGTGAATCAGAGCCCTGCCCCCCCCCCACAATAAACCAACCAATTTTTTGGCGAAACCTTTGCTGTCTGTAGATTGCCACAGGGAAATTAAATATTTGGTATCTAGCATTTGACTCACATAATTAACACAATTACGAGAGTGTAAAAACAGAGGGGTCAATATCACGCTCACCGACTACGCCTTGTTTACTGTCTACAAAGTTCCTTATCGAGGTATATTATTTTCCTGTGAAAACATTCATGGAAAGGAGTTTTTCCTTACTGTGTCCCAAAGGATTTAACCAGATCCATCTATTAAGGGCGAGTGGATATTTCCCTTCTATAGAAGCAAAACTAGTGCTGGGATCCAATGGGAAAAATACATGCCAGGTTTAAACCTGCTTAAACAAATCCACCAAAAGCTTCTCCTTTGCCTCGTTTTCTTATTAGATCCCTTCGTTGATTCCATTGCATCTTTAATCCTCAGTGAAACGCAGCCAGGCAGAAGGAGCCATCCCATTTTTCTACAGAATCTGAATTGTGTCAGTTATTAAATAAATGGTGTAATACACTTCCATGTATGCCATATTAAAACGTTCACACACACACACAAACGTATCTGGTAGACTTGTGCAAATAAACCAAAAAAGGATTGACAAAATTTTCCTTTCTTTTTTGGTAAATTCGTTTTCAGACAATGAATTCCATTTCCTGCCCACTCGTTTTGGACAAAAATCGGAAGGCTATTTAGATTCAGAAACAAAATGTGTTGTCTATGTTTTCTTACACCGTTTCATTTATGTTCTCTCATATTGTCTCTGAATGTCTTCCTATCTTCTCCGCTGACCGCTTCCCTGACCCTCGCAGCTCCGGTTCTTCTCTGGCATATTGTCTTCTTTCTTTGTCCGCTTCTCTGCGGAAGTACGCCCGGGAGGTCATGCCCCACCGTCCACAAAAGACGGAGTCTCCAGGCATACCCTCTACACGAACATCCAATCGGGCACAGGATTTGCCCAGAACCTCCACCATTGTGCGGATGTTCACCCAAGATCACGACCAGGGGAGCTGCGCGGCACCAAGACAGGGACATGGAAGCGGTTGGCCGAGCACGTAGGGAGACATGCCAGAGAGCGGGAGTGAGAGAACCAAAGAAATTCAAATGAAAATCTGGAGCTCTTTGCTTCGTTTTGCTGCGGGTCCCTGCTCGTTTTCCAAGATTCAGACTAATCGACAAAATTGGGAAATTTCGTTAAAATTGCAATTCGCATGAATCTGAAGTCTAGTATCTAGTATGCTTGGATTCATGAATTCAAAGGGCAGCATCCTCTGTACAGCGGGATGTACTTTTTTTTGGTTGCGCTAGTATGGTTTTAGATTTCCCAACCAGGAATAGGAATATGCTGACAAGTAAAGAGGTTATTGGGGGTGCAACTAACTGCTTGTTTACATCCATGCATATATTTCCAAACCAGGTGACAAATATTTTTTTATTTTTATAATTTAAAACACGCCACATCCTTCCTTGCTCATTCCAACATTTCAAAGTTAAGAGAAAAATATCTGCCATTCTTGTATACATGTCTATAGATACTCCAGGTTCTTTATATAAATAAATAATAATAAAAAATATTAGGGGAGTTCTTAATTCTCATATTTTGCACGACCTCCGCCATTTACCAAATGGATGGTGCAAAGCTACCGTAACGTTAAAGGTGTGAAATCGAATGTAACGGCGTGCCTATTTCAAAAGGCAGTAATAAAAGCTATTAAGGCACCATTAGAGAATAAGACTATACCACACTTAGAAGACAGAAGTCAGAGCATGGGATTAAAGCCGCCACACACCAATTGTAGTTGTATGCAAGCATGAGAGCTACAAATACTTCTCTCACCTTCATTACATCTCCTGAGGTTGTCCTCATCGATTTGTCGCCACACTCCATGGGTTCATCGGAACCATTTAAGGTCTCAACGTACACGGCATCAGGTAGGGGAGGGGAAGGGCGAGGAGGAGAGACGTGGGAATCTGAACTGGATGCATGCAGAGAGTCCTTTAAATGTTTCACAGCTATTTGCCTCTGTAATCGTAACACTTCCTTCTGAGACTCATGCAGTAGACGGTCTAAATCGTTCAGCTTCAATCCAGTAGGAAAATCCTGCATTATAATAAAAATAAAAAAAAACACAATTAATGCACAGCGAGCACGTTCAATGTATTACTAGTTATTGGCAGAGCATTAACTAAAACAAGGCTTCCTAAAGATTTTATCAGCGTGATTTAGCTTGTGTACATACACAGGGATCCAAATCACAGTTAGTCCCACTGTCACTTCTATAGCTTTCTATGATGCTTTGATGTTTGTTGGGCTCTACAATTACTTAAATGAAGCTGAATTGGTAAAAAATGTGGAGACTACATGTTAAACTTTTATAACACATCTGATTATATCAATGCATTATATACATGTCCTTAATGATACTTACCTGCTAAATGCAAGGTGGTGTATTTTCTATAAACGGCAACTATGTTATGGGGACTTAGCTCCTGGAATATGTGCAAATGTAATGTTGCGGTCATGTTTTATAACATTAAAATACCTTAATTCTCTGTTTAATATAATTATGAAAGAGGAAAAAAAAAGGACTGGCTGCCCTGCATAGAACCAAAAATGATCTCATTCATGCAGAAACATAGCGTTGTAGATACATACGATAATTGCAAGCTACAAAGATGAATATATAAACGGGTCACTGAAAGAAAAAACCGGGACATTTTTCCACTTTTTTTTTTTTTTTTACTATTTTTAATTGAATTTTTCTTTACTTGTAATAAAGAAAAAAAATCCAATAGCCAGTGATAAAGCTACAAGTATGTAATTGATACACGTAGACGTAGGTCCAGTATTGCTTTTTAAATGGAGTATATTCTGTGTGCCCTTATACTGAGCCACTGACGGACCAGATCACTCAAGCCTAGGATTGTTCCCAGGATGGAAGCTGAATGAACACTTCTGAAGAGACTAGATATTGCATGGTAAAGAATGCAGCATAGCGTTTACATTTGTGATGTAATCACGGAGTATAGATGCAGTCCCATACATTTGTAAAATAAGCGTCTCGTAGGTACATTGGCTTTTAGACAAATAAAGCTCCTGTAGCTGCACATCAGACGCCTCGAGTCATACACCCGTTTCATCTGTTTCACAAAGCAGCTAAAGACGGTGGGAAAATTGGATGTGCGAAATGTGAAACGCCTGCTGTGTTGTTTCGAGGGAAATGCTAAATAATAGAACCATGGGTTTGCGCAAACTACTTTCAGTAAATGGAAGAAAAATAATGTTCGTCTTCACAAGCAGTCTCTGTTAAAAAATACTGGAATCTGATAGCTAGAAAAGAGTTAAACAAAAAACTATCCTAGCACATCCATTATGGTGTTGAGGGACTTGAACATTTCTCCTAAATTATTTGCAAAAATGTTACTACAGCCACCTTAATTAAAATCATTACCATTTTATGAAGTTAAATCGGAACATGATGTATGCAAATGTACAGCACTTTTATAACAAGACTCCTAAAATATATTGGTTCTTGTTAATGCATAATGTAAAGTTTATGTGATTTAGAACTCCGGTATAAAACTATCCAGCACCCAAAACATTTGCTCTTACCTTCCCGGCCGAAAGCTTGGCCTGCAGTTGGTGGCATTCTTGTTTTAATGTTTCGATTTGTTTATCTTTAGCCAAAAGAGCGCTGGCCTGTTCGCTCATGTCCCGTGCGCGCTGGCGTGCAAATGCCTTTTTACAGAGCTCCAAGTTTGTTCCTTTTAGATGTATTGGAGTGTTAACCTGTAATTCAAAGCAAATCATAATTAACAAAAACTTCTGTTTCACGGTTTGCCTGATGAAATATACGATTATAGCTGGATTTGGAGCCAGGCACCATTTTTAGATTTGCTTCTTGGAGCCTTTGGGCTCTCTCCTCTAAGCGTTTGGCTACGACTGCTAGCTCTGCATTCTTCCTTTTCAGCCTTTTCACCTTCTCTTCTGTTTCTGGAAAAATGTTCTTTCTCTGCAACGTTGGAGAGAAAATAGGTCAGCAAACTTGTCAGATCAGCAACTGAAACATATCCAAGTATTATAAGGATTGTGTTACTCGGGGGAATTTCAGTTTTCGCGTACGGAGGGGCGGCACAAACTTTCAGCAAGTGCAGTAAAGACTAAAACGCACAAATATAAGAAGTTTTTTGTGCTTAAAAAACTCAAATGACATGGTTAGCACATGCCTGAATGGACACTAGTCTTATGTAAAATAATAATTTGTCACGAGGTAAAAGAAAAACAGACTCACCAATAAGATATTTTCCGCTTTTAAATCGTTATAGCGTTGCTCCAAAACCTGCAATGTATTTAGCAATTCGGCATCTTGTTTGGATTGAGGGGGGTCGCTTCCATTCTGCACAAGACATTAAAGCAATTAATCTATACCAGTCCTTACTTTTCTATTACAGGTATTTAAGCCATAAGAAGAATATTAACAAAACATTTGTTTTTATTCTGCAAACATTGATTATACACAAAATAACAAAAGGAAAATAAGAAACATAAGGGAGGGCTCACAATCTTTGCTTGCAGTCGTGTTATTACACAGAATAACACAACTGGGGAGCAGCATTAGTGAACACCACATGACACGGCAAAACAGGTGAAAGGGGGGAAAAGATTATATTATCATGGAAGCGGGCCTACAAATATTACGACCACCACAAAACAACCTGGGGTCTCTTTAGGGCTTGCCATAGCGCATGGCAATATCGATGCTTCCACACACACGGCGTAGACCTTGATTTAAGTCTGCAAGGAGATCCAAAATGTCAGACCATGAATTCGGGATCCGTTCTATCCAAATGGACTGGTCACGCGAGGATGTGACGGTCACAGTGAGAAAACGAGGTACACTACAAAAGACTGGAAAGAGGCATAATGTACCCGCAAATGCCACCTTCACACCCTTATCGGGTTGCTATATGAAGACGGCTGCCTACCTAGACCAGGCTTCCCTGGAAAGCATTTCTGGTTACTGTTACTGTCGCATTGCGTTAGTAGTTCTGTATGATGGTCACCTAGAACTCTGGACTCATGTTCAGATCCAATACAAATCAACACTGCTTGCCCCTGGCTGCCACCATTAATCTATACGACAATCTTCCCGGAGAAGATACAAAGGAGCCTGTTAGACATATTTTTACGTTGTCTATGCATGTTTTTGAAAAGAAAAAAAAACTAGAGTTATTTGACTGAAGAAACAATTGGTTTAAGTGACAATATTTTTTCTACCCTGACCGACCGAGTAAATGTAGCGCAATCGTGGGCACTTCCTTCTTGATGGGGGGGGGGGGCAGTTATCACCACATTTGTCAAGTCACCAAATCCTAACATTGAAAGGGTTACATCCGTTCCGCTTCTCCTGTCTTCTTTCTTTGTCCTTTCTCTGTTGACGACTGGACACGGGCTCCTGGTGAACGTCCCCAAAAAGGCGGATTGGCGGCAAGGCTATCCCCGCAGCTCTGCCCTTTTGAAGAAGTCCACAGAGAGGCCAGAATAATAGAGATGATAGAGATAGAGAGAGAGAGAGAGATAGGTGCTGAAATGATCTCAACTGCCCACATCGACACCTTTTGCCGAAGTTCACTGGGAGGTCAGAATAATGAAGACAGATTCCCAGAAAAAGAGAAACGTTTCTGCAGCTCTCTTTATCCACGGAGTCATAATATCCAGGTCTTTCTGTGGACGTCTGCAAACTAGGGGGCGGGGGGGGGGGCCCACGGGGACAGCCTCTACACCTTTTCTCCAAAAAGAAAGAAGAAAGAAGACCAAGAAAATGCAAGATAAGAAGTAGAGCTGCACGGAAAGGTGACGGGACATGGAAGCGGTCAGAAAGTAGGGAGGGAGAGAGTGAGCGCATGAGGGAGAGTAAAAAAACAAGTCAAACTGAGACCTTTGCTTCATTTTTGTTTCCTTGAGGGTCCCTCCTCGTGTTCAGAGATTTGCATGAATTGACAAAATTTGCAAATTTCATTAGATCGGTACAAAACCGAATGCACTACATACCTCAGCATGAAAATACTTATGTGGATTTTTATTAGCAGTATCCACAATGAACTGCACGTCTCAAGCACATCTGTAAAGTAATTTAATTCCGGGGGAACTACCGGCAGCTCTGTGTGTTAAAGAATAGGAAACAAAAATCTGCATGATAATTCTTTATTACATATTGGGCCCATTCCCCGATTCATTAACATACAGAGTAGATTATCCAGGTAAGGAAACTATGAACATTACTTTATGTACCTCAGTCAAAAAACAGACAACGCTTAATTAGTTTGCCCTGCAGTTAATTACCTCTCAGACTAGAATTAAAATTAGGTAGGTATGATATAAGGATCGGCACCTGTCAACTTGAATAATCTGATAACAGCAAATAAAGAAGAGATGGATGCTTTACAGTGCTGGGCTCCATTATGGGTTTTCCTTGATTTTTACATAGAATTTGATGGCAGATTAGAACCTTTTGGCTGCAAATGTCTGTGTACATAATAAATATTAAAAACACACAGATATATATAGATATATATATAGATATATATATAGATATATATAGATATATATATATCTATATCTACCAGAGTAGATTTCCCTTTATATTAAGAGCAGATAAAATGACTATGAAGTGCGTTCTACGTTAAGGCACATCTGGCAGTCCTCCGCTGGATTAATTAGGATAATGTAACATCAGCTCGCACCGCCGTTTCTATAATGCCCCGGATGATATACTGAAATGTATACATGCCAGAATAATAAAGTGGAATGTTCCCTAAATTACATTTATTACAGATTCCAATGATCCAGCAGTTTGATTACAGAAACCCGAGCCCCGCATCTTGTGAAATAGCGCGCAGCGATTATCATTTTCCGCCGCTGGCGCATTTTTAGTACAAAGATTTTGCTTCCGGATTCCCAAACATAAAACGGAGGATTACAACCTTAAAAGAAAACTATAAAAAATAAAAGTACACGCGGCTTGCGCAAGAGTTCCAGCGGGTCTCCCGGAAAAGCGCTCCCCATCTCAATGGGAGAAGCGCTGGTGAATGGTTGCTTTGAGCAGGTTGGTAAACGTTTAGACCATTATGAAGGTGGGGGGGCTCTTAAAATATGTGTTAGATACCATGTGTATTATGCTGGGCAGAGTAAGGTAGGGTGGCCACAGGGGCCACACATCTACGTTCTTTGAAGTAGATGACCACTCAGAAAATGTTTGACGCAGCTGCAAAGCCCCACTTTAAGGGTGAATAAGCCCCCCAGCCACAACACCATCTTTCTATGAATTCCATATATGCCACCCTGTGAATTTTGTACATGGACCAATGCGTTATAAACCTACAGCAGAGTAATAACAAAGGAAATTACATTATCTGTCAAGGAACACACAGGCCTTCTTGATTTGTGTGAGATTAAAACAAAATAAACGGCTTGAAGGAGTCGTTCTGTTAAGGCGGAAATCCACAGGGACCGTGAAACTCCAGACCGACAACACTGAGCGGCTCTCATAAAATATTTACTGATAATGAAGCCGCTTTCCTATTTATTAAACACTGCGGTGTCCATTGCATTCCTTGCTCTGTTCCCTGAAGGCCAATACGTCTGGCGTGTAATACTGAAAGAACTGTACGGCCCAGGAAATAATAGAACGGATTTCACACCGCAGGGAAAGCAAACATGTTTGTATGATTGGCATTTAATAAATCAAAGTGCAGCACCAAGAAAAAAAAAGTATGTTCTAATTGGTAGCAATTTGGTGACAAATAATTTAAAAAAAAAAAAAAAAAAAAAAAAAAAAAAAAACTCAGACAAGATTAGTTACAGAAGAAAAAAATAAAAGATGCGCCGTTCTGGTATATTTACGAGTACAAATCGCTATGGTTACTGTGATTACTGTTGCACAGATGAGATGCATTTAATGCATACAGACAGGAGGATGTACATTAGTCCATGTTTTAAAGACAAAATGAGCAGAACGGAAAAATAAGGAGACTTTCCCAAGGCTTGGCAACCCGCTGTGATAGATTTTATTTAATAAAGATGTAAAAAAGGGAAGAGAAAATACTCATTGGGCGGCAATTCACACAGCTTACTATACAGGAGACAAAGTGCCCAAAACGCAGAAAACATCACTGCTTTTGGGTCTTGGCCAACAATTAAATATTTTGGATAGCGGTGCATTCATCGACAACAAACAAAACCGGCCGAATCCCATACTCAGAAACAGGCATTCTAGCTCTGCAACAACTACATCAAAAGAGAAAAGACTTTCAAAGTCACCCAAAGGAAACCGCGCCAAGCGTTCTGTTTGTTACACGTGGAATTAGACGGCAAATAAGAGCCATTCCTCCCGCCTGGTTTTCCTGATGTAAAGTACTCGGTGCTAGTAGCCACGTTTCACCGTTCACTATGAACCAAACTAGGACTGTAAACGCTGATCGATCATCTCGGCTTCCATTTAAAATAAAGACCAGCAACAGATATTTTGCACTCAGATGAAACTTATTCTAGCGGGAAGATCTATTTAAAGGATGTAGAGTCTGGTATCCGGACAAGCAGAGAATCAGAATAGGTCATTTGGGCTCAAACTCATTTAAACAAAAGTTTGGCCTGTGGTACCAGCCAACTCATTACCATTAACCTCCCCCATTATAAACTGGAACATACAAAGCACTTGACTATTACTTTGGCTAGGGCATGCATTATACCGGGGGTTAAATGTATTTAACTGATATTTATGAAACAAAGGTTGTTACAGACTGAACTAAACTAACTTATGGGGCGGAAGAATTCCAATAAGAATCACCGCAAGAAATAAATATCCTACCCAGATAACAGGGCCTGAACTCATGCGTTAAACCGCTCGACAAACGGCTACATTATTAAACACAGAGAATAAAAAAAGCTTCTAAATAAAATAATTTTGCATTCACTGACATTACTGTGTGATATATATATATATATACACACACACACGTTTAGCCCAAATAAGACGACTAAAACAGAAATAAAGCGATGACAGAATCACTGGCGATATCAGGACCAAACAGCTGGAACGGTAGACAGCACCAGATAAAGATGATACAGCATGCTTCCATATTACCCAAAATATATTTTAATTACCTAAAACCTAAACTATAATGAACCGTACGCATCGTATTTGTAATAGGCATGATGTAACGACGTGTTACCTAAAGATTTACAGCTACATGATGTCGGTTTCGCCAAAGGATTTCACATGTAACTGAATATTAAATGCAATCTGTAGTAAGCAGTCGGGATCACGTACTCTCGTATTCACAGATGCATTCCAGTATTTCGCGATCTAGACATTATACGGATCTTCTCTAACAAACACGATAAAAAGGGTGGAACGGAACAGGTTTTACCCATAGGTAGAACTGCACAGAATACAGACGCGATAAATAACCCCAATGAAGATTAGCATGTTCCTCTGGGAAACGTAAACGTGTCTTCTCCTAGAGAATAGCAGGCTGGAAGATGTTAAGCAACTTATTGCTGAGCTGTCCGTGGTGCTGATGCGTGGCCGCCGGTGCAGACACACATTGTAGAGAACTATATTATTTAATGTAAGGATAACGTATCGCTTCTTACCGTATTAATTGCTACACATTTGTCGTCCTGCTCGCACACCGCGTGTAAGGTTTTCAGCAGCTGTTCAGCAGTATGAGACCTAATCTCATTTTCTTGAGGGCAGACTGGCACTTCCTGATTATCTGTTGGCACGGAAACACATTTAATACCCTGCAGCTTAGTCCTTGATAACTTTGTAACGGGAAGCTCAAAGCTCGCAGGGACGGCAGGAAGATCTCCTGCGTGTTCTTCAACCCATGTTATATCCTTGGGGATATCCACTGGGGAGCTTGTGGGGTCCACCAACAAATCTCTCCTTGAAAGCATGGACAACTTAAACGCGAGCCCAGAATCTCCAATATCCGTTAAATGGTTCACTGGATGGGCACATTGTAGCACCTGTACCACAGGAGGCTCTACGTCCAACTCTGGTGGGGAATGGGCCATGACACGACGAAATACATGGCTGGGTAATTCCTTGGGAGAAGCAGAGTCATTCTCCTGGCTTTGGACAGCACCCGTCGACAGAGGTTTGCGCAGGAGACTGCATCTTGCCGCTTCCTCCAAGACCCATGGCTCGTCTGAGCCGTCTCTAGCTCTGCTCATGATGCTAGCCATCAGCTCTCATACGAAGCATCCTGCGGTTTGGATTCCATTGAAGGGAAATTAAAATATCATAAAATCAATGTTTTCTTGACTGCCGAGAGCGTGGATTTTGGCGCAGCGAAAAAAAATCCCAAAAAGACACCGCATATTCATGAGATAGAAGACTGCTGGGCTGTCACGCTTCGCTCGGGCAGAGAATGTGGAATCTTTCTCCGAGCTTCCCCGCAGAACATATTTCAAACACATCCGGCAACCAGTCTGAGTGGGAGACAATATAAGATCCTGGTTCTACGTGTGGAAACAGCATAGTATGTCTGCAGCGTTCCCTGAGTCACAGGACTGTCGTCGTTACGATTAGTTACTGTCTAAAGGCCCCATCAGCCCTCATGAGCCATCCGGATTAGGGAAGAGATGGTGTTCTGCTTAAAGTTAAATTCATTCTACCTCTGCTAGCTTCAGAAGTCATCAATATTAATAGAGGAGTTAAACCTACCAGATCCGTATAGCTTGCGCTAGGCAACCAATGAAAAGAGAGACAGATGGTTGCCATAGAAACTGTGCTGGAATGGAGTGTTTGCTGCCTAATGATAAAAGGTTAGGGTGCTGCAACACAGACAATTCTTAAATGGCCCCTCGCAAGGCATTGCCCCCCCGGCCAAAAACAGTAAACAATATCACAGCTAGGTGTTCTTTTAATAATATTCATTATAGACGTGTACAAAAACCATATTTAAAACCCAATAATTACAAAACATACAGCTCAATGCTAGTTGCGCATATTAGATGTTTTATTCAGATACAGCTGTATGCGATAACATACATATATATATACATATACACATATACACATATATATACACATATATATCAGTTTGATATACATATATACAAAAATAAACCATGAATTCCTGTATTTAGAAGGTGAACATAAGTCACCATCACACATAATAAAAACAAACATCCCCAGGTACGTGGTCCCAATACTCGCAGCATCCGGCCAGACATCCCCTCCCCGCATCTCATCTGCCTTCCAGTCACATCACCTGCTGCAACCAGACAGCGACGGCTCTCGCTTCCACAGGGAAATCGTCATTACATCGCGATATACACTGCGCTTTACAGCAATCATGCTGGACCAAGCCTAGATTGTACGATACGATCAAGTACATTCATTATCGTGAATAAAATTACGAGAGGTTTTATCCCGCGACGTGGCCAGAAACATCGCATTTTTGCTCCAGGTGTGAGAAATCCCTACCCTCATTGATTTGTTTCCGATATCTCTGTGGAAATACAGAAACATTGAAAATGAGCGAAAGAGCGTGAGATTGAGGCAGAGACACTGACAGAGCTTAATGGAGCAATACCTAGACTGCATCAGAATTCTAATGGTCAGTGGGAGCTGTAATGGCTTCTATTTGTATGCCAAGAAGTAGTATTTCAGACAGGGCTCTCTTTCTTGCTTCATTTGTCTTCATTATAAAGAGCTGGAGGCTTTTGAAAAATGTCATAAGTGTCCGTGTTGCATAAAACCTTATTAGCACTGCAGGTGTAGCTTGAGGATTTGTCAGCAACATCAAGACATCCAAAGTTACACAAAGTAGGGGAAAAACAGAGCAGAAAGCACATTAGCCTGTCTGTTACTTTATGGTGTTAATGTGTAAGAGTAAGAATAAGAATAATGGTTAAACATACAAGCATGAGTCTTTCTGGTGTTAAATACCCGCTGTTGTGAAAGGGTTAACTGCAGTACAGTAAAAAGTGGTGCAGCACTGATGAAAGCTGTGTTTTAAAGGAAAATAAAAACATTATTTGGTGCCTACATTTTTTGTCTGACTCCTGATTATACATGTGTGTGTTTGTATATATATATATATATATATATGATATATATGATATATATATACACACACACACACACAGTATTTGTGTGTGTATAACGGAAAAACAGTTTACACTTTACCCAGGGAATACACATTTTAGGACAAGTTAAGCAATTCACAGATCTCTAGTTTGAGACATCACATAACATGATAAAAGTTCACTAATGCAAAGGGTTTTTTTAAATGAATGTTTTTCGCACTATTTTTTTCCATATAAGCTAAAAAGCCCAGTTTATTTCTGAAAAGGTATGGCACCATAGTAAATGTGCGCATATTATATATATAATCTAAGAATGATAACCTTTATGCACTTCTGGTACTCTTGACTACAACTCTCATAACCCCCCATCACTAATAAGCTTTTGTGGCCTACAACTCGTATCTGCCTACTTTTATTTTAATAATTGTACTTAAATAAAATGTTAGCGTTCTGAGATTTTTTTAAATGTATTTTTTATTATTATTATTTCATCACAATGTCTGATCCCTGCATGGTATCTAAATGGAGATCAGCTGCCACCACACAGACACATTTTCTTCTAATACTGTTGCCAAGGTAGCTGGCAGCTATATCAGGCTGTTCGCTCTATGCCACGATCCCTTAATAAGAGGGATTTTAACATACATAGACGGCGAGCCTAAAGTGCAAAAACAAGGCATAAAGCGCAATTCTTTATGTACTTTAACAAAATGTATACTGAGGAGGAAGGAGAAGGCTGGAATATGTGGTTGGATCCACTTTGCCGCCCATACAGCATAAATGATTAAAATGTAAACTGTGTTTTAGAAAATCTAAAAAAAGTCAAATAAAGCAAAGTATTAACTGCATGCCCTGGCTATACCAAGTACTTTCATCCCGTAGGCACCGTGTACAATAAGCAACATTCACCCATTTGACTTTATATACTCAGCATACTCTTGTTGCATGAACTTCATCTGCAAGCCAGCCTCATTATACGTTAAAAATAGCTTTCCCTGTAAAACATATAATTTACCGCTATATGCCAACATATCACTAATTGTGCTATTAGTCTCAGCAGAAAGGGAAGGCAAATACAGCAGCAAGAAAAACAAAGTGAATCCCATGGAATTACCAGCATTTATGCACAAATTTGACAAAGTTGATAATCGTTTTTTTCCCGCTAATGTTCCAACTGGGTGCACGCCGACGTTGTGATACAGTGCTGGGGTACGCCAGTGCTGGGTTTTGCGTTAAGTGCACATTTGTTTTAAATCTTCCCACTTGCCCCAGACTTTTGGTTGGCATGTGGGGGAAACAAAAATACAATCCCAGACAATTAGCTGGAGCCTATAGGAAACTTTTTTTTAGATCTGTTGGACCTCTGTTGTGGAAGGACAGGTTCCGTCTATGGCTCAGATCTGAAGCCATCAGAAGAGAGGCCCTCGCAACAATAATAAAAAAAAAATAAAAAAATAAAAAAAAAATAATAATTTACCCTCATTTGGACTTTGACAGATCAGCAAACAAGTTTACCAAGTCATATTTTGTATTATGTATGTTTTCATGTATGTACCAAGTATGTATTTGGGGGGAGATTGTTCCTTTTTTTTGGCCAAATGGGAGTGTGCATTGCTCTGTCTTTATCCCCTCCCCCTCTGGCATGCTACAGCCATAACCCCACCCCTTTTTCTAAGCTTCACTTATTCATCGCTCTCTTTCCCCCTTTACATGCCCTCTGCAGACCACCATCTGTAACCAAGCACACCCACCCACCCGTCTGATCATTTTATTTACACATCCTATTTTGCATGCTGAAATCACTTATTTACCAAGCCCTAATTACTGATACAACAGAGCTACTCTCAGCCTCTTGTTTCAGTCACCCATACTATTCCTTTAGATTGTAAGATCTTGAGTGGGCCCTCATAAACCCATTTCCACCAGGAGCTTTGTGTTAAAGTACCAAGGCTGGAAGTTTACGGGCAGCTTGTTATGTGTCTGTATGTATTAATGTATACCGTATTTGCTCGATTATAAGACGACCCTGATTATAAGACGACCCCCCAAAATCTGAATATTAACTTAGGAAAAAAAAAAAGCCTGAAAAAAAGACGACCCTAAAGGAAAAAAGTTTTACCAGTAAATGTTAATTCATGTAATTTTTTTTTTTTTAATAAAAGCTATGATTGAGAAAACTATTTTTTTGGTTTTTATTTCCTTGTATTTTCCAACCTGTCCCCCAGTTACGCACATCTGCCCCCAGGCTTGCCACACCAATATGGCACTGTGGCCCATGATATGCCTTTTAACCCTCTATATGCCACTGTGCCCCATGGTATGCCTTTTGACCCCCTATGTGCCACTCTGCCTCCAGAAATGCCTTTTACCCCTATATCCGATTCTGGCATTTAGGGGGTTAAAATGCATATTATGGGGCAGAGTGGCATATAGGGAGGTATAAGGCATTCCAGGAGGCAGAGTGGCATTAAGGGAGTTAAAAGGCATTGTATAGAGCACTCTGCCTCCAGAAATGCCTTATACCCCTATATGCCACTCTGGCATTTAGGGGGTTAAAAGGCATATTATGGGGCAGAGTGGCATATAGGGAGGTATTAGGCATTTCAGGAGGGAGAGTGCTCTATTAAATGCCCCCTTAACGCCACTCTGCCTCCTGAAATGCCTTATACCTCCCTATATGCCACTCTGCCCCATAATATGCCTTTTAACACCCTAAGTGCCAGAGTGGCACATAGTGGCGTATAAGGCATTACAGAAATGCCCTATGCCCCCATTTAACACACACACACACACTTACTTACTTACCGGTGCTTCCAATGTCCTGCTGCCGGGGCAGCGGGTTGACGTCTCCTTCCGCTGCAGCCGGAAGGAGGTGGAGTTGGCAGCGAGGGTTTGTCTGCATCCGTCGTGCATACCTTCCCCGGCTGTCAGAGATCAGAGTTCCCCACACCGGTGCGTCAACGCGCTGTCCCGGCAATACAGCAGGAAGAACCGGTAAGCGTGTGTGTGTGGTGGATGTTAAATGGGGGGGAGACAGAAGGATCCAGGTCCCCTGCAGCGGTGCGGGGGATCTGGATCTTAGTCTCATAATCAGACCTCTATTTGAGGTCTGATTAGAAGACGACCCCGATTAGAAGACGAGGGGTATTTTTCAGAGCATTTGCTCTGAAAAAAACCTCGTCTTATAATCGAGCAAATACGGTATTTGTTATATATGTGTTAAACTGCTCCAATTAAATTTAATTTTACATCTTTGTGTAATTTATTGGAGCTTAATAAAGGGTAATAAGTATCTTAGCTGCATTCTAAGCAGGGGGCTTCCATAAAAGTATGATATCTATGCATGTTCTGGTGAATGCCTGTCCGAGCCGTCTTTTGATTGGCTCTGAATATCGATGCTTCATTTCTAGAGGACCCGATAAGGCCATCAACACGATAGCCAGAGATCCCAGCTAAAGACTCCTGGCTTCCATGACATTAAACACATTTCCAGCAAAAAGTATTATGAAAAAAATCAAAACAGCAACTTACAGACCACTGCTGCAAAGTATCAGTATCGCTTTCTAGGGTCCCAAAGGATTGCGGATGATTGCAGATCCTATTCTCCATCCCGTACGACTCTTGCTTTTCATCATCTGTCTTAAGATGAAGCTGATGCATCTCATTGCTGGAACTCCTCCATGAAGTTATGTCGCTGTTGGCCCCGGTAAGCGAAATACTCATCTCAGAGAAGGTATCTTCCTGAAAGCGTAGGGAACAAGCTTCTAAGGGTTCATTATCTGAGTACTTGTACCACCCTTGTTCAGCAGGACTTTGGGGTGAGCTCGTTTGCGGCAACAGGCAGTCAGCTATCCCAGTCTCAGAAGATGTTATCTCTTCTGACCAACGTCTGGTGTCAAGGCTTTCAGGAGTTCCAGGTTGGGATGTTTCCTCTACAGACCACGCTCTGGAAACAGCGCTACCAAGAGAGTGGCGTCCATATTTTACCCGTCCGCAATTCGATGAGTTTGGTTTCCTATTCAAAATTGCAGAGTAATTGCTTTTGGAGTTGGCCAAAATGTACTTTAGAAAGAGACTTCTCTCTACATCAAGCTCCTTTCTCAGGTGCCGTATACAGGAAGCTTGTTCCCCATCATATTCCCACCTGACTTTGGATAAAATATCTTGAAGTTTACACTGGCAATCACCCCCACTTGAAGAACTGTCCTCTTTTTTTATGGGACTGGACTTCCCAACGAAACCCTTGCTTAACAATTCATCCACCAGTTGTTTTTGTAGATCCCTGGCTTGCCGCACCGCCACGTCACGTTCTCTCTCTAGAGATGCTTGAAGTTCCTTCAACTCCTCATCTTTCCATCTTAGCAGCTGCCTTATTTCTACCTCCCGCTCTCGAAGCACTGCGTCCTTCAGCTGCTGAAGCTCGTGTATCTTCTGCTGCTCCCACTTGGACTTCGAGTTGTCCAGTAACTTCCTTTTATCCCTTTCTGCTGTTTCTTTGCAGCGCTTCAGTTCTGAGTTGTATTTTTTCCGGGACTCCTGCAATTTGATTTTTCCATTTTCCAACTCATTCTTTAAGTGGTCCAGCTCTCTTTTTAACTCTTCCAGCTGTAAATTGTCTGACTTATTGGGTGAAATACGAGCATTGCCAACATTCTCCTTCAACATGGCTAACGACATTTATTATGGAACGAGAAGCTATAAATGGAACATGGGGGAAGCTGCAAGGCAGGAATCGTCCAGAGGTGACTGAAATTACAATGAAAGCAAGCGTTAACAAGGCAAATAAAATTACACAAAGCAACACAATTGACTATAAATGTGACGACAACATTAAAGTGACTGTTCCACTGATACAGGCTGAAATGTATACTTTACTTCAGAGGACAGATCCGCTGAGCTTAGTGCAGTTATAAGTGGGACAGCACCCCTGACTCGCACCGGAGGCCCCCGGCACCCCTGACTCGCACCGGAGGCCCCCGGCACCCCTGACTCGCACCGGAGGCCCCCGGCACCCCTGACTCGCACCGGAGGCCCCCGGCACCCCTGACTCGCACCGGAGGCCCCCGGCACCCCTGACTCGCACCGGAGGCCCCCGGCACCCCTGACTCGCACCGGAGGCCCGCGGCACCCCTGACTCGCACCGGTGGCCCCCGGCACCCCTGACTCGCACCGGTGGCACCCATACTCACTAACACACACAGCACTCTGCCTCATGCACCTGACACAAATAGAAACACTCACAGCCCCACTGAAACAAACTCTCTCTTATTGCTCTCAGCCTCGTCCTGACAAACACAAAGTTATACACAGAGTATCCCCAAATTCACTAATTACACACAAATATATAGATAAATATACAGCTAAATCACTCTCGCAGAACTCCCATAAGCACATTACCTCACTGAGGCGCCTGGGCCTTGGAACACTCCCTCTCGCAAACTCTGTGAGATGGCGCGCTAGAAGCGCGGGGTCACATGACGTCACGTTACGTGACCCAGCCGAGCGCCCTCTTCCGGTATGAGCATAGTAGTAGTTGGATTCGTCTCTGTATTCCCATTCCGTGCATCCCCGTTCGTTACTCCCCGGTTTCCAGTACTATAAACAGACATAACTCATACTAGCAGACAGGCACAGCTTGGCGGGAAATGACTCTTAATACGCGTATGGATAAAGTCGTAAGTTTTGCTGAAATTTTCAGTATAAGTATAACGCAGATGTTATCAGCATTGCGCCCCCCCCCCCGTTGCCTTCTTGTTTTGACACATTAGAGCAACATGTAAAATAATCCAGTAAATGGACAACTGGAACGCTACTAAACGTGACAACAGAAATGTGAAGCTGAGGGGTCAATTCACGCACCAAACAGCAGAGGGCGCCCTTGTTATTACTGTCTATGTCCGCAGAGGGCGCCCTTGTTATTGCCGTCTATGTCCGCAGAGGGCGCCCTTGTTATTGCTGTCTATGTCCGCAGAGGGCTTTCGATTTCTGGTACGTGGACAATCATCCTGTGAATTCTTAGGAAAATAAAGTCATCATAAAGATAAGAATTTAAAATGTGTTATTTGATATGCTGATCAGATTACATATGGATTATGATACATCACAATTAACTCAATATTTCTCATTATTCATCTGCACTCCACCTCTGCTATGTGCCTCCTGATCACACAAAATGATTATACAATTAATACAATATATGCAGCCATTTCTAATAATAACACCGACTCGCCTTAATATTATACAATTAATACAATATATGCTGTCATTTCTAATAATAATACCGACTTGTCTTACTACTATATATATATAGTTGATTCTTCTATTTAAA
Source organism: Spea bombifrons (assembly GCF_027358695.1). NCBI lineage: Eukaryota > Metazoa > Chordata > Amphibia > Anura > Pelobatidae > Spea > Spea bombifrons. The sequence continues at coordinate 27,056,665 of NC_071088.1, read as the reverse complement.
AAAATGGGCATCTGAGGAGTCTCCTACCCTGCAAGCATTGTATCATGTCCTTGTGAAAGAGTGAAATCGTTGTTCCCTTATAGTATGTTACAATATATGCTAATACGGTAATTATCTGGCCCACATCTTATGTTACATCACTGACCGCTACTTGTCCTTGGAGGACCTGCCAGCCGTCTTGTATCACCTTTGGAATTTCTCGATAGGGTGAACTGAGATGAGACATCCTGGGTTGTTTTTCTTCTACACTTTCCTTTGTTTGGGGAAATAATTGGAGGTTACATTTTTTTTTGGGGGGGGCAGTGTATTGTCTTTACCGCTGTGTGATTAACTGTTTGAATACCTGGGAACTTTATGACTCCGGCTATCCAGAGCCTCCTCTTGCAGGTTGTGGGCAGAAAGTCCTGCTGGCGTCTGTGGGGGTTCCTGCTGATGTCGCAGGACACACGGCTGTTTAAGGGGGTAATGGGCTAGGAGTAGGGGGTGACACAATGCCACTCCCGTGACGCAGAGTCTAAAGGTGGCGACCCGGAGAAGCAGCACGTCTCCCAGAGTCTCCGGGTGATACCGGGAGAGTTCCCAGGTATGACTGTTTGCCACACACACTATGTATCTATGAATAGCTTAACTTGTCTTGAATTCTTCATGTTAAAGTGTAAGCTGTTTATAAGGTTGTCACCTAAATGTAACTATAGCACCACAACATCGATTCTTCCACTGGGGGGAAAAAAATGTGTTCTGACCCCCCCCCCGGCACTCGAAGGGTTGATCTGCAGTGTTTGTCAAGTGCTGCAATACACTATCGCAGCTTATAGTTGTCCTTGGACAGTTTCAATGGTCAGCAAGCTGTTTGAATCAGTGCTTAGCACTTTTCTGATATAGCTATAGAACCTGATGTCCTTAACAGTAAGCTAGGAAATCCTGTCATATCCTGTCCTTTCAGAGTGTCTCACCTATCGTTGCTAAGGCAACATGGCCTGAGCAGGCCCTGACTGGCCATCTGGCAAACTGGGTAAGTGCCCGGTGGGACAATGACTGATGGCTCCCACACTTACCTTTACTGCTGCTCCGAGTACAGCGCATAGCGTGTGGTCGCACCAGCGGGGGCCAAATCGATGTTTGTTGCCCAGCGTGAGCCATTTGTAAAAGGATTCTTTAATTTCACAGATCCTTTTAAACGACACAATGGCTGATATGTGAGTAAGCTGTATTACAGAGGTCTACCCTGCGCTCCCCGCACCGGACCAGACAAGGCCCCCACATGCGTGATTACCCGCCGGCATAGGTTTGTCAGTCCTGATTGAACGTATATTGCGGGGTGTGTGCGGTGTGGTTTTCATGGAAAAAGGTAGTTGATTTCACATGTTTTGTAGATCTCTTTGAAGTGGGTAATAGTGCAACAGCCAACTGATTGTTAACGATAAAATGGCAGCTTGCTGAACTTTCATTTCTAGCTTTGGGCTGTAATTTTCAGTCCTAAGCCGTACGAGCATCTAATTGAAACACTGCCCATGTTGGTGAACCAGTGGAAGGCCCAGACTGGGGGCAAAAGCAAACTGACACCATATATAAACCATACGTGACAAAAGCTTGTAGTTTTAGCCAACTATGTTTATTACTACGTTTCAACCTGGGGGGGGGATTCTAGAAATGTAAAATAACATATTCATTACAAATACTAAAAACAAAATAACATGCGAGCAGCCGGACAGAAAGCAACTGGAGTGGTGAGCAGGTATGTATGTTTGCTTGTAAATATGTATGTAAGTATGTGAGCATGGACGTGTAATTGTGTGTGAGCATGGACGTGTAATTGTGTGTGTGTGCATGAATGTGTGGGGCAAAAGCACTAATAAGCTGTTTGGGGCAAAGGGGGAGCGCACAAGCAGTTTAGGGTAAAGGTGGCACTGTTGGACATGTAGTTGGGGGCCCCTGGGGAATTTTTGCACCAAGGCTCTGTGGTTTCCTGGTGAATGCTGCGCATGCACGGAAAGTGTTCTGGTAAAAAAATACTTTTTCAAAATATTGTGATGTTTTTTGTTTTTTTTTTAAAACCTCTTTGTGACGTTGGATGTACCCATACACCACAGACAGTACAATCCCTGCCAATGCGAGGTAGATCATAGAAACATAGAAGTGACAGCAGATAAGAACCATTCAGCCCAGCTAGTCTGCCCAACCTGTGAAAACTTTCCTTAGTCCCTGGCCTTAACCTATATCTAGCTTAGCCTTATGTCTGTCCCATGCTTGCGTAAATTCCTTCACTCTATCAACCTCTACCACTTCTGCTGGAAGGCTATTCCATGCCTCCACTACGCTTTCAGTACATTTGCCCCTCTAGCTTATGACTATGTCCTCTTGTTGTGGTGGTATTTCTTCTTTTAAATAAACTCTCTTCCTTTATCGTGTTGATTCCCTTTAAGTATTTAACTGTTTCTATTCTCCAAAGTATCTATATCGTTCTGGAGATACGGCCTCCAGTACTGTACACAATACTCCAAGTGAGTTCTCACCAGTGATCTGTACCCCGGCATGAGCACTTCCCTCTTGGGGCGTTACTATTTATGAAAACATTGGTTTTTCATCAGTATATGTAAGTGTAACCATTAATAACAGACGTATATTTGGATTTGATTACTACACTTAGATATGTGCGTTTTTATATTTTATCTGTCCATAACTGCTGAGATACTGGAGCTTCCTTGATATTCCATGCATTTGAAGCCATTTCAGGTCACAGTTTATTTCTTTTTGAGGGTATCACCTTTTTTCCTGTGTATTCGGTTTTGTGGAATAGTGAATAGTTTGCATTCATTTCCCCGCTACCGATACCTGTAGTTGCCCGACTCCTTCCTACTGCCTTTCTTGTGAAAGAGCACAAGTGGTCAGTTGGCCCGATTGGATCTCCAAGTAGGTTTCCCTGCTTCTGAATAAACTCATTGGTGCGATCAGGAGAGCGAAGCTGCATGGCTCAGACATAGATCTGTAGCAGCCTGCAGGAGTATGAGAAAGGGGAGGAACAGAAGTTTCTTCCCCTAAAAGACAAGTGGGCAAAGTTTTCTTTTTCTTTCTATATAGATAAATATAATGGATTTGTATATAAGAAAAAATAGGTACTTTCCTGTTATGCGGAGCCAATACGTTTGAGCAAATCCATCTTTTTGAATCCGTTTTTTTTGGCTATATGTAAATACTCGTTTTTTTCATACGTTTTTTTTAAATATGTGTTTTGTCAGGTTTTTTTTTAATGTGTAAAAACTTCTACCGAAGAAGAAGCAGTGGCGTTCTTACGAGAGAAAGGTGTACTGACAGCTGGGCTACTGTGGTCATGAAATTGAGCTCTACTTTGGCTCGAGTATTTTCTGGGATTGTAGAAGGTCTACTAGTCGGAAGAAGGTCAACGTCAGCACCGGAAATTGGTTGACCCTGTTTGTTTCTTCAATTGCTGGGTCAAAGGATGAGTTGGGCATGAATAAGTACACAACCGTTGACTGGAAAAACTATATGTGAGAAATCTGCGCTAACGGCCTCATCGAACTACCAAAACAGAAGATTAGAGATGAAAGATTAATTGTTGAAATCGACGAGAGCTTGTTCTCTAAGCGTAAGAACCATGCCCGCCAAGTGTTTCCTCAGCAGTGGGTAGTTGGAGGAATTTGAGGGGAGATCCAAAGTTACTGATCTTTATGACGACAATTTGGGAAAATATCGAAACTGGCTCTATCATCTACTCAGATAGTTGGCGTGCCTACAAGAGCTAGGAATTGGAAATGGCCGGATTTAAGCATTTTAAAGTACTTCATCACTTCATATATTAAACTTAATTTATCCACACACCGGCATCCACACACAGAGCATCGAGCGAATGTGGGGATCGGCCAAATGGCGCAACAAACAACACAGAGGAACAGCACGTCATCATGTGGAGTCATATTTGGCCAAATTTAGATGGGACACGAAGACGTACTTGTTGGAAGCAATGAAAGTTTTTTTGGCCTCTATTGTTCCATACATAAATTGTTTTGAATAATAAATACATTTTTTTGAATGGCTCTGGATAACAGGAAAGTACCAAAAAAAAAACCTAAGTTGAACCCTCCCCCCATCCTTCCAGCTTTTGATTCAAAAGAAGGTAGTGAATTCCATACCTTTATTGCCCTCACTGTAAAGAATCCCTTCACTGTTGTGTATGACATGTTGTGCAAATGTGAGAATGTGTGTAAATATGTGTGCCAGTGCGTAAGTGAGTTTCCGAGGGAGGGCACGGGGCAGATGGGGCCACTTGGCTTTACCTGCCATCCTGGCCTGGAAATGGATACACAAAATAGGTCAAAATGACCATAGTGCAGCACTCTGGGGTGTCTACTTTTCAGAAACATATAGTTTTTTTGTAGACGCTTTGAGATCTGTGATATATGAATATATTTCTGGTTTCTATTTCTCATTTGCACTAGGTGTGTACAATTCATGAGAGATAAAAGTAAAAAAAAAGATGTTTTCTATTCCAAATTATGTATTATATAGATGATAATGGTTTAAAAAGAAAGTCATACTTGTCCTGAAAAACATCAATATATAATTTGTGTGGGTACACTAAATGAGGAAGAGGGAAATTGTGGTTGAACAAGGACATAGCCGAAGTGTTGAAAAATCCTTTGGCCTAAAGAGGTTGAGCAGATCTAGTTTTTTCATAATGTCATGTTTTCAGGTAGCAGCATAATGATAATTTGTAAGTGTTCCAGCTGTTTTATGTAATTTCTAATTAGACAAACATAGTGCCCCTGGTAAACAACAGAGTGGCTCAGTCTTATCCACCATGCGGGACACACTAATGAAAGTTTATGAAAGAACACATTTCATTAGCACTGCACTAGTCTTTGGGGGCATTGACAAGCTAATTGGGGCAAAGATGGCACAGACAGGCTGTTAGGGGGCTGACAATACAGACAAGCTGATTGGGACAAAGATGACACAGACAAGCCGTTTGGGGGCTAAGATGGCACTGATAAACTGTTTTGGGGCAAAGGTGGTACTCACAACCTTTTGGGGGCAAACATGGCACTGTGGGATATGTTGCTTGTCAAGTTGGGGGGGGGATTTTTGCGCCTGGTCCCTGTGGTTTATAGTTACGCCCCTGGGTACCGGCGTAGATGGAAACATTGGAGTTGCAGGTAAGAGAGAATTCCAGCTATTAATAATCCTAAATTACATTTCAGTTGCATGCAGTTAGTTCTGTTGATAAAATATGAAGTTTGGAGCGCTTTCCAGTGCCCTCCCACAGAGCTGAATGCAATAAAAATGTGGGACTTTTCAGAACTGTGAAGGTTTCAAAGTATCTTAATATTTTTCTCAGTTTTGTGGTTTCCTGTCCTCTCACTCACAGTGTCAACTTGTTCCACTGTTTCACCAAACGCACTGTTTAACTCTTTTGTTACCTTACACTCAGTCAAAAATATTAATGTGACACATTTTCATCGTATAACCGAAACTTTCCTTAATGCAAACACGTGGGGCCAGATCAGATCACCCGTCTTAACCTTATTTGACTGTAACAGAGGTGGTTTGCGATTCAATGACCTCTCAAGCGGAGAATCAAGACAATGCCCTTTAAAAATGCTACCATAAAGGGGAATGGAAAGCTAATTCAATGAGTTCCATAAAAAACAGCTACAATGAAGGAAAATGCTAGGATCTGATTTTTAATATACCAAGGCAGTCTTATTGGCGAATACATTCAATATGCACAGTTGTTAACATCGGTTTTAGAATGGCGGAAACGGTTTTCCAGAAAGAAATGGCATATGGGAAAAAGTTGAAAAAGAAGCGCCCCCAACTTTTGATTTTGGTACCGTATTTGTAAATATAAAGTAGGGATCTATTTATTAATACAGCGCTTATTGTGATCAACCTTTTTATTATATTTTTTAAAGTGGTAGCAGATCTTAGAGGGGGGGGTGTTTTTTCCCCCAATTTTTCAGCTCTTGCGTGCAGAATGACATATACTACATATTTACAAACCACCTGCCTTTAGGTTTTATACATCAATAAATAAATCTCACCTGTAGTTACTCTCCTCCTCCATTGTCAGACATTTCTTGCCACCGGTTGGCAGCTTAGTGGAATCGGCCATTGAGTAGCAGGAAAGCACTACCGACACATGGGAATCTGAATAGAGAGCTGACTGGCGGTAAGTATATCACGCCAATCGTATCATATAGAGCATAGAGGTAGATGGTTCGGCTGAACACATCACCCGCGCACCACAAACATTTAAAGGGACCACGCAGCTGTCCTGTGCATTACGGTGCATATAACGGCTGCAGCGTCCCTTTAAATCTTTTCAGCTCTTAGAACTAGTTCAACTAACATCATGAATATTCAAGCAAATATATTCAACAACAGTTTCAAAATCCCCAGCTTCGTTTATTTAGGAAAAGTAAATCTTTAAAGATGGCAGATGTCTGACTTTGCTTTGAAGTTCATTGCGCACAGTTGGAAAAATGCTCTGGGTGTGCATTATTAAGCAGTTGTTTTTATCTGTTATCTCTAAAACTTCACATCCTCATCAGTTTTCAAGTTGTTGTGTGACTCATTCTTAAACCTATAAATCAGTCTAAGCTATGGGTTAGAAAAAGCAACCACAACATGGTTAAATTTATGCATACATATGCAAAATATTAGTCCTTGTATTGCCGGATTATGCTGACAGCTTTATCTCATGGAACTTTTGTCTAAAAGGGACAGTTTACAGTCAACTGCGTGTGAACTAAAGAGCCGTAGAAAAAAATTATTTCCATCACAATTCACTTTTTTAAAACGAAATTTATAAATAAATCTTACCGTAGGTTGAAGCTGCAGTTCCGAGCCTCTCTGTGCCAATTAGTGGACAGAAAGCGCTTCCATTGAAATCAGTGATAGCGTTCTCCCCATATGTGCACAGGGGGTCTCTAGAATCCCCCCCAGAATATTTACTGGGCTTGCACTGGAGCTGACTGGCGTATATCACGTGTGCCCGGAAGATACATGCATTCGGGTGTATATGATGGACTGTCCCTTTAACCAGTTTGTAGCAGTTGAATTTTCAAGGGCCAAAACTAATAAGCTTCTGCTTTCCTCTAAGTTATGTATACGGAGAAGGGAGATGCTAGAAACATTTAAATGTTTAAAGGGATTTAACAAAATGCAGGAGGGAAGTTTATTTTAAAGATGGAGAAACATTAGAACAAGAGACCCTTATCTAAAACTCAAGCAGGCAAATAAATCGTCACCTTTACAATGTTTTTTTTATTGTAACAAAATTTATCTATTAAAACAATTGTTTTGGAATAATTTGGTTAAAAAGTACGGGAGTATTTTACTTCAGGAAAGAGGTCTATGGAAAATCAAAATAATTCTATTTGCCCATTATTTTTCTCTCCCTGTCCTTATATAAGCTACCAGAACCAACCAGGACCACCAAAGGGCAATGGTAACCTAACCAACATGGAAGAGTAAATAATGGAGAGGAGTAATCATGTAGATTTTAGGACTGGTGGAGTAAAATGGCCGTACCCGTGGTAAAGACAGGGCAAGTTTCTAATGACATTTACCGTATTTGCTCGATTATAAGACGAGGTTTTTTTCAGAGCAAATGCTCTGAAAAATACACCTCGTCTTCTAATCGGGGTCGTCTTCTAATCAGACCTCAAATAGAGGTCTGATTATGAGACTAAGATCCAGATCCCCCGCACCGCTGCAGGGGACCTGGATCCTCCTGTCTCACCCCCCCCCCCATACACACACTTACCGGTGCTTCCTGCTGTGTTGCCGGGACAGCGCGTTGACGTCTACGCAATCCGCGTAGACAACGTCCGCTGCAGCCGGAAGGAGGTGTGGCTAGCAGCGAGGGTTGTCTGCGTCTGTCGCGTAGACCTTCCCCGACTGTCAAAGATCAGAGTTCACCGGTGCGGGGAACTCTGATCTCTGACAGCCGGGGAAAGTATACACGACGGACGCATACAAACCCCGCTGCCAACTCCACCTCCTTGCGGCTGCAGCGGAAGGCGACGTCAACCCGCTGCCCCGGCTGGAAGCACCGGTAAGAGAGGGCTGAGAGAGGGGTGAGGAAGGGGGAAGGGGGGTGAGAGAGGGGGGGAGAGAGAGAGAGAGAGAGTGTGTGTGTTAGTTAAATGGGGGTATAGGGTGTGTGTGTGTGTGTGTGTTAATTGGGGGCATAGGGCATTTCTGGAGTGGCGTTAAGGGGGCATTTAATAGAGCACTCTGCCTTCTGAAATGCCTTATACCTCCCTATATGGCACTCTGCCCCATAATATGCCTTTTAACCCCTAAATGCCAGAGTGACATATAGGGGTATAAGGCATTTCTGGAGGCAGAGTGCTCTATACAATGCCTTTTAACTCCCTTAATGCCACTCTGCCTCCTGAAATGCCTTATACCTCCCTATATGCCACTCTGCCCCATAATATGCATTTTAACCCCCTAAATGCCAGAATGGGATATAGGGGTATAAGGCATTTCTGGAGACAGAGTGGCACATAGGGCGTCAAAAGGCATACCATGGGGCACAGTGGCATATAGAGGGTTAAAAGGCATATCATGGGCCACAGTGCCATATTGGAGTGGCAAGCCTGGGGGCAGATGTGCATAACTGGGGGACAGGTTGGAAAATACAAGGAAATGAAAACAAAAAAAATATTTTTCTCAATCATAGCTTTTATTAAAAAAACTAGTTTACATGAATTAACATTTACTGGTAAAACTTTTTTCCTTTGGGGTCGTCTTATATTCAGGCTTTTTCTTTTTTCCCTAAGTCAATATTTTTTCCTAAGTTAATATTCAGATTTTGGGGGGTCGTCTTATAATCGAGCAAATACGGTAATATATTGTGTATTTTCACCTAAAACATAATTCTCTAGGTATGTTTCACGTGTTAAACTGTAGAAAAAAACGTTAAAGGGACACTCCATACATTATATGCGTGTTAATGTGTGATAGCTGTTGGTTCCCTTTAAATTAACATGTTCTTTACCTGTTGCGTGTTCGGATGGATGCATCAGAATCCCTCCTATGCATTTGCATTGTCCCCCTCCCTTGCCTTGGGATGCATTCAGCCGAACACATCTCCTGCTTTCCAAAGCGCACGCATGCTATGCACAAAGCCAGCCATTTCCAGCACCGGGCCCTGAAGGAGTTCCACGGACCCTTATTAAAAGTCCTTTATATGTAGTCGGCGGGGCTGCATGGGCCTTCGTGCTACCCCCTTAATATGTTCTTCAGGTTGAAGAAGTATGAAGTAAAAATGCAACAGTGCTATGTGATTATTTTCACATTGGAAGAATATCGTTTTAATTCTACCCGGCAAATATTTAACAATTACAAGAAGAATTGTTTGTGCCATGGGATTATTTTAAAGTTGCAAACATGTGTTTATTTCCTAATCTACAATACAAGAATAATGTTATGTTAATGTGAGTATTTTTTTTTGTTTTGTAGGTTTTCCAACTTTTTCTGACCTAGAAGAGTAAGGTTTACTTAAGTTTCGGTAATACACATACATGGGAACTCTCTGGGTCTCGCCCGGAGACTCTGGGAGAAACACCGCTTCTCTGGGTCAGTCCCGGGAGAGGTGTTGTGACACGGCCCACTCCTCGCCCATTTCCCCCTTAAGCAGCGGTGTGTTTCATGTGACATCACCGGGACTTCCTGGCCGCTTCAAACATGGAGAGATTTGATATCCAGACTGTTAACATTCTATATAACCGTACCAGGGAACTTCCCAGGGTAGGCCACCTGGAGCTCTTCCTCTGGGGCAGGGCTTCTTGTAGGGGCAGGGCTATCCACACATGGGGGTGGGGCTAGCCCCAGACAACCTTTAGTGGGAGGAGAACTGAGCAAGGAGTAGGCAGAATGTGGAGAGGGGTGGGCATTGGGGTCGACCTCATAACGAAACCCAAGGAACTAGAAGACAGCAGATCATCCTCAAAGAGTTCCCAAGTCCCTCTGCTTAATTTTTTGTTCCATAAATTTAGTTTTGGCAATCAAGATTGTTATTATTATTGATTGTTTTATACAGCACCATCATATTCCACTACACTGTACAATGGTAAGATTTTTTTCCCATTATGCTCTCAGCGTATTTATTTATTAAATTTGAGATCAAAACGTGTAGAAAAATGGTTTCTTAGGACTTTATTTAGGAGGAAAGCTGTGAAATCCTTTTCATTTTTGTCTGTCACCTTTTATAGTGCGTCTCCAGAAAACTTCAGTATCCCCACAAAAAAACAACGCCTGATTGGGAAGGCAACCTTGTTGGCCCTGGGTCTTTTAGATCTGAGAGCGTCAATGTCACCTAAGCCCTAGAAATCCAGAAAAATGGTGGAAAATCATAATGTATGCCCGCCCTTCTTTAATAATGTTTTAGAAAAAAACCTCATGGGCCAACGGCAGAAGCTTTATTAGCAGAGCCTATTCTTTAGAGGAGATGAGAAATACATTGCGATTAAGGAGAAATGTGGCTACCAATTCTTCTACATTTGTAAAGTTGTAATTAGATCATTAGCGGGTTGAAGTATTCCTGATGTAGGTTTACATTCACACTAAGGGATGTCTTGGAGCTTTAAATCCAAAAATTAAAGGTAATACGTCATACAACCGACCTTCATGGAGAGGCAAATATACGGCACTAATATAAGCATCAGATGGGATTAACACACAGTTTATTCAATATCTCCCATAATCTTTATTTAACCCATTAAAAATAAAAGTTACCAGAATGTAAAAAGTCATCATTCTGGATATGTTTCCATACCCAACATTCGCAATGGCCAAACAGGAACACATTTGTTTTAAAGGGTATGCTTAGAAGTATCACTTTAATGAGAAGAAGAATGTGTTTAATTTATATAATTCAATTTAGAAACCAATTTTCTTCGGAGAGATTTTTGTTTTTCAAGCAGGTGTATAGGAACTACGGAATTTTGGATTCGAAATGAAAATATGGAACAATGGAATATGGACAGCTAGACGTTGAAAGTTATGTAAAGCTTTGTTTTATATGGCGGCAGTTATATAAATATTAGCCATTTGATCTTTGGGTTTATTTACATGTAGAATATTCCAGAAGAGACAGAAACTATAAAGGGTCTCATAAGATAACAACAGAACAAGCTGCAAATATCCCACTTCCTCTGCGTTATTACATGTACTACGAAAAAATACAATAATATTTAATATGCTGATATTTCTTAAAGTTTTTGTCACTCTAGTGATTATCATACTGGGGACAAAAACTGTTGAACCAATGCTGGACTAGTTAATGTAGTAACGGTCCGGGTCATTTTAATACTTTTTTGAAGTTCCATTAGTTTGATAATGGATATTATGCATTATACTAAAGAAAACATTTTGGCAATAAAACAGACAGACAAGAAATGTATACTTACTAACAAATTTATTAAACACATTACAATGTATTATTCACTATTCTTTTATTATTATTAGTCTTGAGGTGAAGGCTTCAGGTTAGGCAACGTCCAGATGAGGTCCTGTAGCGGTCAGTACACTCATCCATAAAGTAGGAAACACTACAGCGTTTAGACCTGTCTAGTAGTGCTTTCTACTTTATGGCTGGCTGCACTGTATCATGGATCCAAGCGGCTGCCGATGCTGCGTTCTCATGTAAGTCTCCAGGATCTTCACAAAGCGAATCATTGTTTATTTTACATTCATCCTACAAGTCTCTGTCACAAGTACCACACATCTTTATTAAGGGAAATGAAATGTGTAATTAATAAGAAGTCGTCATAGGTAGACGTTGATACCATTTCTCTGGCCAACATAAGAAAATGTAGTGATGAAAGCCTGCAGGGCCTCAGAGGTCCATTCCATCTGCATAGGAGACCTCTAAGGTCTACTTAGAAACAAATATAATAGATGCTATTAGAGAGTGAGACAATTTAATACATATGGCAAATCACTTAAAAGCATTTCAGAAATGTAAAGTATGAACATTGACCAAGGCAAATCTGGGGTCCCGATGAGGTCCTGTAGCGGTCAGTACACTCATCCATAAAGTAGGAAACACTACAGCGTTTAGACCTGTCTAGTAGTGCTTTCTACTTTATGGCTGGCTGCACTGTATGTCTTCAATGCCTTGAGCAGAGATCGTAGGTCTAGTGTTCTTCAACCATGTGGTCCCTATATGACATCATACTTCACAACTGTACGATGAACAAATTGCAATGGTTAAAATATAGATATCAGTTGTTATAAAATCACCTGTTCCTGTTGCATATTAATGCATAGATTTGAACAGAAATTAATCACATGAAAATAAGAATAAAGAAAAGAATTATTTCCTGAACAGTTTGGGTATTTAACTGTACCAGGATTGATGTTTTAAATGCAACATTTAGCTACAAAAAGCTTTACATAAGGTAAAATGCCGGTTTAAATAAAGGCCTTCTTAGAGAAAATTAAAAGAGTACATGTTATGGATTGGTTGCTTTGTAACTGCTTGGTAAAGTAAGCAGAAGTGGTTTGAGGGATGTCTTCTTTGGCAAAACAAATTTCTGCACTTACCAAAGGGAACTGACGGACCTGCAGATGGCATACTTCCTCTTGTAGCGTGAGATTCAATAACAAACTCCTCCTCCTTCAAAATGAAATAAAAAATATATGTGATCAGATCTGGAACATGCAGTTATCTACAAATCAACCCAATAAAAATCCACTGGTTAAAATGAATGGCCATTAATGACCATCTACTCATTGTTAGTCAACTTATGCCTTCAGAAGACAACCATCACCTTCACAGCTTTTTACATAATTACATTTGTTGAAACTCAATATAGATTGGGGTATTTGTTTTTCAATCAGTGTAACTGCTGGTAATGCATGTTCTGTGGCAAAATGTGGCAGAACTTGCATTCATAATTCCCTTTATCCTCATTCCACTGCCTGACCCCATTAACATGAGCAATATATCTTAATTGGGACGATCCCAGATCCCACTGTGTTATCATGGAAAATGCATACTGGGGTCCAATTTCAAAGGGAGCTCAGCTCCAGCTGTCTTCAATAGGAGTGCAACATAACAAATACAGGAAGTGTACTCCAGTATGCATCTTACTTATACTTCCGGGTTTCAGAGGTCGTCAGCCAAGGGGAGGAGGAAATGAGACAGAAGTCTCATAGCCAGATGCCAATAACTAAATAACTAAAGCATGCATGCAGTAACATGGACTCCAATTTGTATTAAAAGATACAAGCAATTTTGGGGACTATACTGTCCCTTTAAGGTGGCTGCTCACTTGGTATACATGCAAGGTAGCGTTCTAATACAAACATATTTTTATTTTAATATGGAAACATCTGTCTTAGCTAAAAGAGATGTATTATATTGCTTTATTTAGAAATAGGTCTGTACCTTATTACTGAGAACTCCATATCTTGCAAGCTAAGGTCTTCTTTTCCAGACCTAAAGTCAGCAGAAACTGGAAAAGAAATATGTGTATATTTAGTCTGCACAAAACAAAAACAAAAAAAAACATGTTTGAATGAATATATATTGTGCCGGTTTTTCATCAGAAATATTAGAATTCTTCCTTTATCCAGTAGTTTGCACTGCAATTATATGATCGCAACCTGGTTTTCCGGCATTGTCGCGGGTAGCTGCCCCGCTCTCTCTGCTTTTCGCTAGGTGGCTAATAAGACAAAAGAGGGCAAGTGGCCATGTCTCGTATGCAGCCCACTCCTCTCCACCTTTTGCCATTCACCCCAATAGAGGTAGAGAGCAGACACGCATACGTATGAGGCCCCAACTGGTACGTTAGGGAAGCACAGCCAGCCTAATGAGGACTTTGGGTCTTGAAAAGTTTTAGAATGCACCTTTTAACACAGGAATAAGCCCTGATCAACTAGATTTGGACTCTAATCAATAATCTTCTGATTAATCCAATTTGGCACTTAATCCTGCTAATGGTCCAGTATATGGTGGACATCTCTGCTGTTTAACCCAATGGTATTATTTTTTAGTGTGCTTTCTAAATAGATAATAGTTGATGTATTACCATAATACTACATACCATGAACAGGGTATGAAAGAAGCCTTATTGTACAATAATTGCCGTTTCAGTAGTAATTAATTACTCAGAACACCTCGATAAATTCATCATCTTGTCTATACTGTACTAAGCAGAAGCCTCCATGGGCAGCAGGCATCTAAGAGCAGCAGGTACCATGGGGCAACCATCGACCAATCATCAGTCCCCGTAAACATTCTCCTCTTCCTTTTCATGCTTACAAGACGTATCCCTAACCTCCAGCGTTAACCCCCCCTCTCAAAATTCTAGAAAAACCTTAAAACCCATTTTTTTTCAGAGAAGCGTGCAATCTTTGTAGCTAAAACTTATCTTATCTCCCACTAATACAACTCCCCAAATAATCTGTGGCACTATCACTCCCTCTTTCTCTGTATCTTGTGTCTTTCTACACGCCCGTTCCCTGCAGATTGTAAGCTTGCGATTAGGACTCTCTTTACTTAATGTATCGGTTTCTCTTAGTCTGTCAATTCTAGTTTTGTCATACCCTTTGAATGTAGGTTCTGTAAAAAAAAAGTGCTGCGTAATAACAATACAAAAAAGCAAACGGAGTGGGCAGCTGTGTTCTGATACCCCTCGCCTATAAGAAGGAGCATTTGGAAACCTAAAAAGAAAATAAGGTCAAACATTTCAAACAACCTCTTAGTTTTCAGGATCATGATAAGTAAGAAATAATGTTACTAACTAAAGAGTTAACTGTTAATAAAATTTTAGGAAGTGCAAAAAAACAATAGCTTCCCCTTGTCGAATATCTTAAAGGACAGCTGTTAACATTTCTTATAAAGTTTATAATTTAATGCATTTATATGTAAATTAAAAGAAAGTACATTTTAATCTACCCTGGGGCAAATGATAAAACATCCAACTTTAGTCTGTTGTGCTTTGACACTGCATACATGCGCAAGCACCTCCCCACAAACGTTGGCAAGTAGGGACTGAACTTTAATTATTTTAATTTATTGTTTTATATAGCGCCATCGTATTCTGCAGCGCTGCACAATGGATAAACGGGACATGACAATTCGTATTTAATATAACAATTTGGCAGAGATATGTGGGTCACTCTGAATTTAGAAATAGATTTTTCTTAAAAAGAAGAAATCCACTATTTCTAAGTGTAATTAAAAATAAAAATACTAAAAAATTATAACTGTTGTCCTTTAAATTGTGGCATGATATGTATATTTAATTATATATATATGTGTATATATATATATATATATATATATATTTATAATGTGTCTGTATTTGTGACTCACAAATATATTACAGATAGATGCTGTTATACATTCTGAATGATATTTATATCCTATATAATGTATATATTTATTTCAACCTATTTTTCATTAATTACGGATTTTAATTGGTTTATAATTGGCTTATTAGGAAGGATTTTTGAAGTATTAGTAGGGTTTTTTTTAATAACTAATCTACAGTAAATTATTTTACAATTAGATTAAAATATTTACTTGTTTGTCGCAACAATTAAATATTCCAACAGATGTGCCATTGTGTTTGTGTCGTACTAAATCATTAAAAAACTTCCAAAATTCCATTGAAAGCACTTTTAAATGCTACTTGTTATCCCATCAATTATATCTCTATTAACCATTTAAGTATTTATGAACGGATACTATAAATACAGTTCTGAAAACCCTAATTATTGTTAACATTGTATAATTCTAAATGCCGTTTTATTATTGTAACTAATCAGACTGCTCTCTGTCTAGAGGCAGTTATATTTAGAATGCAGTGGTTTAAATAAGACAAACATATTCTATAATGCCAGCTAAAGGCATTAAAATATCTATTTAATATTGTGTCTCCAATCTATGTCAAATCAGCAGACATTTGTTTTTTGCTTTCTAATAACAGCATTAATTAAACTTAAATGTAAAAGATTCAAATCTTTATAGGTATTTTTTGTATATAAATGTTTAGTGTATTCCTATATGAGGAAAAAAATATATATATAAAAATTATAGTATAGTTTGGTAAGATAGAAATCCTGTGTGTGTGTGTGTGTATATATATATAAAACAAATGTGTGAATGCAGTAATGTATATTAGAACCATTGCTAAGCTGCAACACTCACTCGTACTAGAGTTTTTTTGATCTTGCGTATGGATAGGTGAAAGTATCTATAGACAATATGGAGTAACTATGAACTATTTGAACCCGCAGATCCGCTTTAAATTTAGTTTAAAAAAAAAAGGAACCAGTGTGCTACATTTCAAACGGGCTGGAAATTAGGCCAGGTAGGACTCGTTTTTCATGCCGCTGGTGCAGGTGGCTAGCTCAACGGTTCTTAACTTCCTGCCCAGCTGAGCTCGCAGCGCCATTTATAACACGCATCATCGCGCCCTTCAGCAGCATGTTACCCGCATCCTCTTAGCTGGGAAATCTCACCCCCTTCATCAGTCGTCTCTTGATTCCCCCCCCCCAACCATGTTTCACTTCTCCTTTCAATCTTTACCGACCTTGCCTCATAAGACGTTATGTTTGTGACAGGAAGTAGAGACCATGTTTAAAACACATTTTTAAAGGCGGCAAAAATTTCTCTATATTGCAAAACTTTGCAAAAGGAAAATAATAAGGTTTGAAGGAAACGAGATACTTTATATATTTTTATTGTTTAGGGTGTAAATGATATTTTGTATAAACTCTTTACTGCCATTGATGGGACTTCCCCATTGATTTGCACTGAAGGAGTTGATCTACGCTATGGGATTATATTGATCCCTATGCTGGAGACAGTCGCAGGTGTCCAACAAGAGGGCGCCACGTCGGATTCAAACAAACCTATAGTTAAGTGTTGGCTTCATAAATGGGGGGTTCTTAATGGCATTATATGCCCACTGGCACCAGTATTTCTGAATGGTTTAGCGAATGGCAAAGAGTCCCACTTATTTAAGAGCAAAGATAGGATAGGATAGTTTGGCAATTAATTGGTTAAAAATACTAATTACAGGGATTTAGTTATTTTTAACGACTAATCCAGTGTATAATGCCGTTTTTTTTGTTTTGTTTTTTATTATAAGATGTTATATTTGGGTGCAGAGAGTTTTCTGGCTTGGAGTTTAATCAAAATGCATAAAACTATTTGAAGACTAAGATCAGCAATACAAGCTTTATATTGTTATCTTCCAAGGTCTTACAAGCCAATGGGGGGGGGATAACTTTCTTTCAGTTAAGGGAAGCAGTTTTGCAATGTTTTCTAAGAGATACACAATTGAAGGGAAAGATCTGTTGGAGTCAGATGGATAGAAAAGGGGAACATTAAAGTTTCCACTTGTCCGTCGACAATGCATTTTAGGACAGTTGCATTGAAAGTCATTATTATAACGGAAATGTTTGTAGTATTTGTCAGTAGTGTAATGCATTTCTATGTGGAGATTCCCTATAGTAATAAGGCATTAGCTGCAATAACAAAATGGAATTCTGCATTACATGCCTGCCCACTCTAGGTAAACCCTTATGCAGTATTTATATAGTGCCTTTCTCTCACTCAATTAATGGTTCTGCATTCAATGTCTCAGTTAATGATAAAACAAAAGTTTCTATTTAATCCATTATCAATGTAACATGATACTTTTAATAAAACAAATCAATGATATCTATCAGGCTAGACTACACTTACTGTAGAAGTTTGTCCGTTGGCTCATCGTTGGGTTTCTTGTCATGTAACCAGCGCTCGCTTCTTGCCGTCTTCACCAGCGATCGATGGCTAAAAAGAACCCGACCAGGCCACCCTCCTCTTTTAACCGCTCTGAGCCAAACGTCACAAACCACAGAGAGGAACTAGTATACGTCCCACCCATAAACCAGAGATCGAGATGTTACCATGTCTGAAGACAGGCCGATGTATGTCGCAAGTCATGTGTTGCAGAAAGATAGTTCACTTGCGAGAGATACACAGCGACACTTCTAGATTCAGCAAAAGTAAAAAGTAATTTAAAAAAAAATATGCATATACATTATATATAAACCTATATATAAAGTAATAACAGAATTATACAAAACTACGACCTATTTAAACCTACACCAGCCTTTACACAGAACCATTTGGCAAAGAATTTTGAGATGTTCCGCTGACGCAATAATTTGTCAGTAAACACGGTGCATGGCCTTTCTTAAAAAATAAATATAAACCTGTCGGGTTTTACTATAGGCTACAAGTTCCAGACGGCGCTTTAAAACAGGGGGACGCACTATTGATATCTACAAGTAATCTAGGACTTTACCACTGCGTTTCACAATTGTTTCACCTAGATTATCTGATCGTGGAAAATAGCTACCAATACCGCAGCAAAAGCTTTTAACAGATGTCATGGTTACCGGCAAAACTGCGCACAAAAGACTGAACGAATAAAATGGTAACTTCCTAAATTTGAAAACTAAGCCACAGCATGTTTACAGCCCTGACCCAACTTTAATCACACAGTGCAATGCAGAACCCACTTAATGCGTTCCTAAGCAGAAGAAAATAAGGATTTAAGTGAATATCGGAATGAAAACAAACACGCAGGAGGTTGCAGATTCCCTTTGCAGGCGAGGAAGAGCGAGATGTGCTACAGAGGGAGGTGGACTGACAGTCAGCACTTGGGCGCGGGGGCTGCTATACAGATACATCTTATCTCCGTACACAGCCTCTTCTACAACATGCTGTGGTTAGCAATCATTCAGGAGAGGAGGCCCTAGGGCCAGTTAAGATTCAGTTTCCCAAATGCTGTACACAATAGCATTGAATGTATCAAACACTATTTGAAGAACACGCTACCAATGGTAGTACATCCGTTTACATTTTTAGCACAGGAGCTCATGCGGTGCTGGGCTAAATTAAAACATACAGCACTACATAGAGACTTTACATGGACTATAGAACAACCAAGTTGGCTAAATAAGAAATGTATATATTTCTTAAGAATGTAGTAGAGGAATTGTGGGTAGGCTGAATAGAACATATTTCCTGCTCCCACCCCCATTCTTGCTTCTCTTTCTGCCTCCCGCCTGCATTCACCGCACAGGAAGTGACAAAGCTGGTTACGATTTGCTGGGTTGAGGCAGCCAGCTTGAAAGTAGCAGTTATGTCTATATATGGAGATTCATTGCGCGTTTAATATTAACCCATGCAATTAAAAGGTGCCAATCCCAAGACGATCACACACACACACACACACACGTTTTGAAATAATTACACTTGGAGTCATTTTGTTAAGCACTTGGAGTAAAAATAAAAAAAATTTAACTTTTTGCCTTATAATGTAATAAAGTAACATTGTAGTAAAAAAGCCTTCTCATTGTTATAAGTATTCATTTGCACAAAATATGGCTATAAATCTTTATTTACTTGGGTTGGGATTAAAGCATTAACATTTTTGTAACATTTGTTGGTTCCAGTGTCCCCTTTAACTGTTAACCATTTCCTTTCATTAGATTAGGGCACGTGACGTCTTCGTGGTTGAGAAGTTTTACATTCAGACTGAGGTAGAGACATGCATAGGGTTTGGGAGATACAGATAAAGTATGAGGCAGTAACTTGGAACAGAACGTACATCTCTTTTTTTGTACAACTTTATTGGGTTTTAGGCATCGCCAAACTCAGCCCAGAGTTTGATAATCTGATCAGATGACAAAAATGCGTAAAAAAAAAAAACTAGGTATGTGTGACCTGTCAAGGCCAACACCCCACCCCCACCCTGAAAAACAAGGAAACCACAGCTTCAGCAACACAACTGGAAAATAAAACCAACGGAAGAGAAGACACATAGGCCCAATCTCTGCTACAGTCCCCCTCCCACAGTCACGTCTTGATGGCGGTGTCTCTGGATTTGTATACCACACCACGACTCTTCAACTCACGTACAATGCCTGAAAAAAGAAAAAAAAAAAAAAGGACAGTTACCATTCAGAGTCCATACACATAATCTCCAGCAATTTCCCCAAAACAATCTTCAGATTATATTTGGTTAGGGAAAGAAACCAGCATTTCTCAAATTATTCTTAAAGTATTCATAATGGGGGCAGGGGGGTTGGAACACCCAGATACCTATAAATTACATGTACGAGCTCCCATTTTTTGATGTGGTCAAATTGTGACTCCAAACCCAAGTAGGTTAGAAATGGTAAAGAACATCACACTATCGATCTTATATTATTAGATTATCTCAGTTTATCAGACTGAGTGTCTCTCCTTTTAAAACTGGAAAGAGAAATTGGTTTCAGTCAATTAGCCGAGCTAGATGGTAATTTTTTGGCACAAAGAGACAAATAGTTGTAAAGCCAGTGTGAGCATATCCGTACGGATGGGCAGAAGCCTAGGAATGCTATTTACCATTAATCACTGGAAGAGGAAGACCACCTGTCCAGCGGGTGAATCAGTTTAAGCTCCACATGGATCAGAAGAAACACAAAGCGTAATTAGCTCCAGGTAGGATTGGCTTACCTTGTGGCAGGCGGCCAGTGACAGATACGGCATACACACCCGGTTTAAAATTGGCTAATTGAAGAGGAAAAAAGTGAGTTAGTACATTACTAAACAGTCAAAACCTGACTCTCCATTATAATCAAACTGCAAGACTATTAAGATAATTAAGTCCACGTATAAAAGGCACATCAATTTCAGTTACATAAAACCCTTTAAAAAGTAAAAAAGCAAGCCCTCTTCTATAGATGCTTCTCTGCACCCTTTATTTCCTGCTGTGTCTCTGAAGGCATTTATCATTGGCGAGTAAAACTGCTTCCCCCAACCGAAAAACTCCAACACCTTTTCTAATATATCAAAGTTTCGCCACACTGGTATGTGTATTTATAAAGCTGACAAACAATTTTCTAAAGAAAGTAAGTTTTATAATTTTTCAGATGTCCCCTTAAAGATCTTGCCTGGTGTTTTCTGTGCAGAATGATTACTGCCATTACCCTGCATATAAAGTGCATAATAATCCACACTCCAGAGTAGTATGAACAATATCCCCGATGTAGTAATGGTATAAAAACCAAAGATAATTCTAGTTCTGCAAACACTGGCATGTCTGTTATATCTGCAGATAAATACTAAAAGTTACTTAAATTCTCAAAAAAGCTCACCACATTTTAAAACATGCAGCATAAAAAAAACACTTTTTTCTGCTTTCAAGATGTTTTTTCATCAAATTTCATGTATGTAAAAAAGTAATATTTTTTACTGTTAGTAATGCTATTTAAAAGAAAAAGTTAAACAGCACTGCTTGTGTCTTGGCACCGTTAGAGTCATCCATAGTAATTCGAAAAGCAACATCTGTACATGCTGTCAGCTACTGACTTCCGATGAACATAACAGAGGTTGAATTTATTTTCACCCACGTGTGTGTCTAGGGAAGTGCTCTAGCGATGTAGTTGGGAAAGCTTGCAATGTTCTCATCAGTGCAAACTTTCAGAAAAAGGGTATTTGAATACATTAACTGATACATTCTTTAAAAGCTCAATCAAGTATTATCAGGACAGTCTAACGGCTACTTTAGTGAGAACCTAGATAATTGCGCTAGGAAAGGGTTACTATGGCCAATTTTACCACATTCTGATCACCCCAGCCCTCATTCCAGTCACTGAAAGGGTGTTGTAACCATAAGAACAAGAATAAAATTACTTTTGGATTTTAATATTTCCAGTATAAATTGTGAATACTCACTTATTCGCTGCCACTTGGATACCCAGCTGTCATCAGGACTCATCATGGCCACAATCCTGCAGATGAAAATGCTTGTGTCAGCATGTTTTTACATAATTTTTTTTATTTTATTTTTTTATTATGCTTGTTTACTTCTGGAAACCAACTGTGACATCATGCGTATCTCATAAGGTTATTTTATCTTATAGCCAAAATGTAAAAGACCCTTCGCAAGTAATCTGCTGAGCAGCACTGTGTGGACGTAGAAGACATTTTATTCATCTCGTATCACTTGGCTACCCACAGCTATTATATTAATTCACAATATTATTTGACTAGATCTGTTGTGTGGTTTTACTAGGATAAAATGACTAATCAACACATTTCTGTGTGACTGGGCATAATTAAATGTTTTGAAAAGCACCTATGGACCTGTTTCATTGGTATCTTTTATAATAATGACATAACATATTTTAAACTGTCTGTGACATAGTTAACAAATCTTAACAACGTTACTCTTATTTCAACAAATAACATTCCAAATATACCCATCAAAGGAAGAGCTGGTGCAATCATAAACCATCTCACGGTTTCCCTTCATCTGTACATATGCATCACAGTTGTCACAGCCATCGTACTCAAACTGATCTATGGTCTACAAGAAAGAAAACAAAAGCATATAGCGTTAGAAGAGATGCAATACGTATGCAAATTACAACACAGACTAGAGGACTGCATCGGGATGCGGGTCCGGTCAAAAAACTTGCGTGTGAAGAAAAGAGTCCCACGCAGGGCTCTAACACAGAACTCCATTATTGACAGTTATGATTTTTTTCATGTGTCAGATCAGCCAGTAGTGTAGGCAAAGAGATATATAGATTATGTGATTCTATTCATCCCATAAGAAATGCATCAAAGGGATACTCTAGCCATCATTTGCACTTTAATGCAAATACACTAACCGTTCGGTCCATTTAAATTTCTATGGTGTCCTCCTCACCAATGCGCGGGGGAATTCAGCACCACCATATATATTTAAGCCTTCACCTGCCCCCCCCCCATGTATATCTCCATGCACACCACAGCCTGTCAAGCTCTGGCCCTGCAAATGCTGGGAGCGTGCGTACGTTTATTTTATTTACTTCAAGGATTTATCCTCCCCAGTACTAAAGTACTCAGAGTACTTTAAAACACATTCTTCTTTAGCGGGGCTGTCAAGTTTCCCTTTAAACAAATTAGTAAAACCTAGAGAAGACAAGCACAGGGAAAATAGCAGGAACTGACAAGTGAGTAAAACCGAGGGGGAGGGGGGCACGCAAAGGCTTGGTCCAATTTAAGGTACATCTAACCTGTTTATATATGAATATATATAGCATATATAGCATAAAACATGTATAACATATATATTTTATATAGCATAAAACACAACTACAATGTTGGGTTATATTGAAAGCAGACGTATAGTCGGACAGCAAAATGTTTACAGTTCCTGTAGGCAGTGATCACGTCGTATAACACTGCCAAGTGGTACCTTCGGCATACATTATGATGATATAGTACATTGTAAGCATTTAAGCAGGGTTTAAAGGCCACAATATCAGGCAGTGAATACAACGCATAACACAGGCTTGTGTATATACATATTACGTATAGCCATATTCTATATAGAGTGCCAGTGCTTTTTGCCCACGATGCTGGGTTACAATGGACTGGGGAGACGGATACGGTATATACATGTTACAAGACGTCCCGTACAGCGCAGGCATAATGACCACAGGACGGTGTTATAGAAGGGATAAAGAGCTAAAATGTGAACGTATTCCCACAATTCGTGAGCACTGTTTGCGTGTACTCCCCAGGCTACCAACTTATTAACAGCTGGCGCCCGGAAGCCTACAGAATACACTTATATTTCACCTCATAAACTCCGTCACACATGTAACTGTGCAAACACGCTCTCACCTTCACGAGGGAACACAACAGGCAGGCTCTAAGATGCCTTAAATCTTTGGGCACCGTTTCCAGCGCCATCTCAGCCGAACCGGAAACACGTCACACCGAAAACAGGACGCAAAATCCCTCACGGAACACCATAGAGTTCACAATAGTTGTTATAATACAGAGCCGCCCTATCCCCGGCATACGAAACTCGTTGGTTTGTAAATATACGCAATAGAGTGCTGAGGTTTGGAATGGATCTTATGTTCGTGAGAACGCGTGCGGTTCTTTTTTGTTAAGACTTTTGCATTGAAATATATGTCTATAAACGTCAGATGGCGTTATTATTCTAGTAGAAATTTACACTGCGGCTTAAATGTTGTTTATGCTTTGGAAAGATGTTGGTATGGCTGACTTTGACACCTCATTTCTAAGAGATAAAAGAGAGCTTCTAAAAACAATGATTCAGATCAATTAAATAACCATTAGATAGTCAGCCACTGGAGGCTGGGCCAATATTTGTATTTTTGCTATAGTTACAGTTAGATTTCGATAAAGACCGTAAGGTGGAAACATTGCCTGTGTTGCTGAATTAAATATACCTCACTGAACTACTGGAGTGCTGAGCGGCTTTGTCAACCATAAAAATGGCAGACACCAGGACTGGACTACTGTTCTGAATATCAATTATTATTGATAAATTTTATTTATTATAAACTGATATTAAAACGGTGCTACCGTATCACAGGTTGCAGAATCCAGAACACATTATTAGTTGATTAATTAAAGGAAATCGGGAATAGCAACAGAAGAAAGCGATGCCTAGCTTTTACAAAACCTCAAAATAAGGATGTTGATAATGAAGTTTATGTTGTGTAGGAAGTTGCAAAAGTTCAAAACTAAAGGTGAGAATGGTTTACCTCACCGTTCCCATACCAGAAATATTTAAAAATGTTTGAAAGTGAACAAAGCATTATTTTACCTCATTTGTCGAGTATAAAAAACATCCGTACAGCCATACTAAAAACCAAAGAATAATCTGCTTATGTGGGACTCTCCGCCAGGTGTTGTTTTTGAGGAACAGAAACCCTTAAACGTTTGAGAAAAAGAGATGCATTTTCTGGAGCCCGCATGTATTATTTAGCTACGCTGCTAGGAAAAACAGGGAATTGTATTCTAAAAAAACAAAAAAACATAGTTAAAAAATCTGGAGAGCTATTTTAGTGTTTCTCATAGCCCAAGATGTTTAAATGAAATTGATTTTCAGGCCCAAGTAATTAAAGCTTTGTTACTTTATGGCTTTCTCTGGCAACCGAAACACGCAACAAGGTTATTATTACCTTTTATTTATATAGTACAAAAACAATTATGCAGCACTTTTTACAGTACATACATCCAAATGGTAGGACAAAACTAGAACCAGGTAAAGGAGGCCCTACTCGCAAGTTTACAATCTAAAGAGGTTACTTAACACTTCTGCTGCCGTAAACATGCTGGGTTTCTTGTCTCTCCCTGTGTCTTGAAAGGGTGTTGGCATACCTTATTCGGAGCAGCATTCTGCCCACTTCTCCAACAACAGACAGATTTTCTTCAGCAGGACCGACCACCAATATCATCAGACCACCCACTGATATGGATGGATTGCCCACAGATGTTGACCGTGGATTGCTCACAGTGGGGCTGCCTACCCTTATTTCAAAAAGAAAGGGCTCTGGGTAGCTGGAGTGAGGGTGTTCCCAGGCAGGGGTACTGGTAGTACCCCAGACGGGTGTCACCATGAGCTGTATTTCCCAAATGCAACAGGATCATTACCTCTGCCACTACCAATACAATCTAAACATCAGGGCCGTCTTTAACATGGGGCAAAAGGGGCAGTCGCCCCAAGCCCAGTAATTCATGGGGCCCCCATAGCAGCTGTCCCTTGAGCCCACAACAACCACGTTTGCAGGGGTTGCAACTACAGGCACCATAGAGGAAGCTGCAAGTGAGGAAGACGTGTGTGGGAGCAAATGTAGATTAGTATCTGTTGTGTTAGCATTGATAGTATTGGGGGTGCTAGGATGGCACAGGCAGGCTTTTTGTGGGCAAAAATGACACAAGCAGGCTGTTTGGGGAGAAAGATGGCAAGTTCTATACATCCGGTCTGGGTGCTGGGCAGCACCTGTGGATGTAATTTGGGTTTCGAGGCAAATCCTATGTATGCAATCTGGGTGACAGGGCTGACCTGTGGGGTGTTCAACCTTTTGTCCGCAATTTAGGGTTTCCATGCATTATTTATTTGATCTATACCTTTAATTCTGGGTTTGTGTGTTATTCAGTTGCGCTATACCTGCAATGTTGTTTCCATGTGTTATATTTACTCTGTACCTGCAAATACAGTTTTTTATGTCTTATTCAGTTGAGCTATACCTGCAATGATGTGTTTTCATGTGTTTATTTGAGCTATACCTGATCTACATGAGGGAAGTGTGGCACAGTAAAGGAGTGACAAAGAGACTCTAGGGGTGATGACAGGGGAGGGGGCACCACTGGGGTGGCCCACACACAGCCCCTGATCACCTAAAGCCAGCCCTGATCACAACTTGCACATCTGTTTCATGTGAGACTGCATTGACTCTGACAGTCTTCTCTTAATCTGTAGAGTCAGTGGGGCGAGTACTTTTCTTTTTGCATTTCTTGATGTTGGTGTGCTAGGAAGCGCGGGGACAAGCAATCAATATAAAAGTCAGCCCTTTTTACATTTTGCACCTTCAACAATCCCAGAAACAGTAACTGAATACTAAACATTTTAGAGCTGCTCCAACTTTGACCAGCAGGTGGTGTACTGGGCGAGGAAAAGGATAGAAAAAAAAAAGTGCATTCCATGCGTATATAAGTATTAGTATTTATTGTTATATATAGCACCATCTTATTCGTAGCACTGTCCAATGTAAATATATAACATTTTGTGAATGCTCTGCTTACAAATTGCCCCAAAATCAGAATAACTAATATGGTTCGTCTTTTTACATATCCCTTCATTGATATTTTAAAAGTCTAAAAAGGTCAAACAGACCAGAATAAGAAATACCTCCATAAGAGGTATCTTGAGCTGTATATTTACCGGACCCAGCCGCCCCATCTGCGGCTGCTGTCCTCACTGCGGAGAGCCGTGATATGACATCATTACAAGTGCGCTTTTAATGTATCCTATTGAGGCTATACTGACTTGGCTCAGCCCTCCATGTTGGACCAGTTAAGGAGACCAGAGAACTTACTTGTAACCTGCCCATTTGGTGGCCCTCGTTTGTGCAATAGGGCTGCCGTATGGATCTGCCTCCCTAGGCCAGGATACAGGATTGGGTATATTGCACTCCATCGATTAATGAACCACTTTTCATACATGCCTATAAAGAAGAAATTTTGCATAATAATAATAATAATAAAACAATGTATGCAGCTACCAGGGCAACAAATTACATTATAGAAACAGAGGAGCACAATTTAAAATCTTAACAGTTCTCTGAAAGGAAATCCAGTGTTAGACGCTTTCATGTTGAAAGTTATTTCCAACTTTCATCCAGATCCTGCTCAGTAAGTTTTCTGACGCAGTGGCCGCACTCATCAGTGGCAGATACCAGTCGGTTTAACTTTAGAGTTTCAGTTTGGGGGCAGTTTGTTCTCTTCTGTGGCATTATCAGGTTAAGATCACTTGGTAGTATAGATCTATATCTGACCTGCATTCTCTGTAGTAGTTCATGCAGGGCTTATCAACACATGCAGGGGCCTCCGGACATGATTTCATCTATAACACCTTATAGATCATATGCAAAGATCCTTTTTTAAGATGAGTTTAAGCTGCTTTTTTGAGAGCTACTATTCTCAGTAGGAGATACCTTTTGATGATGTAACGCTGATATCTTTCTGCAGATGTGAAATTGTATGCCTTCTGTCGCTAAATAGATCACCCAGTTCCAAGTTCCCTACATTGTGCACCATCTGACTCTCCTACAAATGAAATGTTATATGTATTTTATTTGCTAAATCACAAATCACAAATGCTTTTACCCGCATACTTTACATGGACATTGCAAGCAAAGCTAGAAGCAGGCAGTCAAAGAATATGTTAAGCTTATGTTAGATGTGAATATTCAACCCTTCAGTGTATGCCATTTCCGTTTTCACAATACAGGTACTATTATCCCAAAACCCATTGGCTTGAATGTATAAATGTCATCATTTTGTGCTCGTTGTCATGTGCTTGTTGTGGGGAAATATCTACATTGAAGGGGTACCCTTAAGTCTGTGCTGCCCCAGGACCCAAATGGTTCCAACTTTGCCCCATCTGTTGCCCATTATGGCTAACAAGCTGACTTCAATAGTCTGGCACGGTCTTCTCCTATACATTTTACATGTTTCATCAGTATGAGTATACTTCATTTATTTCTATGTAGGGTTTCGTTACCATGCTGAGGTTCTAACTACAGCTATATAAACCCAACTCTGCTTTAGTTACAACAATATCCACCAATAGAGTTGACTGTACAACCCAAGAGTGTTTTTGATGTACTGATTTTGGCTCTGGCTTTATGCATTTTATGTCTTCATTAAGTTTCAGCACCCACTGAAATCTCATGTTTGATGCTGAAGAGTGGGTAGCTGCTTTTGAAAGAAGAAAGCAATGTCTATCTTTCCAACTTAGAATTTGTAGCTACTAAGGCAAGTAATTAATTCTAGTATGTTAAGAAAAAACAAAACTCATAGGATCTGTAGTTTTATTATTTCTTTACAGGTTTAATCACATAAAAAAACAACAAAAACATTTAAGATACTTTTCAGTGGCAACAACATCAAAGCCAGATATTGTATGAAATGGCAATTAAGGGTTTCCTTCCAAAAATCAGATCTTTTTATATTTTAATGTTTCAATTTTATAGTGATTTTTCTGAAGGATTTTGACATTTGTAATAGATTTACTAGGAATGATGTTTCTAATACTGCACTGAGTTATAAAAGAGCAGTATTTTTAATTTTCTTGAAGTCAGGAACCTACCTGATGAAATAAAGCCTGCTTTATAATTATAAAATCAAGAAAATAGGAAGAAAACAATAAGGAAAATGAAATAAACACACAAATTAAGAATTTGATGAGAGTCAAACCATTACAACATCAGTGCCTAACATCCCAGGACTGTATCAACGGGATCTGTCAGTTTTAGCCTCCCTTTACACAGTCCAAACCAGAAACACGGATGAGGTGGGGAGAAAACAGGAATCGAAAGGGGGTTTTAAATATTAAAAATGTACTAAATTTACTAAAGAAAACTAAGAATAACAGGAAAAAGTTGAAATAATAAATAATTACTAGGTGTCCCTTTAATAATTAGGAAGCTTATAGTAACACTGCGCTATAATGGACATCATAAAACCAACAGAGGAATCGGATCAGTTAATATTCAAATTCATTGCACGTGTCAAGCGGCAGATAAATCAAAAGACAGCAGATAAATCCGTTCATGGGCTCTCATGAGAAGAGTAGGACAGATTTATTATAATGCTACATCCCTATAAAATACCTTTAAACAATCCAAAGCAAACAAAACATATCAATTATTGTCCATGGTATAATAAAAACACTTTTTTGTCAGCGATAGGGCCCTAATTATGTTCCTTTTTGGACCAGTAAAAACAAAGAGCTGCTCCTGGATCGGAGTTTAAGGGATTTACCTACTTTTGTGGATAAAAGCAAGATGGGAACTGGTTAAAAAAATATTAATAAAGGCTGCTCTGACCCTGCCCTAAGTTCCTGCGGACTGTGGAAAGAGCGATAGCCTTGGGATCATATCCAACTGGCTATCATCGGTGCATCTGTGTTACCATCAGGTCACCGACCTTTAGATGATAATTTCCTACATGGGAAACCAGAGACATTCAACACTGTAACATCTCGATATCATTTAGGTTATCACATTGTCTATAGCTGGGGCAACCGAAAGCTGGTCATCCTGCGATTGTTGAAGTATAACTCCCATGACTCCCATGAATTAATGAAATCATGAAGGTTGTAGTTCAACTTTTTGTTGTTTTCATGTTTTTTTCTCCTGTGGCTCCAAATTGGAACTCAGTATAAATGCTGGCTTTTCAGAGAAGTAAATTACCAGAATTTGTGGACTTTGATGGTCTTTTTGCCAGAATCTGTGCAAAAGATAAAGTGTGGCTTTCTACATATATATATATATATATATATATATATATATATATACACCGGTATATATATCTCCGGCTTTGGCTGTGAGGACAATAAGACCTATGGCATTTTACATGTTAGTTAGTGAAATAGGGCCCAAGGCACATTTGTCAGGCAACAGGCTCCATGTACACTAATGTTCTCCAAAACATGCTCGCTAAAATTTACCATGCAGGAAGCCCATAATATGAGCACGGAAAGGATCCAGGTCATGGTGTAAATGATGCACAAAGAACTAATTCAAGCAGATTTGTCACTTTCTAATATTTGCCACATTAGTTCCTGATTGCTTAAACTGATATGTTCTTTTAAAAGATGAGCTTCTATATCACAGCTTCTCAGCCGCTCTGTACGTCAGTGCTCGGCTCCTGATTAATACTTGTGTTTCCTTCTGTTTCTAAATGTTATCTCAGATGTCTCATATATAGTGCGTGTTATAACTCTTTGAAATGTGAGGTTTAGTAATATAGTGATTTTGAGAAGTGCCTTTTAATTCCTGTTCTTTTCTCATAATCATAGTTGCCGTCTTCTTGTTTTCCTACTTTTGTGTTTTTACAAAGACATTTAATGTTACCAGAATGTAAGATGACACAGTCTTGCACCCTTGAGTCCCTTGGGATTGTAAGAAAGCCGGATACTGGTGCTCAGTATATGTAACTGGTGTGGGAATAGTATAACAGTCAGAAAACAATAGCTAAAGTATCTTTTTACACCACATTAAAACAGTAGTATTGCCAGTGTGCTAGCATTATGTTGTACATATTATTTTGTGTACCCCCCCCCAAAAAAAATATTAGGGTATAATTGCACATGATGATTAATACAAGCCATGTATGATCAGATATTAAAAAAAATGAAAAAATAACATTTTTAAACATGCCATTTAGTATATGTGAACACGAAATAATTGAAAATGAAGAAATATGCTTTGATGTGCACCTTAAGGCATCAAAAACATAAAAAAATATGAAAAATTATTAGGGTTAGGCAAAAATGTAAGGCACAAGAGACATGTAGAGGTTGAAATGATAACATGTTCTATGTAAGCTTATCTGCCCGGGGAGAGAGAGACAGAGAACAATGTGCATACTTTACACAGTAAAGAGCAGCTGGATCGTGTCCACCAATGAGATTGCAGGGTTTAGTGACACGCCCCATCCCCACCCACACAACCTCTTATCCTCAGCAGTTTGATCTAGTGCAGGAAAAGGCAGGCAGTGCCCAGAGAGAAGTAACCTCTTCACTGCCAGATACACGTGTAGTATTAACCCATCATCTGTCTATTATTTCATTGAGCGTTCCATCGATCTTTAGGTTAGATACGTAGGTACATAATATTTGAAACATTGCCGTGTAATTATTCCATCAGCTGTTATGTTTTTGTTTCTGAGTTTGGTCAGAAAATGAATTCAGTTAATGTGTTATGTGAATTGCTTGAAAAATAAAACCTGTAACTAAATGCAGCATTAGAAACAACATTGCTTATAGCTATCGGCTAGCTACATATGGTCACACACCACTCCCCCGCCTGGAGAAAGTAAAACTGACACTGAGACCCAGAGAAGAAGGCCTTCACCCGGAGACGCCTGGTAAAACCAAAAGCATTCCCAATTTGTCCTGAATTCACATCTGTAACATTTGGTTATGCAGGAATCCTTGCTAAACTAAGAGTGCACATATTCAAGATTATAAGCATGCGAGCAGGGCTCTCTCCGCCTAATCTATCTGTTTGTCTCAGTCTGTCAGTTCTTGACTTGTCATACCCCTTGAATATATGTATTGTATTAAGCGCTGCGTAAATTGTTGGCGCTATATAAATAAAAGATAATAATATATTCAGTATGTTCTTCACCCTGTTTGGGCAGTTCCACTGTATTGTACAATCTGAAGTCCTCTGCTTGATCATTGATGCCCAACAAGTATTAAAATCTAAAGTATGCTCACACGTGCACATTGAATCTCTAGCTTGGTTACAGAGAAACATAATGATTTCCTTCCACATACTATTTCTAAAGAGAACTAGGTTGGTAGTCTACTGAGAGTTAATCCTGTGTTCCTCTAAAGGAAAGGTGAATGATTGGCGGGAGAACTGCTGGCTGGCATCCTGACCACAGCCATCAGCCAATTATTGTCATGAAATTGCTTATGTATGGTTATCATTGATTTTTTCTATGCAAAAACATATATATATCTGTGTGTGTGTTTGTGTGTGCATGGTGCTGTTCAGAGTTGGACATTCAGTTATCTAGCCATCACTGGGCTGTGGCCAACGTAGACTGCCATAAGTATTATTTGGGTTTTTGAATGCCAGGCTGGGCTGGACTTTGAGAGGGTAGTGAATATGTCACAATGCAGCCTCTGTTAGCAGTGACTCACTCCAGGTGCAAATTGTTAATGTGATTCTTTTCTTATCACTGTATTTATATATAAGAGGTACCCAGCACAATGCCCACTTTCTTTATCTTGAAGACTAGATGATAACAAGAAGGCATGACCCGAATAGGTGGTGATTTAGTTTAAGAACACTATCTAAACTGCAAAGTGTACTAATCATAAGACGTTACCATGGATTGTGAATTTACAAACGCTTCTCTTCCTGAAATCATACACAGTTATAGATATTTTTCAGAGCCACAAATTATGCTTAAATGGAACCACTGTCTTACCTTCATCTTAACAAGTACTGGTCATGGTGTAGAACCGTTTCCCCCCACCTCCAATGAAAGGCGACATCCATTTATTACGTATGTTTGTTAAAAAGCAAATATTTCTGCATCATTATCTTATCTCTACCAACCAAGCTGGCTTCCACTCCGGGAATGTTTATGTGGATGAATGTAGGGGTTGGTGTGTGGATGATCCATCTGGCAAGGATGTAGACCAGGTGGTTGCTCTTAATTTACATGCACTGGGCAAAAGCTGCTGTTGTAGGCCAACACAACTAGGGCCTACTAGGCTGGCAGTGAAAAAATCACAGGAATGTGGCCACCTGCTGGATACATGTGGCCACATGCTTCACTTTTTATATCAGCTTTATCACTTTTGCAGTGTGCAGCTGCATGTCCAGCAGGTGGCCACACACTAGAGGAGTCCAATGACTTGAGTTTGAGGCTCTGTCAGGCACCAGCCCATGGGGCTAATGCTCGGTGTACGAAGGTATGGCTCAAAAAGTCCTGTAACTGATGTACTTTTCCATTTTTAATTTATCTAAGTGTTGCTGAACAAACACATACTGTAGAGATCCAGACATCAGTCATATTAACTGAGCCTTTGCCCAGCCATGCTGTCTGATTTTACGAAGCACCAGCAAGTTTGACAGATGTTCAAGATCTTTCAGCAACTACACTTTACTGTGTTCTGGGCTTACGTCAACATATGGTCATCTGGCTGAAATTATGAAATCCCTTAAAAACACAGTGTGCTATAAGTGAATGTCAGTGAATCTAAAACAAATATATAAAATATAGTATAACTGCATGCTATCCGTTATTGACAGTGTGGACATATTATGTTTACGCATTTTATTAGGTATTTGCAACACATACCTGAAGTTGAAGCTACAGCTGTGCCGATGCCCTCATCCTCCACTGGAGTCCCCTTATTGACTCTCAGTGCTGGAGCTGACTGGCACCATGCAAGAAGATGTGTTCCTGCATAGAAAAGTCTTCAGAATCCCTGTAACCATTTGCAAATGGGACACAATGGGAATTTAAAGGGGCCTGAAAAACAACTCCGCCAAAAAGAAACCAAAGAGCACAGAATTATTAAGTTAAAGGTAGCTAGTCACCAACCTGTGGAAGTTTTTGAAGGATTCAAAGGGTCTCCCTAGGAGTATAAATGCTAGCCCAGGCACGGGCTTCATTGTTCACCGTGTGGATAAGGCTACTTTACTGAAAAGGTCCATGGTGACCAAAATGAACATCTGGGGTTCATGATTCCACAGTGAGGGTTTTTTTTTTAACATTTATTTAAAAAAAATATCAGATGTGTCTGATATGCAGATAGTATGTAATGGTTAAAGTGAGCAAAAGATTAATGCACTCTCAAATGTTAACTCACTATAACTATGTTTAAAATTATAAATACAATGATCAGACATACATCAAATATGGACAATATTTTTTAAAGTTTATGTCACCAGAGGGCACTGGTTCGCATTCTATACAATGCACAGAACATACACTTTATGGACTAAAGTATTGGAACACCTGACCGTTATACCAACTTTTATGACCTCACGTTCTAAATACATAGCAGACATTTTGGGGACATACCAAGACATTTTGGACAATGATATGCTTCCAACTTTGTGGGAACAGTTTGGGGAAGGCCTTTTTTCTATTCCAGCATGACTGTGCCCCAGAGCACAAAGCAAAGTCCATAAAGACATGGATGGATGAGTTTGGTGTGGAAGAACTTGACCGGTCCACACAGAGGCCTGACCTCAACCCCATCAAACACCTTTGGAATGAACTGGAACAGAGATTGTGAACCAGGCGTTCTTGTCCAACATCAGTGCCGGATCTCACAAATACTCTACTAGAAGAGTGGAAGCTGTTATATTGCTTATTGCATATTGCTGACTATCTATTTAGAATGCGATGTCATACAAGTCCCTGTTGGTGTAATGGTTAGCGGTACATCAATAGGCAGAATACCAACATCCAGACATAGGAAATTACTACACATTTTCCTGGTATATGGAAGAACATCTGCGGAAACTTACTAATAAACTAGTGTTTTCATATGCAGTACCTTAGCAAACAGGATCAGTGCCAAAAGCTCAGACTGGGCATACGTTAACCACTAAACCCAGAAGCAATGGGGAGTAATTGGGTTTCACGTCAAAACAGGAAGGCAAACATGAAGCATCTTTTGCTGTTCACGGCCTCTGTTATCATTTTCGCAGGAATCTGTCTGCTTTGTCTCTATTTTGCAATTATCATTTACAGGAGCCTCACATTATGCTTAATCGTTCCTTACTATTCTCATAACAGCAAGAAACAGTAAAGTAAATTATGTGCAAAGATCATATAGTACCCTGATGATTATGAAAAGTGAATCAAGACTTTCTTTGAAAATATCTGTTGTTCATAGTTCAACCACAAGATTTCTGAGCAATATAACGACAGATTCAACATTTTGTGTTGACTCCTATTATGGTTGGGTTATCATTAACATACCTGGGAACTCCAGGTCTATGTTTTTGGGTCACGCCCCACTCCCCGCCCACTTTCCTTCCAAAAATGGTATGTGTCCCGTGACGCCAGCGTGTTCACCCCCCAATGTTGATCGACGTCAGTGAGACCTCCTACGCGCATCCCGCAATGTGGCTCTGGGAAGCCGGAGCAGTGGGTTACAATCATTAAAGATGTCTGGAACCAAAGAGCTCTACAAAAATGTCATTTTAATTCCCCCCCCCCACGTGTACGCACTTGCTTCTTTGGGAGTGCTTTCCTGGCTCCTTCAAAATACTTTTATATGCATTTTTAATTGGTGGAGGGTGCTTTTGCGCACAAAAACAGAACTTAATAAATTTGGAGAAATGAGAAAAAAATGTAAGATCTGAGAAAAATGATATATACATTTTAATATAAGGTTTATTTGTGATGGGGTTTTACCATCTCTTTAAATGCTCTTCCTCTACAAAGTTCACAGCGCAACCGAAAGGTATCATTACTAACGACAAGCAATGATTTCCTCTGCCATGAATCATACCTCAACCAGTACTTTGCACTACATAGTAATTATGTTGTATTAACTATAAAGCAATGTTTGTACTTGGTAGAAATCAAATATAACATTTATGTTTACAAAAATTAGGCATGACTGGAAATGAAGAAAACATTTCAAGAAAAGTAATTAGATTATAGGCAATGTCTGACCTATGTTTATGTTTTGAATGTTTGGTGTCTCGTAGCTTCAAATGGATACGGGGACTTCCATACCTGGGAACTTCCCAGCGCTGACTGCGAGATCTCTGTCTCTCCTGCTCCATGTAGAGGGCAGGAAAGGGGTGACTATGGCACGAGACAAGAGCAAGCCACACGTAGAAACATGGGGAGTGGGAGAACCTTCACAAAGTGGGGACACATGGGTAGTGCGCATGACCAAACACTGCTTCCCAACCAAGAGACTGAAGAGATTGGGAATTTGTAATCTTTATCCAGAAGAAGATGCAACTTGAATCCCAAAGGCCAAACACCCTCTTAAATGTCCCAGTAATACAGACACCCGTTGAAGCAGACAATATACTCAGTGATATGCGTATTACAGGTTTTTTTGTCACACAATCCCCAAAACAGACGGCATATAAAATCCTTAGTAGAAGCAAAGAAAGGATCCTCTCATTATATAAATGCTGCCCAATGTCCGTGTAACTCCAGCTTATACACCACAAAACATCTGCCCTGTAAAATATAAAAGAAAGACAGAGACACGTGAAGATCTTCTTTACAACGTCCTTTATCAACTTCTATGCCTCTATATAAATTGCCCTTAGTTGGTAAACGTCTTGGAGAATGGGTTTGTATATAAAAAGTGATTTTAGTGCCCTGTCCTGATTACGCTATAATTTGAGTTCTATAGTATATGCAATTTGTACTTTAGGAAAATAAAAAAATTAAGGAAAACAGAAATTTATATATTTTTTTCCCTGTCCCCAATCCTCCTAGAAGGTCAATTTAGTGACATCAAAGGATAGGATTATAGGCGAGGATAGCCATGGGACAGAGGTGGACTGACATCCAAAGCCCACTTCCCAGGCCCTGTCCTCACTAGGCACCCTGCCCACTATCTAAACAATGTCCACAATGAACATAAATATTGCCTCTCTGTGATGTTGGTCTCTAGTGATGTCCAGATGACCTTCAACGCTTGGCTAAGTCACACCCATCATTGGCCCCAACTATTCAAGAAAATTGGCATGATATGGTGCAGTCACTGCGTTGATCCTGAGGGGTAGTTTATGTAATAAGACCACTTGTTAAAGCAACACGCCAGCCATTGTATGTCTTTTAATTTACAACGTACTTTAATATGTATTCACTGTTCAGGAGGCTGCCTGGTACACCGGAGCGTCCATTTAAACTTTGCACCACAATCACTTTTTATAGATAATACCCATAGTTCTGAGTTTGAGATTAGCCAATGTCACACGTGGCCTAGGCCTTACTTTAAACAGTCCGCAAAGCTACATGTGCTCAAGAAACATTAGTTAAACCATAATCTCCGGTTTAAAGTCCCAAACTAAAACAAGATAAGGACAGCTAATTGTAGAAGATTGTGCGTGATGATAAGGGACCAAACACGTTTCTGAGGAGTAACACAAAAAAAAGGAAATGAAAGTTCAACTAGAGCTGTACCTGCAACAGCAAAGATAATTGAATGAGACATATCGCTAGGAATAGTAATAAAAATAAAAGGTGGTAGAGGTCTGAATGCAAACGGAAATATCACCAGCTACGTATTTATACCACTGCCCTAACGCTGACCTAGGGCAGCGTCCACAGCCACCCACTCCTTGGTCGGTGTCTAAACCACATTAACAGCCGTGCCTTTAAGACGCTCTGTGTTTTAAAGGCTGCACACCTTTTAATCCAGTCTATGGAGGCTGTGCTGAGTCGATGGAGCCTCCATAAGGTAAATGGGCAGGTGGAGGAAATTAAATCGCCTCTGTAACTGGCCCATTGAGCGGCGGGCCACCAGTGGTCATGATCTCCTAAAGAGCCATCTGCCTCTCGGTTTTGCAGCAACAGAACTGGATACGTCACTGATTACCATAGCAAGTATTTTAGACACATTTTAGGGAATTGTAGGCTTGAGTTGTGATTTGATTTGATTTGGAATTCCCAACTATTCTAGTATTGCATTTATTATGTTTTTATTGTTTTTTTATTTCATAGTTTCCTTTAAACCACTATAAAATCAAGAGGCAATCCAGGGCATCCACCTACATTTTTTAGGCTTTTTATTAAATATATTGATTTTAAAAATAAAATAACACCACCAGTACATTCTGTTTGTAAAGTCAGACATAGATTAGTAAGTACAGGCCAATTTATGTAAAATAAAGTTACAGTTGCCATTGTGTTCCCAAATAACTTAATACCTGGTTGGCACACTGGGTCCAAGGTATTCCTAAAGATTAACAGCACTGTTTCACCCATACTTTCCTAGTACTGCCTGAGCTCTTCCCAAAAATAATTCTTTAATCATCAAAAATTTTGCCTCATTCATAATCTTTTCCAGGCAGATTTAATTATCATGTGACACAAAAACAGGCAGTGATAGGTTGTTGCCATATAGACTGAAAAAAAGCTTCATAAGAGCCTCCCTTTTCTTTTTTTGTGAGTAATCCTTTTTGTGAAGGAATAAAATGGCGGACCCGGTAAGGTTTTGTAAGCTTGATATACTATAGCGTTCTCAAACTGTTTTGTCTTGGTCGCCGCGATCTGCTTATCTGGATTTCAGTTCAGGAAGGCTTTTATTGCAGATCACTCGGAAATGTGGAACAGGACGTGAATGAAATACTCCTTTACTTCCCGTTAGGTGAATGATGAAACGGGACAACCTTACGATGCACAATGCTCAAGCATTAGCTAGGATGTTCGTAACGTCTCCAACTATTGATGTTCATGTCCACGGTTTCAATCGTCCGATATTAATAAATATAAGGGTAGTAAAAGTAAGGTAAAACAGACATTTTGCTTTCAAAGCAGATAACAGCTACAATGGCATAACAGCTATTAGAAAAAGCAAATAAACCGGCTAATCTCTTTTGGTGATAACATTGTTTGTAATACATTGTTAAGTGATATAAATTACTTTCCAATTTATAGATCACTTTGCAATCATTGATGCCTATTTTTTTTTACTACAAAGCAAAGTGACTGTTCCTGGAGAGTAACAACATTTTGGTATTTTTTGCCAGACAAATAAGGTATTGTTGGCAGAATCATAGAATTTGACAGCAGATAAGCTCATCTAGTCTGTCCGTTTATCCGGATGTAAGGACTGAGAGCTTAATCAATCCCATGCATGTCAGTTGGATAATAACATAATCAAAAATGGGTTGTAAAACACATGAAATGCATATTGCAATGAGAAAAAATATATGGATCTCTTTGAAGCCATGTATGATTTTTGACCCTCTCGGAGATTAAACCGGACACGATCTATAAATCTATATACAAATCTATATATCTTGGAAGCCATGAAAGATCTTTGCCCCTTCTGGAGAAAAAACTGAGAATGGTGTCAAAATATGTTTTTTTTATTTTAAGCCTCCTTACCCTAAATAACTATAGGTAAATTAATAAATAAAAATAAATACATGACCACCGGCCTAATATTGTGTAGTTGCTTTGTTTGCCACCAAAACAACCCTGACCCGTCGAGGCATGGACTCCGCTACACCTCTGAAGCTGTGCTGTGGTACCTGACACCAAGACATTAGCAGCAGATCCTTTAAGTTTTGTAAGTTGCAAGGTGGGGCCTCCATGGAAGCCTCCTGGTGCCATGTGTTCTCCAGGTAAGCGATGGACACGCACAAAGTAAATGTGATTCATCAGACCAGGCCACCTTCTTCCATTCCTCTGTGGTCCAGTGGACAGGGGTCACCATGGGCACCTTGACTGGTCTGCGGCTATAGTGCCTCATACGCAACAAACTACAATGCACTGTGTTTTCTGAGACTTTTCTATCAGAACCAGAATTAACTTTTCCAGCAATTTGAGCTACAGTAGCCCATCAGTTGGATTTGACCACATGGGCCAGCCTTCACCCCCCTCATGCATTAAAGAGCCTTGGCCGCTCATAACCCTGTCGACGGTTCACCCCTTTTTCTTCCTTGGACCACTCTTGACAGGTACTAACCACTGCAGACCGGATATACCCCACAACAGCTGCAGTTTTATAGATGTTTTGACCCAGTCATCTAGCCATCACAATTTGGCCCTTTGTCAAAGATCCTTACGCTTGCCTGTTTTTCCACATTGAGGAAGAAATCTTCATTTTCTGCCTAATATATCCCACCCACTGACAGGTGCCATGATAACAAGATTATCTATGTTATTCACTTCACCTGTCAGTGGTCACAATGTTACGGCTGATGTGGTGGGCTCATCGAATGCCACATATTTTGGATTATTTTAATCAATACAAGCTTGTTTGTTTTGTATGGATCCACTCAAAAAAAGAGCAGTAGATATTACATTGTAATTTAGGTTGAAAAAGCCCAACAAGTTCATCCCTGCTGTTGTGGTTTATTTGGAGACAGAGGTGAAGGAGGGTGCTCATATTGCAACGGTCATCTTCTCTTGAAGTTTGCACAATAACAAGCAGAAAAGAGGAAGGTAGTAGTTTTGTATTCCTACAGGAAGAAGCACTTCTTATCTCCATCTTATCCTGTCACGTTACAAGGCATCAAGGTTTTAACTTCCTTCTTTTAAAAATAAAAACTTAGTGACGCTATAACCGTAGCAATATCAACCAAATTACGCTTAAATTCAAAATACTCAAAAAAAACTGAAACAATGTAACTGGTAGACAGATCCAAATGCATCTAATTTTTTAACAAATAGTGATGTAGAACCCCCAAATAATTTGATCAACTTAAAAAATGAAAAGAAAGCAATAAAAATGTTTTAAAATCTCTTGACATGGGTTATGGGAAAAAGTCCATCAATGTATGGGTGAAACAGGGGTTAATATACACTTAAAACTGTTTCTCCTTACATTCTATGTATTTATGTCTTGAAGCCCAGTGTATGTTTGTAAACCATATTACATAAACCCAGAGATTTATCACTGAATCAATACAGAAAACAATCATTTTGTAGGATTTAGGTTGGAGACCAGATAGAACGCACCTTTTAAAAACGGGAGAGAAGGCTTAAAACTGATCATCAAATACCACCCTGTATTAGTCTACAATAAGCTTCTCAAAGTTATTTTACTTATGCCTACTCTCCTTCTTAAAGGGGAGCTTCTACCTTTTTCTTTTTTATTTTTAATATCAGATTAAAAATACATTTTCAAAAATATTTTTTTTTTAAAATTCTCCTAGTTTTTGCATATTGTTTTCAAACAGCTGCATATTAGCCATTGTTTTTGTTCTAGCGCTATTAGCTAGATCTAGACAAAAAATCTTCACCAAAAAGGGTGCAAATAGTGAATAGTCAAAGAAGATGAGAATTTTATGACTGAATGGAATATCCTCTATAAACGTTCAATAGACCTTGTGAGGCTCATTATAGAGTTCCAACAGTCAAGAAGATGAAAGAAATCTACTAGACACTCTGACCCTTTATCATACTGCCTACGTTAAACAACGGAATGGCTCAGCTTTAATCACACTGTCAGATTTTCTGACTAATAGAAGTCCGTGGAGAAACGGACTTCGTAAGCATTGCTTGAATAGCGTGGTGAGTGAGCAGGGGAAGTTTCCCAAAATGTCACATGGCTGAAAAGCCACCCTCCAGGTCTGCAGATAGGGGGAATTTGTTGGAACAAAATGAGATAAAACTGAGATTTTGTGAATGTTATCCTACTGCACTGGATGCCCAATGAAGAACATTTTGAATGAAGTGCTCTCCTAGACCCAGAGCAATCTGTTTGTTGCTCCACGTTCTCAGCTGAAGCTGGCCCTTACAAAGGTGTTACACTTTCTTCATACAGCAAAATCCAGAGGGGCTTTTCTCTTCTCTCAAAGCGTCTTGATCTGAATTTGACCATGCCCTTCTCTCCCAGGTTTCACATTCTCTCAGCATCCATGGTCTGGCTCACTCATGGTCTCTCACTTTTCAATTCATGCTCTTTCCCAGGTCATTTTTTTTTTTTTATAAATGATTTCGCTTTATCTGCCACATCTAAGTAAATGACACTCAAAATCTATCAACACCCTCACTTTCAGAAGACTACAGCTTGCCTAAGAGCCGTATCTCCAAAACTTACTGCGTCAAAGACTGAGCTACTTAGCTTTCCACCTAAATCCATCCCAGCACCTCACTTCAATCTTATCGTGGACCGTTTCTGTTTATGATGTAACTCTTTCTTTAATGGCTCACATTAAAGAACTAAAACTTGTCACTTTTTTTCCTGGGAAATGTCACTAAAATCCAAACCTCGACAACCAAAACACTTATTCGTGCATTCATTTCTCCATCTAGACTGCTGTAACTCCTAGCTTACTGATCAGGCTTCACATATTTCACACCTCTATAATCCGTTCTCAACTCAGAATAATCATAAATGCTCTGGAGAAAAGAGAGTAAGCGTGAAGCTGTATTTGTATATGATGCTTTGAACTTTCCAATAAACTTTATTATCCCCCCCCCTGGGCATGAGTTGCAGTAATCATCTTTCTGTTGATGTGTTCATCAACAGCCCCCATTCTCCATTGCATTGTGCAGTTTAGTGGTGAGCAGCTATATATTTTTACACACTTTTGGCCATGGGTTTTTGTTATGTTTATATCAAATCGAGGAAAAAAATCTTGCCTATTGCCTATATGTTTAAAAGAAAAGAATATAAATGGGAATATCAATATTTCTCTATTGAGAAACAGATACATTATGACTATATAATCTCAAAATAACCACCGTGTGTTTCGATAAATGATCAACAAGACTCAAATCCATAGGAAAATTGATTTCATTGGTTCTTCAACGAACAGCAAAAATATAAATATAATACTTTTACAAATATACAAAAGTTTTTTTTTTCCTTTCTTTACAAAGTTATGTACAAGGCAGAATTGAGGCACAAGAGCATACAATCAAATTTTAGTATGTGAGGCACAGGAAGATAAAGTGAAGTTTTGTAGTCTCAAACATATGACTTGGATTCACATGCCACGACTGACAGCACCAGCGTATGGTAGAGGCTTCTAATGTATAGCCACAATGGCACCAGAAAAGGTTTTTTTTTAACATTCATATTTTCATTTTTGTGGTACCTCTTTGACAACCCTTAGTCTGACCGTTGGCACCTGATCATAAGGTCATTGTTATAAAACATAGGCAACGAGTGTTGAACCTGTCTAAACATGTAATAGCATGTCAAAAATAAGACATTTGGTCAGTAAGGTGTGCATTATTTTTTTAAAATTAATCCAACTACGTGTATTGCAGCTACATAAATATAAAGGGTGGTTATACGTTCGGAGAGGAGATGCAGGTGTGGTTGAGGGGTAGGTGGAGCAACTGCTTATTTTGAACTTGCAGTTCTACCTTTGGCCACAGGAGGCATCTGAAAACAGTACTCTAACATGTAAAGGATTGGGCCACTATAGTAAAGTCTGGGTGAGCCCAATAATTATTATATATTTTTTTAAGGCTACCTCACCAGGTTACCTTGCTAAGTGAGATCAATATTTAGCGAGCCTTTAGTAAGTGCAATTTACAAAGAAAACCATAACATTCACATAAGTTGCAGCACAGGGCTCATTAGGTTTCTTGGCAATTTAGGTTAGTCCTGCATAAAATGTAATATCTTGTCAGTCACTTGAGTCCACCACTGTTGCAGTGGGGATACCTATGGAATGTTTCACGGAAGGGTTATTAACACCTTCACAAATCAGAGTTCTCCACAGGGCTGAAGTTTTCATGAAAACAAGTCTTCTACGGCTACATGACAAAAGGTCTTCTGACTGATGTTTCTATGGATGGTTCAGGGGGTCAGTGAATAGATGCCGGCAGGTATTCCACTGGATTTCAGATGATGCAGCCGATGAGACGTTACTTGGTTCAGACAGAATGTGCTGAAGCATTAGGTCCAATTGCAAAAAGGCATCCTGAGGACAAGCAGAGAACTGGTCAGAGTGTAAAACATTTAACTTAAGTATACTTAGGCAAGATGTATGACAAGACTAGAATTGACAGACTAGGACAAACCGATACATTAGGTGGAGAGAACACTGCCTGCAAGCTTACAATGTTCAGGGAATACGGTGTAGAAAGACAAAAGGTATAGAGAACAGTAGTGTGGTGGTTGTATCAGTGACCTGGACGTTCTAGCTACAGACATGGTGCGGCTTCTCTGAAGAAGTGGGATTTGAGATGTTTCTTGAATGTTGGGAGTGGGTGAAAGCTGGAGGTTGGGTGGAAGTAGGTTTCAGAGATATGAGGCAGCATGAGGTATGGGGTAGATGGGAAAAAGAACAGGTGATAAGTGTGGAGGAGAGCCTTAGCCCATGGAAAGAACGTAAAGACCGAGCAGGAGTGTATTTTTTCTATAAAGGCAGAAATGTATGGAGGAGCAGCGTTATGGAGGGCCTTATATGTTAGTACAAGGATTTGAAATTGAATTCTTGTTACAGACTTAAACCACAAAGAAACATAATCCTACATTTCTTCTGCTATTAGGCAAACCAATATATTCATATTAATAGGTCTCTGATGATACATATTTCTAAGCGTCTCTGACTTTATCTAACAACTATGTTCTAACGCCAGACTTACATGCCAGAGCTTTGCACAGATGTTCTGGGCCTTTTAGCAGCTGCACAGTCTCTGCCTGGGAATGGACTGGGTGTAACATGACCTCAGGGGCTAAAGAAGGAGCTGAAAGTTTGGGAAAAAGGCGAAATATGCAGGCGGGATTCGAAGCCCCGGTTACTACAGCCTGTACTGTTTGGT
The DNA here is from genome assembly GCF_027358695.1 of Spea bombifrons. Lineage (NCBI taxonomy): Eukaryota > Metazoa > Chordata > Amphibia > Anura > Pelobatidae > Spea > Spea bombifrons. Next base: position 27,012,117 of record NC_071088.1, on the reverse strand, counting down.
GATGCCAAATGCGTTCACATTTCCTGCAGTTACACGGCATGCTCACACACGGCTTCAATCTCATCGCCATTACCTGCAACATGACACAGGACAGGGTGTTAAAGAGCAAAACGTTTTTAGACAATATCAAGAAAAACAAAGAGACATTTAAAAGCAACAACATTGACCTTTCACAGAAATTAATGACAATCTTATAAGCAGTACATCTTAAAACCACATTGTACAAAACAATGATGTTCAGCTGGTAGCCCGAGTACCAGGGACTTCTTGGTCATCTCTGTTAGGAGGCCAGGTATTCAGCTGCTAACAATGTGCCCACATAGCATACTCACCACCAGAAAGATCTAATTAATTTCAATATGAGCATTTCCTGCCAGTGATTGGCCGCATTATGAAGAATGCATAGGAAGGTACTCACATATTATGTCATGAAAACTAGATTTGCCAGACTGACAAACTGATATATGAAGTAAGGAGCTTGCAAGCTTACTTTGATAAACATACTTTGTCAGTGAGGTTACATGGGACACTAAAGTGCTTTAAAGAACTGGTGTTAAGTTGCTGTTTCCCACTCAGAAATCATTTGCCACCAACTACAATGTTATGTGAAGCTGAAGGCTGTAGATCTGTACTTCTAGCAGTTCTCATAGAAACATGACCTTAACCTCTAACAACCGAGTCGTTGTCGTCATCCCAACCATGTCCTCACAATAATATTCCAGAATTGGAAGGCTCTAGCATAATGTAGTTGGGTGAACAGTAGTATATTTTTTCTACCAGCAATGGAAAACTAATGAAAACTATTGTCACAGCCACCTTATTTTGACCGTTGTACTGTCAAACTGTATTCAAGAGCTTAATTGAACAGTCTGTGAGACTTATCTGGTTTATTTAAGAGTTATTACATACCCTGGTTGTGATGTGGTGGGTGATATAGGTGCATCATTGCTGTGTTTTCACGATGAGTGTTGACCCTTGGATGTACAAGTCTGACCTCATCTGCCAAACCCGGCTGCGATCTTTCACACAACTGGACACCAGGGGTTGGGCAACACTGGCGTGGATGATATAATGGAGGAAGCTGCCCAGGTGCAGCAGACCTTTTCTTTCGATGACTCCTGATCGGAGGTTCAGTCCTAGGTCCCCTTAATGGACAGGATCCTTCAGGCTCATTTGGATCCTGTACTGATGAAGGAGATAATGGTGTGGGCTGGCTGTGCCTTACTTCTCTATTTGTCCGGTGATCAAGGGACGTTCTTGAATATGGAGTCCTGGGATCTCTGTGAGTCAGAAGTGCCCTTGATTCTCCAGCATTTCTTAACATAACTCGGTGCTCCCTGTTATATCCTGGATCAGTCCTAGACTCCCCCCTAGGAGGCCTTGGCCTCCGCTTGGCTCGGTGAGGGTTACTGTGGGAAACATTGGGATGTGGCCGTTTGTAGTAGTGATGACGGTGTTGGTGAAAGTGAATATGGCTGGCATAAGAACTTTGGGACAGGGCAGGGTTAAAACCTGGCAGATCTGTCTGAGGTAGAAAAAGTGAGGGAAGTGCTGGCGAGGATGACTCCCCCTGGTTGCTCTGGGAGCTGTGGCAAGAAGACGAGGAAGAACCCTGCAAACAGCGCAGACTAATGTCTGTACAGTTCTCGCTGGAGGAGCATTGTCCTGAGCTACTGTCACTGCCAGTGTCATCTGGCAAGTACCCGCTGGATATCTGGCACTGTGGAGTAATGCCCACATCTCTCACTGCTTCAGGGGCACGCCGGTTAGAGCGAAGTATTGGCAATTCCCATGGATTTCCTGGGCCCAAATAATAAGGAGATCGAGAGAAGAATATACCATTGTTCTGGTGAGGGTATATGAGTGGCGTTCCAAGAGGAGGAGGAGGAGGATGCTGGAAGTGTGCTCTGCCTGGGTACCGGCCCCACAAATGTGGCTGTGTACTGGGTGTGATGGCTGAGGGACGAGATTGGGTGTCGTTCTCTACAATAAATAAAAAGAAAAGGTCAATCTTCAATCTTTTCGAACAACTGTTATTTCCCTAAAGGTCTTTAGGATTCTATAGATGGGTATTATTACCATCCAAGTATACGGCCCTCTCCACAATGATGTATGGGTGAGCTATGTGAACTGCCCACAAGGTACGTCATACCACCAATGTTTTAGCCTCAGATATAACACCCTGCATCAGGTTAAGGTCCAAAAATGCATCATATGCCTAAGCGAAGTACTTTCACTTAGTATTATTCCCATTACGCTTCCATCTCTTCTATTAATTGAGGTTTGTTCACCAAAAGTGTCCCCCCCCCAAAAAAAAAATCTGTCCTCACACTACTGTAAATCCAGTTTTAGTCTTTAAGCATATATGAACATGTGAGTGAAAGTCGTACTCTGATGCACATACAAACCGAACATCCTTCCTGTCCTTTGTACAATCCAGTGTGCAGGTTCTAAGCAGTGTTGGTACTCCTTATCAAATCATCATTGACTCTCCTGACATCTTACTTTAGCACATATCATCCATTTTCAAAACTTTCACTGCCTAACCCCGAACAAAACATTAGCTCACTTACCTAGGATATCGTACATGCAGAGCGGGCAGGTGCGATTCTGCCTCAGCCAAGGATCTACACAAGCCAGATGATACTCGTGGCAGCAAGGCAAAATCCGCAAGTCCTAAACACAGCAAAGAGTGAACGCCAAAGAAATATATCAGTATAAAGTAGCATACAGATTGCATAACAAGCCATGTGTGAATGCTGACTGTAGGAACCTGGACTACCCATCAGAAGAATACTGGGTATTCACAGCTCATGCACTAGGACACTGCTACTCATTACTTGCTAGCAACCAACTTTGGGGCTTCATTTCAGTGGAGACGCTGTACAAGAACTCCATACTAATTTGGTGTTTACCTGTCCCTCCGAAAATTCTTCCAGACACACAGCACACACAGGCACTGAACTACTGGTGCTGGCCGTTTCCAGTTTGCCACCTCTTGCAGTCTTCACTCGACGTTCCCTTGATACCCGTGACTGGTACTTTCTAGTACCCAAACGGCTAATGGCCAATAGAGTCTGTTGCTGCACGGAGTCCTGTACAGAGATAGATAAGAGGTGAGTAATAAAGTAAATGTCTGTCCATCTGTTGCAATACGATTTATAGCGATTGTCGGGGTAAACCACTCTAAGCTTGACTGAACAGGTGGACACTACCGTACTTAAATAAAGTTTACTCACTACAACAGGAGTTTGCATGTGAGGTACAGGTTTAACATCTTGAGTTCACTTTGCATTCTGCAAGTCAAAACCCCAGTGAGCTTTATGTAGCGCAGTCTGATCGGTGACTTTGCGCTCTTAATTATGCATTATATTGGGGTAACGAAGCTAAGAAGCTCACTAGGATTGTCCTCTTACAAAGACTTGTTACATTGAAGTAACAGTTGAGACTACAAGTGTACACTCCAACTTTAGGGAATAGCCTCCAAGGAGTTTGCTCTTCCTTTGCTTTGCTGGCATTAATAGAAGGTCTACTGTGGAGAACACAAAGAAGGTCTACTGTGGAGAACACACAGTATGAGACATCCCTTAATCCTTGAAAGATTTTCACTACTTTCTTCCAGTAATTTGCCTGGCAAAACTGGAAGATAACATCACAAAGCAAGGGTTTTGCGAAAGAACATTAAAATATTCTAGCTTATAATACTGTACTATTATATTTTATGATACCGGTACTTTTTAGCTTTTTTTTTCTTGGTTGGAATGTAATATTTTCCATAAAAGGTTGACACTGTGACAAATACATTTTCAACAGGTGACTGCTACCTGTGGGGGGCTCGGTTTGCAGCGCAGTCGTATCACTGAACACAAGACGATGATCGACACCGTGCCCACCATGGTCAGCAGAATCCAGATGTCTTGATCTGGCTGTATAGGAGAAAGGAAAGAAGGGCATCAGTTTTCGGTCTCAAATGACGGAAGCTAAACAGAAATGTCTAGCATAATCACTGCCCGGTGGCAGACATTGCATTTACACGCTGGACCCACAGCTCCCCGCTCCCTCCAGCAGAAGTACAAGATGCAAACCCTGCCTCACCCACTTGGGCTGCTCCTGCACCTCAATCTTCACAAGTGCCTCCCTGTTTTTGTTCACCACATCCATCAGCCTCTCTGCGTCTGGTCCCCAGATCAGTACAACAGGTTGATTCAAGCCAGCTGGCTGCTTTAACTGGAATGGAGAGAAGGAACTCTGATTTAATATGTCTGCCTACCATACCATACCAATAAGGTCAGAGCAATCTCTATCGATTAAAGAGGGAACGCTTGTAGTGATACCAATAATAATCTCACGTAAAATCTAAGAACACAAATACATTAAGCTAGGTTAAGGATTCATTTTCACACAAGTCACACAAGACAACATGGGGACAATGTATAGTGCTTTCAAACGCTTGAAAATCCATGCAATCCTCACTTTGGAGACTTTGGCGCTAAAGAAACCAAGATGGGCACATTTAGTGGGGAAAGGGTTTTTTTCAGCAAAACATGAAAAAAATAATGCTTCTAAATTTATTTATACATTACCAAAGGGCAGAAAAAAGAATAATTGTATTTCAGTCAAGCAATAATGCTTGAGCAAGTATGTTTTCAGGAAATATATTGGGTCTCATTGGACAATACTATTCGGAAAACTAAATTCCTTTATCTGGAAACGTTCTAGAACTGTGTATTATTTGGTTAGAAGAATTCTGGATATTAATACCCGATTCGCTGCTTCCTGATCATTACTAATATCAAACAGTATCGCACGAGCACCTCTCTCCCCTGCCAATCGAGCCTAAAAACAAACAAACAAAAAAAAAAACACACATTAAAGCAACAATCAACACTATGAGGGTACAAACATCACGACATTTTATATGGAAATCCCAAACAGCAATTGCTTACATTTTAGACTTTTGTCTATAACTTATTATAAAAATGTTTTTTTGCATTTCTTTGGCAGCAACCAAGTCACCTATTTCACCCAAGTATTCATTTCTCTGAATCAAAAAGGTCATTTAAATTGGCACGGCTACTCCTCAATAGAGGAACAGAATCTTCAGAGAATCTTCAGCTCAATCAACAACGTTCCACATAAAATGTATTAAATACAGGAGTTCTGTTATCTTTGTTTTCATAATCATTGTCTATATTTACAAGATAAAATGCCGTGTCCTCTTAGAGGAAGCCTGGTTGGTCAGTTGGACTACATGAGCTTTGGTAAAAGGGAAGACGCCAAAGAGGCTTTCAGAGAAGACAAAGAAGGTCGTTCTAAAACCGTACAAGGCAACGGCGTAAGTAACACAGAAGAGTTTTTGAACGCCTTCTATGAAGTCGATCATGTTATCAAATATGCACTCAATACATTCACTGTATAAGATGAAAGGTAACGTGGGAGGTAAGGCCGAGAACCTCCCACTGTAATATTTACATGCGTTACACTTTACATATATTAATATTTATAGGCGACAGACGCACAGCTGACAGAAGGGGAAACAGATGGCTTCCACTGCCACCCCTCCATCACATTCCAATGCTTCAGGTGCAAGGTCAGAGGTCAGCTGCCAGCTGTGAGATTAAAGCAACATGGAGAGCATCCCCTAAAGTCACAGAGAGCCAAGAACAAAGACAATAATATCGCAGAGCAGACAATTAGCATATAAGGGTTGGGTATATTTTACAAGCTGAAAGAAACAAGCCAATTTGTGTTTCTCTTGCACGGCTGTCTCATCCAGACACAGATCCGTGTGTTTTTCTTTTTTTTTTTGTAGGTTTTGGCACATGCTCAGACACAACAAAGAGTGGGAAAAATGGCAAATCTAATTAAAGCCACTCGTTTGTTTATAGTAATTCCATTAGGTAATTAGCGGCACTGCTGGGCCTGATTTTACCTTATTGGCCAGGGATAAGCATGGTTGGGGGTCACGATCCGGTGCTTCCAGTTTGACAATTGAGATGAAACCAGGTTTTGCTTGATCATCCTCGCTGGTGTTACATAAAGACAACGGGTGAAACTGCAAGGTGAAGGGGAAAAAATATTAATTTGCCGTTTTAGAGAAATGGCTTTTCAGTGGTTTAGCAATGCTGTTTACCAACAAGGTTTACTATATACACATTTGCATAAAAATGCATGGCAGGCCTTGCTAGCCACATGAGTTCACACGACTGCATTGTATTAATGAATTCACTAAATCTACCAAATCCCCAACCTTACACCCATATACATACACAGTAATGCAAAAAGTGCAAAAGTTTTAGGCAGGTGTAAAATAAATAAATAGTTAATTTTTATCATTCAGCAAAACGCTATGTGCGTGAACACAACATCAATCAAATCAATGTTTGGTGGAATCACCCTTTGCCTTCAAAACAGCATCGATTCTTCTAGATACACTTGTAGTAAGTAGACCTATAGGTAGGGGTATGATTAAACAGGTGCTAATAATCAATGTACTATGTAGGTTGAAACCCAAAAATGGTCTCTGAAATGCTGAGAAGTACAGGCAGACACTTATCCACCATGGAATAGTATCAGGGAGGCATCTGATTGGTCCCAAGTTTATTCCGCAGCATGATAACGATCCCAAACTTTCAGCCAAAGTCATTAAGAACCATCTTCGGCATAAAGAACAAGGAGTTCTGGAATGGCCTCCACAAAGACCTGATTTCAACATGAAGAGGGAGAAGAAACGGAGGCTGCCTAAATCCACAGAACTGGCGATAGTTCTTCAAGATGTTTGGAACAAGCTCCATTCAGAGTTCCTTAAAAAATGGTCTGCAAGTGTGCCTAGATGAATCGATGCTGTTTTGAAGGCAAAGGGTGGTCACAACAAATAGAGTTAATTTATATTTTCCTTCTGTTCACACACTTTTGTAAAATGATAAAAATGAACTATTAACATGTATTTTTGAAAGCATTTTTTCCCACACCTGCACGGTAATATATACTTAAATGAAACTAGCAGTCAATGAGAAAAACAAAATATATCACACACACACCATCTTAAGATGTTTGTTAACTGATACGACTAGGTTTGCCCACGCCCTCTGCCGTTCTCTAAATTACTTATTTTTTAAAGCTTTTATTTGAATATGTCATTGCAAGAAATTTAGAGATTTTTCTGTAACATGTTTGCTAAATTATGTTTCTGCACGCTTCAAATATTCGCATAGAAATGAAGGAAAATAATGTTGCAGTTTAAAATGTAAAGTCTCAGTAACCTAACGGGCATGTGCAGAGGTCTCTGAAAGGTTAGTTTAACGTTGCTTAATGTAACCTTTGAATTAAGACAGAGCAGCAACCAACCATGAACTGCAGAGCCGCTGGAGTGAAAGAAAATGAAGCGCTAAAACTTTTCAAATAAAAATGCAATAGCATAATATTTTTTTTGTCAGGTACTTGTTCTAACACCAGCGACATCTCATCACGTTGCACGAGGCGCCACAGAGTATGTGCTAAACTAATACCTTCCAACAATCCCATTTTAAGACAGGCAGTCCAAATTTTGTGGCACTGTCCTGCTGAGCCTCTGGGTTGCCTCACTTTGTAGTGTAAAGATGGTGGACTCGCTGTGCCAGAGAAAATCCCAACATGCGAGATTCGCGGGTTTGCAGCGAAGACCTCAATCAGATCTCTATATACAGGCCAACTTGCAACCAATTAGAAACGTGCCACCATAACCAGTAGGATGCAGATGCTGGAGGGGCTGTAAAGATGGGTACTGCGAATGGAGGTATCCTTTTAAACTTTATAAAAAGTCCCATAACCCCAAAGTAAAAGTCCCTATTTGCCCATTGGAATGCCAGGGGGGGCATGTAAACTGGAGCAGGAGGAACTCTATGTATAAAGGCAGTCCCGGACCATTCAATGCAGAATTAACCCAGAAACAAAACTGGAGATGCTAGCAGAAAAGGCTTTTACGCCGACGGGATACATCCAGTTGCGCGTTTATCTGAGGTTCAGGAAGCACTAAATGCTAGGTGGACATGAAAGGTTATATTAAAGAATGGCAGCTACCTAATTAAGATTACCCGAGAAGTGCTCGGGGAGATTATGTGCAGCCAACGGCGCGCAGGGTCATTATTTTAATAAGCCGTAATCAAGCCAGTTTATTAAAACGCAGTGTGATGTAATTCTGTTTAATGTAGATGCCAATTTTGTTCTGTTTCATGCAAACTTTAAAGTAAACGCGAGTGAATGAAATCTAGATAATGCATTTCCTTTAGGCTAATATACCGCTGTGCCAAAAACAAACATCAAACCCACCCACAGCAATATAAAACCTGCGCTTTAGTGCATTTCACTTAACATCCATCATGCGTTTATATGCTTCCCTACAGTCCCGTTTTTTTGTGGGCAGCCCTGATTTTTGGGCATTGTCCTGCTGTCCAGTGGGGAACATGGGCAAGATCCTCTGATCTTCTCTGACCGGCCCCGGCAATGGAGGTTTGTTCTGATGCCTATTTTGGACACCTGACAAACATAAAATGGACCACCTATGTTTTTCCTATTCCATTAACCGTGAGGATACTTCTTAATGGATTAAAGTAACATTGTCTTTTCCCAAATCTTACATTTTACAGCCCAAGAAGCTAAATAAACCTATGTTTGCATTGAAACTTTATTTTGTGTGTATAATATGACAGATGTCTTAACTTTGTGTTTAAGGTCTGTATTGTTCTTCTCCATTTAGTTGCTAAATATCTCCAAATCAATTGCCAAGGCTTGTGCTTTGTAATAAATTGAATTCAGTTGGGTTAAAAGGTGCATATTCACTTAGCATGGGTTAATACGCGGAATGTTAATTATTTGGAGACGTCAGAATGTCTGGCTATAGAAAGTTAACCCCACTCCTCAAGTTACCTCTGAGCCGCACACTGAAATCCTGCGGGGCAGGTAGTAACTTTAATTAAACGCCACCTTCACTTTAACCCACATGCAGCGGAGCCAATTTATTCCCGTGATAAGTGACGAGAGATATTATTAAAGAGAGTTTGCATTAAAAATACCCAGATTGCTAGAGGTTTCTCGCTATTTTGATATCGTGCTTTGGGTAAAATGTACAAAAAACGATCAGTAGACAGCAGTCTGAGCTTAGAGATTGGAGCGAAGGCTACAACCTCATTCATTTTTGTTGTTGATCCATACGCTGTCTTTGTTTTCCTCTGGAAGAAGCAAGGGTCAGAGATGCAAATTACCGATTTCAGAGCCCTGAGCTGACTCCTAGCTAACAAAACTAGGCCACTTCACATAAACTACAAGAACATAAAACGAACGGTGAATGTCCAGGACGCTCGAGGCAATGCAACATATTAAAGACGATAAACAATCGCCAACAAACAAAGAATAATCAAACCAAGTAAACAACAAAAAACCACAGAGGAACTGGGACTCCGTGATATAGAGAAGCAATAAACAGTACTGAGATTTTAGCTGCCCTTCTCTCTCTCATTGACCGACCTCCTCTACTTTTCCATCTTGTATTAACTGTCGGCCCCTTTAGTGCTGTTTGAACTCCACGCAGAGCAGAGTTAACGATTACAGGCACTGTGTGTCTTGGCCAGAAGCCCAAATTCTTACACACCCGTGGCACATTCTCACAGAAGCCAACATACTGATAAAAGGAGGATCATGGGCAGCCGCAGATCTAAAGCACAGGGAGGATCCTCGCCATGTCAGCTCTTCCAAAACCTGCGTTTAACTCTTTTATGAGGACCTTTTAAAAAAAATGTATTGCCACGCTAGGCAGGGTGGGCAAAGGCGGAAAATAAAAGAAAGCTGTGCTGTCTTAGCTTCAACTAATCCTGTTAACTGGAAGGGTGGGGGATTCCGATCACATTTAGTTTTATGCCGAGGACTTTCACCCCCTAACCCCCGCCATAGAAGGACAAAAGGGGGGGTTAGCAACATTAATTATTTCAAGGATATGTTGGCTGAAGAATAGAAATAGAGGTATAAAGATTGACATTTCTATTTTTTGTTTATTTTTTACGGCAAAATGTAATTCTACACATTGTAAAAAGTCATAGATAACCAATGTTTCTTTTGTAAATTAGCCCACTGTGCGCAGAGCGCGGCGCATATTTATATATATTGTGCTTAAAGCACTCTAAGAGTTAAACTTATTGCAAGTGAATCTGCAGCCAAAGGCTGTAAAGGGATCAGCCGGCCACATTGTGGCTTTCCAAACGGAGGGAAGATTAGGTCTAAAATATGAGCAAGACCTTAAAAAACCTTACACGCTACAAAAAAATCCAAACACACAAAGATCACTAGACTGGTTCTCTGCAAACCACTTGCTTTATTAAGATAACCACAAATAGATATGTCTTAAAGAGCCATATCACAGCAATACAGCCATAACCTCATAGCGGCCCGCCTGCTGATAAAAGTAATAAGGCATCTTGCATCATTTCGATTTGACGTGTGTAACTGCTTGAAGCTAGAGTCTATCTAGTGACACAAAATAAAAATAATAATAATAATTGGAGTTGGAGGCCCAGATTTGACGATATCAGATCCAGAGAAGCATAAATCCTCACTCAGATTACAAAGTGTAGGCAGAACGTAGTGTAAAAATTTCTATTTCTAATAATCCCAGACACTATAGGTTCTAGTAACTGTGGGTAAGCAATGAAAACTCGTCATCTTGTGCTATTCACTATGTTTGACGGGCAAAGTCAGCCCTTTCCCTAAGCCATGTTCCCAATATTATTCCCTTCACGGCTAACGTCAACTGAACAAAAACAAAAAGACAAAACTAAAAAAAAATAATAATCTAAGTAGCTACACTTTGCAAAGACCTATCATAATTGGCATCTTCTTAACTAAATGTTGCAGCGATTCAAAAAAAATTTCCATAAAGGGTACAGTAAATTGGTATAACACCTAATTAGCTGCCTTAAACGTAACAAAACACAGCTACATTGTGTTGACATTGGCACTAATGCGGAATGGCGCGGGGAAAAAACACCCAGGATGTTTGAACCTTTTCCTCACCTGGCATATTCGAGATTTCCTTATTTTACACCATTACATTTTTCCTTCCACTTGGTTACACATGCCATGTTTCTGGGCTTAAGGTTAGGTCTATAAGACGGAACACATCAAACTCTGCCGTTAGGACATGGCTTAATGTTCATGAGATGTCGCATCATAATAAACCATTGTCTTGACCTAGCATAAAGATATGAACTTGTCAAAGCTGAGCGTATCTGATACGAGTTTACTTTTTTCAGGTATTGCTGCTTTTCTTACAATATAAACGCTGAATTTTCTTCGCTACATTTTTACCAAGTGCTTTTAGCATCTTCTAAACAGGTGCATCTCGCATTACCATATATATGGAATCCATCCAAAATGCGGCTTTGAAGTTTGACTTTTCACAAAGCTATTTATTATTGACATTTCAAGGACAATTTCATTCTTCGCAGAACCTTTAGACGTACTTTAGTCATTAGCATAGCTGGCATTGTGGTACATGCAAGGTATGAGCATGCTTGACAGCTGCTTGAATAGACCACTGATGTAGAAGTGGCTCACGGCAGGGCTTCTGTAACAAACCCAGTAAAAACTAATAACTGGGAAAACCAAAGCTTGATTAAAACGGTCATAAAAAGAATGGTACCTTTATTTATTTTTATCTTGTCATTGAGTCTTTCTAGATAACTTTCATTCACACATTTTCTAGACAGAAAGCTCTTATAACTCTTAAATCAAAAAGCGCTGTCATTTTGCCCCTTAAAATTCCACAGAAGTAGTGGTTCTACAGCAGATGGCTAGCTACCTGTTGGCTTAGCCTTTTCTGGAGCCTTAATGGTCATACCCTTGTAACTTCAGAGAATAGGCTACTTCAATCGGGCTGAGGTGCCCTATGATGAGATCGGCAGTCGTCAAGCACAACTTCCATTAGGAAGAAGAAATACTCAGAGGGCTTCACTTGGACTCTGGGTCAGTCAGAGAGTTCCCAGGTATGTTAATTGTATATAGTATGTAATGTAAGTGGAGTAAATCCTGCCTATAAGATCACAAATTTCTACTGCATAAAACAATCCTAAGCATTTTCATGCTTGTAATATGGTAATGACTTCAATTAACATTTAAATCAGACTTTTGGACAGGCACGTCACTGACTATGGATTTTTTGGGGGCCAGTTCATCCCTTATGTTAGAGAGACACTGAAAAGAGCTTGTGTACTAGTATGACAAGATGTAAAGCTGTTCTCTTTTGGTCAGTGACTGATCAGCAGCTTCTCAAACTATCCACAAACACTGAAAATAAAATGTTCTCCCTGACGAATATCAGGGTTTGTTGCATGGAGAAGACAGTCTAATATGGTTGCTTGCTACCATCTCATTAGATCTATTGTCAGTTGGCTAGAATGCAGGGATCAGAGATTGTGCCATGCCAAAGACCTGCCCCCCATCGAATTCCCTCCGCCATATAAATATTAAAATTATAATAGCAATAATAATAAATTAAAAAAAAAAACAGATAAGCAATTATAAAAGCTTTAGTGGAGTACAACATCTAACACCTTCAGCTAGACTGATAAGGCAGGTACACCAATGGTGAAAAAGGGTATCATTCTCATGGTTTTCTTTTCGTATATTGCTAAACGCCCACGTTTTTTGTATATCACGGAAAAGTATCTTAACTAGCAGTTCTCAAGAGCTGCATGATTATCCCCCCTCCCCCCATTATATTATTCTTCCCCTATTGTTAAATTGCCGAGTGGTTCAAGAAGCCTTTTGAAGGTGGGTGATTAGAAGGGTAATAACTTCATGACAGGAAAAGCAAAAATTATGGGTAGTTTTAACTGAAAATGTAGCTGTATAAAAACCACGACAGCTCCCCTTTAAGAGTACCCGGTCAGTGGAGGATCAGTGGAAATTTCCAGCCATGTTTATATAGACAGATTACATCTATTACATATACAAGGCTAGAAAAATATCCAAGGTAATAAAAGTTACCAGAAGAGAGAAAAAGTGATTATTGTGCCTTTACTGACCTAGTGTTCAAAATCGCAAAACCAGAGGGTCAGAGGATTAGATGTAATGCAGTGGCGCAACTACAGGGTCACAACTGATGGGCCTGTCACTTATAAGGGGCCCGGGTCGACCCATGCAACAACTCTACATAAGTAGTGTGAGAGAGTACGTGTGATAGAATGAGTGTGTACGTGTTAGAATGAGTATGTATGTGCTAGCATGTGTAAATTTGTGTTTACATGTGTATGTCAGAGAGGGGGGCAAGAGGCAAAGAAGCCACAGACAAGCTGTTTTTGGGCAATGATGGCAGAGGCAAGATAAGCTGTTTGGGGGTACCGACAAGCACAAGGCAAATATGCCATAGGCAGGCTCTTTGGGGGTTAGGACGGCACTCACAGGCTCTTTGGAGGCAAAGGTGCCACTGTGGGACATGCTGCTTGGTGAAGTTGAGAGGCCAGGGGCAATCGTCTCACCGGGGCTCTATGGTTTCTAGTTACGCCTTTGATATAATGTAAGAGTTTTACTTAACTCAGCCGCCCATCAGAAGTAGTTAACAGAGTAATGGAATTTTAACATACACGATATAGGCATATGGCCATCATGAGTCTAAGACAAGACCAAGGACCGAGGGCCGAGTCTTCAAAGCAGAGTCAAATTCTTTCAATGCTTCCAGTGTCCCAACACAGACTAACGGAGGCTGTCTATATGATATATCTATCCACAGAAAATTCCATGCAGCTTGCATATCCTAACTTGCCTTCCCATGGCCCAGCACCGAGCTCTCTAACACAGAGCAGTATTTCTTCACCTTGGAACACAGTTCATTGGATAAAGCTCTGCAGGCTCCTGCTGTGGATTGAGATTTATCTGAAGTCTCCTTTACCCCCCCCATTCCACAAACTCCCTTTTATCACTCCTGCCAGCAGCTGCACGTAGCACGGTTATAAAACCATTTCTTTTGTTCCAGTAGTAATAAAAAAAAAAATAAAAAAAAGTTCTTCCCAGGGCGTGTTTTGAAGGCAAATTGAGCGGTGCCTGTGAAGTATATTATCCTTCCCTTCTTTATACCAGGAGGGCGATAAAGCGCAGAAAGGTCATGTACTGCCTTGCAGCTTCTTGCTGTATCTCATTTACTAGGGTTTTGCCAAAAAAGCACAGGGGAAAAAAAAAAAAAAGAAAAAAAAAAACACTGAAAAAAGCGTTGAGAAGAAATCTCTTCGGAAGAGATGAATGGAATACTCCTCTTCTAAAGATATCACTGCACTTAAGTTAATATCCTTCAAGGTTATAATAACCAAAACAACTGTATTACTAGCCTCCCTTGGGTGCTGTAAAGATTATATTATCTTTTATTTATATAGCGCCAACAATTCCCTTACGAAAAAATTACTGCAGTTTTTCTGAAGTAATACTGCAGTTTTTTGGACATGAAAAAACTGCAATACTGCACTTTTACTGCATTTGTACTTCACTGTACTGTAGTTATTTTTGTACGGAAGTACAAATGCAATAAAGCTGCAGTAAATTGAAGTACAACTGCAGGTTTGCAATTAAAAAAAAGTGCAGTAAAAGTGCAGTATAGTGAAGTACAAATGCAGTAAAACTGCAGTAAATGTGCAGTAATATTGCAGTAAAAGTGCAGTATTGCAGTTTTTTCATGTCCAAAAAACTGCAGTATTACTTCAGAAAAACTGCAGTAATTTTTTGTAAGGGTTTACTCAACGCTTCTTACAATACATATATTCAAGACGAGAATTCACAGACTAAAGACAAACCGATACATTAGGTGGCGAGACCCTGCTCGCAAGCTTACAATGTTTACAGATTTATATTAATAAACTTACAAGCCTTTTCCCAAAGTAGCACCCAACGCCTTTAACCCTAGTTCTGTATCCAACACTATCTTCTACAAAACTGGACTGTACAGCAGCCATCTACATCCCATGTATTCCGCTTGCCGCCGCCGCCACCACAACCCCCTTCATGCCAGACTGTAGGCTTGGCGATGGTGGAATATCAACACGTCATTTTTTGGCCATCGTCTTAAATATTGCAGTGATATCTGAAATCCTTTACAAAAGACGTGGATAAAAAAGCAGCAGTATGTTTCTCTCTCCGCAAGTACTTTGTGGATTAAATAGAGCCTTTGTGGCCTTCGGTGAGACACAGTGCTGGTACGGGCCTGTCGTGTCGTCTTCTCAGACGGATACCACCGCAGGGCTTCTGATTAACACGAAGTACTACAGCAACACCCCGCCACTCAAATGTTTTATGGTGAACATTATTACATTAAGGTGCCTGATAGGAACACCACTAAACTGCTATTTGTCCTTTCTGATCACACATTCTCAGCCCTTTAAAAATTAAAGGTGTTGTTCCACCTATTCTGTTTAATTTAAACACTTTTGGAACTAAATGCAGCATTTATTGTTAGTAATGCCCAAATCTTCCCCGAAAGAACTCTTGTAATTTGCCACACTTATAATTTTTGCCGTGTGAAACAGAAGAAGACTGGTAAGAACATTCTAAAGGTTTATGTGTTTTTCAGATTAAAGGAATACATTGGTTTTGTTTTACTTGCTTAACACACTAAAAAGCCAATAGATTGTAAGCTCTCTAGAACAGGGCCCTCTTTTCTCCTTATGTCCTAGCCACACTCCTATCCCATTAAAGTTTAAATTCCCATATTATGTTAGCCGCTACCACTACTGCAGGGAGGCTGATCCCGTTATCTACCACCACCTCTTTAAAGTCTACCTTACAATACATCTAAGCCTCTGACACTCTAGTTTGAAATGATGACTTCGTGTTCTAACATCTCTCCCCCTTTGAAGAAAACTTCCCTCTGGTACCGCGTTAAAAATGTGAATCTTATTGCTGTCGAATTGTATTTCATCAGTTTGCATGTCGATAATTTTAAGGGTTAAATGAAATGAATGTTTAGTTCCAGCAGGCCAACACCTTTGAAGGGGGGGGGGTTCGCAGTTGAAATCAAAACCGTTGGGATCAATATTCAGGCACTGCTGCTGTATAGATCCATGGCACGGCGTTTATGGTTATTTACAAGACAAGCACGCAAACAAACGGTGCTGTCCCAGACATCTACAAAACGACGTTCTTTATTGCAGAAGCAAAGGTTGAATGTAAAGTCTTTTCATGAACACGTAACGAGATTGTCCTGAACCTCTGGGTCACACAATTTGCGTGTACGGGCTTGAAACGATTGTTAATAAGCGGTACGTGTAACGTATGTAGAGGAGAAGGCATTAGCACAATACAGGCAGTGCTCTTCCATGTATAACAAATAGGCAAGTTGGTAATCACGCTGGGCAAGTTGTTTCTGAGAATTATGTCAGACGATGCTATGAATACGGTATATTTAATTAGACTTTGTATTAGAACAATAATTAAAATATTTTATGAAGTTTGGCATTGCGGGTGTGATGACATTTTAGCTTTAGGAAAATTGTTAGAAAAAGCTATAGAAAGAACGATATTAAGTTGTTTGGGCTGCTCCTCCGGGGCATTTTGCGGTGACGAGTGATTTAGCGGCATGGCTTGTGGCTCTACCCAAACACACTACAGGCTACAGCAATCTCTTCCCGTCGCTGGCATTTACTACCGACAAACCAGATGAAAAAGGAACAGCAACACTTGTGTGCATAGAACACAGCGAGAGTGCTCATTTATTGCCCTCTAATAAGACAGTGCTAATTGGTACATTAAATCACAGCAAACCATTAAAGCTGCATGGTTTTTACATCTAACGAGCTCCCATTATTTTGCAAGCCCCAAAGACTGCAAATTGAACTCATGCACAGTGCTCTATTCCCCCAACATCGAAAGCACACGTTCAAAGAAAGATGGAATTTGAGTATTAGATGGGTTTGCTACCTTCAATTAGAACGATTACTACATAGAAGTGTTATAAGATAAGTTTTAGAACCAGAATGAAAATGTGAGCATTGCGTATGGCTAGGGTCCGCATAAATAACCGTCTTCATTCATTCACCCACACACACTCCACAACGTGTTGTACTCTTTGATGCCAAAGTATGTATGCCCTTATACTTAGGTTAGAATAACAATCCTAGAAATGGAAATTTGGAAGCACAGCACTGCTGGGCTAGGAAGAATCATGTGTACATGTGTACCAGTGCCCCAGTTAATCTGCATGCATGTGCATACATGTTCTAGACTGTATGCTCTAGCGAGCATGGCCCCAACCCCCTTCTGTACCTGCACGGTTACATTTCCGCTGTTTCTACTGGAGTGAAGTATAAAGTTAGGGAAAGCTTTACAATAGCCAACATATTTACATTTAGGCACCATTGCACGCTGTGTAGTTGGTGAGAGTAGGCAGAGTATCTTGTGTATCAGCCATGCCCATGTTTTATAATGTGGAACGCTGGATACATTGATGATATAACCCATTGGAACCTAAGCCTTCTCAGTCATACTGGGATTTAAATACAATAACCGAATAGTTGTCCGGTGGACCACAATGTTGGATAATCCAGGTAGATTTCCATTAATGGAACACTTTCATTTAAAATGAGCATCTAGTAAAGGTCCAGCAGGGCCATCTCTCTACATCCAAAAATACGCCAACATACTAGTTGAGTCCACGGCAGAGAGACCTCCCTGTAAAATCTCTATACGTTTGCTAGATGTCGCGATGTTTACACAGCATCGTGCCGTTAATTAGACCCCCTGAAAGTCAAGGCAGTAGCTTGTCTTGGCTCAGAAGGATACCATTTCAAAACACAAACCAAAGGGCATGTAAACTGTTACATCCAGTAAAGGTCTGTATTCTACAGATCTAAGTCAGTTTCCTTTAAATGGTATGTCCAGCTTCCGGCATTCACACCACCTGTCAGTTGAGCCCCCACTGACTTTTCAGAAGCTAAGCTAGGGAGAAAAACAAGTGGTTCTTCGAAACTTGGAAGAGCAGGGCCGTTTCTCTGATACAATAATCTGTTATTGTCAATGTTTTGGAATTTCTTTGATCTGGGCTCTTGCTGACCTTTGTGTGATTCTACACATGTATATACTGTGCCAGTATCTATGAATGAGAATACCGCACCATTGGTTTTATTTCTCTTCTAGAATCGTTTGGCTGGATGTTTTATCTGAATTAAATATTTTTGTGAGCCCATCTGCATATTGTCATATATTGATCCGTGTCCTAACCATATTACACTGTATGTTTTCTTATATTCTTTTTCTTTATGTATTTGCGTCTCATTTTGGCGAGAAGTGGTTCCAAATGCACGTATCAAACGGTCACAAACTTGATCCTGTTGTAGACTATGTATAAAAAAAATCAAACTGGGCCATTATTAGTACACTACAATCCATCATTCCTTCAATAAATTGTAATCTAACAATTGCCCCACTGTCCTCTTGTATAAATAGTATTTATTAAACAGGGAAAATTATATTTAGCCCCCCCAAGGTAATTCTTACTTCATCATACCTAATCAAAACAAAGTATGATCTCATTTCTTGTAAACACTGTTTTACCGTAAACATTAATGTTAACATAATATTCTGTAGCAATATTTAAACAAGATATTGTTCCAATATAAGCATATTTGAAAAAAAATATACAGTTCTAATATATAAGAATGTTTAGAATTATTTGGATTTAACATTATACAATCCTAACTATAACAGAATAAAAAACATTTATTTTAGGGAGCGTAATGTGATTCTTCTCCATCACATCCCTTTAAACAAAAACAAGCTAGCGCAGTAATTCTAACAGATGTAATAATGCTGTTCCTTTAAAGAAGGGTGCCAGCTGCTTACGCACTTTCAAATCCTTGAGGAAAAAAAAAAATTCTATCACAACCTTGGTAATTACTATTATTGGTTGTAAAACTGTATGAACCGCTGTATAGATTAACCAGTATGCACTATGGCTCTCGCTACAGACATTTAACTACGTGGACTCACAGACGACGTACCGCAAGACGACTAAACAGAGCCAAGCATCATATTGCTCAGCTAGGCTTTCAGTAAGATTCTGTCGCTGGAAGGGTCATACCACAATCATTTTCAGTGGTTTTGTCCAAGAATTTGATTAAAAGTGGTGTGGATTCAATATTCTACCCAGGAGATAATGACTGAGAATAGAGGGAATGGTTGGTTAGAAAATCTGTTTGCAGGGTGATTTATAGCGCATTCCCCAAGCCACGTCATGTTCAACAAAAGGGGAAAATCTCAGAATTTTTTTCTTAATGTGTGTCACATGAAGCCCATGCCAAGAATGCCTTCTTCAGGGAACCTTAAATATTAGAGACTTAACTGGGCCGCTAACAGGACACCATATTACCGTCCTCTCCCACCCGTCCAAGGACATGGAGTCACACACTACGACCACACATCAGGATCCCTAGAATTTTCATAGGGTATATTGTAGGATGGCTAGTGGTTTATAAGCGTCCAATGCCTCGAAGTCTGCACCTTAGCCCTTAGGTTTACATGGACAGACCCTAGCTTATACCTCCCTACAATGATATCCCAAATGGCCCAAGGAAACGCGGACTACTTCCTCCAAGCATGCATGCAGAAAGGACTTGTTGCCCATCTGATCTTAATCTTTAAAATATCGTTAGTATCGGTAACACAAACTCAAAAAGGGAACATAACTTTATTTTCCTAAGATCTGTCAAACTGTGGTTGGACACTGCGTATTTTCCGGCGCCATCACTTTATATAGCGCTCTAACGACGCTAATTTTATTTCCCGTTACCAAGGTCCCCTAAGGAAGCTTTGCTCTGGGTCCGCAGAGTGCTGTTTCTTCTTATCAGCTCTGGCAAATATACCATTTATAAAAAATCAAAAAATAAGCCAAGGTTCCCAGAGTTACTAATACTAGAGAGTTTATGAACCTCCAAAGGTTTATAAACATTCTGGAAATGTTTTCACTAGATGCTCGTGTTGTGTATCTCTTGTGTATACACTATTTACAAAAAAAAACAAAAAAACAATTAGGATAACAAAAATTCATTATGCTAAATTGGGCACAGATGAAAGTCTAGTGACATGTCTATGGAACAACTCATTTAATAATATATATATATGCACCAGAGTAAGGTAGTGATAGCGATGGCTCCTTAGACTGATCTCTATGGATACACACTTGGGAAATCTATTATGAAGGCATAGTTTACGTTTAATGTTTGAAGTTGAAAGAGAAAATGTCTACTAATAAAAGGTTGTGGTAACCAAACGCTCCATTCTAAGGAGCTTTTAGCATGACAACACATAAAAGACATGGATACTTTGAGACTTTTTTTTTTTTTTACCCCTAGGCGCTGATCCATAGCAAGACAAAAAGGTCATCAAATCAGAGTTATGACATCCATACGGCCAACTATCCCCTTCTAGTCGGAGGAACAATGGAGGTTACGTATAAAAAGCCATTCTGGAGCATGGATCGACTGTAATTGGCTATTGAATGGACCAATCGGTTTAAGTATTTTATTGATTGCTATGGCGATAGAACCCTCAACATGGCCAGCCATACATAAAGCACTGCTAGCATGGCGAGGTTAAAATGTTTATCTCAACGCAACTCAACCGCAACTGCCATTACAGCGTATGTTTGGGGTTTTTTCTTTTAGATTCTAATCTCAGTTGATGTCATAACGTCTGAGCTGTGGTTTGAAGAATGTTAAAACCCATTTGCCAGCACGGAGACAACAAAAGAAAAAAAATAACCGGCGGAGGAGAGGATGCATCACGTTGATGTTGGGTTGTTTTTCAAGATGGTTTAGGAACATTGAACAAAATGTCGTGATAAAAAAATGGAAAAATTCCAAATCACAAATTAGGTTTTCCCCAATAAATTATTTTTTTCTTCTTTCAAATAAATAAGAAAAATAGCCATTGTACTTTAAAATCCAGCTTTAGTCCCTTCTTAAGCGCTAAAGCTTTGAATGGATTTTAGGTTCACGACGGCTTAACATACTGATGTGAGAACAGACCTCAAAAGAGGGCCTAGAGCCTTAAGAGTCCCATCGACACCCGCTTCCAGAGTCATCCCCCACATCTGCTTTCCTGAACTCTCCCCCTTTGCCACACATGGAACATGCCGCGGCCTGAAAACATACCGCGGCCTGAAAACATACCGCGGAAAAGGGTTTCCAGAAAGTCAAACAACAGCACAAACGCCTCAGCAATAAGGTTTGCCCCAAAAATAGGCCATATTGTTTCACTACGTGTGTGGCAAAGTCAAAAAAACGCTGGGCTACGAGCTTTATGACAGGAACTATAGGCACCTGGGCTACACAAAAAATAAAATGACAAAGCTATATATTGCATTTAAAAAGGTGAAATATATATAATATATATTATAGGTTCCGTAGGGCTCTTACAGAAGAAAACCAAAAAACCAGTTCAACACTCTAGATGTGGTCCATCTCAGTCTGTAAGGAAACCTATGGTTGGCCCTGCATTATGTATAGTTAAATAAGCACAATTTATTGAAAGTCTCCTTACCCGCTGGGCCATCTTAGCCCTTCGTGCTCAAAAAATTTACCAGAAATAGCCCTCCTTAACACATTTTATGAGAGCGAGAACTCTCCTGCACTATCTTTAACGAACGTCAACGTTTCAGCCACGTTACAGAAGTCTAGCCAGGGCTCCTGCAAACCCCTCACAGCATTTAGCAGGCGCCAGGTGCTTCACACCTCTTTGGAAATTCTTAGAAACTTCTTAGAAAGATTCTTAGTTTAAAGAGCACTTAATTCACAAGTGATTAGCGGCAGACATTTCATAAACGCTCTCCTGCGGCTGATACGCCAACCACGCGCTTCATACTTCATGAAGCAAACAGAATTCTTCATACCTGATGTTAGCGCCAACCCATCTACCAGAGCGTGACTTTGACATCGCAGCAACGTCCTGCAATCACCGACGTAGCATCAATAAGCTTACATTATATCCTAGTCCATGAGGCTGTCCCCAATGCTGGATTCAACCCGTTATAATGTACCGTTAGTGGGGTTCCGGCGTCTTGCAGCACCACGACCCCCGTGCTGCTCAGTAAGATTAAAGGACTGGCCATCTGGCTCGCTTGGAAAAATGCCCGGTGGACCACGGGCCAAAAGCACCACACGCTCACTCAATCATTCAGCCACTCCGGCATAAAAATCTAGCGCCCGAAATCATCAAACGTCCCGCCAGCCTTACAGTATAAGGTATAGGTGTGCAGACGGTTGGCTGAGCATTATGGGCTTTGACGTCATCAGAGAACCCGGAGGGGTTAAGTATAAAACGGTGATTATGGTGCAGAATGAACGGCGGCAGCAGCAGTTTATATACGTATGCCGCCTATAGAGGTTTGGGAGTTTGCAATGGGCAATCGGATAAGGGGCCCAAAACGAAATTTTACACAAGTATACTGTCCGCACCTGTAGCGAGAGAGATTATCCCCCCTCCCCCCATATAGAGTACACATCTTGTATGAAGTTACCAAAAAACAGCATTATTTATCATACCACAGCCTAAAAGCCTCGTTATTTCTCAATAGTCTATGGGAATGTAGCTTCACTTAAAGCATTAGAGATATCCTTAAATCCTATAAGGACGTATATAATGTATAGACACAATGTATACTAATATATATATATATTATATATATAATATATAGGTATTATTTAAGCAATGGCAAGAATGTAATAATTCGCACATCAAGTATCAATTATTAAAACAACATGTAACACAGCCACATGTAATGTGTTTTTTCAAACGTGTTTTGGGCTTAAGGTAGAAATTCCTGCAAGATTCAAAAGATCCGGTCGACAGAATCCAGCGTATTTGATTATCTTTGGAAAAAAGCGCTGCGGGAAACGATCGCTGGCTATAACTCTACAAGCAGTTTCACACAGGACATTACTCGACCAGCGCCGTTAATGATTGCTTCGACTCCAAAGCAAAGGAGTAGAAATTAAAAATATGCCTCGCTTTGGGTAATTTACCTTCACCTAAGCCACTAGGAGGTCAGAAAGGGTTAAGCGAAAGTTGACGGCGCATTCCTCGGGCACACAAAGGGTTAAAAGACGGGGAACCCAAATGACAAGCACTTCTTAGGCCACTTGTGCCCTGTGACTGATAACACCTGCGATTTCACCTTAACTAGCCCCTCACAAACAGCCCCGTCCTGGGCACGGCTGCCAAACCCCAGGTTAAAATGATTAAAATTTATTTAAAGTAATTAAAATAATTGAAAGGTGGATTAAAATGTCTTTGGTGTTAAAATATTAACCAAAATTCACATTCTTCTGAACCATAATATCTGGCAGCAGGACAGACCACCCAGAGCCCCCCCCTCGTGCCAGCTGGTGCCCGCCCCCCACAGGTGAGGCACGGGTGGCACAGGTCCCATGCAGGTGTACGCACTCACCTGGAGCAGTCTGCCCTCGGCAGGGTTAACGTCAGCCACCCTGGCGAACACCCCCTCCAGGGTGAGGTTTCCGTGGCCTCCATTGTCCATCTTTAGAGGAATCACCCTGATGAGCGCCTTCGGGTTCCCTTCTCGCTCCGAGTCGTCCATAGCTGAGTGGGCCAGCCTCGCCCGCAGAGTCACCATGAGCAGCAGCCAGAGGGATACCAGCTGCAGCCGGGCTCTACTCATACTGCAGCCAGCAGCAGGCACCCATAGCGCAGCCTGCTAGTCCCTGAAAGCCCCTGCGTGCCAGCACTGCCCTACCCCCAGGGCAGGGGACCGCAGGCACCCCCTCCCATGACAGCAGGGCCTCTGATCTCTCGGGATTGTCCCCTGACTCCTCTGCACTGTGTAGATGCTGCCGCTGGGGAGTCGCAATTCACTCAGCGCCCCTTCCCATTCATCGGGTTCCCTCCTAGTGCCAGGGCGGCTCGGGGAAAACCTCGCAGCCCTCCATCCTAAGGTGGACCAGCGGAAGCCCCGCACTCGCGGCTGGGTTCGGAGCCTCGCTGCGCTCCCTGCCCTCTCAGCCAAGTGCCCCGGACAGCAGCCGGGTGTAAGGAAGGCACGCCTCGCGTGGATGGCACTCTCCCACGCAGGGAGGTTAATGCGAGGCGGCGGGGCTCCTATGGGTGCTGCTGAACATGCACAGGTACATGAGGCCGGGTGTAGCCAGGCTGCTCAGCCAATCCCTCCCCGTGATCCACACCGCAGGCCCTTGTGGCTTCTCTCCCATCCAGCACACGGCAAACACAAGTGGGATACCCGGGTGAGGGCTGCCCTCCTCCTCCGCCAGCTGCCGTGGGAACGCAGGACAGGATCCCCCGCAGACCGAGCGCGTCGGAAGTCTTTGTGAAAGTTCCTGCGGGATTAGCCGTAGTGTCGGTACTGACTGTTCCCCGGACACTGAGCCCTCCTTCCCCTGGGACTTGCTGCGCCTCTACCTGCTGACACAAAGTGAGGGTGGAGCAGCTGCAGGCAAATCCCCTCCCCCCTCCTCTCACATCGGAGAATGCGGCCCTGCTGGCTCCCAGACTCCCTCTGCAGCCTGGCCGACAGATGGCAGCTACCCCTGCCCGCTGCCCCTGTTTGATCTCTGCATGTGGCTTTCACACAGCCAGCAGCAGCAGCAGACACTGGGGCTTATTCACTAAAGGGAGAGCTGTTGGTCCCAGCTCACGAACTTCACTATACATTATGAAGGGCCAACGCTGGCAGGTTTCTCCAGCGTGAAGGGCTGAGCAGACCCTGTATAATGTATTACTTAATGGGGGAGGAGATAGAAGGCTCAGTGATCTAACTATACACAATACAGGGCCAAAAAAGTGCTCCCTGCAGCACAAGTTAACTGGAGTTACGAACCCAATTGGCTAAAACTCGACTGTCCTGCCAGCTCTCCCTTTAGTGAATAGACCCCAAGGAGTGAAACACAGCTCTCCCTTTAGTGAATAGACCCCAAGGAGTGGAAACACAGCTCTCCATTTAGTGAATAGACCCCAAGGAGCGAAACACAGCTGTCGCTTTAGGGAGTAGACCCCGGTACATGTATTTATTATTTCTTTGTACGTCCCGCCGTGTCCGTGTATACTAGATCCCGCTGTACAATTGCTGGGCATGACGACTCCCACCCCTCCCCACGTAGTTTTCTTTTCTTGGTGTCACCTGAGGTCAGTCCGTCGCTTTTACTTCAAAGGTTTAACACCTTTGTTGCCAGAGGGGACTACTATTATTTCCTGTGCAAATGCACTGCAAGCCCATCTGGCAGTCACAGAGGTTACCATTATAGCCATAGGGCACTAGGGCTACCAATTGTAAAGGGTTTCTAAGGTGACAGATAATATCATTAACTCTTTCATCTGGGTTTAGTGTTGAAAGAACGAGGACCTATTAAAATGCAAATGCATGGATGTTTATGCACTTTCATTAGACAACACCAAAGGCTCGGCACCCTCCCTCCCTTGAAGGCTGAATAGACATACAATTGCGCTAGTTATTTACAAGACCCAAAAATGCTGTTAGAGCAAGTTAAAAAAAAATAAAGATATGTTTTCCACATGCAACAGGGTGACCAGATCTCTCCTTTCAACTTCAAATGCCTATAGAATATCTATGCATGTATATTCTTCTTTACCGAGCACCAACAGATTTACTTGGCGGTTATATTTTTCCTTACCGGGCACCAACAGATTTACTTGGCAGTTATATTTTTCTTTACCGAGCACCAACAGATTTACTTGGCGGTTATATTTTTCTTTACCGAGCACCAACAGATTTACTTGGCGCTTATATAGTTTTCTGTACCGAGCACCAACAGATTTACTTGGCGCTTATATTTTTCTTTACCGAGCACCAACAGATTTACTTGGCGGTTATATTTTTCTTTACCGAGCACCAACAGATTTACTTGGCGGTTATATTTTTCTTTACCGAGCACCAACAGATTTACTTAGCGGTTATATTTTTCCTTACCGAGCACCAACAGATTTACTTGGCGCTTATATTTTTCTTTACCGAGCACCAACAGATTTACTTGACATTTATATTTTTCTTTACCGAGCACCAACAGATTTACTTAGCGGTTATATTTTTCTTTACCGAGCACCACCAGATTTACTTGGCGCTTATATTTTTCTTTACCGAGCACCAACAGATTTACTAAGCACTTTACCATTTACAGTATAATAAAGGGGGAGATACAGTCAGTGGCGTCATATAATAAGTACACTAGTCTACAGACCCTTTGACTTGGGTATAATAGGTATGAAGATATTAGAAAGAAGTTCCCTAGAATATTTAAATTCCTTTTGATGATGGAATTGACAATAAAGTGTACATTTTTGTCTAAATTCCAATGTCTACTTTTGTTATGTGTACTGAAGCAATTTTGTTACCCATATGACCCGCGCAGTAAGGATGTAGGAAAACGTACCTTTTCCATCTCTTATCTCTTTGCTGACATAGAAAGTTGGCAAAGAGCTAAAGACTACAATTCTGGCACCGTAGGGATGTAGGGGGCATGGGAAAAAATGGACATTACTGCCCATTTCACGTTTCCTGTTTATTCTGCTGAAATGATGTTATCGAGCCATTTTTCTAGAACAGAAATACATTTCAAATGTGCCATTGTACAGTGCTGCCCTGTGGAATGTGTGAATAATAAGCTCACAGAAGGGAATCAATTGCTGTTATCCACCCCACTTGCTGCAGGGCATCGCTTTACACATGATGGTTGCTGCAGGGCATCGCTTTACACGCAATGTTTGAGTCCTGGAAGAAACGGTTGATGTGATAATCATGTTCATAACATTCAGCTTACCCCCTGCCTTATTGGCTGCTTGACCCTTTAAATCTCTCTCACATGCCTTACATCTCATGGAGACAACCAAATGAAATTAGTGCCACTCTGCCTAAATGTAATTTAGTTTACCCACCAAAATCGTTATTTGTTTGGTGAATGGGGCACTTTAATGATTTACATGAGTGCATGGCATGTGACGGGGAAGGTTGTACGTTTTGATGATACTTAAGTCTCATTATAGTTTCCTTGAATGGGTTTCTCATCACCTTCTAATCAGGGTTTCTCATACACTTGTTTATCAAGCAGGTCTATATCATCTGTGAAGTACCCTGCTAATCAGCCCTTGTTAAATCGGTCACAGATTCTAACAAAATCACCTTGGCATTATCATATAGTGAAAATTTGTTCTTCTGACAATTTTAGCATTTATAAGGTCAAAGTGCAACGCTTCCTTTGAAAATGTGGGCTGAGGTCCCTTGCCACACACCTGTGCCAAAAAATGACCATGGTGGACCACCGACTTCCCAGGCCTTCAGCTTCAAGTTCTTCTTTCCTCAAGAGAATCTTCAACATCATTATTTTTCTCCCTCTCCTTCTTCTTCATATAGGAGGACAGAATCTTCTTGGTTCTTTCCCAAAGATGGGAAACCCTCGTGTGTTCAAAGAGAGTGGGCTGGCAGCTAGACAGCCAACAACCACATCTTCCACCAAAAAGCCAAGTCTTTGGTGACCCATTTCACCATGACATTTTCAGAGTATTAACCGAACATACCTCTAATGAACTGAAGGAAAAAACTTTCCTTGGAAAGCAACATGGGAAATAATACTATAATACTTATGAATGGTGTAGTGCATTTACCATTTCAATAATCAGGGTAGCCAGAGTACCTTCACCTACTTGATGCACCTCACTAATGTGTTATAGTGCCCGATATTCAAAACAGCAATAACACGTCCATTCCATTTCCAAAGAGATATTAATCTATGTAAATAGGTTATGGGATATAATAATTTCAAAATGACGAAACGCTGTATCAATCACATGAGAGTAACATTACTGGTAATTATACCAGCCCCAGATCCATGCAGCCGTCCCTCAACATACTTTGGCTCTTCCAGGTACCGCCCTTCAAAAAGCCTTTCGACTGATATCTGCTAGGCAGGACTTGATGTTGGACCTTCTTTTTGTCCACTGGCACAATGTACAGTTTTCTTGTTTGAATAATTTATCTATGCTGATCAATTCATATTGCTGTCTTTATAAGTCCGCTCGTTGGTTACAAGTAGAATTTCAAGACCAGTAAAATGGCCCAAGATTACACTCACCATGCAGAAGGAGCAACAATTTAGCCCCAAGCAGAATGGAAACGCATAGAAAGGTCAAACAACGAATCCAACCACGTTGAAATAATAATAAATCTAAAATCTTTCAAATTATTCTACAATCCCACAGGGGACAAAGGTGTTGTATCTCAAGATTACAAAATCTGCAACGTATTCATACCGCAAATCTCCCAACATGTTAAACCGCTAAAGAGGGAAATCTTTGTTTGGGGAGGGGGTGGTTAGAGGCAAAGTTTTAACTGCAACATATAATATTCTTATAGAGATTCATTATGAAAAGCCACTGACCCTGTATAAGGCATACTTAATGTGGTGAGATGCCTTGGAAGTTATCTCTCTGACTTAAATTGGCTTTACACGTATACACCTCAACCCTTCTTGTAGGTCAGTCCTTCATAATCCATAAGGAAATTCGCTAAATGCGTGGCTTAGTGAATACACCCCTTTACGTGCTTAACTAATAGCTGTTTATCTGCTTAGGTACAGATTTAGAGAAGACAATGTATTTTAGGTACACAATTTATTTTAGGTACACAAATTAATTCTGAAACAGGTGTTTTAGGTACACAAATTGATTCCTACACACAGTTTTTGCTATTTCTATACACATTATTGTGGGTTTTCAAGACTATTGTACGCTCATAAAAATCCTTACAAGGTATATTATACCATTTGGTTCTAAAATCCTATGAATTTAAAAAACACTGGTTGTAGGGGCTCATTTTGTGTGTGTGTGTGTGTGCGGTGTTTGTGCCATGGGTGGGCTGTCCCAATGTTTTTACAGTTCCACAAGGAAATGCTCCCTCCTGGTAGGGTTACCATATTGGCCATTTTTTTCCTAGACTACTTTTTACATGTTGCTGGCAACCACCTAAAACTTAATCAAGGGATCAAATGTCTATAGTGAGTTTATACATCTCACATACTTCAGGGCAGCATTATAGGTGGCGATCAGGAAAAAATGTCAGATTTGACAACTTTAGAAAAATCTAAACAAAACCTAGTATTCTTATGAGATAGGGCAGGCTGGGTGATCTTGTGCAGGAAGAGAAGTAACCCAAAACTTTGCGAACCCCTGCAAGGTATGCTGAGGGGTCTCCCTCTCCTTGTATCTTGTAACTATGCCAATCGCTCCATACTCCCCATGCCCTCCAGAATGAGATTTCACCAGTGCTGTAACCCTTTGGTGGAATTCCCTCTCAAAAGCTCACTAAAAAACGTACAACCTTTCTTCCTAACACTCTCAGCCAGCATCATAATCAAGCCACGATCAAGAACTTCAACAGATCATCCGGACCCGATTAACTCATCCCCATCCAAGCCGTCCTCTCCTACTGTTTCACTTCCCCCTCAACCATCCGCTAGATTGTAAGCTCTCAAGAGCAGGACCCTCTTCTCCATTTGCAATGTAATGTATGTAATGTCTATTGTGTCTCATTCTGCATGTATCCAATTAGAACTTAGTTATGTGTATTAAATATTATCACAATTATTTACTGTTTTATATAGCGCCATCAGATTACGCAGCGCTGTACAAAGGGTAGACAGGGCATAACAATTAATATATAGCACAATGACATACGGAAACAACAGGAGAGCTTACAATCTATCTCAACACGTAGAAAATATCAATATTATTTGTTTAATACATTTATTTAGCATTTCACTGAACTACAGGCCAGTGCAATATGGATAAAAGCTACACAACCTCATACACATTGTCACGGTAGATTCCTTTTAAAAGCAAGGGAGCCTTTTAAAGTGAAAAGTATTTGTTTTTCCAGGCTAATAGTGCCTAAGAGAGCCTGGTACAATAAAAGCATTATGCATGATGGACGTGTCTGTGTGCGGGCCGTTCCTTGGATTTAAAATAATAACATAACATTCTTATGTATAGCTGATTTCAAAAATAATACTATGTTACGGTGTTTATTGTAAGGTTTTGTTTTATTTTCAGATTTGTCTGGCCTTTTCCATCACTATTGTGAAAAAAAATGCAATGAAATTGTGGAAATTCATCAGCATATAAAAGATAACACAAAATAACAAAATAGCTAATAAAAATTCCCCAGCTGGGAATATTAACATACGGTAACTTTACCCTGCAGGCTGGATGAGTTTATCCTGGCAGTTTTCCTTTTTTATATCTTTCTTATATATTCTTTTCGATCATCCTTTCACTTATTTTAGGGTGGTATATAAATGGAACAGCCTCCCAGCAGAAGCGGTAGAGGCTAATTCTGAATCTAAGACAAAAATGAGGGCCAATTAAGCTATTAGTCTCTACATCGGGAAAAATGGGCAGACTAGATGGACCAACTTGCTATTATCTGCCGTCAATTTTTATGTTTTTGTGTTAATTTGCTGTACAAAGCCTTGCACGACACATTTATATTGACAATGTAATTTTGTAAAGAAAACATCCGTCTAGGTAAAATAAGATATTGAATTTTCATTGCGTTCAACAACCTCTTGTAACTGTGTTCACACCACAAAAGGAAACACTGTAGCATACAACATTTGAAATAGCAAAACTTTTGGTTTAGGGTGTGTGATTCGAGTTTTGGGTAGAGGTCATGTGACTTTGTGACTTATTGATAGCTGTTAATGTAGCTGAGTATATAGAAGAAAAACAATGTATTTTATTTAAACAAAAAAAGGAAAGAGGGACCCTTGGCCGGGTATGCAATACCAGCAGGGAGAGAGAAGGGACCATGAGGTGCTTATCCACCTGTGACATTTAAAGCTATATTTCAGACCCAGTTCCAGGACTTAGATTTAGCCAAGAGGTCTATGGCTTGCACAATAGTCAATGAAAACCATTAAAGCGCTTAATATTTTAAAAACTTTTAAAACTTAAAACACTGTATGTGGAGGGGAAACCACATAATTAAGGTGCTGCTGGCATAGAAGGGAGAGCGCAGGAATAGTCATTTTTTTCCTTTTTTTTTCTCTGTGACACAATATTTATTAAATGAAAACTATTAACATTACATTTATTTATATAACGCCAGCAGATTCTGTAGCGCTGTTACAACCAGTGGGATTGTTTAAGGTCATCCGCAAAAAGAAGCTGCTACAAAGGAGAAGAGGGCCCTGCTCTTGCAAGCTTACAATCTAGTCAGTGGTGGAGGGGGAAGTGAAACAATAGGAAAGGACGGCTTGGATGGCGGTTGGTTGGGTCTTGATGATATGTAGAGGTTGTTGATCGTTCAGACGGCTTGATTAGGATGCTGGCTGAGAGTGTTAGGAAGAAAGGTTGTACACATGGGAGAAAGTCTGATAGAATGAAAGGGAATTCCAGATAAGAGGTGCAGCACAGGTGAAATCCTGAATACGGGAGTGGGAAGAGGTAATGACAGTAGATGTAATGAGATGAATGAGGAAGGCGGTTCGATGTATTCGGATAAGAGGGCAGAGATATAGGGGGTGCAGAGATGCTGAGGGTTCTGTAGCTCAGGGTCAGAAGTTTGAATTTGATTCTAAAGGGTATGGGGAAGCGATTGGCATGGTGGAGCAGCAGACGAGGAAAGGTGACAGAGAAAGATTCATCTAGCTGCAGTGTTGATGATGGGATGAAGCGGTGCAAAGGTGAAAGAGGGGGAGACCAGTTAGTAATCCAGATGGGATATCACAATGGAGTGGATTCATGTTTTTGTTGTTTCTTGCGTGAGGAACGGGCAGATTCTGGAGATGTTTTTCAGTTGAAGGCAGTATTATGACCACTTTTGAAAACATTTGACTTTGTTCTTGTGGATCCCCATATCAAACACCCAAAATTAGATTTGTGTATCGTGTAACTGCTGTTGGAAAAATGTACTTTTTATTTTATAGAGGCCAATCACCTATAAATGTTGTAAGCATGAATCACAGTCCATATAATAATCACCGAAGAACCTGGCGCTGGTTTCTCTGGAATTGCTTTGCCTCTTGACATATACTGTGTGCACCTCTGATTTATGGCATCGTAGATTTCCCGAAGCAAAGGCTTGCTAAGTGATTGCCGTGTCTCATGGTAGTTATGAGTAACTTTTTACCATAATACACAGGTACCTGTAATCCTGTAAAACAACTTCAAAGCTAAACTGCAACACTTCCATGCATGAAAGAATTCATACTTCATTGCGAGAATGAAGCTGATTTTCACGGTGTCCTTAAGTCAAAGAGGCATTCATGAGTAAAGTGCTTCATGCCCACCAGAATAGAATCTTCTTCAGTTTTAAAGTAAATTATGTTTCAAAAGCAATAAATAACTGCATGCTGGCTGCTGATCTTTAGATAGATTGGCTTGTCAGCATGCAGGAATAATATGTCAAAACACCCACAATAAATACAATGTATACAAACTTAAAGTTATAGCAACACATTTTTGTTTATAAAAGAATTTGCATCGGTGCTTTTGCGTACAATAACCCGCAAAGGTTGTGGAACCATACATTTTATGCCTTGATTGAGATTCTTTCTTATAATTATGGCATTTACCCCTATGTGATGTCTGCCCACTTTACCCTTAGAACAAGTGATGTGATGCGCGGTTTCCCTTAAAACAGGCATTTATGAATTCCAGAAATCAAAATATAGGTTTCTCTTTGTTAAAGTGTAAGCTGTGGGGTTGCCTCCTAAATAAAACAATAGCAAAATTACAAAAATTGAGCTGGCCTCCAGGGACCATGAAACTGAAAAATACCCAGGACTCCAAGGGTTAAAGGGCTTCAAAGGAAGAACAATCTTTAGAGAAAATCTGCCAACCATGGTCGCTCAATGCGCCCATTCCTGAGGGCTTGTCATCAGACCCTTTAATTATGACATGTCTGTAGCATTACCGGCCCCATATAACCCTCATTCCAAATCAAAATGAAGGCAAAAAAAAGATAGATTGGGACAATAAAATAAATACAATAAAATAAATACAAAATAATATCACGGAAAAAAATGATTATGAAATATTTCCTGGTTCACGTTTTTCTTAGAAACATAGAATTTTTAATTCTATGAAATGTTCACTGAAGGCCATGTTCACTTTAATGCAATATTTAATCAGCTGTGACATCATAGTTCTTTTACTCCCTTTGTGATGGCACTCACAGATAGTTATATCATGGCGAGTTGCTTTTGCATGTCAGTAAAAATCATTCTAAACTGAGATAAGGATAAGGATCACATTTCTTGTTTTTCTAGTGAATTTTCACAATTTTAGGTGGTGAGTAATGTTGGTATACGGCCTTTCTATAGCTACAGGCGGCCACAGTAAAATGTAAAGAAAACAACGTAAAGGGCCTTGCATGCTGGCAGATAAACTATAAATAGATCAGCTTGTAAGATTACAGATAAAATCATCTGATACGAGCTTACATGGGGGATCAGAATCTGTGCGTGAACAAAAAACACACAAAAAATATAACAAAGAGACACACATAAAATGACATAAATGTGCATATAAATAAATGTAAATATGTAAGCATATATTTATTTAAAACATAGCTATGTGGGCACATGGTATATAACTCCTAAGCCATTATAATGGGTATGATGGCCAGGTATTAAAAGGCATATCACTCCAAAGACCCTTAGCCAGAATCATGAGCGCCTTGGAGTCATAAACCTAAAAGACACCGGAACCAGAAGTGCATAAAGGGTGTCATATGTGTATAAATGTATATTTTATACATGTCGATTGGTATAATTATGTCGTATAACCCCCTATTATGTATGTCTACCCTGAGCTATATTGTGTACTCTATAAGGGGTTTGTGTGCCACCTGCATGCATGCGCAATCTCATTTACTTCAAAAATGTACTAGGCTTTTTAGAAACATATTTAGGTTTCTTTACTTTGCTGAACTGGCATATAATTGGAAATAATTGGGAAAATATTTTATTATTGTTATTATTATTATTGCAAAAAGAACAATAATTTAAATATGAAAAAAGTAGAGAACCAAGATGCACAATAGATACTCTGCCATTTTAAAACACCATTGTCAGGTTCTTTACTGTTGTTTTTTTTTTAATTTCATAGTTTTTTACATCCTTTTGTTATTTACATATGGATGTACGGTACAGTAAGTGATACGTATGTAATGTTATGTTTGTTGCAAAAAAGTCACATAAATATTAAATTCACCACTTATTTCTATATTTTACAGCATTACTCACGTATTCATTATCATATTTTTCAGAAGCTGGTTCTAGCGAGCTGAAAGCGTCTCCGGAAGCTAGTTCAGGGTACTGATGCAGGGTGCAATGTAATCAAATAAATATTGATGGCGCAAATGTTGCCCTTCTCTGGCTTCACATGCCCCACCTGTGACATCCGCTGAGGCTAGTCAGTGGGGTATTTAATCTTGACCCACAACAGAGCCACCAGCCGCCCCATCGACATAGGCCTCCATAGTGTTGGGGAGACCGGTGATTCCCACCTTTAACCGGCTTGTTGAGCAGTGGCCCTGTAGCCCAATGTAGTAAACGGCTCCCTGTTATTCAACGAAGGACCTGCTGCCCTAGACCTGAATATGTCTCTGAGGCTAGTATCTCCCTTTGTCTGATGTCAGGCTAAAAAGGAAGACTCACAACTATAGCAAACACTGGATTTACTGCGGTTTAAACAAGCTGTTACTAATGACACCCATCCAAAACTTTACACAAGCTTTCCTGCTCTTCTGCTTCAACAAAAACGTAACACACATTGCCAGGTAGCCTGCTGCTAATATAAATACCTCATACAGGGAAAAATAGTAAGCCTTTCCTTTCGACGAGAATATATAATCTTAAATTCTATCATTTGTCGCACACAGGGCTTTTTCATGTCCATCTCATTATTTTCCTGATTTTTTTGAATAAAGAATAATGTAATCATACGTTTACGTATAATTCTCTAAATAAATGTTTCCGTAAATCAATGAATACATCAATATTATACATTTAACACCTGTTTACATTTTGCATTCCAGAACGCCAGTTTAGGACTCATAAATCATTAATTTGTCGTTAATGTTTTGTGCGATATGGCCTTTCACTACCATCATAATCAAAGTATATATCACTACATAAAATGCTCTATAACTAAATATTAATCACAACAAGGCCATTCCAAATCACAGACAGATAATGCCCCAGTGAGAATAACACTGTAATTATTCCTTCAGGGACCACAGTTGAACAGCTGATGGGTTGTCTGGCAGCCTCAGTTTATACTGTATAAATATAAGGTTATGCATTTTAGGTTAGGCAGCCTCTGATGCTTTACATTTTCTGTAATTTGTGCTTTCCCGTGCTTTCATAAAGGTTGGGGCAACGGCTATCTCTGGTTTCCCCATTTCATCCGTAATCAGCACAGAGATCAAGCTGGTGTCAGGGGTTAGGAATTCAGAAGCTCTCCTTCTTTTGACATTATTTGGATGATAGCGCTAAAGCTTTGCTTGTGACCTCTGACCTCACAGTAAGCTTGCAGAGGTCAGTGGTGTTTGTCTTTCTTAACACAAGAAGCTGCCAGTTTCACTAGGAAGCTGTCCCTTTTAACTTAAATAAATAAAGGTAGTCCGTCGCTTCACAGTGGGGGTTGTAAGGAGCTTGTCTTTTACTAAAATGGTAAAAGTGGGGCAAACCCCATAGTAACCAATGCAATGTTACTATTGATAGTACCATATAACTTGCACCAGAACAGCAATTCCCAATGTTTTGTGATAAATGTGAAGCAAAATGACAAAGTAGGAGCACTAACGTCTACACCGGTGGGTAGACAACCCTATGGGTTCCTTGCTCAGGTCCCAATACATTGATTATCATACATTCCTTATGTGCAGCAGGTGCAAATCCCCGGGGCTCTGTGACAGCCATTGCCATTAGTGATCAAATATTCCATATTCTTGAAATTCATAACAATAGAATCCGAAAGAATTAGTAGTTAAGTGGAGTGTGTGCCAAATGCCTCGACACGTTGGATCTTTGCTAGTGGCATATCTTGGCTGGGTACTGACCACGGGCAGAACCCCTGCCTACCCCCGTCGCTTACCGCTGTAATTCAGTCCACTTCTTTTCAAAGATGTCTGCAGTGGAGTAAGATCATTATAAAGCCTGTCTTGGCTAGATATAGTAGTCAGCCTAGGACAGAATCCTTACGCACATAACGCCAACATATTTTGATGTATAAACAGAACCAAGGCTGCGCGTCCTTCATATATTTGCTTCGGGCAGAATTGTGAGCAGTGCGGCTGACCTTGTTCTATGCACCCCCCTTCTCACAATGTATTTAGGTCTTTCAGAAAGATTGACAGAATGTGTAATTTACAGTATTATCAGCTTTTTACATTACCCTATTGTTTACTAAAAGAAGCCGGCTCAAACAGCTGTAATCTAGAGGGTGTGGAAGCGGAGCATTGCACACTTAAACACGCTTATTCCAGGAATAGAACAATCATGCGTGTGGAACTGTATGAAACAGAAAATTATATTATACTTGGGGCCATTTCTAAAAGTAAATATCAGATCATTCCAGTGAAATACTCTCAGTGATGGAGAGATCACAGGTTTGTAGATGATTGAAAATCTTTTTGATTGAAAAACTATTTGTGGTTTTTAATCTCTGAGCCATAGTCAGAATACAAAACATTTCACCAATATATGGTAATCTTTTTTACTGTGTTTCTCCTCAGTATCTTGTAAAATAATAATAATCATAATAACTATATATATATAACTATATATATATTCAAGAATTCGCTCTGCAAAAGTACTTGTGGTCATGGTAAGGGTCATGTTGTGGCCAAATGTATATGAGCCATAAGGGAGGTTATGGTGACACAAAGACCATATCAGCCACCTTCTCCATGACTCAAATACTGTATATTATATATACACTATATGGACAAAAGTATTGGGACATTAATATGTACTTGACAGCTTCCCCTTTGCAGCTATAACAGCTTCCAGTCTTCTGGGAAGATTTTTGCCCAGTCATCCAGTAGAGTATTTGTGAGGTCAGGCAATGATGTTAGACGAGATGGTCTGGCTCGCAATCTCCATTCCAGTTCATCCCAAAGGTGTTCGATGGGGTTGAGGGCCACTCAAGTTTTTCCAAAACAAACGTATTCAACCATGTCTTTATGGACCTTGCTATGTGCACTGGGGCACAGTCATGCTGGAATAGAAATGGGCCTTCACCAAAGTTAGAAGCATAGTCCAAAATGTCTTGGTATGTCCCCGGTTGACCCAGTACACCACCCCAACAGCACAATCTGCAGCAACCGTCCTCACTGCAGAGGTCGTCTGCCAGACTATTTCACTGCGCTACAGCATAGGTTGCTCCTAGAAGTAAATATATTGGGCAAAGACCAATTTATCTCAAACTATCTGCCTGAGGAGTGTGAAATATATCAACATTTTGAGAGCTACTAAGTATTGATCTTGCAGGTAATGATGTTTTGACAGTGGAAACATATCGAGCAATTTCAAAGCCGGTCACGGAGGAATGTTAAGATTCCTTCAAGATTTAACAGTCAAAGCTTCTACAAAGGGATCACTATATCTCACGAGGCTGCACTAGTGCAAATAAAATATAGGCAAGTGCAGACTAGAAGCGTCTTTAAACATCAACGGCTTCTGAATTTGTTTTCTTTTTAAATTCTGTTTCGTCAGGACATTCCTTATGTAAACAGCATCACTGTTTCATCAAATTCTGGGCAAATTCACATACCTGTTAAACGTTAAATACACAAATGTATTTATTTTTGTGGGAGTGGTCTTTAAGACACTGAGATGTCCTTTTCAACAAAACTCTTGGCTTTTGTTCTCTAAAAACAGTAAAGATTAACAATCACATTTCTTTTAAATTAAAGGGACAGTTTGATGTCCAAAGGTTTTATTCCGTAACACATATTAAACTTTACCCCTGGAGTGCAAAGCTGCATATGTCCCATGTAGCGGGCAAATTGGGCCTCAACGGCCAGCTACGTAGCACGTACGTAGCCACGCTTTTCACCCTCCCCAGCCCCATCAGTGGCATTTAGCCGCTTCAAACATTGTTCTGCAATGAGGGAAGTTTTTTTCATGAAAAAAGCTGCACGGTCACTACTTTAAGAGCGATTGTGCAGCATTAACCTTGCGATCATCAGTCCCTGCTGGCATAGGCAGCTTCAGGAATGGGATTGAGGTTTCTTCTACCGTCAATTGCAGCATTAAAGAGGTTAACGCTGCACAATCGCTCTCATGGGGACAAAGTGAAATCAATGCTGTGCTCCTATGGATATATAGTTAAAACAAAAAGATATAGTTAAAAAGAATGACCTGGAAGTCAAAGGTGCTTCCAGGTCAGTTGCTGTTAATTAGCTCTGCAGCAGGTCAGAGTGCTGCAGAACCAATCAGGAGTGGGCTGATGATGATCTGCCACTTGATGACCTCTCCCCTCCTATCATTGACAGCTGTCATAGAGAAGGATCATCCAGATCGTACAGGTAAAAAAAAAAACACGCACACATTTATAAATAAAAATAAATACTTAATGATTTTTTACATTATTACATTAGATTTTTCATTTTAATTATCTGATCACTGATAAGTGCACTCTAGGTCACTGACTATTGTCTCACTGACAAATGTTGGTGGCATAAACCTGTCACAAGTGATCTGGAATACGGATATTTTATTGTAAAATATTAATTTTGATTTTTAACAAGTCACTAAAAATGGTCCCGTCTTACTGATCAATAGTTATTAGTAATAGTAATTTAGTCTAATCGTCCTTTGAGACACCAAAAAAACAATTAAAATGTATCCCCTAACCCATTGAAAGAACTTCAGCAAAAACCACGCCGCATGTGCAAAGACTCCAGCGTGCACAAAATGTAAAAACTGTCTTCCAGTTAGCTCTGTGTATGCAGTGGTCCACCAAAAAAGGTGAATGGGGTGTCTAAGATTTTCAGGGAGTTTTCCCCTCCAAATCATAAGGCTTTTTTGTTTCAACCGTGACAATTTCTCTGCTTGAAGCCTCTTTGCGCACGCATGATTGTATATGTTTACAAAAAGTATAGTTAAATCTAAAAATACTCAAATACATACATACTCATGGGATGTAGTTTAATAAAAAACATCAAATGTATTTTTCTTAAAAAAAATGTATACATGTACTTAAGAATTAATATCTTGTTTCATGATGGAAAATTTGCCTCAAGTGAGCTACCAATCAATAGCAAAACGTCTGCCGAAAAATCACGGTTAAACAAAAGGATGTGAAAATTGTTGAAAATGTCTTGGCCTCCCAGGGGGGAAGTAATTTTTCAGATCTCTGCTACTAAAATGGTTAAACAAATTAAATGATACTTTTGAGTGTTTTAATATGTGTTATTATAAAAGTTAGGTAGAAGCTGTAGCTCCACAGCTGCAGCTCCCTGCCTTCTTAATTGCTTGAAGAATCTAATCAGAGGCAAGAAAGCTGGACATATTTATTGCGGGGGGTCTTTATACCCCTATGATGGTCGCTGAGACAGCACAGGCGCTGACAGTAAGTGTATCACATGCCAGGAGATGTGCTTGGCTGATCACATCTCGTGCATGGAAAATTGTTGGGGGCGGACAAAGGGATGAATGCGTATGATTGCTTCCATAGGCATAAAGAGCCCACGGCTGCCCAGGGGGTACAAAGCTGCCCATCTTAAAAGGGAAATGCTGGTAAGGGGGACAAGGGGTTAATTTCTACGTGGGCTGCTCTGATTTGAAGTTTTACTAGAAAGACCACAACAGAGTATGAAGAATTTAAAGCAATGTTCACCCAAGCTAGATCTTTTCTGTGCTCCCTTAAAACATTTTCCATGCAGTCCATTGTTCCCTGATGGCGAACGTGTGTTGACTGAGTGTGTTTTATGGTAAATATGTTTTGGGACACTTTATTACTAGGCCATTTGGCAGGCTTTGCCCCAGGGCTGACAGTCTTCAGCACTCCCTGCCTATTTGCCCACTGACTGTCATGGATTAATGGATATGCTTAGAAGAAATAATGGGTCTTAGTTAACATTTAAAAGACCCCAAGCACTTTACGCTGGGACATGATACGGGTGCAAAGAAAAGGGGACTTTATACCCAAATTAAGCATTAAAAAGTTTACTTCTAATAATGATGAATCCCCAAACCCTACCCAGTCTACTTTGTATTTTCAAAGGAAATGTTTATGTTGCAGCAGTGATAGATTAAAAGTATACATTGCATAGGAACAGTGATATTTAAAGCGTAATTATGTAACACAGTATAATATATGTTAATTATTCACATAATCTCTGTGGGAAAATGAGATTTGTATATGACAGACGTTTTAAACTCACATTACTAAATGTAACTGCCGATATAATATATTGCAATCCTTACAATTTCATTCTAAGGATTGCAATACAGAACATGAATTATGATACGACCGAACGAACAGGAACTGTGATGTGGCTGAGAACAAAGCTACTCGCCGATGATGAAAGACAGGGAAGTTAAGATTGTGTAAAAAAAAAAAAAATCTTCAAAGCACTTGGTCACCATGGATAACGCAAACAAAACATGGTTGTTGTTGTATTGCTGGTCCCTCTGGCGTGGTTATAGAAAATAAAAAAATTACCCGATTATGCAGTTACACCATGGCATTTTTTTTTTGTTTGCGCCTATTTTTGTGGAAGTGCGGTTCTTCCTGTATTATGGAAGTGTTGCTAACAGTAAGCATGTTTCTTTGGTTGCCATGGCGATTGCACCACCCATACTACATAGTAGCAGAACTGCCCTTTATACGTAATCCTCACTGTGTTTTTTAACGAAACAGAAGGTGTTAATGCACAATTTATTGTATATACCTCTTTATAAATATATAAATAATACATTAGATTAAAAACACAGCAACAAACATTTTGAATATCAGCAGAGGTAGGATAAAAATGAAAAACACAAAAACAGCGGTAACCCAACTGTAATGAAAACGTACATACGCTTTATATAGAGAAATGCAACTGTATGACACACTTTGGACATACTGGCAAGCATAAGGCTGGCAAGCAATAGCCTTCAAGCTGTTGATGGCTACAATTCAAAAGATGCTCAAGCACAACAGTGACCAGGAGGCGGCTGGCATGCAAACGCAAGCAGGAGCTTAAAAACAGGTTGTACAGAATGTATATATTATACACACACAGCCATATATATATATATATATATTTGTGTATATATGCATACAACTATACAGATACACACATATAATTGTAATATATTATACATATAATACTAAAAGATATTTTCTAATACACTGAAATAAATGCTGTATACATACTAAATTTAAAAACTATATAGCAAATGTTATAACAAATTAAACAAAAGTCTCTTATTCTAGATAAATACTATGTGTTTGTTTTCATTTGAGCCATACGTAGAAACCATTTTGCACGTTTTTGAAAGAAAAATCATATATATATATATATATATATATATATATATATATATATATATATATATATACACACACACATACACTGCTCAACTGTTATACAACTTCAAGATGACTCCGTTAGTGCTTGCTCCTTAGGAAAATGCTCCTGTTTGCACGGTACTTCCATTAAATGATTGTCTGTGGGAGGAGAAGAAAAAAAGAAAAAGGTTGAATTCAGTTTGTCAGACAAGTCCTTTGAATGTCAGACATTGTTTGCATAAAAAAATTAATTTTTGGTTAGTAATCACCTACATTATATAGAAAATAATGATTTCTGGGGGGGATGGGGATTTTAGTCTGGAATAGAATACTATAACTTTAAAGGTCCATTCCCGCCCTGTGTTCATGTTACATGCACATTTTTCCTGCTTGCAAATCGGTGCAGGTATTCTTTAGTTATTGGACTTAGAAAATAACACTTCTGTCTCCTCGAATTTAAACATCATATGGTTGGTCATTTAAGGCCTAGTTAATGAGATTCAATATGTATTATACATATATATACTCTTTAGGAGCAGCCTTAGGCAACTACACACTATAATCATAGAGAGAGCCTCATTGAGTCAAAATGCTAGAAAGTCTGGCTTAGTTGGGATAAAACTTGATTGCTGGTTCTGTGGTAAATCATCACCCGAGACATTCCTTAGGGGGACTTACCTTAGGACAACATATTAAAAGGTAAACTAGTACAAAAACAATTAAATCAAGGTTTAGGGCTGTAAATAGAATTAATATTTTAGAGCTACTTGATCCAAGGAGAAATCCGATTGCCTTTTGGAGTCGAGAAGGAATTTTTTCCCCTGATGGCAGAATTCGAAGTAGCTAAATGAGGGTTTTTTTTGTGTGACACACCAGTCCCTAACCAATTAAATGATTCATTTTCAAATGTAGGTGGTTTGGGATCAAACTACACAACTCTGCCATCCTGACTCTTCTTGAAGATAGCAAAGTTAAACAAGCAAAATTCAAAAAAAGGAAAAAAAAAACACAGCCACTGTAAATGTATCAATTTGTTATTTTGCTAAAATCCTTGCTAACTTACCTGGTGACTGAAATTCAATTGATCTTTTTAGTCTCTCGCTTAGCCAAGTTTGTTTCAGAAGATATGTATCGAGTTGATTCCATAGGTGGGGTATTGGCATCCTTCAACTCTACCTACAAAAGAAATGCATAAATACACACACATAAAACCAGGATAATCCCCCTGAAGGATGAAAGCAAGATACAAACATTCCTAACTCCCATATATTCCAGGAAACAGTTGCAAATGCCATCAAGTTCAAAGGCCACATAAGCGAATCCCTCTGTGGCTGGAAGTGATATCATTTCTCCATCATCAATCCACTCCATTAGTAACTGAGATCACCAAAGTATGTTTATAGTATGTAAGGTGATAAGTTGTATCATCTAGGTGCATTCTTGGGCTGAACAGTCAATTTCTGCAAAATTCATTATTAGGAACAACAGGCTCAATTTAATGGCCATCCAAAATCAAGACTAGGGTAAACATCCAACTTTAAAAGCACACTTACCTGCAACCAATGTATTTCCCACACAGGGCACACGGTAAACTGACAAGTGCTATCTACTCAACCACACATTTAGTGCATGTAATGTTGAGACGTTTCAGAATTAACTCTATTTTCAATATAAAATCTCAACCTCTCTAGGCAGATCAAAGCAAACCTCTCTCCGGTCAGCCATTTCAGAAGAAAGTAATTGAAAAATAAGGTCCTACAGCAATGGGACAATGTATCCAACACTTTCCAGATGTCCACATAACAGGCTTGGGTGCCAATGACAACAAAATGTCAGGGTTTTTCTTATAAAATAGCACAATACAGTTACCTGCAGAGGGTGGACGTGCAATTCTGGTTCATTTTGCTCTGCTGAGATCTCTGCTGTTTGATCCTCATCCTTTTCCAGTTTTACAGAAATGTTTGGATCCAGCACATTAAACGGTGAGGGGAAGACTCTAGGGTTTGCCTCTTTTTGAAGTCCCTGGTGGGGGTTACTATTATCACTAGGCTCTGACAATGGGAAGCGAATAGACTGGTCAGCTGCTACATATGATGGAATATTAGCATTTACAGGTGTTAAGAACAGCTGATTTGTTTGACTACTAGAATCCCTCGTATTCAATTCATTGGGATGTTTTATAGGTAGAGAAGATGGCCTATCCTGAGTTTCCTGTGTGTCCATCTTCACCGTATCTACTTTGGGAGATGAGGGTAGCTCATCCACAGTCTGGAACACAGCATCTAGATTTACATCATCTTTCTTTAACACATTGGAGTCACCAGCTGGCCAAAACGGAGGCAAGAAGTCCATTGGGTATGACGACTGCATACGTGGAGACTGCAGCAAGACATTTGTCAATATCATTTATGAATACTGTCACATGCAAATAGGCTTTTTAAAGTGAAATAGTGGAAACTATCTCCTAACAAGTATCTTCTATTCATATCTATAATGATTTTTTTTATGGATAACAGAATTTAGAATTTTCTAAAACTATCAAGTTCAACATCTAAAACACACAAAGCAAAGTGTCCAACTTTTTTGTACTAACCTGAAAATAGCTGCAGTGTTGGTAAGAGGAGACAGCAGTGCTGGAACAGCCAGCGAGATGCTCCAAATGAGCGGCTGAGGAGCTGTATTGGAGAAAAGCTGAGGACAGAATAAACAGGAAAGAGATACTAAGCATTACAAGCATTATTGATTAGATACAAACATATTCTTAAAACAGCAGGACAGTTTCAAGCACTTATGCAAAAATGATTGCCAACTGATCTACTTTACCTACACATTTAAAGCCCAATGTTCTTTGGGTCTACTGTGTCCCCTATAATATCAAACTGAAGTGAGTTATTATTTATGGTTTTATATAGCGCCCTCATATTATGCTGTGCTGCCTAATGGGTAAAAAGGACATATCAAGTAGCATTTAACATAACAATTCAACTTAAAAAAAAAGGTAAGGAGGGCTCTGCTCAAACAAACTTTGCCATTACCGCAGCTGAAGCTCATTACAGCTAGCGCCATAAGTAATCTATATATT
The DNA here is from genome assembly GCF_027358695.1 of Spea bombifrons. Taxonomy (NCBI): domain Eukaryota; kingdom Metazoa; phylum Chordata; class Amphibia; order Anura; family Pelobatidae; genus Spea; species Spea bombifrons. Next base: position 26,967,479 of record NC_071088.1, on the reverse strand, counting down.
TGCTAAAGCTTCTTGTGATGTCTACTTATGCTTGTCTAAAATTAATATATTTGGTTTGCTTTTGCAGCTAATAGATATCCACAGATTTGATGCTAAATGAACAATATGTACCAAATGTGAAAGTGAAAATATGTAATTCAATAAGGACATTTCTATGTAGGTAACTGTGAAGGTGGTGTGGTAATAATAAGTATATGTAAGTCCTAACTCAATGACAAATTATTACCCCAGAAGTCTAGTCTCTTATTCTTTATGCTTCGTAACATGTCTTGGGACTGAAAGGGTTAAATCTGGGTATAATGTCTTTCGGCTCGTCTGCACATTTCATCATTGCATTAAATCGATCAAACGTGTCTTGTGAATTGTAGACAAAAGTAGTTTATAGTAAAGAATGTATGAATGTATAAAAGTATATTCACTTCATGGACCAAGAAGTGCTAACACCTTGTGAGGCCCAACTGAATCAATAGGATAAGTTGCTTTCTATTGGTTTCAATGTACCCTTTTGGTGTTTGTAGTATAGATGCCACAATCGTTATTTGAGGTTTGATCAGGGAGTTGTGCATATAACGCCCCAGTTTTGATGGGTCGTCAGTAATGGGACTAAATCACGATTCATCACGTACCAAGATCTAAGTGAAATTGTTATCTAGTTTAGGTATCACTGGTAAACAAAAAAAAACATTGAAATACTGAATTTCTAGTGGATAAACATTTTATCTACATGATTTCTGTTGAACTCAGAACTGGTGACTATGAAAAATCTTCAACAGAGGGCGCAACAAGGGGAGATTTGCAGGAGAAACATCAAAACATGTTAACAAAAACAACATCTGAAATTTGTGAAATAACTTATAAAACAAATAAATAAAAATAGTTTTTTTTTGTCTACACAACTCATTAAAAATATAGATTGGCGACAAAGGCATTTTGGTGTCTTTTTCCTTGTAAAGATTTTATCAACACAACACCCTTAGTACTTCATGCAGGAAGAATTAGTGTGATCAGCCAAATTGTCACATGTCCTTTATATCTCCATTCTGAATAACAGAATAATCAAAATGCAAAAAAGTTTGACAATTGTCAATAAAACACATGGTTCATGACATCTCATGAACTAGACTTAAAGGGATTTCAAAAAGCAGATGTGGAAACAATACTGTTATCTAAAATAGGTCACAGTAAAAATGTTAAAGGGTTAATTAGTATTTTTCCACCTTTGTACATTTGATATATCGATTAATCTCTTAAGGCTATTACTATAGCTGATCTTATCAAGCATTGTTTATTAACAAAGCAGGTTAAAGGAGCATAATTATAAAATAAACTCACCTGCTGGATAGTATGGCTGGGGGTATGGTGGTAAGGGGTGGCCATAACCACCATAATTTTGCACACCCCCTGGAATGTTGGCAGGACCTTGACGGACATGGACAGGAGTTGAACTTGGTTGGAGTGCGTAGGGGGCTTCAGTTGCGAGCCTTTGTAGGACAGGGAACATAAGACCCTGTTCAGGGAAAGATGATGGAGACTCTACTGGTCCTGGCAGCAGACCCAAGGAGTTAGGCCATGTTCGTGAAGAAAGTGAAGTGTGGTCCATGCCAGGTAATGGGAAAGGAATATGACCTCGAGATGCAGGACCAAGATATGGATAAGGAGAGGGATTTTCCCTTTGACAAGAATGATGCATATGACCAATAGTCATTGGGCCTGTACAAATAACAGAAAATAACAAATGTTTTACAGGTTATTTCATCATTTTCATTTATATACCCATGCAATATCCTATTTCCTATTTTCCTTGTTTTGAGGCTACATCAGCAAAGATTACTCTAGTTACCACAGAATGATTTAGTCTGCAAAGAAAAAACATCACACTAATAGGGCTATCAGATCTTTTCACTAAAGTGTTTGCGTGTTGGCAAAATTGTGAGTTTGCAGTAGACTGATGGCACTGTCTTATGTAGACTGATGTTCACCAGTGGTAGAAGCTTGCATTGCATCTCCATGGACTTCAAAGGACACCATTGAAGTCTATGGAGCCCAATAAAGAGATGGAATACAGGCTTCTAAGCCTGGATTCTCCTGGTGCCAGATGGAACACCCCCCCCCCCCACCACACAGGACTTAAAGAAGTGAGTGTGTAGATAAGGTTTTCTGTACAAAAAAATAATATATATATATATATCTTTTCTTTACCCACCCCCATGGGTTATTTAATTACCCCGATGGAGCACAGGGTGGGTGAAGGGGCAATCATCTCTCACCCTTGGTCATTTAATTATAACGTTGTTGTGTGTGTTAATTTTGCAAATTACAGGCGAGGATATGCAAGTTGACACTAGGCTTGCATGCCCTTGCCTGTAACTCACTAAATTTAAAGTTGCATACACTTGCAAACAACTAAACTAAAACAACTAAAATTTGACTTGGATCCAGAAGCCAGCCATGATATGTAGAAGTGAATTTTTTTTTCTTCCCCAACAATGTTTTTATTTTCATTTACTATCCCCTGGTCTGTAATTAATTGACGTTTATTGGTGCAATTCGACACACACACCTTTCATCAGTGCTGCACAACTTTGTACAGTACTGCAGATAACCTTTAACATTACGCACAGATACACACCGACTCTGGTACCACAATACAAAAGACATATCGACTTCAGCACTTTTTTCCACACCTGGAGATTCCTAAAACGTGTAATTTGGGTATTTTTTTTACAGCAGTAATCCTTTCGAAAGCTTTAGGATTTATCTAATTAACGTGCAAACAAACAATTAAAGGGATTCTGTTACAGATTTTGATTCTCATTCAGAAAGAAAAAAATATTTATGAAACTGATAATCTTGGAGCTGAATTCACATCTGCAAAGCTCTGCTTTTTTGTCTTTCTGTATAATTTAGGTGGCCAAGGTGACTTGCCCCAAAATGTGAGGTTTTATTGGATGTTATATGGTGTTGCTGATATTACTTCAAGCGTTGTACTTTGGCTAAATAACCTAAAAAGGCCACGTTCTTAAAACCAACTTACAGAAATAAGTTATGAACATTTACAGTCATGAATTCAATTTCCCCAAAGCCTCTATGCAATTGATGGCCAAAAATTTTACCTGACCAGCACAGTGATGATTAGAGTAGCAATCTCTATAGTACAAACATTATATTTGTTTATTTAAATAATAATAATAGCTTTGATTCAAGTGGGATGTTAAACCACTTAATATAAAAAATGGAACCGTACCCTTTGGTGGTCTGGGGGCCAACGCCATGTTACTGGTGAACCTGTATGGCTCCATACCAGTGCTCTGCTTCTCCATCTTGCTTTGCTCCATTGAGCTGTTAAGTAGTCTTTGCAAGCGACTTGGAGGCCGGGAATTTACTTCGAGGCCAGCAGCTAACTTTGCCTTATTAGTGCTCGTCAGCCTCTTCATATTGAGCAGTAAATCTGGACGGTCCTTGCGGAAGTAGGCATTGTGGAAGTAATGGACTTGCCCATCACCAACGCATGGGTTGCCTTTGGGATGACGGTGGCCAGAGTGGCCATCGACACCCATTACAACCTTCCTGAAGCCATAGAGGTTGAGCTGACGGATAAAGCTGGTGAAGTTGGTAGTCTTAAAGAGTTCACTGTTCTCATTTATTGACTTTGAGGCACTAAGGAGTTCAGTTTCAAAGAGCTGCTGATCAATGATGATCCCTTCCCCACGTGTGTCCCAGAAGATGGACAGGTAGCATGGGTTATTCACTAAACGCCAGAGCTTTGCTGGGAAATTATTGGGATTGACAGGTGTAGCTGGTATGGAGTCATCTGCATCCATCTGCTAGTGATGTATTTAAGGTTATAAAGTGAAACACTCAGACACCTTCAGATACCTGTCTAATACAAAGGGTTGCTCTTCTGTGTGAAGACCACATTAAACATAGGGGGAGGATTCTCCTATGGGGTCTTTACCACAGTCCCTTATCCTGTTGCTTTTATTGTTTTTGCCTCCGAGGGCCTGTTCCCACCCCCTGGTTTACCTGCCCTGAGTGAACTCCCAATATTTATGCCCCACCGATGCCCCCCCCCCAATGCTAGCCCTCAGTTTTTGTCTATCTTCGTAATGAACGGGTTCCCTTCCTCGCCTGGTTGCTAACGATCTATGGAACCGTTACTGAGCGCATCCGAACGCTCAGGTTTAAATTCCATATTAAGGCCAATCAGATTTAAGTTTTCTACTAATTCCCACGAGGTGCCGAGTAACCTCACCGCGCGCCATATAACGGCCACAAAGGTAGGCGCTTGCCCATGCCATACACCCGCTGCGGGCGCTCACTGACATACTTGCTTAGAAAAGGTTTCTTATACCGCGTAGCGCTTAGCCCTGCCGCGCGACCCGCACGTCCCCAGTCCAGCCAATCAGCGAGTGGCTATAAACGCCACTGCCACCGAGTATCGGGCAAATAAAATCAGTTAGATGCTGTCACGTGACAATAGCGCGGGAATTCGGCGCACGGCTCTACTGTTCTGATAAAGAGCGTCACGTATAGGACTCTGGTGTGCTGTGCGTAGCAGGATCTGCTTCATTCGTTATTTTACCGAAACAGATGTGTGAGTAGAATGTATCTCTACACCTTATTTATTATCCGTGACACATTATTTATTACCTGTTACGGTTCATCAGAACTCGCCATGTTTTCTAGGGTTCCCAGAATACCGGAAGTTTCTTTCAGAGAAGGAAAATTTAGATGCCATTTTTTTGTTCCCATGGGCAGAGTTAGTAAATACTGGATGGTCATGTACAAAACTGACTAGTTACCCCAAATATATATATACACACACACACACACACACACACACACACACACAGTGGGATAAAAGTTTAAAAATTGGTATTGTCACCTTAGCAACCTATGAAATTGTCAATAGGGGTATTCTATTTGTTTCTATAGAAATAAAACTGCATTTCAAACCACTTTTTATAGAGAGCTTTTGTCAAATAGGCTTACAACGATCATTATAACTATCAAATGACCCAGCTCAGGGTGAAGGTCCCGTTTTGTGATCGTTTCTATAACTCTAATTATTAGAGGGTAGGAGTGTATTAAAGTAAGTGTAATTAATTTAAATATATGTATTTACCTAGCGCAGCACCCCAAGTCACCCCCTCTGCGGCCACTGTCCTCATTGTGGACCTGGCCGAATATGATGTCATAACCCATATGTGTGTGTGTAGAAATATAACATATGGTTCTTAACCCAGTACTCAATACTGTAAATATTAATTGTAAAGGTTGTTCATGAATGACGGAGGCATACACAGCAGGTTTAGCTGCAACATGTGTCTGTTTATATTGGTGCTCCAGTAAATGGAGTTTGGTGCTACAGATATAAATCAGGCTTGCACCCCAAAAAGAAACTTAAACAAAAATCAAATATATAAAGTTTTACTTAATGATAACGGTCAAAAAGGATACGGCACAAAACAAAAGTTTACATACCCACATTTATCAAATATATTATAAAGACATAAAAGGCTGACGCCCAGTGTGAGATCCCCCAATGTTTCGGCTAAACTCCTTTGTCAGGGGTAGGGCACCTGTTTGGGCAGTTTGCAACCTCATATTTTGAAAGGGTATTATCTAGTATTTTATAAATTAAGTTTGGTGACCAAGGTTCAGGTTTGCAATACATGTAACTTTATTTAATTCATTTATATTTGCTTGTGATCCTGGGCTTCTTTTGGGCATTTTGTGAGGATATACCGATGCTCTTAGGCAGTCAAGTAAACGGAGAGAGGCAATATGTTACACTGTCTTTTCACCCAACAGGAATTTCCTATCACGCTTCATTTTATTGAAGAAGGTTTAGCATTTTTGAGAATCTTGCAGTAAAACGTGTACAGCCAAAAAGCAGTCTGTGTATTGGGAAACCCCTCTCAATACAACTAGATTTCCGTAACTGCACCATAATAAAGATAATTATGTTTATATTTCATATATTGTAACTGTGCCTCATTTCTGTTGATCATTCAAAAACGCAGCAGACGAGCTATTATCAGTTTGTATGGAGAGCTGCAGCAAACGCTCACATATTTCCTGTGATTGAAGTAGATCATTTTTGTCAGCACGTGGGTGTTTTTCATGCCCTGAGGGTTGGATTCTGCTTTGAGGCTCCCACTGGGTTTCCCTTATAGTTTAGAAAAGAAGCTGATGCCTAGTACTCATCTATGTTTAAACAATTTACACATTAGGCAACAATTACGTGGCTCTTTGGGAAAAAGTGGTGGAAATTACTTGTAATAGTTTTACCTCAGGCTGTTAAATATCACAGCGGTTCATCATCAGGAAACAACTCATTCATATCCGCCATACGAAGGTGCTTCTCAAGAACCACTTCTAATTTATAAATTATATCCTCCAGTCTCTACCACTTCCCCCGATCATTTAGGACTAGTTATCGTAAAGAAATGCAATTTAACTCTTCTTTACTTATATGACAAAAGTTTGTGAACGCCCCACCTAATTATTGTTTTTTGGTGTTTCAGCCAAACCCATTGCTAACAGGTGTAAAAAAAATCACATAATAATAATAATTATAAAAGCAGCCATCTTCATGGGCAAACACTGGCAATAGAATGGATGACACTGATGACTTCAGTGACTTTAAAAGTGGTGCTGTCATAGGTCACTACCTTTGCCACAAGTTTGTGAAATATCCGCCTTGGTCCACTGTAAGTGCTATTTTTGCATCTTGGAGTAACACAAAGCTTTAGACCGCTCACACAGCAGGGGTGCTAGTGTGCTGAGCGTATAAAAATTGCCTGTCCTCTGTATCATCACTCACTACAGTTTCAGCCGAACATCAATAAGTGTAATGCCAAGCGTCGCCTGAAGTGGTGTAAAGCACACCGCCATTGGACTCTGGAGGAGTGGAAACGTGTTATCTGGAGAATGCTAACTACCGGAATGCTAATTGTGCCTACTGTAGAGTTTGTAAAGCAGTAATGATCTGGGGCTGTTTTCAGGGTTTGGGCTAGGACCCCTTAGTAAAGGGTAATGTTAATGCTACAGCTCACAAACAATTTCAGACAATTGTATGCTTCCAACTCTGTGGCACCAGTTTGGAGAAGGCACGTTCCTGTTCCAGAATTACTATGCCCCTGTGCACAATCCAAGGTACCTAAAGACATGGCCTTATAAGTTTGGAGTGGAGGAACTTGAGGGTCCTGCACAGAGCCCCTGACCTTAACCCCACGAACAGCTTTGAGATAAATTGGAACGTGGATTGCAAGCCAGGCCTTCTCGTCAAATATGAGTGCTTGTCATGATGCATCTTGTGGAAAACCTTCCCAGAAGAGTGGAGGCTGTTATAGTCACAAAGGGCAATGGGTGGGGGGTGGAGGTGTTGCAACCACATACTAATGCCCATAGTTTTGGAATGGGATGTCCAGGAAGCTCATCTAGGTGTGATCCATTGGGTGTCCACATACCCTTGGTCATATATTGTGCTTGGACCACAGTCATTTCAATAGGGATGTACTGGCATTGGCCCTTCATAATACAGGGTAATGTAATGTATAACTAGGACTCATCTGGGGCAGGATTGGAGGTCCTGCTCTGCACTGACAACTATTTCTGTAGGCGAAAGGGCATTGTTACCAGGCGACACAATTTTGCAGAATCCAGCCATGTGCATTTACCCATTGCTGCACTCAGCTAAACACATCTCCTGACATCTTATATAGTTATCGCTTCAGTTCTGGCTCGGTCAACACTCTGGGCGGGGGTCTAATGAGACCCCCATATACATGCACGGTAAGTGCCCCTCTTTATTTAAGCAGCCAATAAGTGATGAGAATTAGTGGAGCGGGTGGGGGGGGTAAGCGATATATTTGTTTTTTTAACTTTTTAAAGAATGCGTATTAAAATACTCAAAGTACTTTAATATGCATTCTTGTTTGGTGAAGCTGTCAGTGACTGTAAACTGCCATTTATCTACATTCTTTAAGGGGACAGTATGCTACTAAATAAACGTGGAGTAGGACAAGCTATAGTAGTATGTAGGGAGCCACTTATTAAGAAATATATATTTATTTATATGATAATTTATTTTTCAAACTTTTACTAATTCATTGGACCGCTTGACAATTGATGGAGAAGAGAACATTTACAGACTTCAAGTAGGCCTCTTAAGTGATTGAGACCCCTTCAGCCATATGCGTCTCCAGGGCATTTGATCTTATTCATCCATCTCCATTTTGGTGACTGTATTTTCAGTAAAATACTTGTTGTTCTCCATTATCTGTATAAATTGTTAGATTTCCCCTGGCATCTTGATCTTTCTCAATGGCTTCAAACAATGACTTGAAGTTTCCAGCTCCAAATCCCTGAAAAGTGAAGGAAAATAGTTATTGTTGTTGGATTTTTTTGTTCTTCTGTTTTTTGTCTACTGAATTTTCCATAAGTTCCAGTAATAAGAATACTTATTATTAGAAACTAAGGCATTCTTTCATTTTTGCTATAATTTGCCTATGGTAAATATACCATTTGTTAGCGTCTGCTGCAACACGGGCTCCCAGAAATGGGAAGTGCAGTAGAATAGTGAGAATGTGCCTCCTCACGTGTTCTACCTGATATATATATATATATATAATATGGTAAAGTCCTGTTAAGTAAATACTAGACTAAGCTGAACAAATAGTTTACCTGATATCTATGAGATATCCTCATAAAGTAAATTAAAAAACAAGCCAGTTATTATCTTTATCACAACATTACTTCAATTATGTTGTGTAAACGCATTTCAAACAATGTTGTGATAAAAAAGAGAATAAGTGAGATTGATGATGTTTTTGTTCGTCTATCACAAACAACATTGTAACAAACGCTTCCTTGTGATACTTTACAGGAAAAGGCAAGATGGTCCGCTTCAGGGGTGTAGAAGTACATTTGATAGCATTTATTAAAAAGCTGTGACTTATTTTTTTATATAGAGAGATGGTTTCTCGACGCCACAGGAATAAGCTAAATGCACTAGTTGATGACTGCATAGTTTAGGCAGTCCATTAATGACAGATGGGTAACTACAGAAGCACGGCAATTCCAGAAAGCATAAGTAAATCATCATGCAATGAAATGTAGGTCACAATTTATACACCCTATTAGATGATCACTGACTTGGAAATAAGTCAACAAGCATGAAATATAAAAATCTCAACTAGCGTAACACAGGTACATTTTACTGGCAGCATTTAATTTTTGTTTTTAGTTTTAAATTTAGCAACAACTTTAAAAAACATCAAATTTCACACCATATCATGTGTCTTTAAATAGCATGGATAATAACTTACATAATGATTGTATCTCTGTATAACTTCCAGGAAAAGAGTGGGTCTGTCCTGCAACGGCTTTGTGAAGATCTGGAGAAGGTAGCCTTTATCATCATAATCAACCAATATTTTTAGCTCCTGTCAGCAATAGATGGCATATTTATAACCAGGGGTACATGAACCTTAGAAATAGTTTATTCATCACACCATACTGCTCTATGAACGCATACCTGTAGAATGCTAATATCTTCCTTCACCTTGATCTTGGCAGTTTTAAGATTTTTTCTCAGCTGGTCATAATAAGTGTCAGGTGTGCTCAGAAACTCTGTCCCTCTGGCTTTTAAATGTTTCACCTATGGAAATAAGATATATCACAATGATTAGTTGTCTATTTTTTATATGTATTTATTAAAGAAGACCCACCATTCTCCCAAAGCATTTATATCCATTTCAGATTTCATGGTTTTTTTTACTGTATTTGTTTTATTTTTAGGATTTATTTTTTTAAATAAAATCTAAACCTGGTAAAATCTTGTCATGTGAATCTGGAGAGATGTACATGAGTAAATAAAAATATTAAATGTTATTATGTTATGTCTTTCCTTAACAAGGTTATCATAGAGAGTTTTACTGTGATTATTTAAGGAAAAATAAGCTTAGCCAAAGTAATTCATAGCTAGTTATTGTATCGTGAACACTGAGAGAGAGCTAGTGTGCCGTATGTTCCTTCTTGCTTTCTATCGCCATATACAAACATCAATGCCCACACGTTCCATTTAGTTCCTTTAAAACAATTGCAAGACTAGAAGATTCATAAGAAGAGGTATGTTTCAAAACACATACATGTATTCATGCACAGACTTGCATACATAAACACACCACCCTCCTGGCCAAACAGTGGAGAGATCAAAGGAGCATGTGTTCCTCCCCCTTGCTTTCCACCGCTTTGTGCCTATCTGTCTGGGTTACTCACTGCTTTGATGATATCAGAAGTGTTTAGTGCAATGTGCTGCACTCCAGCGCCGCCATTATAGTCCACATATTCCTGAAACCGAAACGGGAATCAAGGTTCAGACATCTGCCATTATCAAATCCTGCTTATTTACATCAGTCTAGTGCCTCCTGATTTATAGCATTTTATGCTGAAAGCCAAGTCCATGAATTATTTTTTTAAATGCTGTAATAGTGTAAGGTTGACTCAAATAGTAGGGATTTTGTAATTATTTACACTGCATGTTTATCAGTATTTGTTGTTTTTATTATTGGAGTAGGTACTATTAAAAATGCCACTACTTTTTATCGTACTTTGTATCATTTGTTATATCAAAAAACCTGCTTGTGGTGCAAGGTGGCCCAAACCAACCAATGGATTGTCCAACCAGTGGGGTTATTGGTTGCTACAGTGAAAATACTACTTTCTGAAAACTTGTGTAATAGGCCCATCATAAAGGGGAAATTTGTCACGCTTAAATAAATAAATAATATATAATGGGGCTGGACTAATCGAGGTAGAATTTAAGAGCCAGACTGAGAAAAAAAATAGCAGCCACCTGGATGTTTTAAAAGCCGGAAGGCAGGCATCTGTCAAGAAAACTGCGCAGAATGTTAGATGGCTGCAGTAAAAATGTGTCCAGCCCAATCTTAAAATATTGTCCACCCCACCTGCCCATTCTTATTGATTAATTACAGATGTTTGATCTCAGAGATGTTTTTTGCAAGGTTTAGAGCGATATATGGCCAACATAGCAACCAAAAATGCAGTAACACCTGTTTTCCTTCAGCATAGTATTTTCGTACCTGTATCTGTGACTTTTTCTTTCCTGGAGCTGGCTCGTTTATTGGCATTTTTATTGTCTCTTCATAGTTTGTCACCACAATCGAGCGCAGTGCACTGTACTCTGTATGAACCTGCTTGTCATCTACAGACCAGAATCTGTGGAACAGTAGACACTTTTGATACCTGAAATTCATATAAACAATATAATATTATAATATAATATTCATATAAACAATAATATGGGTTATATTTTTAGGTTAAGGATTCTAGAATTATTGGTCTATCTTTAAAGTCTAAGGACCCAGAGCAAAATAATTTTAGCACTTATGCTATGTTTTTATTCTGCCATGATTTTCATCTCATTCATTTAGAGCACCGACACAAATTTTATATATATATATATATATCCCCCCTCATGAAAATCAGTGCATTCCTTTGCACTTTTATGTTTCAATATCAATATTTAACAGCAATAATAGTAAAAAAAAATCTTAATTTTTCTTAGGATTTCTTCCATAGCATAGTTGTCACTGATAAACAAATACCCAAGCAACATCCCCGGAATACAGTGATATCCCTGTTTTTTCCCCCCCATCCTGCGGGTTCTGTTTGTCCAATGTCTCCCACTGTTTCAGTTGTGACACCAAAAGAAATGAATTCTTGAACTTCTGTTACGCTGTCTCTGACAGCTCAGGCCAGTGACACAGAGGGGACACCAGGCTGTCACCAGATCTGATAAGATTCACTGCAGGAGCGGTGACTGCTACTACTGAGGACCTTCAATCCCGTCCTCGTGGTCACAAAGGACCATTGTTTTGAGGACGGCATAGAATATCCATCACAAATAGGTTAAGTATTTGGATTAGCATAACTTTGATATGCAGATTCTTGAGTGTTGGGTCAGTTATGTACAAGCCCATGGGAAGATATGAAGGCTTTGTTTTTAATAAGGTGTTTCTAAGCTTTATCTGACTTCTTTTTGCTGCATGCAGTTGTTAGGGAAACGTACTGATTGAGTCTGATTTTATGCCATTTTAAGTGAATATGGCCACTCAATGTTTTTGTAATGCTTCCATTGAAACAAAATAGTAACAGCTTAACCAGTTCTATATCTACAGAGAAAGCAGGATCACATAAAACTATTATACATTATTCATTAGCACATGGCCACTATGGTTGTTATCTCTTTTCACTGTGAATAACTCTTGTGTTTGTATATCACTTGGAAACTTTTAACGTGGTCACGTTATTTTAAAAAACACCCACCAGTCTACTATAGGCTCCATCTCATCGTCTGGTTGGTTGCCAACAATGTGATCTATGAAACGTAGACATCCTGATGGTCTGTGGAAGAGAACGGTTGTCAAACATAATTTCACTGAGTTTTGTAGATTAGCGAACTGCAAACTGTAATATTTGGGATGATGACAGATTTGCTTTAACTGATGGAAGACATACAGATAGCATTATCAGGAACATAGAACACATTATGGAAGAACATAGCAGTTCAAACGAAATCTAATCTGGCACCATCACAAGTAAATTAGTAACCATGGAGCAATGAAATCCAGCTGTGTTGTTAAGTCTGTTGGAAGCTGCCTGTAAACTAAACCTTCATGTAATGGGTAAAAATACTTGTTCATCACCTGATGAATAATGACCATCTTCCAGTTTTTTGGGGTTTTTTTGCAAGAAAAGATCAAGCTATATATTTTGTGATATTTCTATTTATGTGCATTTGTGGACATCCCTGACAGCCTTATCCTTGAAATTATGACATTAAAGCATATTTTATGATTCCCCACATTTTCAGAAGTAAGTATTGTTTGCCAGATTTGTAATGAAACACTAGGAGCGCACCGCAAATGCCTACTATAGAAGTTAAAATCTATGTGATGGTAAATCATAGGCACATACAAAATTTAATTTATATCACCTAATGGGGAGGATTACCTAGTAGGCTTTGCATAACACCACATAATAATCCAGTTTAGGTAACCTCGATGCATGACCACAGAAGCTAAGGATTACAAGGAACAAATAAAATAGTATGGTCAAGGATGATTCTAAACTATAAGTAAGAACAGCTTACTACATACATTTTATAAATAAAAAGTCCGCAATCTGATAGCATGCTTGTGAGTTTAAATCGTTCGAACAGATAAAATGTAGCACCTCTGTGAAAATTGACTTCTTTAACAAAATTAATAGACAATTTTGAATGTGTTCTTTTGTTGATTGTAAGTTGAAACATGGCTGTGTCTGTAATGTATATGCATTAAGGAAGGTATTGTGTACGTATCCTTGCACTTACAGTGTAGGTAACAGTGGATCTCTAAACAGCGGCTCTTTAAAACCAGGTAGAAAGATACCCCGATATGGCCCCAGGTACTCAACCAAAGTATGTGTAGTATCTCCGTACTGAAAAGACAAAAGTGAAATAGTAGCACGTCTCAAAACAGCTACTAGTTGTATCATTACTCCTGGAAAGAATTTGCTGCAGGCAAGAAGCCCAGGAAGTGAAACGAAGTGTCCCCCTCCCAGTCACTGTCAGAAGGGAAAACTAGCTCATCAGAAAGAAGCTAGAGATCAAAGCCAGAAAGTTTAATCACTGGACAAAACACTGCCTTAGGGGAGAAGGGGAACAAACAGCAGCTTTCAGTAATCTCCAGTGTCAGAAAAGAAACCGATAACTCAATTAACCCTATGCCATTGAAAGAGAGGCTTTAAACTTACAGTTTGAAGAACTGCATATTTTACTCTGCCTCCTTCATCTTCTTCAATCCAAGGCTCTTTTACAATCACAGCACCATGTTCTTTGGCTTTCTTAAAAATCAAAATACGTTTTTTTTCAGAAACCTTTTGCACATTTTTATCTGTTCAATATATGAGAAATATTGAAATATTAAAAAGAAACTAGTAAAATATTAGAAAAGAATAGAAGCGTTTGACATGTGGAAGTCATACTATCATGATAAACAAAATAAAAATAAAATAAAAGTGCTTTTCAGTCCCAACCACATATATGGCCCCTTTAAGTTTTCGAGGTGTCTGATCTGCAGAATCCCCCATATGCATTTGCCCCTTCTATTTTCAATGCATGACGTGTTTAGTCAAGCATCTCCCTGTACATGATATAATCACTGTCAGTCAGCTCCATTGGCACTTATTGGCTGCTTGAAGCAACAAATGTCGACCACATAGAAGGAGGGCCCATAGGGGTAACTAAAAACCACAGGGCCCTTGTTCAAAAATTGCCCTTGGCCACCAAACAACATGTGCCACCTTTTCCCCAAACAGCTTGTGAATACCTTTGCCCCAAACAGCTTATTGGTGCCATCCTAAACCCAAACAGCCATCTTTGCCCCCAGCTTGTCAGTGCCCTCAAAAAGTCTGTGCCATCATGTTCTGGCATTCAGGCCTCATTAGGCCCATGGAACATGAAGGGGCACTAAAGCTACATGGTAACAGGAGATGTGTTCAGCCGAACACTTGGCACTTAGCACTTAGCGAGTACATATCTATAATATAGCAGCTGCACAAGGCTGTATATACCTTAATATTTTGTTTATAAATAATGGAGCCCTGAAAATTCCTCCTGCCCTGGACTCTGTATATCCTGAGGGCAACTCTGGGTGAATGAAGTGTCAATGTTCCTTATAGGTTATATTAACTGTGATATTTTTTTAAAACTTTTTTCCATGAATGTATCCCTTAGCCTCTTGTTGCTGCCCGGTTTAGTGATTCATAAACATACCTGGAAACTCCAGATTTTGCACAGAGGCTTTGAAAACCATAGCCAATTACCAGTACGTTGTGTCAATGTTTAATCTCCAGTGGGTGGAAAGTTGGCCTAGCCACCCAATCCCTGCCGTTTGAGTTTATTGGGCCTCCCCTTCTCATAACACCGACTTGTGACTTATAAGGAGGATAGGGAGATGTCTTGTTGGGCACAACCCTGGGGAGTTCTCCATTTGTAACATGCTCTTGGTCTATGAACACTCTCTGGGGTCTATTCACTAAATGCAGAGTTTGGAAGAGAGTTTGCAGCAAAGTTGTGCATTCAACTCATACATTAGGAAGGTCCAAACCCAGTGAGCATCCACTGCTAGAAATTCATGGCTGGCCCTGTATAATGTATAGTTAAATCAGATTTCTTCAAAGTCTCCTCCTCTTAATTATACATTGTGCAAGACGAGCTCAGCCCTTCTTGCTGGAGATACCTATGAGTATTCATAATTAGCAGTGAATTGAGGTAGTTGAAACCATAACTTCATGCAAAGTCTATAGACCACTCTCCCTTTAGTAAATAAACCCCATTGTCAAGTTGGTCAGGATGCTGATCCATCTCTGTGTATGGTCTATTGGCTCAGTTTCATTATACAGCAACTTAAACATAAATATTATGATACAAAACAAAGATGAATGAATAACTGGGAGGTAACTGTATACAAAAACACACATGATTGAAAAGGATGTTAAAAGACAGTATGTGGATTAATCGCAGAGCTCTTCAGTTGCAGGTATATGCATATAATCTGCAGGGTTATTGTGCTACATAGTCCCATTTCTATTATCATTTAATACTTCCTGATTTAGCATTCGACGAGAGCGGGAGTGCCTCTGCTGCATTAATTAGTACCTGTAAAGGGCTGCCTATTTCTCCTCATCTGTTCAGCCTCACCGCCTCCTCTTCATTCTGTTTGCTTATTTGATTTGGCCTCTGATGTCGCTGCGCACAGCTCTTTGCTTGCTCTTTAGCAAACAGTGTTTTTTTCTTACATTAAACAAACCTGTTTTTCAAAGTGCCGACATGTTTGTTCTTACATTAAAGTCTAACCACAGTTCGTGTGTCTCACATTACAACTGTGTTTCTTTCTCCCCAGGTTATATATTTTGATTTGACAAGTCTAAAACTCCAAGTTATAAATTAATATGGACCCGTCATATGCACGCTAATGTGCATGACAGCGTGACCTTTAATTTATTATTTTTTATAATCTTCTCTATGCATGTGCACGGTTCCAATGCCCCCAGCTTCACAGAACATATCTCCTTCTAACCAGTACGCATCTGTGCTGTACTCACCACCAGCCAGATCGACTGCTGGCTTGTGCAAGAGTTACTGGGGGGTTAATGAGACCCCCCACAACTATGTACAGAAAGTGATCCCACTGATTAAAATGGGAACGCTTCCTTTCCAGTGACTAATGCTATAAGCATAGAGGAGGGCAATATGCCTACAAAGTTCTTCAGAGGTGCTGTTCCACAGATGTTTCCCAACATTCCTAGATTTTTTTAGAAGGGGCATTACATTTAAGCTCTTCTAATAATTCTCATGTCACCTATCACACAGAACACCTTACTCATTCACACTCACTGACCATCACTGTGTAAATGTGGATTTGTACAGCTTTGCTGTTTTTACATCCATGAAATGGCAGGTGGGAGTTGATGCTGTGATGTACCGTATTTGCTCGATTAGAGGACGACCCTGATTATAAGATGACCTCCCAAAATTTGAATATTAATATAGGAATAAATGAAAAAGCCTAAATATAAGACTACCTAATAGGAAAAAAAGTTTTACTAGCAAATATTTATTCACATGTAAACTATTTTTCATATTTAATAAAAACTATGATTAAGAAAAAATTATTTTTTGTTTTTATTTCCTATTATTTGCCAACCCCCAGATATGCCTTGTACCCCCTATATGCCACTCTGCCCCCAATATGCCTTATACCCCTATATGCCACTCTGCCTCCATGATATGCCCCCCTGCACCCCCTGATATGCCTTATACCCCCTATTTACCACTGCAACCAGATATGCCTTATTCCTTATTCTATATGCCCCCCCACGACTTACCCCCCCGTGCTTTAGACTCCCTGGTGTCTAGTGGAGGTTGTCTACGTGCATCACGCAGATGTTCACTCCTCCTCTCTAGCAGCCTGTAAATGTCTCTGCGATGCGCAGACAATGCAGGGGCTTCTATGACTGAGCACCGGAAGGTCATGTCACACCAGTGCCCCGGCGGAAGTACCGGCCAGCAGCAGCGGCGGTTGTCTGTGCGCATCGCGCAGACATTCACCAGCTGCCAGAGGGGAGGATCCAGGTCTCCTGCAGCGCTGCGGGATCCTCCTCTGGCAGCCAGCGAACGACTGCAAGATGCGCGTAGACAACCTCCGCTGCTACTGGCAGGTACTTCCGCCGGGGGAAGTTTGAGATTTAGTGCAGCAGAAGGTGGCAAAAGGTAGAACTGAATGTAGGGAGAACGGGTTATTTTTTTAATTCCCCCCTCCCAGCACAAAAAACGACTAGAAAACAGCCTTTACATTTATCTCTATGTGATGCAGTACTTATTTAGGGATAATTTAAGAGGCCGCTCTATGTGGAACAGCTCCTTTAATAGGTGTTGTTCATTGGGGTTGTTTTTGACACTAGACTATCCTATTAAATTAAGACAATATTAAGTTAGGTTACAGCCAAAATATAAAATAAAGTTTATAACAAGTAGGCACACAAACAGCTTGTTAAAGAGGAACCATTCTAACTTTTAGAATCATAAAAGGGATTTTGGAAGGCAACAGATCCACTTTAAGAATTCTATTATTGCAAGTACCTGAAATAAGTTATCACAATCTTCCACCTGGAAAGCGATGTCCTTTACTCCATCTCCGTGCTTGATCATGTGCTGCCCCATCTCTGTGCAAGAAAGCATCATCGCAATGTTGCTGTTATTAACCATTATACTCCTGTTTTCTGTTACAAACATTTTAGTATGTTTTATATAGTACTCTGGTGACTGCATACCATACCATACCATACCATAAGAAAAAAAACTGGTGAAAAGCTTAATAAATTAGATATGCCAGAAATAAGGCAGTCATTATTATGGACTGGAAGTGTGCAGAATCTATAATCAGGGGAAGGCAGTGTATGACTAACGGCAATAAATACTTTATAATATTTTATAATGTCACTGCACGTGCTTCAAACACGCAAAACATTACGTTACCTCGTGTGTGAATAGATTTGTCAGTACATAAGACATTTTATAAGCATATCCTCGCCTGCCCAGCATACAGCCCCCTAAGACAATGTCCTGCCCGGTGGCATAGTGTCGGCAAGTTCATCAGTACATTACAATTCATTTAATGCAAAGCAGATGGTGAACATCTGTTGAATAAATTCACATGCCATGGTCATGGTATATTAAAGTAAATACATAAAGCAGGCAGCGAAAGGATTCAACTTCCCTGCTTGTAAATTATTCGACATACACAATACCGCTAGACTACAAGAAACCAAAGAAATACTAGAACGATGCCCCTGTTTTCTAGCTTTATTTCATTCCTAAAATCTGATTTTACATTTCGGTATAACTAATTGACGATTGAAGTGATTTGATAAGCACGGCCTAACGTGAATGCCAAGATGCTCATTTAAATCGTGTATTGTAGTTTTTTTCTTTTTTTTACCTTGATTGCCAGGGTTCAGCGGGGATTGAAAAACAAAAACAATCTGAAAAAGATTAAAAATCACAGATGTATAAAGTGATCCTAAAATAATGTTATTATAGCAAACAATTGAAGCCAGACATGACCTACTTCTCAAAAGCATCTAATTAAATATTGATTTTTTTTTTATACGTGATAATAAAAGTATAATAGTATGTCAATTAATATAATATATCCCCAAAAAATCAAGGTGGGTACATTCCTTGTTTAAAGAACATCCTAATGCTAGATAGTCTTCATGCACTATTGCATATTGGCCAGACCAGTTGAGGCATAGATAATAAACCTGTACTGCATGTAAATGCTCCTCCATTAGGGTGATATTTTGCTGCCACCTGTCTGTGCAGTCGGGATATCCTGACATTTGCTAAAGCGTGAAGTTGATTCCTTTTGTAGAAGTCAGATTTTTACCGATCATATTTGGAGTTTTTTCATGATACGAGGACTATTCTGTGCCTTTCGCCTCACTGGTGGCCAGGCAGATGGCTAATGCTCACATCACATGGGACATGCTGGAAGCAGAATGAACTAGTAACCGAAACCTACTTCTTCACCGCACACCAGTGTGTTCGTTTCATGGATATTTTCTTGGGCAATTCCTAAATCTTGTATGTTGAGGGCTAGGTTAGTGCAATGCAATTTGATTCATTGTGACATAAGAACAACATTTACTAAATAGCCTCTTATGGCAAATATATCTATATTCAAGTTACACTCCTGTCATGTTACAGGCAGTACCCGTGGTGCTTATTTTTACTATGTAGTATGGATATTAACATCTAGAATTTAGAAGGTGCATTTGTTTAGCAGTACTGTTTTGTTATCCATACCTCTGTTTTAGGTTTTATACTACAGTTTAGCAATACAGTAAACTTGCAAATCTGGTAGGTAGTATATGATCTCCCCCCCCCATTTTGGGATCATTATGGAATCATTATGGTGATGCAGAATGCCTTTTGTAGAAATACGTTGCTTTGAGGAAATCTGCTGTGAAATGAGCATTACAAGGCAGTTGGTTCAGCTGTATTTGCAGTTCTGGCTGGCTATTAACAGCAGCACCTGTGCGTTTAGCATTTCCTCTAGGCTGCTGTGACATTATTATTATTATTATTTATTGTTTTATATAGCGCCATCAAATTCCGGAGGCTGTACAATGGGCGGACAGGACATAACAAAATCTAGAGATATATTTGCCATCTTTTCTTCCTTACCTTGTCCTGCTTAATGGCATGTGATACTACTTCCCGGCTGCCGGTCTCCAGACCTCTGTAGGCATAAGGTTCAAATCCAAATTTGTCACAGTAGAACATCGCAGCCTATAAGAGACGAACAGCTGTTATACTCCTTATATTCACAAATCTGCTTAGTGTTTGATGCAATTATAAAATAAATTGCAAGTTCATTGGTAGGACCCAATAATCTGCTATTGGTTACTTCAAATTCTGCCAGTTTGGAGCACTGGAACGTTAGGCACGGATTTAATCATTTTCACTGTGATAATCACACACTTTTATAAAATGTATAGTCATTATAATTATACAAATTGCTTTTCTCTGATATGGGTAGGGTTGGTCTTCCATGTTCGCTCACATTATTATAGAATCCAGATCAGAATTCTGTTTGTCAGCAGCAACATTTTCCCATCAAAATTAGCATGTTCAGATAGAGCATCCTATGCTTGTTAAATTAAAACTCACAAAAACATTCTATTTCAAGATGGTAAAACATAAATATTTTAAGTGGACCTCCCCCCCCCAATGGAATGCACAACATTTTGTTTCCTTGCGGACTTGGTGGTCTGTTTGTTATTCTCTCGTGTTTAGCTAACAAGTCAAATTATGTAAATAAAACGAAGCACAACTTTTATAGAACTTGGCAATTTAGCTTCGGTTAATTTCAATGGGTCCTCGAGTGAGATGAGCAGGAACCTGGCCACAGACCTAGCAGATGATGGATTCCATCAGGTTTAGTTGCCAATATAATGAGCGTTGTTACGCTCAATGTTATTAATATGTGAGATTCTAGTTGGTGGAGTTTAATCCATCAAACAGAAAAGGCCTCTTTATTCCTCCAAATGAGTGTGTAATACATCACAAATTAAATCACTGTAATTGTGTTAGTTATACAAGTGCAGGAGGTACATGCGAAAGTCATGCAGCGCAGGACACGTGACAATCATGCGGTGAGATAACTCTTAGAAAACGACCTTATAAGAGAGTGTTTTTACAATCAAATTGATTATGTTATAAGGTCGCTTACCTGCTTGGCATTTCCAACCCAAAACGTAAGATGATGAAAGCTTAGGAAGCGGCCTCTTTCATGCTGGGATGTAAACGACAGGAAAACATTAGCTATTCATCACATTTTACTGCCTCATGCAGTAAGAATGTACTTTTTCCTCCTGTGTCAAGCTGTCATGTCATATTTGGTGGTTCCAGTCTGATGTGTGCTAATTTGCTGGGGTAATCTGCTTACGTTTGATGTTATGAATGGGAGGATGTATTCTCATCTGACTTATTAGCTGGCATGATGTTACTTAAGAAATTAGAACGGTTATTCTGTCAGCCATTCCAAACCACTGCAGATGGACAAATGGGTTCTATGCACTAGTAATCAAAGCTTTGTCTCCAACCAACAGAGAAGACAAGTCAGCATCCCCTCTATATCTCTGTATTTACATTTATTACTGGCTCACAACAAAAAGTACAAAGGCAGATTGTGTAGAAAGACATGGCTTTGTAAGAAATAACATCCACATTCATTAACTTTACAGTTTAAAGAATGATGAGTTTGTAAAAATATTCAATCGTTGCTTCTTTTTTTCTTTAGCGTATTTGTATGCGTGTGGGGGGGGGGGTTACCTTTTCTCCTTTGTCTGTGTAAGAAGTCTGAAACAGAAGCAAATCAGTAATAATACTAATTGATCATTTCAGCATTACAAAAGTGTACATGAAAAGGGAATGTAGGCTTAGCACAAACAACAGAGGAATTTTATGGATTTGTTTATTAGCCACAGAGGGTTTTTTTTTTAAAGAGCTGTAAGCAATATAGCGATAGCGATCAATACAAAATGGCACAAACAGTTAGAAGGAAGCTGTAAAATACATGGCTAGCTGTTTCCCAGGGTTTGTCCAGCCATGACATTAGTATAAGGGCAGGGAAAACAAGCCAAATCGCTCAGCACACACTGACAGGTAACACGTATGCAGAAGGGACTCAGGTGATATCGCTGTGATTGACAGCCTTTGGCTTTCATGCCACTTGGGAGGGTACATTTGTTTTAATGAAGCAATACAAATGCTTGTCTTGCCAGACCTCTGTTGTTTGACATTCTCTTGGCGATATCACCATCGCAGGGTCTTTACTTCTCCCATGACTTTTTATGCGTTTTTTTATACGCTTTAATGATTATAAGCTACAGGCCATAAGTGCCTGATAGTAATGTTATTTGCCACCTTCTGTTCTGTTTTTAAAGTCATACATCACTTCGTCATTTTAAACATGCCCTTGGCTATTCTTTTCAAACATTAACCTTCCCTAGTGACCGTGCCAAATAGGTAACATTTTCAGATGTGGGATTACTTGCCATGCATTTTAACCAAACCTGGTGTGAAAGAGAGGTACTGATTGCGATGTATACATCAATAAGTGTAAACTGACAAAAAGGTTTTCAAAACACTCAATTGAATTGGAAGCGTAAATATTAAATTCACAAACATGTACATTATGCATTCCCTAGCTTTGGTGTTTATTCCCATTCAATACTGCAGTATCGGTGATTCATATTTCCTTAAATAACCTTAAACTTGTATGTACATTTACAGGCCAGTTTTGGTTTTTGATACTTCCAAGGATATACATATTCACAGAAACCCCTAAATGTTATGGCTGGTTATGAATGTTTGAGATAGTCATGAAGCTAATCTGAATCTATCCTGAATCAGACAAGACCAAGACTTATTAAGGTCTGAGTCTTTACAGCAGGAACAAATGGGCAGACTAGATAGGTGAAATGGTTCCAATATGCCATCGAGTTCTATGAATAATCTATTCAAAAATATAGAATATGCATTATTTAAGCATCCAACAATTGTTCTCAAACATGTCACGGACATGTATGATGCATATTTCTAATCATCCTACACTACATTTCATGAATGAAAGGGATTAATTGGTAAGTACATGCACTGTCCAAGATAACTGTGAGGTTAAGAAGATGCCAGTCTCCACCTCGACCATCGTCCACCCAGGCCTTGTTCAGTGTGGCTTTCAAGATGGGATTGTTTTCTGCTGGTGCTTGAAAAATACTCTTCTCCATTCTGTATAGTGTATTTGCTTGGGATACACTTACATGACGGTTGAGTTCAACAATAGACACATTAATGAGCTTTTCTTTATCACGTTAATGCTTACAAAGGAATACTTACCATTTTTCTGGGAGATCAGCCGTTGATAGCAATTTGTCTTGCACTGGTTAAATGTCAGATGCCCCAAAGGACAGTTAAATGGTCACTGTTAACATATAAACCATTGCTTCTCACATGTGATTGGCTACCTAAAAAACACCCTCTCATCCTCCCTTCAAACACTCCCACCAATAGAGAGTGTTTGAAGGGAGGATTAGAGGGTGTTTTTTAGGTAGGTCCCTCACCTTTTCCCGATATCCTTTAACGGCAGACTTTGATCCATTGTGAAACATAACTACATAACAAATCCACAGCTATATTGAATTTTGGCTAAAGTTTCACAGACTAGCACTGCTAATGTTGGCTGTTAAAAGAACTTTTCAAAAAGTTACCATTGTGACTTAAACGCCACAAAGTACGGTGAGGAAAAAATGTGGCAACCATCTTTCCAATATACAGAGTACAGCAGAAAAGTACCGTACCTTTAGGCGCAGAGATTTAAAAAATGTACAAAGTTTATACAACTAGATATGTTAAGATATGTTAATGAATCTTTGTACTGATGGGACTGCCTACACATAAAAGCTTTACATGTAGCGTTCATGTTTCAATCTCATTATATGCCAAGAAGCCAATGCAAGAAAGCAAAACGAACAAATGCCAATATATTCTATCCTACACTAATGTTATTTAACGAACGTCCCTTCCATCTGCAGTGGCAAGAAAATATGTATTAAGTAAACATGTGCAAGTAGGGGATCCCACCAGACAATGGACAAGGATTCCATCCATAAGGTAAGAAACACCTTACGTTATAAACTTACCTGCACTTCTCCACAAATAATGTTTAAAGCAGATCTGTCAGATCTTTTCCCACATCCTATATTTGTGGTCAATACACTAATTCAACTCATGTACTGGTCTTTAAAACAAGCAATGTTTGTGTTTTGTGTTTACCATGGAAACATCTATTTCAGATTTCTGTCCTAAGGATCTGCATGATTTAGTCCCCCCAGTTAAGTTGTTGTTTGGTTCATGCAGACATTTTAAGTGGGGTTGGGGAGTATGATGGTCACTTGAGGACAGCAAATAGATTAGGTAATGGTATTTGTGGCATATGCAGACACAGATGCCTCCCTGAGGTAAACCTTTATCTCTAATAAAAAAAAACCAAAAAGTACAATGTATGTATATTTTAACAAATAAATACACAATTGTGTAAAAAACAATTTGGTCCAAACCGATAACTCCTATGTTTTGCTCATTTGTTGCATTTAAGTGCATTTAACTAATTTTAATATAAGACAAAGACAACGCAGGTAAATACAAAATGCAGCTTTTAAATTATAATTTCATTTATTAAAAATAAAGAGTTAATCAAAACCTATATCCCCTGTTACCTACTGGTCACAACAGGGTAGGCCTCCATCTGGCTCAACCTGGCAGGTCCTTCTGCCACATTGACAGAGGAGACCCTCTTGCGGTTCCATGCGGCCAACCCTTCTGCTGCACCGATGAGGGAGACCTCCAGGGAGTGTCCCACGATGTCCGGTGGATCCTTTTCCTGCCTCCTTCAGCTAGAGTGGCCGGCTGCCTGTCTTAGTGTGTTCTATTGCTACTTTGTTCCTATGTTTGACTGGCTAGACTCTGACTGTCCTGAATTTCGCCTACCTGACATCGATTTATTACTCAGTTATTCTGAACTCTGGCTCCCTGGTGTCGGCTTGTTGTATGGCTTCCCTGAGTATCGTCTCCATGCTCAAACCCAAAAGGCTCAAACGGAAGGGGAACCAGTTGAGGGTGAATAACTCTTCTGAGACCAATGGGCTTTCACCTGTGGCGTGCACCAGCTTCTCCTCTACTATGAGGTGCATGACATCACCCACGTGAAAAACTAATTGGCCCCAAAACCTAATAACTGGTTGTTCTACCCTAGGCAGCAACAACTGCAATTAAATATTTGTGATAACTGGCAATGAGTCTTTTACATCGCTGTGGAGGAATTTTGGACCACATTGGAGGGTTTTCGAGCATGAACTGCCTTTTTAAGGTCATGCCACAGCATTTCGATTGGAGTCAGGACTGTGACTAGACCACTTCAAAATCGTATTTTTTTTTCTTTTGAGCCATTTATAAGTGGACTTACTTATGTGCTTCAGATCATTGTCCTGCTGCATTACCCAACTGAGCTTTAGGTCATAAACCGTTAGCCGCACATTCTCCTTCAGGACTTAACTGTTCCACCAATCAGGGGCCTAACTAGAAACCACAAGGCCCTGGTGCAAAAATTGCCCAGAGGCCCCAACTTCACCAAGCAACACTTCCGACATTGCAACATTTGCCCCAAGCAGCTTACCCGTGTCATGCTAACCCCCAAATTCTCTACTGTACAATTGTTGTCCCCTAAGAGTTGGTCTTTGTTGCCCTCAAACAGCTTATTAGTGCCTTCTCTGCACCTTGCAATATACGCCTCTGCCTCTGGCACATATATGTAAACACAATTACAGAAATGTACACATGCTTACGCACATATACATGCTTACACATACTCATGCTCACTAACACACATGTACACACTCAATATAACTTAATTCTCACACACAAACACAATTATACACTCAGGGTAACACACACACTCCATCTCACACCACTTACACATACATGCTCACACACAAACACTTACACATGCACATCTATGCTAACACACAAACATCTACACATTCATGCTTGTACATACAAACCCTTTCACATACAGATTCATGTTAACACATACTTATACATACACATTAATGCTGACATACACCTATACGTAGACATTTTTACTGACATACAGTTATACATAGACATTCATGCTCACATACAAATTAATGCTCACATACATGCAAACATACATACCCATCTGCATTATTTTGGCCTCTCGTGCACTTCAGGAACACCAAAAATCTGCAGGGGTGCAATGTAATAAATCTCTGGTTGCCATATTGAACACTCTGTGATCAGTAAAATACCAAAAATATAGAGGGCGTGGTCTGACCTCTGAGGAAGATGGCTGCTTAGGCTTTGAGCTCCGCTATTCCTCTCCGCCTAAACCAGCTTTCAGTGTTCTCTTTTTGTTTTTTTTTCTGTTATGGGGAAGCACAATCGGCTCCCCGGGACTCCCCGGTCCCAACCTCCGAGAGACAAGGCTGCACTTACCTCGGTTCGGAAGTTTTTCCAGGGCTCTGCTGATCCCGAATCCGGAGACCCACATGCCAAGATGGCGCCTTCTCCCGCCAGCTCCCACGAGGACTGTGTGGACGACAATATTTCAGAGGCCTCTCATCCCGACGATCCAGCTCTGCGGCAGGTCCTGAAACTTTTGCCTACGAAGGATGAAATGATACCGCTCATTGAACGGGCTACTCAGGGCATACGGGACACGCTCTCCGAAATTCGCTCGGATGTCCGTCAACTGGGTGACCGTGTGGCAGCCACAGAGGAGGACACTTCTCGTATTATGGGTACGGTTGATTTATTGTCGAAACGAACATCGTCTCATGCCGACCTTATCAGGATGCTCTCCCGACGCTTGGAGGACCTGGATAATAGAGGCCGTCGGAACAACCTCCGGATCCGGGGGATTCCGGAGTCGGTCCCCCCGGAGGACATTGCTTCTACTCTCCAAACACTATTTAATGAGATTCTACAAAGGCCGCCTGACGCTGTGGTTAAATTGGATAGAGCTCATCGGGCCATCAGACCGCGAGGTGACCCTGGCGGCCCTCCGCGTGATATTATTTGCAGGCTACACGATTATCCGCTCAAGGAACAGATCATCCGTAAGTGCCGCTTTGCTTCCTCCATCAAGTGGCAGGACTCGCCTGTGTCCGTTTACCCGGACTTATCTCCGATCACGCTACATACTCGCCGGGTCCTGAAACCGGTTACTGCAGCTCTACGGGAGGCCTCCATCCCTTACCAATGGGGCTTTCCTTTTGCGCTGATAGTGCGCAGGGACTCTGACACCTACATCATCCGTCAGGCTGCTGATGTTCCTTCGTTCCTGGAGTCGCTGGGGCTGCCTAAGATCTCCGTCCCCGACTGGGAAGACTCCTTCGAGCCACCCCCTCCTCTCCGGGATTCGTCGGCTGAATGGTCTCCTCGACCCCAGCGCCGCAAACGCCAGAAGACACCTCCGTAGTAACTATGCAATATGCTTACCTCTTTTTTCTTCGTCGCTTTATGATTTTTCGCTGTCGTCGTTTTGCGGACCTTTTTATTTTTTCGGGAGACTCTGAGGCACCGGTTTGTTGCATAATGTTGCTGCGGTGCCACTTGGAACCTCGTCCATCCACCTCACTGGGGCAACTCGGCTGTTCCTCCTATGCACACATCGCTCACCTCGTCTCATCTACCTGTTCGTGGCTCCCGTTCGACCGTTCTGCGGACCCCACCTGGCTGCGGTGTCGTTGCCTTGGGACTTGCTTCTTGGGACATTGCGATGCCATTACATATCCTTTATTGGATTACTGTCCTAGGTATTTGTGTGTGTTATGTTATATTGTTTGGCCCGCTCCGGTGTACCTCATATGATTGTTACCTATGCATTTGATATCTGTGCGGGTGCCCGTGCTCGTTCCCTTCGCTTAGCCCAGGGCTGCTAGCGGGGCTCGCAGGTTTCCCACTTTTTCTCCACTGTCGCCTTTGGGCGCTCCGTTTACACGACTCTTTTACACTTACACTTACACTTTATGACGACACCCCCCCCTTTTGTTACACGCACACACACTGCATTGTTCGGTTGCCTTCGCATATTTTGGCGTCCTTGGCGCTCTGTTTATTGTCCTGCAGTGACTCTCTGTTACTGTTCCCCTAGACACTGATTGACACTGATTGCCAATTTTTCTTTTTTGTTTTACGTTATCATATGGCGGAGAGGTGGCGGGCTCGTGCCTGGGCCTTTCTGTTCTTGCTCACCAATATGTTTTATGTCTGCTGTATTATCTTATCGGATCTCCCCCACCAGAGCCCACCCTCTTGTCCTTCTGGGATGGGTTGTGGTTTTTTTACCGCTCGGCAGGTCCATTGGCTCACTATTGGATGCTTCGGCATCGGGCTGCTGTTTTGCCCTGTTATGTTCTTTTTTGTGTTTTGTTTTTTCTTTTGGTTTTTCTGTTTTTTGGCGAGATTTCTGTCCGGTGGAGTGTGTGTTGTCTACTGCTGCACTGTCTGCTGTACTGCCCATGGCCGTTGATTCACTTCGTATCACTTCCCTTAATGTTAGGGGTTTAAATAAACCACAGCAGCGTTCCAAACTGCTATATCTGTTAC
The DNA here is from genome assembly GCF_027358695.1 of Spea bombifrons. Classification (NCBI taxonomy): domain Eukaryota; kingdom Metazoa; phylum Chordata; class Amphibia; order Anura; family Pelobatidae; genus Spea; species Spea bombifrons. Next base: position 26,939,149 of record NC_071088.1, on the reverse strand, counting down.
GATCATTGAAAACCCATGTTGCCTTTATTCAAGAAACCCATTTTCTGAGCACTAAGCAACCTAAATTGTCCAACCACCTTTACAATACTGCCTATTTTGCAAGCTCTCCCTCGACTAAGACCAAGGGGGTGGCGATACTGATTCATAAGACGGTCCCCTTTCAATGTTCTGATGTTTACAGGGATCCGGAGGGCAGATATTTGTTCCTGAAGGGGTTCCTAGGTACCCACAAAATCACCTTTGCTACTGTATACGCCCCTAATAAGGACCAGGCCCCCTTTCTGGCGAAAGTTCTCTCTCAATTGGCCCCTTACCAGGAAGGCATCACGGTCTTCGGGGGGGACCTGAATATGGTCATGGATCCGAGATTGGATTGTTCCGTTGGTACATCCCACATACCTTATGCTAAAATTAAACGGGTAAAGCGCTCACTATTATTTAACCAATTGGCAGACTCCTGGAGGTCTCAAAACCCTACTGCACGTGACTATACGTTTTACTCCCCGCCTCACGATAGGTATTCGCGGATTGACGCTCTCTATTTGTCACATCATCACCTCTCGTATTTACATCCGCTTCTATTGGCACCTGCACTCTAGGGGATCACTCTCCTGTGCATTTGGTGTTACGCCTGCCGCCCTCTCCCCCCACACATTTTAATTGGCGTCTTAATGAAAATTTACTCAGTAATCCACAGTATGTCGCAGACTTCACTGGCCACTTAACTCAGTTTTTTCGCGAAAATATTGTGGATGATACTCCGGTTCATACGCTTTGGGAGGCCCATAAGGCCGTCATAAGGGGTCGCTTCATCCAGCTGGGTGCCAGGTTGAAACGTGCTAGCCAGGCGTCAATGGTTGCTTTGTCGCGTCAAATTGCTGAACTCGAATTGCGCCATAAATCCACCATGGCCCCCGAGTTGATGGATCAGCTCGGGGTCTTGCGATCCCGGTTGTCCGATCTGCTCGACACTCGGGTTCGTAGGAATTTCCTTCTCACCCGCAGTAAGTTTTTTGAACTCGGGGACAAGCCGGGTAAGCTTTTGGCGCGTGCTTTGCGGGCCAAGCGCTCGGCCTCTCACATACATAAAATTCGGGATTCATCTGGATCCCTTCATTACGAGTCTACGAAAATTGCTAAATGTTTTCATGATTTTTATAGCAAATTATACAACCTCCCTTCGCCTCCGGGGCCCGGTTCTGCACGTGAGGAGCTTATTGATTCTTATCTGGCTAAACACCTCCGTCGTCGGCTGTCCCAGGCCGATAGGCTTGCTCTGGACGCACCCGTAACCCTCGATGAGATTTCGGCGGCACTTCGGTCCCTCCCTGGGGGTAAATGCCCTGGCCCGGATGGCTTTACGCCTGTTTATTATCGGAAGTTTCTCCCGGTTCTGGGCCCTCATATGGTGTCTCTCTTCTCCGCGTTAGCGAGAGGCGGCCCACTGGATCCCCATACTAATGCCGCCCATGTGACGGTCCTTCCCAAACCCGGTAAGGACGCCGAATTGTGCGGCAGTTACAGACCCATCTCCCTCATAAACACTGACCTGAAGATTCTGGCGAAGGTCCTGGCGATTCGGTTGCAGCCTTTTGTTCCGTCCCTTATTCACGGGGACCAGGTCGGTTTCGTTCCTGGGAGGGAGGCCAGGGACAACGTGATTAAAATTGTCAATCTTCTCGCCTGGTCTCATCATCGCCGACTCCCCTTGCTGCTGGTGTCCATGGACGCGGAGAAGGCGTTTGATAGGGTCTCTTGGCCCTTTCTTTTTCGCCTTCTCTCCGCTGTGGGGCTCGGTCCGGGGTTTGTACGGATGGTGAGGGCTATGTACACTGACTCTTCGGCCTATGTGCGGGTCAATGGGACTTTATCGGAGAGGATTCCCCTGTCCAATGGTACCCGGCAGGGATGCCCCCTATCCCCGTTGTTGTTCATCATGATGTTAGAGCCCCTGGCTAATGCGCTCCGGGCTAACCCACTAGTCAAGGGCATACGGGTGGGGGACGAGGTACATAAGTTGGCCATATACGCCGATGACATGATGTGTACGGTTACTGACCCTTTGGTTTCTGTTCCACACATTGTCGCAGAATTGGACACCTTCCGTTCCCTCGCCAACTATAAAATTAATATCCAAAAATCCGAGGTTTTGGGTCTTTATGTTGACCCTGCCCTCCGTGCTCGGCTCTCCCGTGACCACCCCTTTCGCTGGGTTGACGACTCCATTACTTATCTGGGTGTCCAAATCACTGCCGACCCCTCGGACCTCTTCTCCCGGAACTACCTTCCCCTCCTTTCTAGTATCTCCGCTGACTTACTTCGGTGGTCATACACTCATGTATCATGGTTCGGTAGAATGGGAGTCATCAAAATGAATGTTTTGCCGCGCCTTCTGTATCTCATCCAAGCCCTCCCTATTTTTGTGCCTCGTAGTTTCTTTAAGAGTTGCCGCAGGATCTTCGCCAGATATATTTGGTCTTCGGGAGCTCCTAGATTGGCCTTTCATCACCTGACCAGACCCAAGGTGGCTGGGGGAATGGGTCTACCCGACGTGGAGGGTTATTGGATTGCTTCACACTTAAGGAGGGTGGTGGAGTGGTCGCACGGTAGGGGGGGCCCCTGGCTTCCGATGGAGGCTGCTCTGTTTTCCCATCATATTTCGGCGATACCATGGCTGCCTTCTAAATTTGCAGTCCCGCTGTTTCGGGCACACCCCACAGTCGCGCCGACGCTTGGGGTCCTTAGACGCTTGCAGGACGCTCATGCCCTGCTGGGCCCCCCTGGCCCTATGACCCCGATCTCTCATAATCCTGAGTTCCCCTTGCCTGGTGGAGGGGCGGCGCTTCGCCCCTTCATGTCGCAGGGGGAAAAGATCCTCCGGGTCTCCAAGTTCTTGGGTGGTGGCAGGATACTCCCCTTGGAGCGTGTGCTTTCGGGCACTGCACCTACCTTTGGCCATAGATTTCTTTATCATCAGGTTAAACATTTTATTTTGTCCCTTTCCCCGCTTCCTTTGTTGGCTAGGTCCCTTACCCCTTTTGAGTCGCTTTGCGTCAGTGCGACCTTGCCTTCCCATCTACTCTCTACCGTTTACAAACTCTATATAGATACTCGTACCTCTACGAGGCCCTATTTCTTGGCTATGTGGGAGGGTGAGCTGGGCATCACTGTGGATGCAGAGGCCTGGGTCTGTGCTATTGCCCTCACGCACAGTTGCTCCATCTCCAGTAGGCTCCAGGAGTCTGCCTATAAACTTCTTACGCGCTGGTATAGGGTCCCCGTTGCAATCCATCTTTTCGCGGCTCACGTATCTCCCTTGTGCTGGAGGTGCGGCCTAGACAGGGGTACCTTTCGACACATTTGGTGGGATTGTTCATTAGTTAAGCCGTATTGGTCCATCATTCTCCGTGTGATACGCCATATAGAGCCCCCTGGTTTCTCCTTCGATCCGGCTTGTGTCCTTCTCCATATTCATGATGCTCCTGTTGGCTCCTACAAACGCTCTCTTACCATGCAACTGCTTAATGCTGCCAAGGTGGTTATACCCCGGTTTTGGAGGAAGGCTGAAACTCCGCCCGTTTCTGCCTGGTTGGCACGGGTTGGTTTCATCCACCAGATGGAGGGGCTAGTTATGTCATCCAGGGGCTTAGATTATAAACATGAGTTGAAATGGCTTCCATGGGAGTCCCTCATAACCTCCACTATCTTTCCTGCCCTGCTGACTAATTCCTCTGGGACGGTTTAGCCGGCCAGTTGCTACCCATGATTGTTGCGGGTGCCCCTTGCCCTGTGGTCCCTCCACGGGGGTTGTGAGTGTCTTCTCTCTACAGGTTTTCTGTCAGTGCTCCACCGGACTGGTTTCTGCGATCCTCGCCTTTGATTTTCTTTTCCTTATTTTGTTTTCGTTCGTTATACGGGCCTCATGTGCCTCTGTTTTATCTCAGTTTATGGCAAGGCGATGCTGTACGCTATGGATCTTTCTTTTCTTTGATACATGGTCTTTCCGTGTGATTGTCCCGATGTCGTCTCTCCACTGCTGACCGACTATTTTTGCCGCCTTCGTACGCTTTGCTATGTACTCTTTACACGATTTGTGTAGTTTGCATTGTGTCATGCTTGTACATGTATACCACACTGTCTGTTTCTTTTTATTGGTGCTTAATAAACTGAGATTTACTTAAAAATACCAAAAATATATAGAAATAAAAAAATATTAAATATTAAGTTAAAAAATAAATCAATATATAGTTATGTTTAAAATGGTAACAACTCCAGTGAAATCACCAAGACATTATAAGGGGAACCATCCAGTTCCAAAAATGTAAAAAAAAACTGTACTTTATCTGGTAGGGGTTAATATTTTACTTTAAACATTTAGAGGCCTCTGACTCAGCCTCAGATTTTGATGTTGGCCAGCTCACATCTGGTGATGTATCTGTGGCTGCTGGGTCCCCTGCCACAAGTAGTTGTGGCCGTGCTGCTGAGGAGAGAGTAATGCCTAATCGTTATAGGCAAGCTTTCACTGCAATTCCTGGAATCGATATTGATGTAACAGAATTTACTCTTTTGCTGCTATATCTAATTCTTTTTCAGCAAAGCAGCCATGGATGCTCATTGATCTGACAGAATTTCTTATATTCTGGGCACTAACAATGCTAATGAGCATCAGCTGGAGCACCAGCCCCATCTGTTGGTTAGGTAATGGTATGAAGTGTTGCTTAATTTTATGCATTTTAGCGAAAACAGGCTGAGCAACCCTATGGAGCACCTCCGGTTTGACAGGATGTATAAAATCCACCCAAATAGGACATGTGTGCAGAGTGACCAGATGTCAAAATGTGAACCTCTCAAATGGGGCCTTTAAGCCCCCAAACAACCTGACAGACTTATGGGGTAGTATCACTGTGCTCAGGAGATGTTGCTGAACATATATTGGGGTGTTGTTTGGCAATGAAATTTATCAGAAGCTGTGAATTCATACCTGAATGTGGGTGAAAAAACACAGACAAAGGCTGGTGCATGGAAAGCGTTACCACCATTTGAAAAACCCTAGGATATCTAACTGGATTAAATTCAATTGGTTGGCTTCAAAGATTTCCTAAATAGGACATGGGTCCAGGGTGAGCATATTAGAAGAAAAATGGTTTTAAAATAGCAATATGCTACTTGTACTTATTAGAATCCATTTAGCAGATTTTTTCACAAGTGTTTTTTTTAAAAAAAAATTAAAACAATCCGCCATATTTTATTATTTTGATAAAGAAAGCCCTTCTTGTCTTGAAAATAAACGATATATAATTTGTGTGCCAGGGTACACAAATTGAACAACAATCCTACCCTTAAGCCATTATATTAATTTTAATGCATTTGATACCTGTGTGGTCCCTTTAAATATTCATGCTGTTCCCCTTGTAACTACCTGGCAGGATTAACCAGAATGGGGGGGGTCATATGCATTTCTCCCTTCCTCTGCCCCTAGTATACTCCTTGTAGGAAAAAAGGGTAAATACCCAATGCCGAGCTCCAATAGCACAAATGAAATCACATAGGTCAAATAAATAGATAATCACAAACGGGAATAAAATGGATACAATAAACTTTCTTGATACAGTGTGTGTTTTATCATTCAGTCTTTGATGTGTCTTTTATCCTTAGTAGACTTTGTGCATTCATTTTACTGTAAACTTTATTTTTTAACAAAAATTGCCTGTTTCGTGTGTTCCTACAAATGGATGAAAACAAGGGAGATCCCTGACTAAACTAACGAAAAACAATGGCAAAAGTGTTGACAATTTGTTGGGATTCGCATTCGTCATCACATGTAGCTGCCATCACAAGCTGCTTTTGCGCTGCTATTAGCCGTTTTGGCGCTCCTTGATGGGGTGAAGTGGGAGGGACTGTGTGTAGGAGGGTACATATCAATGACTGATAGGTAGAAGTAAAACGGGGTGGTCTCATTGATTGTTCTGGCTGTGATTGATGAGTCCAACAACATGTGGGAGTTTTTTCTTACTTTTTTCACTCTGATGAATCAGCATTTACAAGTTGAAGGAACAAGCATTAAATATATGTGTGCTGACGCCATTTGAACTTGTCAGTAGCAGTTACAGACTGATGGGAGTTGGATTGTGAGGCAGTTTAGTTGATTAAGGCAGTTTCACATTTATGGTATTTGCCAAACCTGTTATTTGTGGACAGGTCAATTTTTTATTATCCTTCTATCATATAATTTATTAGTCTTAATTGATAAATAAATATTAAAATATTAAAAATCAATTCTTTAATATTGGGGAAACCCAGTCCTTCTCCATAGGGCTGCATGTGCCATGTGCCTATCGTCTGCCTGCCTGCCCGAGCCCAGCGCCCTACTACTGCTGCTGCTTCTCTCACAGTCCTTACTTTGGGGGAACTTTTTTAAAATTTCTATAATGAAAGGTGTCAGGGACCTCCTACTCCTTTGGGAACACCCCCGAATGTCATTTCCGAATCAATAAAGGCCCCCAATTTCCATCCGAGCCGAACGGCTGGGAAAACGAACATGCCAAAAATTAAACGCCAAAGTGACTTTTACACATAATTTATATCCAAAAACAAATTTTTCTCTGGAAAATAGGTAGATAGGCATGGTGATTGGTTAAACATGTTTTATAACCATTCCAATTCTCTACTTAACGTTGGATCTTCCTCTTTCAGTGCACATTTAAATAGTTCTGAAGCCTTGTTTCCTTTTTTTATGATCATGTCGACTAGACACCTAGCTTTGTCCGATGTCACCAAATTCTGTAGGGTTACCAGTTCTTTCTCTGCATCATTGATCACCTGCTCACTCAGCAGTCTGTCCAGGAGGCAGTTTATCACCGCTACATTCAGGCGATCAATGAGCTGTTTTCTCATTCGCTTTAGATCATCTAGGATAACAGAAATTAGATTATTTAGAGGAGTTTTCTATCCAGGGCAGGGCTGGCACATTCTGGCCTGAGGGGCAAGTAAAGCTAAGTGGCGCCATCAGCCCCTTGCCCCTGGTCTCTAACATCTGCACTGGCATATCTAATAACACTCCTACCTACACACGTCAACACACACATACTTACAGATACACTAACACACACACATGCTAAAACACACTCCCTCTCACATACATGCTCACACATATTCCTTCTAACACGCACACTCTAACATGCATACGCTTCTCCCGTCCTTCCCTCCCTCACACCCTTTATCTTTCTAGCTGCTGCACACACTGTATGGAGGTCAGCCCGCTTGCCCCTGTTTATGTCTATACGCAACAAAAAGTGAAATATTTACCTGCCATTTTCTATAGCTGTTTTGTATTGCTATTGGAAAGATCTGAAAAGAAAAAAAAAAAACATTGTAAACACTGTATTCCAAGGTGTTATTAATATTGAACCGGGACCACGTATCACACTATTGAGAACATAAATCTTTTAAACCTAAAGTATTACTCTGGAGAATATATGAATATGTTTGAAAAAATATCAAAAGTCATTTTTCCCCAGATGTATATTAATGGGGGATGGTATAGAAAATGGTTGTGGCACTACAATTGAAAGTTTGTAGAAAGTAGGAACACTTTTTTACTCCATTGTGTTTTGTATTGTGGATTAGCGATGAGGTTTTTTATAGTGTTGTTTTCATTTTTCTGATTATTGGTAAGAATATTCCTGCAGTGGAAACACGTTGATTTCAGTACAATGCTCCTTTCCAATCACAAATATTGAGGGTGTAAAGTAGGTGGCAAACAGCACAGCGTAGCCTATGAATTTACAAACAAACAAAGTCACATTTGTGATCCATTGTCCCTCCATAATTCCTCCTAATAAATGGGCTCTGGCGGAGAACTGGGGAATCAGTGCTGGCTGGTGGAGTTGCGCACCCCTGATCCGTTTCTGGGGTCCTTTACCCCAGTTTCCCCAGGGATGTTGCATCAAGAACTGACATAGAAACATATAATACATATAATTCTTGATCTTATCTTAGATTCATGAAAGCGTTATGCCTGTCCCATTCTTGTTTAAATTCTGTATTGGTTTCTACCACTCCTGATGGGAAGCTGATCTACCACCCTATCAGTAAGTAAAAGTCCCTTGCATTCACCATTTTGGTAGCTCTCCTCTGAACTCTCTCCAAGAAGTCAATATACTTATGGAGACTGGGTCTCCAGAACGAAATGCTGTAGCTGAAGTCTGACCGTGTGCTCTTTGAAGTTCTATTTACTCAAACCACAGAAGATAAGTGCAATCTAACAATGTATTTATGTATCCCATTCAAGTATTATAAACCATCCCATCATTAAATACATGTTACAGTCACATCCTCACATAAGTTTGATAATTAAAACATACAGATCTATTTTACTTTCCTTCCTGTACGGTCTTACCTTCACCGTTTCCTCGAAAAAATGAACATTTCCGGGTGAGAGCATTTTATGTTCCTTGTGTTTTTCTTCACAAATGGTAATGGTCATCCATCGCCATCTACTGCAAAATATGTCTCACTGCACGTATACAGAGTATTGCAGATAAAATAAAATGTACGGAGTGGTTTGTACATCTGCCAATTCCTGAGGACCATTAGGTATTGTTATGGATTATTGGAGCATAGTAATATGGTGGCTGGAGAAAACCACTCCAGTTAGGGCAATACATCTGTCACTGTTTTTGCAGCACGGTCCAGTCTTTAGGTACTTGGTTGAGGTGACCGTTTTCTTACATTGAAGTAAGGTAAACACAACCTTCTTAGATAGTCCCTTTTGAACTAGAAGGTCACCTTCAGAAACCTTGCTGTCAGTTTTAAACTCTGAGTATCTGTATGTGATACTGGACCTTACGTTATAAGATCTGGGCAAATGAGGAAAAGGTTACACCTGAGACTCCTGATCAGTTCTGAGTACCAGATTCCCCTTGTCCAGCCTGGGGCAATCACAATAACTGAAGCCCTATCCCTTGGTATCTTCTGAACCACCCAATCAGAGGGGGAAATATAGAGTGTGATTCCAGGTCTGCAAAGAGGCCTCTAACGCAACTGGATTCTCTGGTGCTCAGGATCCCAGCATATAGACAGCTGTCAGAACTGACTTTCAGCTTTGTACAACTATTTCTGCCCACCGACGCAAAGGTTTAATTAGGCTGCAACTCCTCTAGCCTCTTTGGATGTTTAGGTATGCCATGCCTGTCCTGTTGTCCGAGCAAATTCTGATTACTTTCCCTCTGATTGTCTTCTGCCAAAACTTTAGGGCTCTACATACATCTTGAAGCACTCTGTAATTGGACAAACACGCCTGCTCTTCCTTGAACCAGTTTCCATGGGTCACTTCTCCCTCTACATGAGCTCTCAAACCTGTCGAGCTGGCATCTGTTGTAATGGTGTAGTCTACTAGGGGACTCCATGAAAGTTCTTTCCCTAGCTTCTCGATTCTGAGCCACCATCTTAAGGAAAGAATAACTCTTCTGGGGAGCGGGATGGATTTGTCCACAACATGTGGATTTCTTTGTTAGCAAAAAGTGTTGAAGAGGTCAGCATGGGCTAGAGCCCAAGTAAACACATATCTTGCGGAGATCATTTTCCCTAGGGTTCTTATGATCTGCCATAATGAAACTCTTCCCCGTTTGCAGAGCAAGAGGACACTCTCTTGACTTCTGTCTCCCTTTTCCACAGAAGATTCTAAAACATGGCCCAGAAACTCCTGTCTCTGACACAGCCGTAGGGCAGACGTCTGAGGGTTGCGTCTGAGTATGTGCCACCTTCTAAGAAGGTTGACTGAAGATATGATCAGCAACCAATCTTCTAGATGTGGTACTATTGAAATACAGAGCCTTCTTAAGTAGTTGACCACCACTATGAGTACTGTGGTGTAGACACAAGGAGCCAATGCAAGACCAAATGGTAGGGCCTGGAGTTGCTCTAAGGAGTAGGTATAGCTGCTCTGAGAAACTGTTGGTTGCATCGGATAAATAGATATATGAGGGTATGCATCTAAAAAGTCTAATGTAGCCATGTAAACCCCACAAAGCAACATAAATAGAGTTGATTTCACAGTCTTTATCTTGAAGTGGATGTAGGACATGTAGCAATTCAGAAACCTTAAATCTATGATGAGCCTCAGTTTCCCCAACATTCCCCAAAAATACAATCCCTTGCCTTGACCTTTGGGTGGTACAGGAATGATCACATTCTTGTTCAAGAATGATTGCACCATTGAAGTTAGAGCTAACTGTCGGGCTCTGGAGCTTGGATAGATAGAGATTATAAAATGAGGAGGGGGGCTTTGCCTGAATTTCCATACTGTAACCTTGAGTGATGATGTGTAAGACCCAGGTGTCTGAAGTAATCTTCTTCCAGTCCTCCAAGAAGAAAGTGAGAGGGACCCCTACTTGGAAGAACTAACATCAGAACTTACAAAAGATGTTCCCGTCACCACCTCTCCCCACTTCCATGAGCTTCAAGTCCCCTTGATGCATAGGGCTTACCTCTGGAAGATCTTGAGCAGGGCAGATCTTCTTGAACCCAGAAGCCACAAAAGGAGAGACTCTTTTTAGGAAACTTTTTTTCTGGGGCAGCCACAAGCCCCTATGAGCCAGAATGGTTAGAGCATGGGGCCTGGCTGTCATGCTTAGATTTTCAATAGCAGCATCACAGAGAAAATCGAATGCAGAGGCAACGATCAAGACATTTCTGGAAAGGTCTCTTTCTAAAGCTTTAGCTGTTAAGTCTTCTTGGGTCTTCGAGGCAGTACAAGGTTGGATGTTGGAAGAAATATCCACAAAAGCCTTCCAAAGGCCACCTTCTGCTTTCTTGTCCATGTGGTCAGAAAAATGGGCAGCATCCTCCACTGGAAGTACAGTTCTTTTGGAGACATTAGCTACCGCTGGGTCCACCTTAGGAAGGACCCACAGGGTGGAGTGATCCCTGAAAGGGGAAGAGCTTCTTCACTCTTTTTATATATGCTCAACTTCCATTTCCATAGAATTTTTCCATTCTTCCTTAATGATGTTAGCCAGGGTCTCGTGTAAAGGAAATAACTTAGATTTCCTGGAGTAACCCTGGAAAAGGTCTACACCCTTAGTTTCAAGCTTAGGTCCAGTCAAGTTTAACATTATCTTGACTGCAGACCCTAACTTGACCAAAATGGGATCCATAGGTAAGAAGTAAGATTGGTCTCTTTCTTCAGATGAGAGATTCTCTTAGGACAGCAACTCCTGCTCCGAGCTTGATGAGGGTTCCCCTTCATAGGCATAGAGGGTGAGTGCTTCTTCTCCTTAACTGGAGGTTGAAGATTGGGCAAGCTTTTCAGCTGAAGGAGCGCAGCCTGCATTTCAAAGCTCATCCAGTTCATAAAGTTTTTCATTTCATTTGCCAACTCCTTGGCCCACACACGAGGAACCGAGGATCTTGTAAGGTCTCCTTACAAACAGAACAAGCCATATGCTTAGTCTTGGCAGAGGCTTTTTAGAAATGTGCGCTGGCAAGCAAGACATTTTACAGGCTCAGAGGGGTTAAGAGGAACCTGCTACAACAATATCCCCCAAAGAAATAAAACTATTAACTCACTCATGTAGCTGCCCGCTTCTCTGCTCAGTACAGATACACCTCATCTCATGACTAACAAGCTGTCTCTACGGTTACCTGTTAATCAGCCAGCCCCTTCTATGCAGTGCTCTGGCTATTTTGCTGCTAAGGTTCAGCATCTATCTGCCCTTGCATGGTCTCTGACTGCTTTGTGCCTTCTCCATTAGACTGTGATTTCTCTGTGTATGATCCTGGCCTAGCCGACTTCCTTTCTCTTGATCCTGATCCTGATTTGTCCGACTACCCGTTCCGGATGTTTTTTTAATAAAGGGGACTTAACGACACGCATCCCCTCATTCTGGTTTGTGGTACCTGACAAGCAGCAGTGAAAAAAAAGTAGGCAAAGTATCCAACTCTAGTAAGCAGTATAAAAAGCTTACAATGGTCAAAGCAACAGCCAACAACTGCAAAGAGCCTTACCAGCATTCTGAAATTTAAATTTGGTAACAAAATCTCTGAACTACTGTGTCTTGTATTGCCCTGGATGTTGCCGAAGAGGAAGAAACACCAGTGATCTGTTGCTCCTTGTTTAGCCAGGAAAATCTGCTGCCTTACTATGCTCATCTAGTGGGCTAGTAGTACGGAGCAGGTTCTCTTTCCCCATGGGAGGAGGCTTCTCTAAGTAATTGCTGCCAGGTATGGCAAGGGAAAAGGCCTTCCCCACACTGGTTCCAAGTTCAGAGCACACAAGTGACCAAAATGTCTTTGTATGCTGTAGAATTAACATTACTCTTCACTGGAACGAAGAGGCCCTGAAATACAGCCCCAGGCCATTATACCGCCTCTACCAAACTTTACAGAAGGAACTATGCATTCCCGCCAAACCCAGATTCACCCATCAGACTCCCAGAATGTGATTCATCACTGCGGAGTACAGTGTGCTTTACACCGCTTTAGCCGACGCTTGTCATTATGCATAGTGATCTTGCATAATGCGTTTGGAACTCTGTATTGAGTGATGCTACAGAGAACAGGGAATTTTTAAATGCTACATCCTTCAGCACTCGGCTTTATGGCTCAACTGTTACTACTAGGCGCTTCCATTTCACAATCTGACAAACTGACTTGTGGCATCCCATGACAGTGTCATGTTTAAAGTCACTTTGCTCTTCAGTACGACCTTACTACTGCCAGTGTCCATCTATGGAGATGTTAGCAATTGGTGTGGCTGATATTTATCCCTATAGCTGGTGGAGGGTTGTAATCTTGTCAACATGTCATTTGTTATATTTATTTACATACAGAATGTTCATTGTCAGTTTGTCTTTGAACCATATATGTTAACAATTTCAGTTAGCATTAATAAACAGTCACCGACAATAACACAGAGGGGGTCTTGCAGTGCCCACTCTTGACCCCATAGCAGCTATGGAAGGAAGATTCACAGCCCACATGCATGTTCCGAAGGCAGGAAGCGTCTTGCAACCTACACCTCACAAGACCAGTAACACCCACAGTAGCCACATAGAACCATAGCGTGTATTTGTATTAGAACGGGACTACAGAGTTTCACAATACGGATTATGGCTGGATCCAGTCAAGCAACCGACGTCCTTCAATATTTAATGAAAAAGACTCATTATAGCAAAACATTAACACGGGAACAATATAGTGATCAGCGCCCAGGAGTTCACCACCTCATTTCCCATGATGACATCATGTTAAAGTGACTACGCTGTTCACTTCTCTTCCTTCCAAGTCATATACATGAATAACCATACAATACCAAGTGTAAACAATAAATTGAGACACTCTTAGTTTAAGTATTTATTTGAAGTGTTACACCTTTACAGCACATTTCATGTTGTACACAATATAATTTCACAGAGATGTATCCTGTTTTGATTTTGCATTTGATTGATCAAACCGTATTTTATCCAAGGTACAAACCAGGTGTAGTCCTGCCTTTCCCAAACGCCCTGCTCCAGGGGACAGCGATAAACATACACATAATGCATTTTTCCACAGGACAGATTATTCTGGAATATTTTTCCATGAACATTTCCACAACACAATAAGATGTCCATCTGGGAAGGGATCTTGAACGGTGCTATGGTAGAGGCAGCTGTAACATGAATTTAGGAGTTTTCTGGTGGTGCTACAATAACCCTCTTCAAATTAGACATACGAATGCTTTGAACAAAGCCCTCTGAATGCCAGCAGATGGTCATGGCATTCACGGTCACTCAAATCTAGAATTCATTCCAGACCTAGCCCTCGGTAAATGAGAATGAATTCCTTAAAGTGAAAATATATCCTATAAATCAATTTGGTCAAAAGGCTATTTTTGGCACATACAATATTAATGGTAATCCTTAATTAAAGGGAATAATCAGAGTTCTTTTTTGAATATACGGAGGTCTCAAGTCAGAATAGGCTAGATTATCACTGGAACTGGAGGCATAGCACCTCGCTATAAACATGCGTTTCCCATGATAATGCAAGTAGCCACTCCTTGTTTACTTATTCAAACCTGTTACAGAACTGGATGACATCCAAACGTTAGACCATCTTGGAATAAAGTATTACAGCGTCTCTTATCAGTTAACCTCAAATCCTGCTACCTCCATTAATGATTATGCATGGACACCCGACAGTCTGTCACAAGCTGGTTTAAACAAAAATTACAGACCTCCCCACCAGCACTTTGAGGCCTTTTTACTATAGCGGTGTTACAACTTCTTGACTTCATTATACATTATGAAGGGCCAACCTGGGAGCTTCTGCTGCAGGACGAGTTTGGCTGGGCCCGGATAATGTAGTTTATTATACATGTATTTGCTCCCCAACATCTGAAGATTTAATGGTTTTATCACCTGCTGTGTGGAGTTATTGTAATGTAATAAACACATTAAATTATACAGGGCCAGGTCAGCACTTCTTCCTGGAGAACCTGCCAGTGCTGGCCCTTCATGATGAATAGTGAATTGATGGAGCTGAAACTACAACTCTACTTGTGCCGAAATTGAACATGTAATGATTAATCTTATAATGTGTTATTACAAGGTATATATTTTCCCTTTACTCATGCTTTAATAAAGAAATCTCAATTCATTGATGTTCTGGAATCCAATCTCATGGGTCTCAAGGTTAGCATACCTCTAAATGGATAGCATCAACAAGATTAAAACTACTCCCAGGAAGCAGCCATGCAATTCATTTGAGGACATACTGCCTAATAAATGTTCTACTACACTGAAGAGTAATGTACCAAGAATAGAAAGCAGACTGGTAGATTAGGGACTGCATAGAAATAATTATGAGTAGCTTCTGGAAGGACTTGCAACAAGTGATCATGACGAACAATCCATTGCTCGTACAAAAGGCAGCACAGAGCAGTCGGACCGATGACAAACGAAGATGATCGCCTGTTAAGCGGATGGAGATGCCGCCCGTCTTGCCGCCACATTTATAATTTGGCTTATTCCAAGTAGAAGAAAACAAATACTACCCTTATGTGAGAGTGCCAATCACCTACAATCGGCTTAGCTTCTTAAGACAGGTGATACTACAGAGCTAGCAGTAACCAGCTATTTACATACATGTGCCACAAGGACTTAGGACATGACATGGCTGATCAATGCAAAAAGTGGCACTACACAGAGAGAGTAAAAACAAAAGCAATTTAACCAGCACCACAAAACCCTTTTGGTATCAATGTTCTGTCCCTTGTCTGGGTTACATAGCTTAAGTGCACAAAAATTCAAATAGCAGCATTTAAATGATGCCCACCCAAAGAAAAGGGAAAATACAAAAAAAACAAAAACTATGACTTCAAGTTCCACTTGATACTTTGTCAGTTGGGAATCAAGTTTTATAGATCAGGAGCGAATATGGCCAATGAGATACAAACACAGGTAACAAACAAAAAGAAGGAATATTTACAGACACGCACATGAAAAGTTCTAGGTAGAGGGGAGTGGTATTCTTGAGTGCCAGGGGACAGAATTCAATTTCTCCTGCACCCCCTGGTGTACTAAAAGGAAACATTAAAGCTCCTCCAGACAAATAAATGGGAACGCAAGCAAATGAGAAAGCTCCCATATTCAACACTTTTGCTGCCAAAAGAAGAGTTCAACACATTGCATCAGTTTTTCTGGCAACAAAGGGGTTAATATTCACAGTTTTGGTGCACTCAAATTGGCCTAGTATTTACATGTAAACCCAGCATGTGTGCTTGAATGATCGTTCTAAAATACACATTGTCACATTTGAAGCAAAGCCATATGACAGCGCCATAGCTTGGGACACAGCGGAAACCTTTAAACCACTCTTTCTGCGTACAGGAGACCCAAGACAGCAGGAGATGATCAGCGGAACTGGGCCTTCTCCTCCGATCCAATTCCATTCAACAAATAAACATTAGCCAGCGTCTTAGCTTGCTTTTAGAAGTC
Source organism: Spea bombifrons (assembly GCF_027358695.1). NCBI lineage: Eukaryota > Metazoa > Chordata > Amphibia > Anura > Pelobatidae > Spea > Spea bombifrons. The sequence continues at coordinate 26,923,169 of NC_071088.1, read as the reverse complement.
TTTTGCTGGACCATCAAACAGTGCAAATTAACCCCACAGGGGCCGCAAGCCCTGCCACCCTAAAGGGTTAAAATACAACTCTGTCTGACCTCGGCCATTAGAACCCACATTAAATTAGTTCTATATTAGTGGTGAGCGATCACTTCCTATTGGTAGGATATAGCAGGGATTAGGGGAATAAGGGTACGCCATGTATCCTACAAATTAGATGACAGGAACAGGTCTGTCCGTGTGCAGCATTACAAAGGAGACACAGGCCACTGTGCTGCTCATTACTGAATTCTCCCAGGCATGTAACGTTACAGCCGTAGGCTCGCCATCCCATCAGAGCCTCGTTTCAGCTGCGAGGAACACAAGGAGGAGCAAAGCCGGGTTCTCATCCGGCGTTCAGCTAGATGCCGCAGCTAAAGGTTTCTTCAGTTGCTGAGACATCAGCTCCCTCGCACGTGTGACTTGGATGTGATCGTAGCAGGTGTTACACACCAAAACTGGGTCATACAGCTGCTGGTCAGGAATAGGGAGCTTCAAATGGCAGCAACCGGCGCAGAACACGTTGCCACAATTTCTGCAAGAAGAAAATTCCAGTCAGACCAGCACTTACTCACAATTATAAAGTTACAGCAACGCAACCAGTTTGAAACTGTGCATCGACATGACCAAAGCAGAGATGGAACCTGCAGCTTCTTTTAGTTGTAATAACATCCATACAGTTACCTGTCCTGCTATTTAATTCCCTTAACATGTCTGCTAAGCTGTGTGTATTTCAGAGGTTTGAGGTCATGAAGCAGGAGAGGCCTATGTAAACACATTCTCATCCAGAAAGCCTAAAATTGTGTTTAGATTTTTTTTTTTGTTCTCCAAATTATTGGCCAAGTTATAATAAAAATACAAGACAGCACAGAAAGAAATATATGAAGGAGATGATTTACCTGCAGTGATGCCTGCGTTTTGCTAACCAGAATTCACAGTCACAGTTAAAGCAATGTGAAGCCATGTGGTCCGGAACCCATCTTGTGACCTAAAAAAGCAAAAAAAAAAACAGTGTTCTCAAGATCGATTTCTAAAATAAAGTATAGGTTAAGAGTGGGGCTTTTCACTTACACTTTGCTACACTTGCCATTTACTAAAAATAAAAAAATAGAAACTACAGGGGGACGTAGGATACAGTTGGTTTTTTGCCTGCTCATCAATCATGGATGAAAAAGCTATCCAGACAACCTTGGTTTTGCAGAATGAGTTTCTTGAAACAAGTCTACATGGTGTCACGGACTATTGGTGATCTCTGTGTAGCTGAAAAGGACCACGGCAAGCCAACCATTAGGAAAATTCTACAAGAGGGCAAATACATGCAAGCAATAGAACTGCATCTTCTGCCTTCTTTGGAGCTTGAGAAGCGGCAGGGAGTTACTGTTCTCAACAATGAGCGGTTACCATTTTTAGTATTATTTCATATTATTACAAATGACCGCATTGCCATAATTACCTCCGTCTCCTTTTTATCGACAGGCTCCCAGCTAGCTTCAGAAAGTCTGTCTTCACTTTTATCAGAGTAGAGATCATCCATATCGCTGCCATCGGACTCTTTCACACATGTCTACCATTGACAGAATAGTTGGATAATTAAGAAAAGTTTTGCATGCAATAATGAACACACACAGTACACTTAGCATATACATTGTTATAGTATTCCTTGTTAGAATGGTATGTGATTTTATTAAACAGCTACGCAGAAACCATTCTGTACAATGAAATCATTTCACAAAAATATATGGCCACGAGTATCTTCACCTGCTAAGGCACCTTATAAACGGCTGAATGTAAATACTACGTTTATACTAACGGAACATACTAATCAAAAGCCTCTCTCATAACATAACATTATATATATCTGAACTACACCACTCCTAATGTGCATCTTTCACACACATTTCTGACTTTGCATTTGATGATGGATGAACAAGTGAGACTTGCCATGAAAAAAGGGCTAAGAAAGAGACATTTTAGCAATTAAGGATATTTGTATTATGTTTGATCATATTTCACGTGTTGGTTTTGCTAGAATAAATGCATATCTTACCCTAACAGCCTAGATCAATACCAGAACTGCTCTTTTTAACCCTGGAAATTATTTTCACGTGAAATCAAAGATCTTAAGGGTATTAAAGTATTGTATTATAGTACATAACAACAGTAACAAGTAGAAAGTTTGCTCATAGAACTTACAAAGTCATCTTCATAGTCGGCCTCTGGTTCAGAGGGTGGAGCACAATATTGCCGAATCTCCAGCTGTAGCTGCAATTCCCACACCTGCCTCCGCAGCCGATCCACCTCTTGTTTGTAGCTCGCCTCCATCTGGCGCAATCGCTGTTGCACAACATCGCTGGGAAGCGGCAGACCATCATCATCCTGATACGTTAGAGGAGCAGGAGATGGGCAGGCCAAAGGAAAGAGCCTTCCAGTGTGAAGCGGTTTTGTGTGACAAGCCATTAGACATTTGCAGCTTCTAATAGATGGTCCTGAACAGTGCATTGAGGCAGGGAAATTGCAAGAAATCTTTGCAGCCTCTCTAGAAATATAAGAACCAGAGGTATGCCTTCCATGCTTGCTGTGGAGGCTTCTGGATGAGCAATCATAAGAGATTTGCCGGCGGAATCCCAGGTCTCCAACCGGAACAGACTTCATCATTCCATGCAAACTGTCCCAATTTGAAGTCAGAAGAGAAAACCCACTTTTTGGGACCTGAGACACCATTTTCTTGTCAGTCCTACAAACCTCAATTGGTAGTTTTACTGGTTTGCCGACATCCACGCAGGATACATGACTGGTGGAGACATCAGTCTCTAAGACTGACTTAGGAGCATGTACCAAAACTGGAATTTGTGGCTCATCAACATTTGTGATGGCTACAACATTACTCTGTACATCGAGATTAGTACTATTTTCCATTACAGAGTTAAAATTGTCACATTTCCAGTCTACGTGTTCTGGTTTGGTAATTGATGTCAGTTCCTGTGGATTTAGTTCATTGTCATTTTGAAGTGCATTTCCAGCATTATCTCCCTCACTGGGTTCCACAATTTGATGGCTTTGATCTTCCTCTTCTTCCTGACCCCCGGTTACCATAGGTGGCTGTGGAAGGTCCAAGCTCTCCGTGTCAGCTCCATCTGCATCACAGCTACGAGAGTCCAAGTTACCTTGATGGTTATTTATGTTCGGATCACTAGACGTGCGCGTTAGGGGTCCTCCACTGTCGCATGCAGTCACTAGGTTGTCCATAGAACGTGTTTTAGGTAATCTGTACAGATAAATTAACACATGAGGAAGAGTAGCCCACTTGCACTTTTTATATTCAGATATTAGCATCTAACAAGGATTAAAACCAATCAAGTGTTTAGAAAGATGACAAGCAAGAGAAATCCTTTATGAGGCAGAAAAAAATGGAGTACCTAATATTCTTTATATAGAAACATAGATCTTGACAGCAGATGAACTATTTGGTCCATCTAGTCATTACTCAATTGCCATGACTCTTCTTATTGTTATAGGTTGCTTTGAGGTATTTAAAAGCACTTGTGATGACACCAAGTAAAATAGTCAGAGCTCCGAGTCCCTGCGATCTTTAAAGCAGATTACGTCAAAAAAAGTAGAATAGGCAAGTAGCAACCTTTAAAATATATATGTGAGCATCGCTTACAGGTAGGTTAGTATAAAAGCGGATATATAACCTTCTCTATACTGTGTTGTGACAAAACGTTAAGAGTACAGATGCTTCTCTGGATTGCTCCCCACTCATTTGTACAGATGAAAGAAAATACAAAAAAAACAGCATTAAATACAGCAGAAAGGGTACAAATTATAACACTGAAGTTACGTGTTTTATTAATAAGTAATGTTGATTTTATCTACAGACCGCAAAGATAGATATTGTGGGTAATCATATTTAGGTGCCACCTCTTTTCCCCAATCATTGGGTCGATTGCTTTATGGCAGATGTTTCTAAAGCCATTAGTCACAAGAACCTGCAATTATGTGAGATCTAATGTATCCTACCATATAAGTCCAACAAAATAAGGTGCTGGAGTTAAAATACAGCAATAAAGCACATTGCATTTAATTCCAACTAGCATAAACAGGAAACTAAACAAAAACATGGAGTTTAAGAAAATATATATATATATTTTTTTTATTGGTTACCTGTCCAGAATTCTAGCATTAAAATCTGGTCCTTGAGATGCAGGGATAAGATAGAGTTTCATGCTATCATCCATTGGTGTGCATGGCGAAGATGCAGGTAGGTATACAGCTGTCCAGAGCTGAAGGGCACGGACGTGGCACACTGGGTGAAGAACCTACAGAATGATAATAATGGGGAATGAAGAATCTGGACCAAATTGCTAACTTTATATATATATTTATATCTTGTGCTGTTCGCCAATAATACGCAAAAAAGATGCATTCGAGTAGATAACATATCCCAAACTAAGTTTATGGAAACAGGAACCAGATAAATGCACGAGCAAAGCTGAAGGTTGAAGGATTCGGAGAGATTCTGTATGGAGGAATGGTCTCAGATCACTTGCTGTTGATTCTCCAACCTCATCAGACATTATAGGAGAAGACAGAGCTGTTATCTTGGCAAATGAAGTAGCACAAGGCATTGACTAAAAGGGGGCAATAATTGTGCCACAATTATACTTAACAATTTTATATTTTTTTGGATAAACCTGTGTCATGTTTGATCTTTTCTAAAACAAAATACACAAGAATACTCTTAAACAATTGCAAAGGGTTAAACAAAGACAATTGTTTACAATATTCTTTGTATATTTACCAAGGCTGTCGATATTAGTGGAGGGCACTGTATTCATACTTTTTGTCTCAAACTCCTTTTTAAATTTTGTAAGCATTTAACTTCATCAAAAATTGGAAAATCGCCTTCTGAGTGATTGCTATATTCTCTGTTTGACCTGACGGACCAAAAATAAGCCATATAACGTAGGTAATGATGGAAGAATCTGCTCACCAGTTCGCTGCTAGGCATGTAAAGCAGGTTGTGGAAGTTCTTGTTGCCTGTGCGCAGCAGAGACCACACCGAACAGGTCTGTTTGTAGATGTTGCGCATTTCCCTTTCACAGGGGTTGTTGGCAAGGAACGTGCCGTACAAACAAGAGTATGTGTGTTGGACTAACTTCACCTGCAATATGAAAACAGATGCCATAGACTCTTCACATTTCTTCTGGTTCATTCAAAAGCATGATCAAAATACAGATTCATTTACACCGTATTATAAAAAGCAATAATGATCTACTAGTTTGAGTAGCCTGTAGTTCTCCAGCTCAATTTATACCCTGCCATGTTAGCTATAGCAGTTAGTAGAAAGATATCCCTCTATATGTAAAGAATATGTTTTGCTTTACCAGGAAGGCGTGATTAAATTCAAAGAGACATGGAAACTGGAGGAGAAGTTGATGGATGCAGTCGAGCCACTGTAAGAAGACTGGGCATTGCTCACTCTGATCCTCCACATTTTCCTGATGACCACAGCGATCGCCAAACTTGTGTCCGTAATCCAGCCAGTCTGTTTCAACCAACACCTGGAACCCCTATGGAAGAAGCAGCGTAAACTAGTCTTGCAAAAGGTTGTGGAGACCAGTCACCGGCAAATCAGCTCATACAGCTTCTCACCTCCAAGGTGCGGTAGTACGGGTCCAACAGAATCTTGGCCAGAGATACAATCTGCGGTGTTCTGTCCCAGCCATCTGAGCAGTGAACCAGCACAGGCCGTCCGTCACGATCCACTGCATTAGCCACGACCGTGGCCGCTTTCAACATTACAGAAAGGTGCTGCAGCCATTTAGTACTTTCCAGTGCTGAAAGCCAGCTACAAAACATATAAAGGATTTCACCGCCTGATTGGTAAGTGGCATCTTGAGAAAGAAAGACCATGATGATGGTATTAGTTGATGGGAATGATGTGTTCAGGCCAAGGATTACAGTGATTTTTTTTTTTTAATGGGGAAATCATGAACGTATTTAAGCTTTGCCTAAGAACTAAACTGCAATTTACGTGTGTTGGTTTGTAGATCTCTTTTCTTTACATGCCACTCTAAAACTATTTCTTAAATCTATACACCATAAGAATGTGTATATGTTGGTTAGTTCTTAGGAAAATGATTCAAGTTAGACTTTTTTTGAGTAAAAGGTAAACTTGATATGTACAGTATTGGCCAAAAAACTGAAGATTCGTTCATTGTTTCCCATTAGGGACTGAATGTTTTAAAAATGAGGTGTTGTGTTTAAAATGTCTGCATGACTATAAATTCCCATCATTGGGTCCATAGTAGTTGCATTAAACTATTCCAATGGTCTCAACAGAGCCTTTCAATCCACAATTCAGCCATATGAGAGAAAAAAACAAACAATGAAACCGGACATTTGTACAAACGAGAAGGGACTTACTTTCCGGGATCAGGCACTTGGTTGCAAACAGCTCGGAGGTACTGAAAACTATTGCGGATGGAGTGAATATTCGCCATTCCCATAAACGCCACTTCACAATTTGGATAATATTCTGCAATAAAAAAAATATCAAAACCTCAATGCATGGTGTAAACTTTTAAATAGCTAAGGTGGAGCTTCACACATTCATTAAAAACAATGAATCCCTGTTATGATTCCCTGTACTTTACATTAATTGCTGAATCCAAACACATACTGGCATCAGCAACCAAGAGCAAGTTCCGAGGCTAAATTCACTTGCAGAACAACTAGCATTAGGTATAATAACAGCAAAGAAATTACAAAAAAATAACTAGCAATTCTAGGAGTCTGAGAGGGTAGTAGATAAGTGGAGCAGCCTTCCAGCAAAAGGAGGTTATTACAATGAATACAATTTTAACATCCGTGGGGATGTATTGAAGTCTATTCTCAATAAGGACCAGAGCAAAAACAGTTCTGCCAAATGGTTATCCATCATGTCTTACACTTGTTTTTAGTATTATCATAGCATAAAAATAAATGTTCAGTTCCACATAGAAACATTTTGCCTCATTTTATTTTCTTTATTTTGCTGGGAAAATAAAATTGTCATGTGATGCGTGTATATATATGCTGGCAGGTTGTAGTTATGGAAACTAAACTGTTAAGCTGTTTCTGTATTGTTTATATTAAGAGGACAGAATACAAACATGGATTCACTGCAGGTTATTTGTTTATCATACTGGAGCGTGCAAGTAATCTTTTCTCTAAGAAATGCCGGTTTCCCTCACCTTCACATTCACAGCCGCCTCCTTTCGCTCGGTTTGCCACGGCAGCCGTGTAAGATCGGGCATCCAGTATTAATAGCTTTTGGGGGGCGCCTCCACTGTCTATCCCCGGACAGGCGGTTAGCGAAGAATCTGCGGCATAACCATGAAACAGATCGTTCAGCGGAAACATCAGGTGCCAAATCACAGTTCTAGCCTATAGGGAATGGTATCCCTGCACAACACATCAACAGAACAGTTCTCTGCTTCCATCTATGCAGGTCTGCAGAATACATAGCCTTACTCCAGGGAATAAAACAGCAGAGCTTTGAATATAATTGCACCGAACACTTAATATAGAACCACATCATAGTTTGTTTCTTAAACAAAGGATGATTCTAGCAAGCAATCCAGTTAGAAAAAGTTACCAAAGTCTGTGTCTCCGTTTTCATTTCCCTCACTGATGCCTTTGTTGGTGAAGTTTCCATTAGCCGCACGTCCTCCGGGGTTAAGCGCACAGGCCTTCGCGATCGAAGTTACCAAATACTCATCATCTGCATTGCGCCAACCCCACCAGCTGATCTCCGGCTGGCTGCAGCGGGTAATCACTGCCCCTGTTCGCGAGTGTCTAACAATGAGATGGAAAAATGTAAAAGAACCACTTCCACAAAAAGTTTTTTGTAAAAAGATACACAGTAACAAACAAAAAAAAAAAAAAAAAAAAAACACACATGAAAGGAAAGCGGTCATCACACTTTATTTTGCGCTGAGACCACTTTCCCTTTCATGCTGTAAAATGTATCATTTTAGTATACCCTAATCATTCAGGGATTTGTGGGAACTTTACATTTGTCTCTATAAAGAGTTAATAAAAAATATATATACACACACACACACATATATATTATATTTATATATACAAGGTCTGTAATAAAAAAAATGCACTGCAATTCTTTTAAATCCATGCTACTTCTACTGTGGGCAAAAGCTGTAGTCTGGAAGTAACAGGCTCTCTACATAACACGGGGAAATAGCAACAGTATCTATATATCTACATTATTGTCCATCACTAAATTATAAGCAAAAACAAACAAACAACAAAAAAATATTACTACCTGTAAACCACAACTGGAATCCTTTTCCATGATCTGAACGAAGCAACATTCTCGAGTTCTTTGTCAGTGATCCATACAGGAACCAGAAGCTTCTGAGGGTAACTTGGACAGAGCCTGTGTAAGACAAGAAGGATAAAGTACTATGCCGCGCAAAACAGCAATATAAATTCAGTATGGAAATATAAAACACATTCTTAACTTAACAACATCAAGAAAAAAACTCCAGATTGTACAACCCAATGAATAATAAATCATACGTAGATGAAATAGATGCTAGATTTCATAAAACGATCAGCCAAACTTGCATGGTATTCTGCGGTTTGCATCTCAACCAACCAGGTAACACAAGCATGGCTCTCATACAGATAAGTCACCGCAACTCCCAGCACTCTCAGCCAGAGGCGTATCTAGGGTATGGCAGCTATGGCTCGTGCCATAGGCGCCATTTGAAAGGGGAGCCAGTGAGCGGCTTGTAAACGCCGTCTTTTTTTTTTTTTTGGATGCGGAGGAGAGAGAGGGGCGCCTAGCAACGGCTCGGCGCCCATTCTCCTCCATGAGCCCTCTACCTCCGTCCCGGTGCCGGCATTTCATGCTGAGCGCTGTAATATGACGTTATATTTCGGCGCTCAGCAGCGGGCACCAGCGAGCGGCTTTTAAAACAGTCTTTTTTTTTTTGATGCGGAGGAGAGAGAGGGACGCCTAGCAATGGCTCGGCACCCCTCGTTCTCCCCCGCATCCAAAAAAAAAAAAAAAAAAGGAAAGCGTTTAAACGCCGCTCGCTGGTGCCCGCTGCTTCACTGCTGAGCGCCAAAATATGACGTCATATTACGGCGCTCAGCAGTGGGCGCCGCAGCAGTGCAGGAAGACAGAAGACTCCCGTCGCTGGACCTCAAGGTGAGAGACCTACAAAGGGGGAGAGGAAGAGGGTAGTAGGGAAAGGGGAGGGAAAGGGGTTAAGAAAGTGACAAGGGAGGGAGAGGGGGTAGTAAAGAGTGTGAATTAATGTGTGGAAGTTAGGACAGGGGCGCAATTTCAGTGCTTGCCATAGGCGCTATTTTCACTAGATAGGCATCTGCTCTCAGCAAAGACAGGCCAGTTAGCAATGATAGGATCCCGGCTGTAAACTCCAGACCTAAATGTTCTTCTTTATTGCGTAAAATATAGGATTGTGACAGGGCTTGCCCGTATCTGGCACCGAAGCTGCATGACAATTCAGGAGACGTATTACGCAACAGAAAGTTTGTTCTCACTTGTAGTTGTTGTTGATCTCAGACACCCTCCAGGCATTCTGCAAGTCAAAACCCATTCGAACCAATTCCATTTGAAAGCGGAATTTCACATGGTCACCTGAAACAAAGGCATTTCCGATGCAGCATATTAGCGGTTTATATCATAACATAGAAAAGACACTCCCCAAAAAACAAACCGCTAAAAACATGTGATGTAGGGAACAACTGTTCATAAATGGAACAGCTATGTGAGCGATCCTTGACATGGCTTTTTAATTTCTAGATGTAGGCCCAACAATTAAGTATTCATTTAAGACTCAAAACCAGAAGTGCTAAAGGAGGCTAAATAGAGACTGGATCTTGATTACTTTGGGTCAAAGCCTACCTGGACGGCAAAGGTGGACATGGTGCTCCTCCTCATCGGTGCAGACTCCCTGGCACCACGCGTGATAGGCAAACGCAAACAGATCTTCTTGTTTGGTCGGACGTACAATGGCCCTACTTAATCTTGTCAACCATTCCTGGCATTGCTTAAATGTGGAGAAGTGGCACCTGCAAAAGAATCGCAGTAAACATCCAACACTGAAATATTACGAGAACTTACAGTCTTGTGGCCCATGTCAGAAAACACTTAAGAATGACTTAAACGGTACGGACTCCTCATTAAATAAACTCAACAGCGCAAGCTGACATAAACCTTTGGTTTGGTGCGATCGTGACTTGATACATCTAGCGCTTAACCAAGGATACAATTTCTTCTATTATATGTAACATTTTCACAGTATGAACTAAACATTGCGAAATGCAGCGCTGGGTGTGTTCATTATTCTCTTACACAAAAAATCCTGTATTTTCTCTGTAGTGGGGCGTCTGGGCCTGCCCTAGTCAATATCAGCTTACATTTTCTTATTTAAAAAAAAAAAGGTAAAAGCATAATAAACGCTCCACATGTGCTGCCTTTCACCCGGTACAGATCTATTACTGCACCGGTTTCCCTGATGGCACAACAGGCGGACATGTCATTCTCGCCAGACTGAAATTGTCTGAACAAAAGAACGCGCAGCTTTCATGGACAAGGCCTCTGAAAACAAATGAGAGGCGCCGGATACTACAGAGAGGGGAAGACATTCTAGCGAACCGTTTTCACTTTGGAAGGGTTGCTTTAACCACTTATATATCAGCAATATAAATGTAGAAAACAGGACACCGTAATAGAGTTTAACTCATTGCAAAGCAGCAGCCATTACCTTACTACTTTGGAGTCTTTGCAGATTATCTGCAACTGGAACATGTCTCGACTCTCCGCGGTCTCGATCATCCTTAAAGGCACCTGCAACAAGTCAACAAGTTTAATCATATTCACACTACGGAGTCTTCATCGTCGAATCACTGCCGGCGGCACAGGTAATCCGACTGATCAAGAAGGTGCAGCGGCTTCATCAGCCTTGTTAACCCCCCCCAAGCATACGGTTCTTGCACTCACATTGATGACAGAATCCTTAAACTTGATGTGCAGTCTGTAGTTGGAAATCGCTATGAGCGCATCATTCGCACTCCCTAAATACTCCACGCTTTCACCCGGCAGCACCTGGAACGGTACCTAAGGATGGACGAAGACAATCATACGGACAATTACCACATCATACAGAGAGTTCATTCATATTTATGAATTCATTTACATCACACTTATTTATCACTACCTGACCTTTACAAACACATCTTTCCCCAATGATCCAAAGCCTTTTCACGCCGTTACAGTAGATTTCTGGTTCCACCCCACAGAAGGACACATTCAGTATAAGAGACTGATAACCTGTCTACAGATGGCCTGATAAACGCCGTTATAAATACAGGAACCCCGAACACTGCAAACGCATGTTTCTAACTTCTCTATACTATGCTTTGAAGGATCGGACAAGTCAAATGTTGCACTTATTTCTACACCCGTCAACAATAAGCAACTTATGAACGGGGGGGGGCGACTTAATGGCATGGAATAATCATGGGGTTCCTGGGAACATGAAGTCAGCATGGCGGCTTCCATGGAATACACATAACGAGTTTCAAACAAAGATACTGCATTTTTTTTTTAATCCGTAGATTGGTTTCTTAGTGTATTTAACCAATTGAAGTTTTTGGAAAAAGTAATGGATCTGCTTTAACAAAACGCTCATACAGAAATAGGACTCCAAGTAAGAGAGTTTTCCTGTTAAACATCTTGGGTGTTCCAGTAAGCCGAGGATCCGTAAGACTTCTGTAGAGGATAGTCCCATCCACCGGTCCCTTCGTGTATCTGAAACTTGCATGAAGATATGCTTGGCAAACGTATTGAAGAAGCGCCATATTAAATAAAAGATTATGATAATAAAGTGCTGACTTCGGATCAGATAATTAAATATGTTGTCCAAAACAGAATGAAAACGGTGCCGCTAATATTTCCACGGCACCGACGTTGCCATCGGGAGGGTAATGAACTAAATTCACTCAGCAGATTTTTCCCACTGATATTTGGAAATATTAATAGATTTGTATTTTGCATGCTTGGTGTCTATATTTATTATATTTATTCAGCCGCTGAACAGTTTTAATGCCCAACAAGGAATTTTTAACATGTTAGTGCATCGTAATAATTAGGGGCTGCAGATACACCAGGTTTCAGGAACTAGCACAGTATAGTCGATGCTTATCAAGAGATCTTAAATCTCTGGCAGGTAAACAGGCCATGGCATCTGGACTATAAGAAGAGTGCTAGTACGCGCACGCATGTTCCGATACTCAACAGTGCAAATTAAATTAGTCACATGAATGAGTTTGGTACCCAAGGAGTCAGGGAATAATAGAAGTCTATCTTCACTAAATGGAGAATTGTGAAGAGTGTGCTAGATGATTTCGTTTATTATGAATATCCAACTGAGCTTCTGATGCAGCAAGCGCTTGGCTGGCCCTGTATAATGTATAGCTAAATCAGCAAGATTTTCTTACATGCTTAATTATGATCCTGAGATTAAATGGATTCAGGAATACCCAGAAGAAGCCCAAGCAAGCAAAATTACAACCACCATCTTGACATAAAATTTAGGACATGTCCTCCATGTGCACCCAGACTCTCTCTCCTGGAACCTCATGTAGTTCATGCCGAGCCTCGTGTCGAGTCTAGCGCTTTCCAAAGACTGAAAGCTCTTCCTACAAAAACGAATGCAACATAATGACCGGTATTCAACACCTCAGCGTCTTAAAGAGGTTCCTCCAAAAAACTACTGGAAACCTCCTACTACATTCTTTGTCCAGAAGCCGGCCCTTTGAGCTGTACTCAATATAATGCACTTTGCAGGGACACCTCAGTCCTTCTTGCCGGGGGAAACTTGCCAGCGTCGGTCCTTCTTTATGAATATCGAACCGAGGGAACTCACCTGCAAACTCCTCCATTGGTGAGCGAGCCAAAAGAGTGCAGTTTGCATTTGAAAAAGGAACAGCGAAGCAAATAGTAGATGTTTGTTTTCCTTCGCTGATCCCAGGGAAATACTGCACATCCCCCTTTACGCAATCCGAAAAACCTGAAACTATGTAGATTCCAGAAAAATGTGCTTGTACTGTCTAACACATAGGAAGTCCTTCAAGCAGAGATCCCGTTAGCATTATTAGCGATATAATATCAGATTCTGCATGTTAAACGACCGACTTCTCCATGGTGGCCATGTCACCGCAGCTGGAGGCTGGAGCACGGAGGGCCCATTTGTATCCCTGTTTAGCCTATTTCTTGATGTAGTTGCCATTTGACATCACATGCGAATGATCCATTCAGCCCAAACGTCCTGAACGCACGGCTGTCGTTTCCACATATGCTTTGGTACATGTTCATGTGTATGTTATCCATTATACTCGGCCAAATGTTATATTACAGATGCGTAATGCTGACTAAGACAGATAAACAACCGAGAGCATCCCGTGTCCTCCCGGCTGTCCGCCGACTGGAATATTAATGTATTTTGCAGGGAGAGTCAGTAATCGGAGCAGCTCTTATGATCTTACAGTTAAAAACTGTGTTTGTGTGTCCGGCTCTCACCATTCACACTAATCAGGGGTGGGGAGGGAGGAACAAATTAGAAACAGATATGGGTGATGTTCCTTTATATTCAATTTACCAAGGCCGCAGGGAATGGATAAGTCAAATGTTTTATCACATCTGAAACTCTTACAATGAGGATAAACTTTTCTTTAAAGTTCTGAATTAGGCGGTTTTCATTTTATTCACGTTTAGTCCATGCTTGTCCAAGTGATTTAAAAAAAATTAAGAAGAAATGTTTTCCTCCAATAAAACAAAAAGTGAGCTTTAAAGATCAGAAAATACATTTCAGACAGTCTCAGCTCCGTATAGAAATTGGTTTAAATAATATAAAGCAATTGGCGGCGGTGAAAATAACAAGCTTGATAAAATTCCGTGGCGGTTAGTCAGAGGACCCGAAACACAAAAGAATCGTATATTCCTTTGAGCAAAAGATCAGGCCGCACGGCAGGGAGGCCGCCCCGCGAGACGGTCTGCATGAAGCTGTACGCGGAGATTCTGTATACAGAAGCCTTCCGCAGATCATTAGGCGGCAGGTACGCCGTAACACCATGTAACCCGTTACTAGAGAAACATCACCATCAAAGCAGCCCAGCTGAATGAGAAAACTATAACGGAGGGCCGAGTGGCTGCTACATGAAATGGCATTTAAAACATACATGTAGCGGCTCCAGTCACAGATACCATGTGCACAAAGGATCATGGGGGTGCATGACGGCTCATGTGTTTGCCTAGGAAATTAACAGTTATCTTATACAGTTAAATACTCGTATTCCCAACTTGTGTCTAGTGAATTCATTCGGAATCAGGACTTGTTATGTCCAGGTAGGCTGTGAAGGGCAAACATAGACATTCATGTTAAAGGGACAGATCACAGCCTCAGAAAAGAAGAATATTAAGCGTATTCTCAGATTCAGAGAAAAAAAAAAAGGGAAGTATTCTTTAGGTAGAGGCTCTGGAGCTGCCGCCTCCTCCGTGGTCCAACGATTCTTGCTACAGATTTGCGACGGTTTGTTAAAAGCACTCTCATTGAAATGATTTCGGCATGCGCATAGGCGACCCCAGCAATGTCTGCGGAGCGAGCACTGGAATCGGACAGGTGTTCAGCATCTCATATAAAATAGATAATGGCATATAGGAGGATTCTGCATACGGTGGCTGGAACATACATTTCATAGAGGTAGACGAGAAGCCGTTTTGGGGCAAAGCATCTATTTGTTTCCGTAATGACCCCAAATATACCCCAAGACCCTACGGTCTTCTAACTAGTTTAATATAGTCACTTCATGCGCTGCTGTTCCCGCTTACACGTCCCGACCTTTCCAATCGGCAGCAGCTAATTATAGCTGAAAATCAGATGCTGTTAAATACTTCTTATGAGGCAACTGTAGACCCCTGTCAGCATCATGTAGGTTGTGCAAAAACATATTGTGACACACACACACACACACACACATACATATATATATATATATATATATATATATATATATATATATATATATATATATATATATATATATATATATATATATATATATATATATATATAAGAAATGACCCAATATTTCATAAATACTGCTGGAAAGAGGGGGGAAAAAAACACAAATCGTCTATTATTTTGATAAGTTACTGCACGGGGATTTTTCCCACGCTACCTCTTGTAGTATCTGTGCCACAGGGCGGGGGCACAATGAAAGGTCAAAGCCGTGTCACAAGGTCTTCTCATGCTCAAAGTCCATCACACAGCTCTATCTACACCACACACACACACACACGAACCAGTTGACATGCAAAAAGCTCCCGTGTTCAGGAACATGTGTATAAAATACTTTTATTTTATTTTTTATTTTTTTTCTTCTCCGGATGCCTCCGTTCATCTACCTCTTTTGCCTTTTGTATTTTCCCAGCACTGATTGGCAGCTTTAGAGATGCAAAAACTCAACCTAGGCAGCTTAATTTTTTCCTTCAGCACAGGTTGAAGACTGCAGATCCAAACACTAGCAAAGTTCTTTAACACGCATTCTGTACTTTGACACTTTTTCCGGAATGATTTTACGTTGTACACATTGCACTGATGGATTTGAACACTTGGCATATGACATATATTATAATCTCTGAACCTTACCTGCAGCTTCTCCTCCTCCTTCACCAGCTCCCTGGGTGGAAAGAGATCCTTGGCTTGGATGTATTCCAGACTGGGAGGCTCTTCACCCTATTGCACAACACGATAAATAAATCAACACGGAAACACTGTGGATCTAATGTACTAAACTCGTGACTCACGACGGTTTGTTAAAAGCACATTTACATGAAAAATAAACTCATAATAAAAGTCCAGCAGTCATCATTACCTTTATATAGCAGGGCAGTGTCACCTATATCACTACTACTACTAAAGGGTTTTTATATCAATATAAAGCGGGGTTAAATACCGTAACAGCAGTAGGTGGCAGGCAGTACGCCGATTCTAGTTTAGTCAAATACTTTGAGTGTATAGACTGTAGGAACTGCTGCGTACATTGTTGCCGGATAATAAGACAATAAAATAATAATAATAAAATATATTCACTGTGCTGGGGGCAGTTTTCCTGCTGAACAGATTGTAAACAAAAAACAAACAGTAGTGACCCCCCCCAAAAAAAAAATAAATACACTAAAGGATCCAATTTTAAAAGAAAAGTTCAGAGCCTGTGCATCATTAGTTGCAGTTTCTGGTAGTGCCCAATTATTATTATAATTTTTTTTTTTAAATATAAAATGACCAGTTGTAGCGGTCTTTTGGCTGTAATGCAACTTTGGGTGCGACTGCAGAGCCAAGCAAAATATTAGAACGGCCAGATACGCGAACGCTGATATTTCCATATCCTGGAACGTCAGGTACCGGAGCAGATGCCAGAACGTGAACGAGGCTGTCCGCTTCCAGTACAGCAACTTCTGTCCTGAGAATAATCGAACAGAACATCGCGCAAGCCAAGAGCAACGCTGCACTTGGAAGAATTACAGGAACGTCCGGTCACCGGGTCTGGGTGGGTAAGGAGGCTGCGTCGCCTAAATCACACTCCATCCCGCAGCTCATCCGCGCACGGAAATAGCAGAAAACATTCATTAATGTGTTCAGCCAGTGCGACGGTATATCACGTGAGACTGCTGGGGCTTCTGTACATAAAGAGTTAAACAGGCTACTTGTCATGGAATCCGGCCTCAGTGCTAGATTGTAAGCTCACAGGAGCAGGGCCCCGTCTCCTTTTGTACCACTTTGTTCATTGTGATCCTCATTTATTTTACCGACTCTGCTACAGAATCTGCCGGCGCTATATAAATGTAACGCAAGTAATAAAGAGGATGATAAAGGACTTCTGTGCTAATCTTGCAGTAAGAGACAAGTGACCCCTCAAGGACTGATGGACCGTCCATATGCGGATATAAACAAACAGCTAAAAGGGGGGTGGATTTTAATCTGTGTGCGATTAGCGGGGCGTCCTCGCAGCCCACCGCACTTCATCATAACCCAGCCCAGGCCATGGGGGAACCCCACAAATGGGATCATCCGGAGTGCCTGCAACATGCGCAGCAGCCAAAACAGCACATCTCCAGGCAGGATTCCTGAAGTGGGCTACAAGGATTGGCCAGCACTTTCTGAACAAAGCCCGAATGTGCTCATGGTGTATAACTAGAAATCTATTATATTACACAGTCATTTCATATCACACACTACACATATATACAGTCATTTTATAATTATATACACATATAATATATACAGTCATGCACACGCCCCCCCCCATCCAATGCACCCCTTCACAGAGCGATACAGTTACCCGAACCCACCCCACCCACATATAGTACCCGTATTATGGAGCAGAGATGCCCGCCAGCCCCGGTGCATTTGGCATAGCTCTCCATCACCCTGGCAATGCCCCGGCATACACCCTGCCCGGTACCATTGCCCCCCCCCCGTACTCACGAAGCAGCTGAGCACCGAGCAGTGGGGGCGCGGCGGGGGCACGGTCATGCTGACAAGGGCCGCCGGGACCGGCCGCAGCTCTCGCACAAGGGCCGGGCCGGTGTCACCATCACGGCTCCCGCAGCCAGAACCAGCTCACTGCAGCCGCTCCATCCCTCGGCAAAGGAGGGAGGAGGCGGAGGAGGAGCAGCTGGCCCAGCGGCCTGTGTGATGCCTCCTCCCCTGGCTGGGATTCGCACGCCCCCCGCCCATCTGCCGGATGAGCAGCCCGCTCGATGCCAGCAGCACCGGGCACCTTACCTGCCCCCAGTGCTCCGGGCCACCCGTATGATGCAGGCCTGACAGACACGCACTGAGCAGCCGACACACCGATACCCAGGGCAGGGGTTACAAACCATTTCTCTGCGGCATGTAGCGTGGCTTCATACTGTATCTACTGTATCGGGCGCAAACACCCTGCGAGTCCAATACACAAGAAGAGGGGGCTGAAGGTCACGGAAATGACCGACTCCCAGAACATAACACTATAAATTAACATACACACTCGTGCTAATGCCACACTGTAACAAACAGCACACGCTTATAAACATGCACACACAGGCCAACGCTATACATATATAAAAATACACACTAACACTATGCACACACTGACTCCGGTACTACACACACACACACACTGACTCCGGCACTACACACACACACACACACACACACACACACTGACTCCGGCACTACACATACACACACCGACTCCGGCACTACACATACACACACACACTGACTCCGGCACTACACATACACATACACACACACTGACTCCGGCACTACACATACACACAGACTCCGGCACTATACACACACACTGACTCCGGCACTATACATACACACACACACTGACTCTGGTACTACGCAAACACACACACTGACTCCGGCACTATACATACACACACACACACACACTGACTCTGGTACTACGCAAACACACACACTGACTCCGGCACTATACATACACACACACTGACTCTGGTACTACGCAAACACACACACTGACTCCGGTACTACACACACTGCTCTATACACACACACTACAGTATAAAGACGTTCTCAATGCTATATATTTGCCACTGGACTAGCCTACAAAGTACAGAAAACCTCCTGTCTCTATAAGATTCTGTAGCATCTCAAACAAACAGTAAGCGGTACTGATCCAGATGGCCACCTCCAGCAATCTGGAAGTTTCTGAGACCGTTTCAAGGGAATCCTTGAAGAACAAAGCGTCTGAAAAAGTATTTTTGAACAGATGTCACAGTCGAGTCCGACATCATGCAGCAGTTACAAGAATGTGAATTATTAATAAATCCGGAAGATGGGAAACATCATTCAGTCTTAAGTTAATCAGGAAATTCTCCAGGCAGAAAAAAGGACTGTTTTTCCTTTTATCTTTTTTTGGTAGAACATTATCTCTTTTAGAAAATCTCTAGTCATGTTGAATGGATACATACACATATATGTATATACACACACTCCTGACTGGTCTGTGCAGTCCCATCCGCAACAAACTGCGATGCACTGTGTGATCCAACATCTTTCTATCAGAACCAGCATTAACGCCTTAACAGTTTTGGAGATGCTCTGACCCAGTCGTCTCGCCATCACAATATGGCCCTTGTCAAAGTTGCTAAGATCCTTACCCTTGCCCATTTTTCCTGCTTCTAACACATCAACTTTGAGGAGGAAGTGTTCGCTTGCTGCATAATATATCCCACCTACTGACAGGTGCCATGATAACAAGAATAGCAGTGTTATTTACTTCACCTGTCAGGGGTCATAATGTTACGGCTGATCGGTGTATATTCTCACACACACTAGAGGACTGCATTGGGAGGTGGGTCGCTGGGGTTGCGGGTGGTCAGGCACTGTACTTGCGGGTCTCGGTAATCCCGCAAGGCTGCCTTCTCGCTGCTCCCTTACAGCGTCTCCTCTCTTGCTCCGCCCAGGAACAAAACAGAGTCACGTGATGCAACATCACTTCCCGTGACTCCGCCTGGTTCCTGGGCGAAGCAAGAGAAGAGATGCTGTGAGGAAGCAACTCGAGGGCAGCCTTGCCCGCCCGCTCCTGCCACATTTGTGGCCAATAAAGCTCACCTCCTTACCTAAACTACAGATTTCCCGCAAGGCTGCCCTCGAGTTGCTCCCTCACAGCATATCTTCTCCTGCTCCGCCCAGGAACAAGGCGGAGTCACGGGAAGTGACATCACATCACGTGACTCAGTTTTGTTCCTGGGCGGAGCAAGAGAGGAGACACTGTAAGGGAGCAGCGGTACGTCTTGACTTTAATGCAGTGGCAGGGACACCTCCCTAAACAGTCCCCGCAATGCATTTCAGGGCCTTGAGAGGTCATTGTGATGACAATGGCATACACAACGCTATCCGTATTGACTAATAGTGCAAGAAATAGGTAAAACTTACTTCCCACTGACCTAGTGCTACATGTAAAAAGAGCAACACCCATGCTCACTCCCCCTATCCATACTACACTATAGGGTACTATATAAGGGATGGTTGATATACTAATATATTATGTCATACCCCTTGAATATATGTTTTTAAGAAGCACTGCTCAACTTCCTGGCACTATAGAAATAAAAGCTAAAAATTAAAATAATGAGGATGATGATGATGGCTGGAGGGTCCCTTAAACAAATTAGTGCACCGCATCATGGAAAGGAGGGAGGGTTTACAGAGTGTTTCACATAGAAACGGGGAGGAAAAAAACAAAAAAACACACACACACAACACAACATGAAACTGCTGCTGTCCCAAAAACTACAAAAAAAGACTTAGCTATGTTCCACTTGGCAATGCAGCAATATTTTTAGACAGGTGAACATTAAAAGTAATAATCGTCACATTTTGTCTTCAGTGAAAGGGCATTTCTCTGGGTATAAATAGCTATAACTTTTCACTCTGAAAATACACTTGGCTTTCACACCGACTCTCCCGAGATTCTCAGCTACCATTAGAAACACAGCTTCGTGGCGAGCAAGTGTCACCGCGTGTTAATTAAATGTAAAGAAAACCCAATCATATCAAAATAGCATGTCGCGACATACAGTGAATGTAACTCTATGTTCACGGTTGGCAGCGGAAAAATGCCAAAGCTTCTGTTTATACGCACCAGATACATAAAACCTAGTAAGGAATACCATGTGTGTATAGAATACCTATGCTGTTCAAACCATTTTCCCCACCACTTTTGTTGAGTTCAAGGGTTAAGGCAGGTGAATTCTAGAGCCAATCTGTAAGTATGCCCTAAAAGCACAGAATCAGATGCACACAGACGCCGACAGTAAGCAGACATGCCAGTGTTCTTCTGTAAAGAGAAAAATCTTATATTTCAGAAGACATTAACGTCTATCATTCTGTTATTTAAACAATTTTATGACTACTATGAGGGATCCAAGAAATGTCCAGCATTATTCATGAGCCGGCTCTTCCTTCTTAGAGGACAGGCGCTTTTAGGTTCCTGTTGAGCATCTGCTTGCGCTACATGCCCAGCATCAAGCTTTGCTGAGCCAACACAAGAGAACACAATACGGAGAACACATTAAAGGAACAGCTTAGTGCACCTTCACCAACAAATAATGCATACTGCACTATTTAATGTGGAAAACAGAAATAAAGTACTTGCCTTAGGAAGAAGCTGCAGCTCTAGAGCTGCAGCACACATGCCCCCTTCTGATTTCTTGTTCAAGCTGCAGTAAATCTCTCCCATTGAAATGGAGCCCTAGCCTATGCCCACAGGAGGTCCCAATAAACTCTTGTATGAGCTTCTGCTGGTGGGACGTATACTGCTGGGGTGCAGCAGGAAAGGTATCTCCTGCTCACCAAGGAGTTGGGGGGGTAGAAAGAGGCAAATATGTGTGTGCGCGTGGGGTGGGGGATTCCACAGTATCCCTGTATGCATTTGCAATCTATATTTACTCAGCCAATAAAAGGCATCATTCAAACTCCACTTGTCTTTTGTAAATGGGGAAATGCTTACCTATGGGGACTACCCAGCCATCATATACAATAGAGCGCATGTTAGCAAATTCTTCTGTTTGGGAATACAGTAAAGTAAATAAAGAAAGAGTTATTCTGGCCAAAGGTAAGAATTGCAAAATCAAGACAGACCAGGTTACAGTTAAACATGAATGCATTATTACATTACAAAAACGGATCGCAAGATAAACCCAGCATCACATTTCTGTATAAGTACATTGCCATTTATCCTTGACATGCATTTTGCAGTGTAATAAAATGATTAGTATGATATTACTACAAGATCTCCATACAAGAAGTAACGGAAAGGCACAAGACTGTAAGCTCGTTTGAGCAGGGCCCTCCTCACCTGTTGTCTCTGTTAGTCAATTTGTTATGTTACATACTACTTGTTATGTCCTGTCTACCCATTGTACAGCGCTACCGAATTTGATGGCGCTATATAAAACAATAAATAATAATTTAAAAAAACACCCAGCGTGTTCCCAGATAATTGTGTTGCACATGTTGCGATTGTGGTGCACATTAGAAAACAATCAATGGAAAATCAGTAAAGGTCACCTTAATTCCTTTTTCTGTGTGCTAAAAATGCCAATAATTGGCCTGAATGGAAATCACCTTTGCTGTTTAGTTGGTAACTTCTTCTTTTCTTTTTTAAACTGCGGTGCTTTCCAAAACCTAGAAGATTACTAAAGTTCGATGTTAAAGCTACCATTATAAACATAGGTTTTGAATGTTGACCGTTGAGTGCCTGAAGTTATATCACTTAACCTGACATCATGCCACCAGACGCGATGAAGCCACTCTGCAGGACAAAGTTAGTTACATGTGTCTAGTCTAATGCAGTTACCGCAGAAATAAATGTAATCTAACCTCTGTGTATAGGGGTCAGTTCCAGATAATTATCCAACTTGCACAGTAACACTTTAAAGTATTTTTTATACAATCTATGTAAATACAGCGATCACTTAACGTATCTGTCAGATAAAGAGAATATTGAAGCGGAACGGAGGGCGGCGGGTAATGATTGACATATGAAGGCTTCCGCACGATTAATATTTTACAGTAGTCGTCTCCTGTAGACGATTAGCCTTTTTAATTCCAAGTCTCGTGTGTTTTCTATTATCTCCTGTCCTTGACAATCTGTGGGCTTTGACTGGGTATTCGTTACAAAGTGTCTGCCAAAACATTCCACCAAATCGGCAGAACAGCCCAAACCACCTCCGACACAGTTCCTGATTAATACAACCCAGCGATTCTACTGCTGCTGACCTAGAATAACCTGTTACAATATTCCATTGTGTTGCAGAATATGATGGGACTGTATAAAATCAATAAATATACGACTCTCGCCAGTCCTATGATTGCGCCGATTTAATAGGTACATGCCGGAAATTGGAAAGTACCAGCCATTCAGTGAAAGGGGAACTGGCCCGTCGGAGATAAACCTGTAAGTGAAACAGGTACTGAAAGCCAACTACAATGTGGGATTGTTATTATATTTTTCCATGCTTACATTTCTTGGCTTTTTACTTTACTGATCGGAAACAGAATCCGACTCCCTCTGCTCATGGATCATCTGTGAAGTTATTCTCTTGACTACATGACGGGCGAAAGGATTCTAAAACATGAGATATAGCAGCTCTTAAAGATATTTAAGTGAAAAATTGTTAAATATGAGAATTAGGACTATGGACATCTGAAAACTGGAATAGTAATATTATTATTAATAATATTAAGTACTCAACAGCAAAACAGACTCTTGGCTACCAGAATGGGATTTAGCCCGTCTAGCTTCCATGAAAAGTAAAGAGGCCTCTTGCATTAAAACACGCGTGGAAGCTGCAGCACTGGGGTTTTGTACTTTCTGAAGCTTATGATTAAGTTCAATGATAATCATGAAATGCATCAGGAGGAATCCCAATACCTTCTTTACATACGGCTATCTTTTTTTGGAACGTGCAGGGATCAATCTCTGTAGAACATTCACTGTTAAAACCAGTGTCCAATGTTGTTTAACCAAAAGAAAAATCTGAAAGCAAGTTTGCATGTACACAAAAACCAGTGAGGCTAAATTATACATGATTAAAGAACCATTTCTAAGAAGGGCACTGGTGCAGTTCAATCTTTTTTGATTTACCCGGAGCTGAATACATATACTGCTTGCGATAGACAAGCTCCCTGCACCTGAGCGGATGCGGCACTTTCAGAGTTGCCCAAACTCATTTCGACGTACTACTGCAAGAAAGTGTTCAAGGCCCCACACTAAATACTCAGAGATTAGAATTATTGGTCTTTGCAATCGGGTTAATTTCTCGCCACCTTGGCCCAAACCTCAAACATTGTACTTTGCCAGCTCTGTTGGAACTTGCTGTTATGTTTAAGGTAAGCGTGTGTGTGTGCGTGTTTGGGGGGGGTAGAGCATTAGGTCTCCTTTTTATTCAGAAATATCCTACATAATCTACTAGGGACAGCAGAGTTTCAAGGTCTTGAACAATAAATGGGCGAATTCCTTCATATGTTGAAACCTGATAAGGTAAAATTGAGACTGTTGGGCTCCGAAGAGTTGGTCCAAGCAAGGTTTGTTTCTCATGGTAGCCATTAAACTCTCTGGAGTGTGTCATAAAAGGTTTGCTATCTCTTTAATGAGTGGTGCTTTGTGCAAGCCCTGTAATTATCCACTCACTTGACCTTGATAAATCAAGAGTAATAATCATGCAAATCGTGTAAGATGGATGTTGTCCACAAGGGGAGGATTTAAACTAATAAAAGACCCATAGCATGCATTCTTTTAATGAGCCATTAAGGGTGATGTTACACTTAGATAAACATGAATTGTGATCTCTAGCATCTTAGTAAATAAACCCTAGCGATCGGTCCTTTTTAGTTTCCTCTGAAGGTTTACTATTTATCAGGGCCGGTTTCTTTGTCACGCGGCAAAATATATTAATGAGACAAAAGTTCACTTGATTAAAAGGGACAGTTGATGGCCCCCAACAGTCCCAGTGAAGAATGCATATTAAAAGTACCTTAATATGCATTCTTCCAAAAAAAGGAGAAGGGGGGGCAAAACCCCCCAAACTTACCCAATGTAGAAGCTGCAGCACTGCAGCTATCTTCCTCTGTGGTCCATCACTTCTTGCCACTGCATGGAAGATAGATGGGGCAGGCAATGGTCACTGCATATGGGAGGATTCTGCAGAATCCCCCCCCCCCGTGCATTTGCAAAGGGGCACCATGAGAATTTAAATGGACCATGCAGCTGCCATGTGTTTTTACGTGCATACGAATGCAGAATGGCAGAAAGCTGGAGTACCAAGAATACTTTAATAGTATAAACATAAAGGCATGCTTAACAATAACCCCAAACATATGTTCATACGACAAAAAAAAACAAAAAACAACAAACAAACTACAATTTCAGACCCCAAGAGCGCAAATAGAACTCCCTCGCCCTGTCCTGCATCAATGCTTTTCCAAACAGTCCTTTAAGAATACCCCCGGTACAAACAACAGCTTAATTACCCTAAATAATCATTTTGCTTTTTGGAGGAAACTGGACCCATCTTCTGTGATAACGTGGGGGTGCTGCCCATCTGCGCTACCCCCACAACCCGACAGCCACACATTTACACAGGGGGATTATCGCTGAATTACAATTACATTAAGACAAAACAGACACAACGATTATTGCATTTCAGATCCAGATAAATATAAGCTTTACCATAAGCGGCTGAATAACCCAAAGGGCAGGAACACTCAACCGCTTTCTTACTTTTGACAAACAAACCTTAAAGGGGACAAAATCCGTTCTGTAGAGTTCAGCCACCGAAGAATCACAAAGCACAGACTCTCCCGAAGGCTCGCTTTACAAACGTCACAAGCAATAGACGCACAAATATTACAGGCTTCGTAAATACTCACCATACTTGGCTCCTTTTTCATCGAAGTCGAATCTAGCGTTGAAAAGAAGAAAAAAAGAAATTACAAAAACAATACACAGATCTGTATACGTACAGAGCATGTGACTAAACAAACATTTACTCTCCGGGCACCAATAGAAGAGAGTCACAGCCCATCCCGCACTAAAGTTTTACCTGATTATGAGAAATACGTTAAAAGAGCATTCTAATACCAAGCGGCGCCAGCCACAAAACTCTCTGTGAGATGCAGGCATCGTACGCACGTAATGGTTGCCATGTCAGCGGCAAACAGAGCAAAGCAGTAGCGTCAGCTCCATATACACCTGGGAGACAAGACATGCCAAAAAGAACCTTGTATACACAGGGGGGGACGCAGTAGCAGTTTTATAGATACACAGACAGCATCAATCTTACAAATATACGAGGGGGGGGCATGACTTGCTACGCCCGCGGGTTATAACCTGCACCCGATAGCTTCGTACATAGAGTATAAAAGTGCAGGCCGGTGTGCCAGAATAAGACACAGGCGAGACCATATGATGCGAGTATATCGATTTTTTTGCTATATATTGTGCCAGGAGACATGCAAATGCATAGGTAATCAACACATAATTCTCGCCGGACAATATGGAAGAGTAACAAACGGGTGACAGAGAGAATAAAAAAAATACATTGAGAACTTGTTTAAGTACTTGTCTCACTAATACAATATAATTCAAGGAACAGGTCATCATTCATAGCGTAATCTGCATTAGCACCGTTACATAAAATGTAAAATCTACAAAGGTTAAAGTAAATAAATTAAAAAAAAAGATCTTGGTTTAGAATACAAAGGAAATCCAACTCGTTTGCACTGAATTTTCCCACTAATGCACAATTTCACTTCTGGCAAACGTATTTAACACGAATGCATTAAAAGCACTTCTGACCTGCATGCTTCCCCCAATGACCATCTGCTCACCCAAACCAACAAAGAACACAGCATGCCAAGTGCACAATGCTACGGCCAGGCTATAAGGGCACATCCATAAGAACAGGAACACAAAAGGTATATATTATATATAATAACACATTATAGAATACATATATCATCCTTTGGCTTTACACGACACATTCAATATCACCGACAGCACACATATCATAAGCTTTCAAGCTACTATGAGAGCAGAAGCCAAGGGTGGTTTACACCAAAGCAGAAGTTGATCGCTTCCAGAAAGTCCCATCATCTGCAGCCAAGAGCTCGCAAGTGTCTTCTTGTCTCCAACATATTAGAACACATAAACGGCTTTTTTTTGCTCACGTTAAGCACAAACTAAACATAAAAAGTTGAACTCCTAAAACCTTGGATTCACATGACTATAGCGATGCTATTGACACAAGGGTTAGCTGTCCCAAGACAAACGTTACGCTCTTAGGCTGCTCTACTACTCTTTCAGTCTCTGGGTCATGCAGATATGTCGGTGCAATCGGTAAATAAAAACGAGGTAAATGTTTGCTTAGGGTGTTTGTTCTTCATGCTGGGACCATTCCAAAGCATGTTCTCCCTAAAACTGCAATAATGGAACATTAACATATTTAGGAACATGTGCTGCACAGTCTAATTGGACTGGCATATATACATTTAGCATTGTGTGTCCAATGTGTAGCCATTTCCTATTTTAGCACAATGTAGTTAACAAGAGTGTCCTCCAGAGCTAAAGTTGTAAGATAAATATATATATATATATATATATATATATATATATATATATATATATATATATATATATTATAAATAGACATAATTTATTTTAAACAAGCAATAAAATAATCAACCCTTTCCATACCAAGGTTTTTTTTTTAGCACCCTACATGCTGTACGTTTTTACCAGATGTTGGTTTAATCAAGATTTTTCGTGATTGATGTGCTTACACAAAATTATACATCCCTTTTTTCTCCAACGAAATAAATAATAATTGTGAGGGCAAGGATGTAAAAAAAAAAAAAAAAAAAAAACTATACTTAAAGATTACATTATCTTTGCAGTTATTCTTATAATTACTTGATGAATTCACTGACAAACAACGATCCGATTTATGTTCAGCAACATCCCCTGCATGTGTGTTTTTTTTTTTTGATGTTCTAGAGGGCCACATCCATGCGGTTGATATTTAATTAAAATAAATAAAATAAAAATAACACACGCCGGAGTCTCTACTCCCTCCCGGGGAGCTTGGGGTGCATAGCAGTGTTTTTGGGCAACCCTTATGTACCAGCGTCCCTGCTGCTGCAGAAACCGCATGTTACACCGCATGACACACGGGTACGGCCACACATAGCAAACCTCTGCACAACGTCCTACACACCAAGCTATAAATCCATGGTGCGTTCAGCAGTTATGGACCACGGCAAGACAACGCTGCTCCTAGAAGCCCCTTCCATATACGACCGGATATTTCAGATGTTTCTATAATGTATTTTACTTTAAAGAGGTTGTCTTGTTGCCTAATAGACCAGATAACCGTATATCAATATAATTACTTTGAAACAAGGATGCCATTTTTATTCAAGAAGCTGCCTATTGTATTTAATATCATTTTACCAAATACAACAAAGACAATATGTGATCTATTCATAAAAATTTAGCTGAAATACGCTTATTTCATATTTTTACGCCCACTCATAGTTAACACGATTTAGAAACATAGAATTTGACGGCAGATAAGAACTATTTGGCCCATGTAGTCTGCCCATTTTTCCTGATGCAGCACCCTAATCAGTCCTTTGTATTATTGTAGATTCAGGATAGTTTCAAGTCTCGGCCATTCATTAAATTGCCTCAGTGTATTGACCTCTACCACTTCTAGAGGGAGGCTATTCCATTGATCCACCACCCTCTCAGTAAAGTAAACCTTCCTTATGTTATATCTTAGTCCCTGGCCCTCTAGTGTTCGATTATTAATGCAATTATAGTAATGCGTTGTGATTATGTCCAGGTACCGATACCACAGGAGAAGCTGGACAAATAAAATCTATTTTTAATGTACATATAGATTTAACAATCATATGTGTTGTAACCCTCCCGGAACCCCAGAGCCTGACAACGCCAGACACGATATCTGTAACCTCGCATGTATTATTATTATTACCATTCAGTGCCATAATAATACTATAATTAAAGACGCTCACGTACCGTAATCCAGCGGAAGGTCCCGGGCGTTTTGTGTTATTATTTCCCCTATTTGTATCTGTGATGGTTCAGCATACTTGTCTATCTGCCACTAGCCACTTCCTGGTCCTGCGTCGCTCTGTAGTGACGTCAGTCTTGTCACAGCTGCCAAACCCCGTGCCCTTTTCGTGACACCGAGCACGTAGCCGCCTGCTTCCAATAAGCTGCCTGGAAGCTATCGCAGTGGTTGCTTATTTGCATGTCCCTACCCACAACCCCCCGCGACAGCGGGAACGCCTTGTATTCTTAACTGTTGCGAGGTTTGAGCCGTAATAATATTGCATGGTCTATTTGCGGTCCAAAATATTGATGCGCACCCCTTCCCTGTGCTTTCTATAGTATAACCCACACTCTTAGTTCTTTTTGGCGCCCTAACCTGCTTGGCGGCATTACATATTAATAAAGAGGCATGCATCTGAGAGGATTTGCTATATGTGTAGAGACTATGGGAAAAATGTGCTTGTGTCAGTGCTGCGTATCACACGGTTCTTATTCTTCTTACCCTAAATGCCCCACTCAAATAAATGGCATAGGTAAAGGTGGGGCCACACACTAACATAAAGTGTCCAATGGCACTGGGTGTTGGCTTTTGAGCCTTGGTTTTGCATCTTATTTATAAATATACGATATATATATATTTTTTTTTTTATATATATATGTTATATATTATATGTATAAACTGTAAAAATATACCAAAAAAGTCATTGTCGTCCCCCCAGCTACATCCCTAGCTGCACCTCATAAAACATAATTATCTTTCTTTTGTCAGAGGGTTTTCAATGCTGTTCCCTAGTAAAGCGTGGGTAGGCATGACATTAAACTATTTGCTATGTAATAAATAAGTGTTATCAAAATATAAAGCTTAATTATACCACTTTATATGGTTTACGTATTTCAAAGTCCAATGCCTGTTTGATA
The DNA here is from genome assembly GCF_027358695.1 of Spea bombifrons. Lineage (NCBI taxonomy): Eukaryota > Metazoa > Chordata > Amphibia > Anura > Pelobatidae > Spea > Spea bombifrons. The sequence goes on along the minus strand of NC_071088.1, from coordinate 26,893,457 downwards.
GTTTAATATCAGAGTGCATTTAAAAGAAGAACAGCATAGTTAATAATCAGTGAGAATAACATGCAGCTCATTGATGAACGTGACTATAATAGGGTTCACAATGGCTGGGAAGCTGGATGAAGGGAATGGCTAACCAAAACAGGAGGTGCCATCTGCTCTGGGTATAAATATACATAATACATTAAATAACAAAATCCACAGGCACAGGGTTTATGGGAAAAAAAGCGTAATAGAACATCGTGCTTAACTGTTCCCCCATCTTTAATCCAATTAAACAAGATTTAAAAGAAAATCTATATTGCCTTACATACGGTATATAGATTGTAAGCTCGCAAGCAGGACTCTCTCCACCTAATGTATCGGTTTGTCTTAGTCTGTCAATTCTTATCTTTTCATATCCCTTGAATTTATGTAATGTATTAAGTGCTGCGTAAACTGTTGGCACTATATAAATAAAAGATAATACTAATAATATCTTAGACATGCATCCAGTGCTACAGATCTGATTTCTGCATATCTATGTGCATCTGACCTAAATGGGAAAAACCCTATGATAAAAAAAAAATCTCCTTGAGCATAGAATCTTGTACTGTATACAGGTTGGCATTACCCCCCCAAAATCTGGTTTTAACTAATTTTGTTCTGATATAGTTCTATTATCTGCAGACCTGGAGGCGGCCATTGTTGTCAGTCATGTTGTATTTTGGGAGACTTTTCCAGAACTACCCGCTGACGTCAGGTCCTGTGACGTTGGTGGGAGGTCACCCTGACGTCGGTGGGAGTTCCTACTGACGTCAGCGGGAAACACCCCCATTTAAGGGAAATTAGGCGGGGAGAGGGACGTGTCAAGACCCCGCTCCCGTGACCCGGAGAAGCAGTGTTTCACCCGGCAACAAGGTATGAACACCACACTGAGCTGATTCTTTATGGCAATGCTAAAGAGTAAGGAGTAGCCAACTGGGTGAATAAAACTGATTTTGAGTTAATATTATTTACCACAGGCCTTAAGGCAAAATATTTTTTCACATGGCTTCGATCCGTAGGGGTTCTTCAAAGTGACAGGGAATGTGGATTGTTAGTTGACTTTCCAGTGAAATACACTGAAGACGTGGTTGTAGTGCACGCCCTAAAGACAGTTTAGTAACAGTGTAATCATTTAGCTACCCCACTTTCGCACATTTTCTAAAACTTCCTCGTGAAACATAGATATAACCTTTGGCTATGCTGTTGCTGTGGGCTACCGATTCTATGAGGCCCAATCCCTTGCTGAGGTTCACGGGAATAGTATTCCTCAGTGTTTGTGGTTCAGAGATTAGCCACGAATGCGCCATGGATTATTTCTGCCTTGATAATGTTAACTTTAAGCAAGTTGATTGATTTGTTACATGACATTTTGTAAAATTACACAGCAAATTCAATTTCACAAATTTTAGTTATAATGTCATTTTTATTAAGTACTGGATTGTCAGTTTCTAGGTTAGCAGATATCTTTTTACTTATTTTGTTTCTTGTGCAGAATATCACCCCTTCATAGGGGTCAGATCTTTATTTACAGTAATTTACTGGAAAAAAAAAATCAATAAAGTGATCTTTGAGAAAGTCACTATAGATATGTGGTTACATTTTGTATGTATTTTTTTAAACAACAGGAACATGCTTTAGTGCAACACACGACAGGACCATTCAATGTGGCTGCCTCAGCTCACTACCCAGATGTCCAAGTGATTCTCCCACTCCCAAAAGATTAAGCCACAACTCTCTAAGTAAGCAACGGGCCACCTTTGGACTCAGTTTTCATTCTCATGGGGAGCTCAGGGCTGTCTTTACAATAAAGCAAAAGTGGCAGCTACCCAGGGCCCAGACATGCTCTGATGCCCCCTCCAAAGTCTTTCCCCACTGACTGTATGTCAATGCCCATGTTGGACATTGATAAGAGGCAGAGAAGATACATGGAAAGTTTGGTAAAACTGAGAAAAATTCCCAGTGTGCATGTACAGGATACTCACTGCCTGCCAGCTCCAGTGCTGTTACAGGGGTCTAATAAAATCCGTGGTGCAAATATGCAGAAAGTCTTGCCGCTGATTTAAACAACATCACTTTCTTTCTAGTGATTGGCTGCTTCTAGTAGATAAAACTGCACAAGACTTTTGAAAAGATCACTTTAATCTAGTAATAAAAAATGATAAAGCAAACCTGTAGAACTAAACTGTTGGCCAGAGCCCCGGTCACAACCACTTAAAAGAATGTCTTGGAGATGGCTCAGCAAAAGGTGGCAACCCGACTCACAAAGGCCCATATGTGTATTAATATGTGTATGGTTTTCATATGGAGAAGAACTCTGCTTTGGATGTCAGAGCTCGACTACTTGGTCTGATACACCAATAGGACTTTTCCCCAGAATGAAAGACCGCCCAAGGTGAAGACACTTCTGAGCAGAGACATGCTGTAGGATAAACTAGTCTCAGACTTACTTTGCTCTAGGTGCTCTTCCAAGAGTAAAGATTAAGAAGGGAACCTCACTATGTCTTGAAAAACACATAGAAAAACACATGTTACTGTTGATTTGCAAAGTTGATGTCTGAAATATACTTCTGAGGTCATTAGTTCTCTCCCAGTTAGGAAAATTGCCTTACATTACAGGTCTCCACCGTTGCCCATTCTTTTTACACTCAGAACCATTTACATGATTTTGAGGACTTGTAGGTCTCTTCATGAAAAGTAAAAAGGGCATCCAGATGTGGATACTCGCTGTGCTTATTGGGTAAATTTGACTTTGGTAATAAATTAGGCTAATCAAAACATACTTTCATGTTACCAGGTTCGCAAAGCTTCAGCTTCTTGATGAGGAAGGCATGTGTTGTCCTTTTGGCCGCCAACTAGCGAACAGAAGACCTGGGCCTCCTGGCTGAAGAATGGAGGAAATGGGCCGATCAGCCTTCTTGCATGAAGCTTCACATTGAAGATGAAGACTATGAATTTAGTGGCCACTATAGGTTTTGCCAGCTGCACTTAACCCTGCACTTAAGCACTTAACTGCTCCTGTATATTAGAACATGCACCTTGGGTTTCAAAAAAACATACAATCAGAATTGGAGATGACTTGCTCCCTCCACATGAAATATAACAGTAATATTAAAATGGAAAAAAAAAATTATGTTACATTTCCTTCTGTAATGGCACAAGTAAACAAAAAAACCAAGAGACTTTCAAGTAGACTTTTCTAACCCAATATACATTGGAAGTCTTTGGACTAATTATTTGCCAATTCAATGACTCTGAAGTAAACCCACCATAAATGTAAAAAAACACATTAAATCATAATAAGGATACAAGTGAAAACACAAATCAGCTATAACATCAATAGTACTAACATTATTTAAGAATACAATTTAACATGTTGACTGAGTTATCCCATTGCTCAATGTGTAAATCAGTAGCCTGGCAGCAAGTAAACTTTTTTCAACAGTGTCTTCCTCTCCTGTGTAGGCATTTGAATGTCGTCCTTAAAATGCAACTGAACCTGAGACAAGAAAGGTTTTACACATATTAAATACAATTTTTATACTATGTTTTCCTGTTAAATATCACAGGAATTGTACTCAGAAATGTAATGTCTATACAGTACAAACTAAAATTATAATATGAATTTTATGGTGAGAGTGAAATAATACATGCTTATTTCACAAGGATATAGGGTATAAAGATTACTATGCACTAGGCCATAGGCTGTGGTGTGTGGGTATTTTACAGGGATATATATATATATACATTTGTAAGAAAATTTGTAAGTTATAATAACAAATGTGTTTTCATGCTGAATTTTGCCATTTCCTTCAAAATTCAAATGTAATATTGGACTAAAAAAAACGAACGTGTTCATTGAACTATGCATTGCATGGGCCCCACTCATCTCTTAGACAGAGAATAAGAAACCACAACCTACAGTGAATAACCTTAGTGAATAAACCTCATTGTCTGTATGCCTGTGCTGGGCAATTGATTTGATTTACTGGCAACCCTATATATATATTCCTTTGCCCTTGTAGTGGCTAATGGGTCTTTCATCATCCAAAAAGTGGTAGGCAAGAAAGGCTTCCGAATTGTCAATTTACCCCATGACACTGTAAATATATAAAGATTTCAACTAGGGCTGCAACTAATGATTATTTTCATTAATCGGATAAAAAAATAAACGTAAATTTTTAGTTTATTTAAAATAATTAAATAAACAAACAGGATTTTAAAAACAAACAGCAGAATCAAAAAACTTTGAGAAAAATGCATTCCTTGTTTTTATTTCCCAACCTGCCCCCCCCCCCCGTTATGCACATCAGAGCCCAGGCTTGCTACACTGCCTCCCAGATATGCCTTATACCCCCTGTATGCCACTCCGCCCTCCCCAGATATGCCTTATACCCACCTGTTATGCCACTGGGCCCCCCGATATGCCACCCCCATATGCCATAGTGCCCGTCTGATATGCCTTATACCCAGTAGCGTACCTAGCGGGGGGCGCGGGGGGCGGTCCGCACCGGGTGCCGCTCATCAGGGGGGTGCCAACTTGCCGGCACCCGGCACCCCTCCAGAGACGGACAGTAATGTCCGCCGCTGGAGGAGCAGGCTCGCAAGAGAGCGGTATCGGAGGTCTTTAACAGACCTCCGGCTCCCTTGAGTGATTTTAAGCCGGTTCCCTTGAACCGGCTTAAAATCACTCAAGGGAGCCGGAGGTCTGTTAAAGACCTCCGATACTGCTCCCTTGCGATCCGCGCGGCAACTGCTGCTGTGCAGAGGGCACTGTGGGCGCGGCTTCAGTGCCGCCGGGATCTGACAACAAACCCCGGCGGCACTGAAGCCGCGCCCACAGTGCCCTCTGACCCGGAAGAAGACAGAAGAAGAGGAGCGAAGAGCAAGACTGCTGCAAGAAGAAAAGAGGTAGAAAAGAAGGTAGGAAATCATTCATTGAGACTGAGTGACAGTGAGAGTGGATTGGTATGTGTGGAATCTGTGGAATGTGTGGATTAGTATGTGTGGATTAGTATGTGTGGATTAGTATGTGTGGTATGTGTGGATTAGTATGTGTGGTATGTGTGGATTAGTATGTGTGGTATGTGTGGATTAGTATGTGTGGAATGTGTGGATTGGTATATGTGTGGATTGGTATATGTGTGGATTGGTATGTGTGGATTGGTATGTGTGGAATCTGTGGATTGGTATGTGTGGAATCTGTGGATTGGTATGTGTGGATTGGTATGTGTGGAATCTGTGGATTGGTATGTGTGGAATCTGTGGATTGGTATGTGTGGTATGTGTGGAATCTGTGGATTGGTATGTGTGGAATCTGTGGATTGGTAAGTGTTGATTGGTAAATGTGTGAGAGTGATGGGTGTTATGCTGTACCATTTCCAATGTCTTTTTCATTATAATTATGCTCTAAAGTTGTGTTTGTTGTTTTTTTTGGGGGGTTATTAAAGAAAGCACTATTATATGTTCAGTAAATGTTATTTAAACATATTTATTTTACTTATAAGTTATTAATTTATTTTTTCAGATTTCTTGTTGTTTACAGTTGACATACAGTTTACAAATTGGTGCAATAAATATTCTTGCCAACATAATTTTGTAGATGTCTTTACATTTGGGGGGGGGGGGGTGCCACTTACAGGATCCGCCCCGGGTGCCAAATACTCTAGGTACGCCCCTGCTTATACCCCTTACATGCCACTGTGCCCCCCAGATATGACTTATACCACCAAATATGCCACTGTGCCCCCCAGATATGACTTATACAAACAAATATGCCACTGTGCCCCCCGAATATGCCTTATACCCCTATAAAACTCTTAAAAACCTCATCTTATATTCGATAAAATCGATTCAACTTATCGATTAGTTGTCTCAGCCCTAATTCCAACTTTTTAACGTTGGTTAGAACATATGGGATGCTAACATCTCCTGAATGAAAAGTGAGCACATAAATAAAACTTAAAAACAAAAAAAAAACATTGAAGTAAAACAACTGACATTGATCCAATGGGAAAAAGTAAAATATGCGAAAAGGTTACTTACATCACGGAAGATGTCCTCCAGTGAAGAGCAGTGAGCTTCGCTTTTGATGATTTCAATCAGTTTAGTGATGAACAGTGAACCAGTCTTTTTGTTTCTCCAAGATACTGTGTCTGCAGGAAGAAGACAGATTTTGCATTATCATATACTGACAGATTTTTTAAAAACATTTTTTACTTTTTTGAATTCCATCAAATATGTATAAAGACAGTTTCTGCATATACAAACTCGATGTCTGCATGTACACAAAATATGACCATTTCTGCCCAGAACAGAGTGTCAAAAATCTTCATCATACATTTGCACATACATTTATATAAATCTATTACCTTATTAAGAACCTTGGGACAGTACCTAGGATCAATGATCAATGATCTTACCGGGGGTGGGGGGTGTATAGGAGGTATGGAACTGCCAAAAAATGTCAATGTAGAATAGTAAGATTATGCATTTACTGATATGTATTTATGAATGTGTTTGTGTATGTTAATTATATGTGAAACAATTGCAGTCGACTGGTTTGAGAAAAACATTTTCAGGTAATTAAAGTTTGATGAAGCTTCAAAGCAATAGCGGGGTTGTTCAGGACATAACCCTGGTGAGAAGAGAATTGATAGGAGACAAAAGGACTGGAGGCAACGGGTAAAATAATGTCCTTGAAATTATGTTGTGAAAATGAGCAAGGCCTCAACATAAGGTTATTCAGAATAGACTGAGCTGAACATCAGCAACTGAGAAAACATGTTCCTCAGTTAAGCTGCTTATCCGGCGTTATGCTCAGGGGTGATGCAAGGATTTTTGCCACCTTAAGCAAAACCTCATTTTGCTGCGACCTGGGCTCTGTCTACTGTATCCCGCTCCTTGGAGGCGGAGTTATGTGAGCTCATCATATAAATGACCCGTCCCCTCTGCATTAACTGCGCCTAAATCTCCAGTCCACCTCTGTTACCAAATAGAGGAGCTGGATTATATTCTATTGTATATATACAGTGAAGGAAAACAAATATTTGCTGCTTTTGTACGTTTGCCCACTGTCAAAGTCTATGATCAGTCTATAATTTTAATGATAGGTTTATTTGAACAGTGAGAGACAGAATAACAACAAAAGATACAGAATAAGTTATAAATTGATTTGCATTTTACTCAGCAAGATGTCTGGCTCCCAGGTGTCTTTTATACAGGTAACGAGCTGAGATTAGAAGCACTCTCTTAAAGGGAGTGCTCCTAATCTCATCTTTTTTTTTACCTGTATAAAAGACACCTGTCCACAGAGGCAATCAATCAGATTCCAAACTCTCCACCATGGCCAAGACCAAAGAGCTGTCCAAGGATGTCAGGGACAAGATTGTAGACCTACGCAAGTCTGGAATGGGCTACAAGACCATTGCCAAGCAGCTTGGTGAGAAGGTGACAACAGGTGACATTATTCGCAAATGGAAGAAACTAAATAACTGTCAATCTCCCTCGGTCTGGGACTCCATGCAAGATCTCACCTTGTGGAGTTTCAATAATCATGAGAACGGTGAGAAATCAGTCAAGAACTACACAGAAGGATCTTGTCAATGATATCAAGGCAGCTGGGACCATAGTCACCAAGAAAACAATTGGTAACACACTACGGCGTGAAGGACTGAAATCCTGCAGTGCTCGCAAGGTCCCCTGCTCAAGAAAGCACATGTACAGCCGGGCTGAAGTTTGCCAATGAACCTCTGAATGATTCTGAACTGGGTGAAAGTGTTGTGGTCAGATGAGACCACAATCGAGCTATTTGGCATCAACTCGCCGCGTTTGGAGGAGGAGGAATGCTGCCTATCATCCCCACCGTCAAACATAGAGGTGGAAACATTACACTTTGGGAGTGTTTTTCTGCTAAGGGGACAGGACAGCCAGCCCTGGCACCCATATTGCACATATAGGACTTGCCCCAGCGCCCATATTGCACACATAGGACTGCCCGTCCATTCTGCAGCAGCAGAGGTGCCCCCATGTAGATTTGCACCCTTGCCCTGTGCCTAACTTGCCTGCAGGTAGTGTTGGCCTTGGTTATGCTGTCTATTAGACTAGCGACATCTAAGATTCTGAAGAAGACATATGATTGTTATTATCTACTCAAAATCTATTCCAGAAATAATGTCATATGTGCAATATTCTTTTTCTTTCGTGTATTTTTGGACAGATCAGACAGAAAGTTGTGTAAATACCCCATGCCTTTGGTGAAATAGGTAGAAGCTTGGGTAACTCAGATTGGTTAACCCCGCAAGACAAGGTAGTGACCTAAACAACGCCAACAAATATTAAATATAGTTTCTAACATAGTTTATTTGCCAAGTATTGGATTTCTACATGTACCTGGGGTTGAAGAGCAGAAGCAGATAAAGTCAGATTCTTTCTGTACCATTACATCACTCTCAAACTCGCCACTGGGGTGATTTAGAGTAGAGTCACTGGCCAATACGGAACCTTTCTCCACTGTAAGAAACAATATGACCATGATCCTGCATTATCATCAACAACTGCCCCCATACATGTATGCCATTACATAACTTGCCATAGAAACATATAATTGCAAGCAGGGCCCTCTTTACCTAATGTATCGGTTTGTGTTAATGAGTCAGTTCTAGTCATAGCCTTCAAATGTGTCTATTGTAAGTAGCTCTGCGTACATTCTTAGCGCTATATAAATCAAAGATAATAAAATTTTTACGTCAGATAACCATTCGGCGAGACCTTCGTCTTTTCTTAGATTCAGGATAGCTTTATGTCTATTACATGCATGTTTAACTTCCCTTACTGTATTAGCCTCTACCACTTCTCATGGGAGGCTGTTCCATTTATCTAGCACCCTCTCTGTAACATAAGTACCTTATATTATTGTCATAGCTTTCGGTGAAACAAAAACATGTTTTCTGATTAGGCCTCTTCATAACATATCAATTTACTTTTTCAAATAACTTCACTGAAAACCTTTTTGTTTTCTTAAAAAAAAGTGAATTTCCTGCCACTTACCTCCACGACAAGCTTGGATAATGATGACCTTGGGTTTTCCCCGTAGTTTCGGGCAGTTCACATTGTTGAAAATCGTAAAAATATCATCGGTCTTAAGAAGGTCAGTTATCTGTCCATTTTGTTGTTTGTGATCACTGTTAACTCCACAAACACCATCTCTCACTCCATGAGACATGAGAACTATAAAGGTACTATCTGAATATTTATGTTCCTCCAGATCTGCAAATCTCTGCATGGCCTTCAGCATTTCCTGGCAGGTACATCAAAGGCAAAATCAGGTAACAAAAAATGAGTACACAAGAGGACATAGTATATTACGACAGCTGCCTTACAATAAAGCAATCCTTTATATATTCCTTTAAACAGTTTTGTTGCTCACTGAGATCACTATTGCATTACATTTATTTATGTAGCTCCAGCAGATTCTTCATTGGTGGGACTGCCTAGGGCACTGGGGTGTCCCTTTAAAGTTCTTCTTTCATGTATAATATGTTTAGTAATTACTTTAATTATTGTTTTCAGCTGAAACACATCCACGTGGAGAAAAGGGGCATAATTATCGATTGTTAGAAAAAGCTATGTTACAAAAAATGCTTTTAGTGATAACACAGTTAACAGTTTACTAGCGCACTCCATTACCTCTGATGTGAGATTTACCAAAGACGTAACTTGGTACCCAAAGACCTCTAGCAGCTTGGTCATCCCGGTCAAATCATGCTCAGCTCCTGTGCGTTCTGACACAGCTTTGAATTTTATATTGCAGATTATCAAAGCCTGACGCTTTCGTTGTCCACGAGGTAGCATGTGATACATCTAAGAAGACAAGTATGTGACTCAACTCTAAATGAAATGTTAAGAAATCAACCCAGTGATAGAAATTCATGAGACATGTGTTTGGGTTACCACTATGAAAACTGATGGTCTCTTTGTAAGTGGATGGAAAGGAATTACAATGTAGTAGTGTGAATAGTGTTAATAAGTTAACTAAGCCAAGTGGAACACAAGGACCAATTATGCTTTAGAACACCACCAAGTGCATTTGATTCCAGTTGGAGACGTAGCATCCTATTAATAGGGGACCTAGAGTTACAGTACCTATAGTCATGGTTTATGGTACTACAAGATTAATAGCTAAAGTACGGTATTTTCCATTTTCCCTGATCAATGCAATGGGTACCTGTACTTCGGAATGAGAGGCGCATGTTTTGTTATTACTCCGATTAAACAATGTATTCTGTTTGCCATATTTCTGTGTGGAGGATACAATGATCTATTGTATGATGTGAGTCCACAAGGGCCAACATTGAAAGTCTGCCCAACATTTCTAATGGTATTAGTCAATGTATTAACAGAGATGTGTATATTTAGGATTTTTTATGCATGTGTGAAAAACCTAAGCCTTTCGGAATAATATCTCTAGCAGTTCTAGGAGGCTATCTCGGGCACCCTTGGGTTACAAAGAAATCAATGTAAGTCATCGACAAACGCTGTGCTTATAATCCATTAAGACGTTGCTTTTTCAGTTATTCTAATAAGAGATTGTGTTCTGCTAAACCAAGGCCTAGGGTGACTAGGGCAACAGGTACAGGGACAGGAGCCAATGGAGAGCACATCAATGGGCCACTTGAGAAGATCTCTGCTTGTGGTGTTCTGTTCGGTGTTGGGGCCTTTGTGAATGGCGAGCAGGTCACCTCAGATTGCTTGTGGGTTATGTAAACTGGCCAGGGTCTGGCTCGGCCTTTTATAGTATGGCCATATTTCCCACCTCTACAATAAAGGAAAGTACCTTAGAACCTTCTAAATTTAAAATTCTCTGTATTTCTTCCTCTGAGCATAAGGTAACTGTAGTGATTTCTAGGGAGAAAAGACACATCGTTAGCTTTTTACTTCTTACTCAATTTGATTGAGCTTCTTCTGGAAGAAGAAACATTGCTATTATAGTGAGATTGAGCAACATACTATACAGGACCACGTCGCCCCTTTGAACAACAGAAAATCGCCCGGGTTGACTCTTTCTAATGCATAGTGATGTTGACATTATGTCAGCTGCAAACCCACCTGCTGACTCCCCCCTTTAGGAAATATGTGTCTTTATTTCTACATTCACTATAACTTGTTAAGGAGTATCCACAGGCAGTAATTTAATGTTCCACCTAAAAACCTATTACATGATTTTAGTAATTGAAAGTAATCGCCCAAATCTTTTCTTAAAAGATAAGGTTTAAAAGTAAAACTAACAATACTTAAAACACTTTAACCTGGTAGAATTAAGAGGTTTTGGTTTTGCTTTATTTTTTCCCGTGATTGTCCTAGAAGAATCTACTTAAATGATACTATTATAACAGGCAATACTAGTATTTCTCTGGTATATTACAATGCAGTTATATGCAGATCTTCGAAGATTTTGTATGTCATTTCGCCCGAGAGCGAGTTAAAATATTGAATTTGGCATGATAAATTTTTCTTTGTGAAATATTTACTCTGCCTTATTTATGTGTTCTTACAGGAATAATTGTTTGGAGTGTATCACACTAATTAAGAACAATCCTGAATGGATGTGCATGCATTGTAAAGTGTTATTTCAATTCTGAAATTTCAATGTTTATTTTTCGTTCTAAAAGATCCATTAAAAGTGCTAGCAAAAGCTTCCCTCTGACCATCTGAAATAATTCGAGTACCTGAATTGTTGGGTGGTTCTGTTGTCTTTTTGTCCGCACGACCTGAAACTATGAAATATATTTGATGTGTTATTGGGAGCATTCTTTTTTTTATAGAAATATTACCTAAGAAATAAACCAATAGTCGAATAAATGAAAAGACAGGACCATCACAATAACCAGACACCTACACAAAATTATAAAGATTTATAATGAAATTAATGTCTCTGCAACCCCCAGCACAGACCTCTCCACTAACACTTCCTTGCAGTCTGCACATCACTTGCTAATTGCTAATGCACAGGTCCACGGCAGTGTTGACCCAGGCCCCATCAGCTTTAAAGATGACCCTGGCTAGGACCTTGATGCCTCCCCTCTTGCTAACACAGCAGAAACCAGCTGTTCCCACCATCTTGGGTTCCTGGACAAGTGCCTAGTTCACCAATATCGTATAGTCAGCCCGGTATGAAAGAGAAAACTGACGTAGCACAAACCCTGAAAGCAAGAAGACGTTACAAGGTTCAGTGGCGGTATAGACAGAATAGATCTCAGGAAAGGGTAGGTGGAGGAGTCCTGAAATTGAGTTGTTTATATGATATTGTGTTTACCTGTTATGTTCAGGTGATCACTGAGGTATGCATCCCTCTCTGACAATTTTTGGAGCAGGAAGTTGCAACAAAGGTCTCCCTTATTTTTCACCATGTCAACCATGGAACGGCATCTGTCCCCGCACACTGCATGTTGCTCCCGGATGTATTCCACCTCTGAGGACTTGAAAAACTCAGCGTCCAGTAGGTCATCAAGTAGGCCATCTATCAATGTTTTGTTGCAACTTTTCACCAGCTGGCCTCTGACTCTTAGAAGTTCCTCTGTAAAAGATTACTAAACATTGGCTGTATGTGGCAAAAGGATTATTTACTTTTTACCAAGAGCCCAGCACACCTGGGCCACCTAAATGTGAGAAAGTTGAAAGGGTAGTGTACACCTAAAATAGTTTACAAGCTGGAGTAGAAAGGGATAATACTAGGGTGACCACGTTATAATGCAGGACATTCACACGTAATCCGGGATGTTTCACCAAGTATAAGCGACTGCCTTTTGTGAGTTGAAGGATAGCACAACCATATACTGGCTAGCATAATATGAAACATATATGCATCCAGGAAAAATGGTTTATGTTGTCATAATATTAGGTAATATAGTTATGGTATAACGCAATCTTACACACAATACAATAGCAAAGAGCAAGTAAGCTTTTAAGTTTTACAATAGGTAGAATAAGGTCAGATTGGAAGGGTTCCACTTATCTACTACCCTCTCAGTAAAGTAATTACAGTGAAACCTCTGACCCTATACTATAGCCTCTTTTAGATTATCACCTCTTGCTCTAACATTTCTCCGCATTTGAAATAAACTTCCTTCCTGTACTTTGTTAAAGGTTTATACAGATCAGAAAAATACGTTGTTAAGTTGACATGTACAATGTCCTGAGACAAAAGTTTATATTTTTCAAGGCCAGTTAACTAAATCCCGGCGTGTCAAACGAATGTGGAACTTATTACGCTAGGTAATTTAAAGACTGCGCTTCCAAAAAAGCAAGATTAATAAGTAATTTATAAGTGTTTTGTTACTTACTTGACATGTTTTAGATTCCAGACAGAGAAACGCGCTCAGGAATCCACAGAGCAGCTCAGGCTCAGGAATAGTGAAAGCCGAGGAAGGTTATCTACAGGAAGTAAAAACCCTCTAAAAAGAAAAAAAAAAAGTCTTTTCCGTGTTTGGCTGTTAAATATCTAGAACAACTTCCGTCACTGTTTATAAATGACAACTTCTATATGCCGATGTGTTGGTTGGGCATGAAGAAAGTTGTAGTTGTAAACTGTTTATGCCACAAACAAGCATAGGTATTGTAGCTTAGGTATTGTCTTCCAATATTCATAGATACATACATGGACATAATTATGCTGGATAATAATGCCCGTAGCTCTATTAACCCCTTCGTGACAATAGCTGATTTTATTTTTTGTACCCTTTGTGACAATGGCTGTTTTAACATTTCTGCGGTGCTCGTGTTTAGCTGTAATTTTCTTCTTTCCCATTTACTGAACCCACAGAAGTTATATATTGTTGTTTTCAGGACAAGAAGGGCTTTCTTTAGATGTATCATATACCGTATTTGCTCGATTATAAGACGAGGTTTTTTTCAGAGCAAATGCTCTGAAAAATATCCCTCGTCTTATAATCGAGGTCGTCTTCTAATCAGACCTCAAAATGTCTGCTGGCCATGCTACTTACCGGGCTTTGGTCGCGAGCAGCAGGAGAACAAGAAGCTAGCAGCGTGTCACATTACTCTGCCTCCCCCCTCCTTCCTCTGGGGGCGGGGCCAGAGAAGTTGCACGCACAGCCGGGCCCCTGCAGAAGTCTTCAAGTGGGAGATCTGCAGTTCAGGTAAGGGGGTGGAGAGGAGAGTTTTTGTGATTAATGTGTGAAGTATGTGTGATTAATGGAATGAATGAGTATTTAAATGTTTGTGAATGAGTGTGTGTTACTATGGATGTGTAAGGGTGGTGGTGGTGGTAGCATGGCATAGGGAGTACTCATACTCCTATCATCCTCAGGTTCCAGCATGTACTGGCTGCCTTGGCTTGATAGGAGTGTGATTGCTGTTAGCAGATTATATATATATATATATATATATATATATATATATATATACATACCTCCAGAAATGCCTTTTAACCCCCTATATGCCACTCTGCCCCATGATATGCCTTTTAACCCCCTATATGCCACTCTGGCATATAGGGGATTAAAAGACATATCATGGGGCAGAGTGGCATATAGGAGGGTATAAGACATTTCTGGAGGCAGAGTGGCATATAGAGGGTTAAAAGGCACATCATGGGGCAGAGTGGCAAATAGGGGGTATAAGGCATTTCTGGGGGCAGAGTGGCAACCCTGGGGGCAGATGTGCATAACTGGGGGGGCAGGTTGGCAAATAAAAGGAAATAAAAAAATATATATTTTTCTCAATCATAGCTTTTATTAAATATGAAAATATTGTTTACATGAATTAATATTTACTAGTAAAACTTTTTTTCATATATAAGGTAGTCTTATATTCAGGCTTTTTGTTTTTTTCCTAAATTAATATTTAGATTTTGGGGGGTCGTCTTATAATCATGGTCGTCTTATAATCGAGCAAATACGGTAATTTACTATATAACAATTGAGAACAAAAAGGACTTCTGACTTTTACTTGAAAAATCTCTTACTCATCTATAAAAACTAATGAAAAAACCTATATGTCTTGAGTTTAGAAATCCCCAATGTTTGTATGTTTTTTTTTTCTCTGCATGCTATGGGGCAATAAGTACAGGTAGCGTTTTTGTTAATAGTCTGGCTGCTGCGTTCTGAGCCAACTGCAGTTTGTGAAGATCTTTTTCTGGGAGGCCTACATACAGAGCATTGCAATAATCCAGACGAGATGTCACAAATGCATGGATTAGGGTGGCAGTATCCTCTGGTGGGATTAGGTGCTTTATCCTGGCTATATTCCTCAAATGGAAGAAGGCAGATTTTGTTGCAGCAGCGATTTGACGTTTAAGTGACAAACCATTGTCAAGGAGTACTCCGAGATTTCGCACTTCACTTGACCTGGGTAGCTCTGAACCCCCGAATTCTATACCAGTTGTGTTAGTATTTCCTAGGATCGGCCGAGTTATCTTTTGTCCTCTGATCAACAGGACTGCTGTTTTATCAGGATTTACCTTTAACCAGCTAGCTTGCATCCATTCTAAGAGATCTGCTAAGCATCTGTTGAAAAGAGATGTTGGATCCTTAGTTCTTGGTGCAAAGGAAAGGTAGAGCTGCGTGTCATCTGCATAGCAGTGGTATCTTAATCCATGTTGCCTGATGATGTCCCCTAGTGGGAGCATGTATATGGCAAATAGAGTGGGAGATAGAATGGATCCTTGTGGTACTCCACATGTTAGTGGTGTGGGAGCTGAGGAACACATTCCTGATGAAACCCTCAGTGACCTGTTTGTGAGGAATGATTTAAACCATGTTAGAACTGTGCCTCCCAGCCCGCATAGGTCTTGCAGCAGTGATGGGGCATGCGCATTTTCCAATGTTAGACTTTGATATTTGGTGATCCACTGCCATGCCCTATTTGCATACCTGGGAACCAGGCCCGGACTGGCCATCGGGCACACCGGGCATTTGCCCGGTGGGCCGGGCCACGGCAGGGCCGCATTGACTTTAGGGGCTGACGGAGCTGCAGCTCCAGGCCCCTAACCTACCTACGGCCGCAGTAACGCAGGGCATAAGGGGCACCTGCCCCTTAAGCCCGCCGCAACTGCGACCGGGTCCGCCACTCTAAGGGGCCGGGAAGTCCCCACCAAGGCCGGCCTTACGGGTCTGCGGCCGCACAGGGTTTAAATTAAAACATCGGGTTTTTTTTTTAACTTTATTTAACATCCTCCATGTTAAATAAAGTTTTTTTTAACTTTATTTAACATGGAGGATGTTAAATAAAGTTGAAAAAAAAAACCCCGATGTTTTAATTTAAACCCTGTGCGGCCGCAGACCCCTAAGGCCGGCCCTGGTGGGGGCTTCCCGGCCTCTTAGAGCAGGGCGCCACACTCCAGGGGGCGCGACGGGGGGCGGTCCGCACCGGGTGCCGCTCATCAGGGGCTGCCAACTTGCGGCACCCGGCACCCCTCCAGAGACGGACAGTAATGTCCGCCGCTGGAGGAGCAGGCTCGCAAGGGAGCGGTATCGGAGGTCTTTAACAGACCTCCGGTTCCCTTGAGTGATTTTAAGCCGGGTTCAACCCGGCTTAAAATCACTCAAGGGAGCCGGAGGTCTGTTAAAGACCTCCGATACCGCTCCCTTGTGATCTGCGCGACAACAGCTGTTGTGCGCCGGGGTTTGCTGTCAGATCCCGGCGCACAACACTGAAGCCGCGCCCACCGACCCGGTGACCCGGAAGAAGACAGAGAAGACAGAAGAACTGAAGAAGAGGAGCGAAGAGGAGGAAAAGGAGCTGTAAGGAGAAAAGAGGAAAGGTAGGAAAACATTCAGTGAGAGTGGATTGGTGTATATATGTGTGGATTGGTGTATATATGTGTGGATTGGTATATATGTGTGGTTTGGTATATATGTGTGGATTAGTATATATGTGTTGATTAGTATATATGTGTGGATTAGTGTATATATGTGTGGATTGGTATATATGTGTGGATTGGTATATGTGTGTGGATTGGTATATGTGTGTGGATTGGTATATGTGTGTGGATTGGTATATGTGTGTGGATTGGTATATGTGTGTGGATTGGTATATGTGTGGATTGGTATGTGTGTGGATTGGTATACGTGTGGATTGGTATATATGTGTGGATTGGTATACGTGTGGATTGGTATATGTGTGTGGATTGGTATATGTGTGTGGATTGGTATATGTGTGTGGATTGGTATACGTGTGGATTGGTATATATGTGTGGATTGGTATAGGTGTGGATTGGTATACGTGTGGATTGGTATATATGTGTGGATTGGTGTATGTGTGTGGATTGGTAAGTGTGTGAGAGTGATGGGTGTTATGCTGTACCATTTCCAATGTCTTTTTCATGATCTAATTATGTTCTAAAAGTACATCATAACTCCCATCACTCTATACTGTTCCATACAGTGGCAGAGCTGGGAGGCAGAGGCCTTGCACCCCAACCACAGGACTCCTGAAAGGTAAGTGAACTTTAAAGAGGGAGAGGGTAGATAGTTAGGAGGGGGTAGTTGCGGCAGGCTTAAGGGGCTCTGCGTTAATGCGGCCATATAGGACCAGTCAGTCCAGTCCTGACTGGACCTATTTTAAGGTGGGGGCCTGGAGCTGCAGCTCCATCAGCCCCTAAGTCAATCCTGCCCTGGCACAGGCGCGGTCGCTGTTGCTGCTTGCTCCGGCAACAAGGTAAGTAGGGTGAGGGAGGGGGGTGCAGTGAGAAGGGGCAGAGGGGGGTTAGATAGTGAGAAAGGGGGAGAGGGGATAGATAGAGGCGGTACATATTGAGAAGTGGGGAAGGAGGTTACATAGTGAAAAGGGGGAACATAGTGAGAAGGGGCAGATAAGATGAAGAGAGGGGCTAGTGTGAATGCGTATGAGAATGAATGAATAAATGTGTGGATGAATTGTGTGAATGCGTATGACAATGAATTCATGTGAGGATGAATTGCTTGAATGATTTGTGAGACTGCATTAATGAATGTGTTAATGATTTGTGTGAATGATTTAATGCAAAGATGGTACGGGTGGGCTTTAACAATAAATAAATAAATAAATATGGGCTGCTCAGGCTTAAATGCCCGGGCCTATTTTTTGTCCCAGTCCGGGCCTGCTGGGAACTCTCCGGGTCAAGACCCGAATCCTCCAGGTCGTGGGAGCGGGGTATTAACATGCCCCGCTCCCCGCCTATTTTCCCTTTAAATGGGGGTATTTCCTCCCACTAACGTCAACGGGAACGCCGGGAAGAACATTTTTCAGCCTGGCCAATGTGCCCTATAAAGCCATACATTTTTGAAAACTAGACACCCCAGGGTATTTTAAATGCTGGTATTTTAACTCTTTGCATGCACACATTTTACCACCAGCCTTTGTCAAAGTTTGCAGTAGTTTTTTTTTTGTGTATTTTCCCACACGTTGTACTTTAGGTATGAATTTACAGCTCCTGGTATATGTCACTGTCACACAACACCCCGATATATGTTCATCAACATCTCCTGAGTACCCATGCATGGGTTTGTCAAGTTGGGAGCTAAAAGGCCACATTTGGGACTTGTGCATTGGAAATTTGACATGTGGTCACCCTTCCGCCTGTGTTAATTGGGACATTGTTGAACCCGGCCAATTCAATTTACCCAATCAAATCATTCATTTTTTTAAATTAGACACCACATCCCAGTATTTTAACATTTTCCATGCGAAAATTGTTTGAACATATAGCGCTAATTTTAGGATATATATATAGTTTGTTTTTTTTTACATTTTGTTGAACTGGGATTTTTTATTATTACTATTGGGCGGAACAAGAGAGTGCGAGCAATGCAGAGGGAAGTCTGCGGAAGTCTGCGAGGGGCAACGAGAGATCGAGTTCAGGTAAGGGGTGGATGTATGAACGAGTATGCATGATTGAGGGAATGAATGAGTATCTGTGAATGACGGAATAAATAAGCATCTGTGAATGGGTGAGTATCTGAATGAGTGAATTAATGTTTGTGAATGAGTAAATTAATGATTGTGTGTGTGACAGCATTTATGTTTAAATGGGGGAAAGCATGGCACAGGGAGGCTGTTTGAGGCTAGGATGCCACAAGCAGGCTGTTTGAGGGCAAAGGTGGGAAGTACTATGCTTCCAATCTGGGTGTAACCGGTTCACCAAGAGAGCTGTAGTAACTCCCAGAGATCACCCACATGTATCCTCCTGTTGTCCACGGAATCACTTCCAGCACCAGCCAGCATGTGCACCTTGGAGCCCTGCTATGTGTACCCAATAAGTAGACACACAACTACCTTGAACTGAGTATAGCAGGAATGAACAGTTTATTGTTGTCCATAATCTGCGGGTAGCAGGCTTGTTTTCAGTCCTCTCCAGGGGCCCCAGTGATGGACAGTTGCGTCACACACTCCATCACATATCTCCTTTTTCTGGGGGAGACTGACGTCTGATAAGACCCCACATGGCTTGACTCCAAAGTCAGTCTGTATATCCGGACCACCACTGCCAGCCACAAATTGGTACTCCCCAAAACAAAGGACCAGAACTCACCCAGCCGCACTCTGCTTCTCCCAAATAATGTAACTGCTGCTGGGGAGAAGGGCCAAATGTGCCTTCTCCCTGGAGTCCTCTCAGCCGCTGGAGAAAACAGAGCGGCAGGGGTCCCTTCCATATGGGGTTCTGGGCTGACTGCTTGGCACCTCTGGGGACTGCAGGTGGCGACCGTAGTCCAATCCACCTGCATGGTACAAATGTTATATGATCCTCGGCGAGGGGAGGAAAGCCACATGCATCCCCTCCTGTATACTCCATCTGCTGGGGAGAGATGTCGATTTGCCTCTCTCCCATTGCCAACACTTCTGCTGGGGATACAGGATCCATAGAAATCACTGCCTCTGGGCAACATTGGGGGGGTAAAGCCAATGGAGCTGGGGTCACAGAGGCTAGCGGCACTCTGCCCCGAGGGCAGCGCTTCAGCTGCATTTGAAAAATCCAGTGGCACCACCAACTCTGTGGCTGCCTGACCGGACCCTCCTTGGTTACTGCGGCCAGGCTTGGGAACAAGTGGAAGGGGTGGGCAGAGGCCAGCAGCGCTCTGCCTCGAAGCCAGCAGTTCAGCTGGGGGATCTGGCTGGGACATGTAGGGGAGGTCTCGGTCAGTTTCTGGGCCATATTGCAGGGAATAGGGCAAAGTGTCTGGGGTGAGGGAAGGGAGTGGGCAGAGGCCAGTTGCGCTCTGCTCGGATGTTTGTGCTTCTGGTGGGGGCACAATACTCACAGGATCCACTGGGGCACACTGCTGAGCACGGTCAAAGAGTTCTCGGTATGCCTGCTCCAGGAACCATTCTTGGTAAACCAAATAATCGAAATCAGCCCACAAGTCGGGCAGGTAACAGGGCACATCTGCGAGAATCCCTTCCCTGAACTCCCGGATCTCCTTGCACCGATATTTCGATGGGCTCCCAAATTCTCGGTCCTCTTGTAGGCTTTCCATTATCAATCCCGGGCCGCCAAAGTCATCGCCCTCTGGCATGTAGTCATCCTTCAGCTCTGGACACCACTGCACAGCCTGCCAATACAGGGCCCGGTATCCACAATCCACAGTCATTTCAAGCGGAAGCAACTTCTCCAACTCAGCCACCAAGTCTTCTTGAGGCTGCTCTCCCAGGTACTGCATTCGACAATCTAGTTGTAGCACGTACCATTCCTTGGAGGATGGGAGGACTATTCCCCGGACACCCTGGTCCACTCTGAGAGCCTCCATCCAGGCATTTATGTAACTTGCAACTCTGCTGTGCACCAACACGTCCTGTAGTACTGGAACCATCTTTGGCTTGCTGCTGGTATACCCGCTGGTACTCTGCTGGGACGTTTGCAAGGAGGATCCAGCTGCTGCCACCAATGTAACGGGTTCACCAAGAGAGCTGTAGTAACTCCCAGAGATCACCCACATGTATCCTCCTGTTGTCCACGGAATCACTTCCAGCACCAGCCAGCATGTGCACCTTGGAGCCCTGCTATGTGTACCCAATAAGTAGACACAACTACCTTGAACTGAGTACAGCAGGAATGAACAGTTTATTGTTGTAAAACATAGACTGATATAGCCACAGAACATTAACATAAATTAACATTGATAAACAGGTAGACAACCCAACCTTTAATCCCCTTTAGCTACTGAATATCCCCCTGGTAGCCATCCTGTTAATATGATTAGTTTAACAATGGAGTTCCAGCCTGTTTGGCAGCCAGGCTGGAGCCATCTCTGAGTACCTTGGGCCCCTGTATGACAGCTCATTCTGTCACACTGGGCGTTGGGCAGCTACTGTGGATACAATCAGAGTGACAGGGCTGACATGATACTAAGGGGGGGGGCATTAATTCACAAGGGGGTGCTGGCTGGGGGCAGTACATAAATCAATACTAAAGGGGGTCTGGCTGGAGGAATAAATATACAATGTGGGGCTAACTGGGGGCAATACACAAGGATATGGGAGCATTAGGGTGACCACATCGGCCATGTTTTCCAGGACACATATAACTTTTACATATTGCTCAGATAAAATGCCGCCCTGCAGTATGGTGTGTGTGTGGGGGGGGGGTGTATAGACTTGTGGAAGAAACCAGCTTGTCAGATATACACTTGCAGCATTTTATCTGTGCTGGCAGCATCAATTCACAAGGGAGGCAACTGGTGCCATTACATAAATACAATTCTAAAGGGATGGCCAGGCTGAGGGCATAAATACACATAGTGCTGGCGGGGGGGGGGGGAGAGATACACAAGTAGGCAAAAACACAAAGTGAGGGTTCAACGACAAAGCAATATGGAAAATACTTTTTATTGTTGTAGCTTAGCCCATCCGGATGTGGGTGTCAGAGCCTGTCCTGGTGTGTGTGTGTTTGGTCATCTGTTTTCTGGCACTTTATTTACTGTAGGAAAAATGTAACTATTTAATTTTACTTATCCATAGATAAAACGCCCTCCTGAATTTGTAGTCCCTTCAGATGACTTCTAGGCTCAGAAATCAGTAAAGGTTTTGTGTTATATACTCTATTTCAATCTGCATAGCTTATTAAAAAGGATTAGTGGCTTCAGGCATCCTGTTTATGATGGCTTTTTTTTAGTGTACTGATGTACTCCCAATCTCATCACATTACATCAATATGCGTTAGAAAATCAGGAAAATATAGGCATGGATATTGGGCTGATACCGTAGCACAATGGGCCATTTTACTAGACTTGCTCCCCAGGCCTTAGGCTGCCAGCCCTCCCTTGGACTGGAGGCATCTGCCTGCCCCAGCCCAGTGACCTGCTGCTGCTGCTCCTCTGTCTCCTTCCTTACTCTGGAGGATTCTTTATTTTTCCCGGATATTGTGGATATTCAGAACTCCATAAAAAGAAGCTGCAGGAGGAAGCTTCTGTCTGGGGCTGGGTGTGTCTACCCGCCACTGTTTTTTCAGTGCCCTACTACCACTACTGCTGCTGCTGCTGGCATTGGTGTATCACCTTCCTTCAAGGGATCAATTAATAAAAAATGGTACAATGTTTGGAGAAATTCAGTCCCATAGCGTGCTGCCATTGCTGGTGATCGAGTCTGGATCTCTTCCTAAACCTTGAGATGGTGCTCCTGTAGGTGAAAGGTGAGTCCAGAAGGTGTCAGGGACCTCCCGTTTTGGGAACACCATTGGATGTATTTTCCGAATCAAAAAAGGCATCCGAATTTCATCAGACCCAAACGAAATTTGTTGCCCAAATGCAGAAAACCAAACGAAAATTTCATCTGAATCAATTTTGCTTGCTGTGCAAAAGTCTGAAGCAGGTATAGAGGAAGGTATATGTATGTGTGTGAGTCCGTATGTATAACAGCGTGAGGCTGCATTAGTGTGAGTCTATTAGTGTTTATCAAAATGGAACAGCCTCCCATCAAAAGGGGTATTGGCTAATATAGTGACAAAATCAATAATAACTGATTAAGGTCTTTACATCAGGAAAAAATGGGCAGACTAAATGGGTCGAATGGTTTTTATCTGCAGTAAAATATGTTTCTGTTGCGTCTGCCCACACCAGAGGCACTTGCTGTGGATATTGTTCTGCCCAGAATACGACTATTAAGGGAGAAGCCCTCGGTGGGAGTAAACCAGGGCTAAGAAGATCCCAACAGCAAGGAGTCCTCAGTGCAAGCAGGTAACTATCAGTACTGAGTAGATACAGCAAGGTTCGGGTGCCATTTCAGGACAGGATTTACAACTGGTAACTCAGCAAACCAAGGGTTAAAACGAACAGGATAGTCAAGATAGCCGGATCAGTTCACGTAGTGGGCAGTCAAACAAGTCAAGGGTCTGTACACGAGTCAGGTAGTCAGACAAGCCAAACTGGTACACGTAGAGATCAGGCAGAAGTACAAAACCACCAGGCAATAGAATAGTCAGGCAGGCAAAAGGTCAATAATGCAGAGACCAGGAACACAGGCTACAATACACTGTATAAGGACCCCAACAGGGAGCCAGAGAAGAGCATTTTTGGATTTTTAATTCTGGCCCCAGCTCTAGCCCCACCCCCTTAACCTACCTCACAGCCCCACCCCTAACCACGCCCTCCATGTTACTGCTGCCATAGCCTACAGCGCACCGGAAACGTGTAAGTATATGTTTCCCTGCCTGCCTGTAGTGGGACCCCCAGACAGATCCTTCTTCCCCTCGCATCAGCGGATTGACACCCCACCTCCGGCAACAGGAGCCCGCAGCAAAGCCCCTGGCACCGGCTCGCAGCTGCCTGCCCGTCAGTGACGGGGCTGTGACAGTTTCTATGTGTGTGCATTAACATGAGTGTGTGAGCATGTTATGTATGTGTGTGTTAGTTTGTAAATGTGTATGTGAATTTGTTGTATTCATGGGTCTGGACCTGCATATCCACAAGTTGCAGCACTGATCTACAGTATATGACTATAGAGCTATTATAGACTATTGCGACCCCTAATTATTAATTATTGTACATGCTATAAGCATAAATAAGTTTGCAGGTAATTTGTGGTAACTTGGGTACTGTGAGTGGGAGCTCTGGCTTCCAAAAGGCCTATTGATTTTAATAAGGACTCAAATCAGGAGGCTGTGCTGCCAAATCTGGAAGGTGATCTTATTTTTATGACAGAGGCAATATGTTATCAAGAAAAGCATGGGTTATTATTATTTATTGATTTTCATAGCACAATATCATTTTTGCAGTGCCATACAATGGGTAAACAGGCATAACAATAAGGAGAAATCTGTTATAATTGTTTTGTTTTTAAACTCTGAACAATACATAGGCAATTACCTATATACCGTATATTCCGGCGTATAAGACGACTTTTTAACCCGAGAAAATCTTCTCAAAAGTCGGGGGTCGTCTTATACGCCCATTCGTCTTATACGCCAGAATATACGGTATATATATATATTTAGGGGCTCCCTGAGACACTGCTGCTATTTTTTATAGGGTTTTTTTTTTTCATGTTTCTATGGTTTCAACTGAAACCCCTATTTGTTCTTAAAAAACAGACATGTAATTTGTGTGGGTACAACAAACATTGAAAAGGGGAATCTAAGTTAAACCCACATATGGTAAAAATGGCAAAACAGCTCTGGGACCCCTGGGACTAAAGGGGTTAAAGTACGTGTTTTTTTAAATTTACATTTTTTGCACAGTTCCAAACAACACCTATGTGTGTTAAACATGTTTAATAAATATAGGTACAAATACTAAAAGTATAAGAATATTTAACATCTATTGAAATAACTAACTGGCAAAAAAGGTAAATACATTCATACATTGAGATAATGTATGCCGGTAGAGCAATTCCCCTTATGTCTCTTGTAGTACCATTTTCCCAAAGGCTGTATTTATCTGACTCATACGCTCACTGTTACCTCACTATTACCTCACCGAGTGAGGTGATCCTACAGATCACAATTTGTTCCAAGACAACCGTTTGCCATGGTTGAATTAAGGCATCTGCAGAAAGTTACAAATGGCATTGAGGAACTCCTGTGTCTGCTCGGCATGTACCCAGTGTCCAGCACCTTGAATATATTCAACAGTTGAATAAGGAAATAGTCGTTCTATTTCAGGAAAATTCTCTGAGCTGTGGAAGGGAAAAAATCAAAGAGTAAAAAAAAAAACTTAAATTTTAAACATTATTTTATTATTTTTTGGTTCTAACCAGAATGTGAATGTCTGGGATCATAAAACCACTCTCCCCTCAACAGTTACACAGAACAGGCTCATCTAATGACACATATGCATTCAGTATAAAGCCTGTGCTATACAGCCTCAGTCCTCATGCAAACCCAGGGAAGTATGCATGTTGTGTCATAGGAGTTTCTACTCACCTGATGTATGGAGAATTTGCTCCTCCCAAGAACAGTGCAGGTCCAGGATATGGATCATGGAAGTCTGGGAAGTCGAGAAGGTCCTGTAGGTGACGAGAGATGGCTTCCAGGTTCACTCTCCATCTGAACTGCTCATTCTCTTGAACCAAGTTAGTGAGCAAGAACTGGCGAACTGCTTGTTCCTGTAGGCAAAGACAAACCTATTAGTTTGCGAGGGGACCACCCCGAAACACAAACAAAGAAACACAAACAAAGAATTCAAAAGGGAAAAAAATGGTACCAATGCACTTTTTTTTTAAGTTAAGCAAACAACATTGTGAGTTGCACACAGAACATTACTGATTTAAGTTCAAGCTTCTAGATTAGTCATGGAAGTCTGAGTTGATGAATGTAAAGTTCCAAGACACAGCTAAATACATAACACCTAAATAGAGCAAAAGCCTCCACAATTGCACAGTATATACCTTCACGGTAAGACTAAGCTGCTCCTCTGCTAACCTCCGTGCAGTAGAGCGAGGCATCTTCCCTTCCAGACGCACATTCTGCATGGCTTTAATATATTCCGGGAAACCGGACTGTGGAGTAGTAGGAGAGGGGCTGATGTCCACAGATACCAAGCGGTCAACCAGCTGAGGCTGTGAGATTGAGAAGAATGCGTACAAACATTACGTTTTTAGAAATACCAATAATAATAAGGAAACCATGCACACTCATGCATACATACACTATATAAACAACATGTTTTGGTGACATTGCATTTTAAATACAGACATTACTATGAAGTTGTTCACCCCTTTGCAGCTATAACAGCTTCCAGTCTTCTGGGAAGATTTTCCACAAGATTTTGGAGTGTTTCTGTGGGAAGTTTTGCCCATTCATCCAGTAGAGCGTTTGTTCGCAATCTCCATTCCAGTCCATCCCAAAGATGGGGTTGAGGTCAAGTTCTTCCACACCAAACTCATCCAACCATGTCTTTTTGGATCTTGCTTTGACAATCTGAACTCTACTATGTGTCATTACTGCCTTCCTACTGACCTTTCAAGTGTAACAGTGCCTGTCATAAGCTCTACGCTACAGAGACATACAAGGATCATGCGTTCGGGCATGTGCGATCAGCACAGACAAACCAGGAGGAAGAGAGTGTAAAACAAAGTTCCTTGTCTTGCTAAGAAATAAGGGGGGGGGCACTGCAAAAATTAAATAAATAAAAAATAAAAAACATTTATTGGGAGCCCAGTGATGTCACCATGACATCACTGGGATGAAAAATGTATAAGAGGTCCCCAAAGAGATCTCCAGCATATGACACCAGGAACAGAGCAAAAAAGGAAAAATAAAAAAAAAAATATATATTTTTTTAAAGTGCCCCTTAGCCCAACAACTGTAGGTAAAAAATATATAAAAAACACTATCCCCCAAACCCAATAGTATTAAGCAAATGTGTGAGATAGGGTAATATGTAAAGCATAGATGTGGCCCTCTTGAATGTAGAAAAATATGTATGTGGGGTATGACTGTAATTAGGAGGTGTTTCTGAACTTGAATTGGGCCATTGTTTAGCTGTGGCACCTACAGTATAGAAGACATTTTATGATTTTAAAATAAAAAAATACCTGAACAAATGTATTAATGGTGTATTGTTTTTGTAATTTGTGCAGGTTCATCATTATGGAAAATGGGAATCACGGCTTAACAAACATATGGTGAAAATGACCAAAAAATCTGGTCGTTGGGTTCTGAAAACTCCTGGGACTTTTAGTCCCAAAACTTTTAGTCCAAAGGGTTTAAATACCAGCATTTCAAGTTCTATCCATCATCTATTTTTACTGTGTCCCTGTCTCCTGTGGCAGCACCATCACATCCTAAGGAACCCTTACCTCCTGCAGTGCCACGGTCATTGCGGTTTTTCCACCCATACTGTGTCCAATAAGAACACAACGGGGAATGCAAAGCTGCTGTAGAATTTGCCGCACATCAGCGCTCATCACAAAGTAGGTGATGTTATCCGTATGTGGACTGCTGCCGTGATTACGGGCATCTAGTGTCACCACCTATGTAAGAAAACAGATAAGGGACACCATTACATTTAAAGACCTAAGATGCTCTCCCTAATGGTGCATTTAGCTTTATATAAAGTCTTCTCTGGACACCAATGCATTTTACTGCTTGCAAATTGGTGCATTCATTCTTTTGCCATTAGAGTTGGAAAATTAGACTTCTGTCTCACTTTCCTATTCCCCTTGGCTGTCTTTACTGAAACATACTTAAGTATGTTTTAGTTTACCCAGTACAATGGATTTTCATATGCGTTAAAATCTTCGTAAAGCTGTGTCACCTACCTACGCCTCTGTTCACAGCCGTAAATTGTCTGTCTTTGGAAATGTGAACAGATATGGCCATCATTGTAACTCACCTTTCTCCTTGTCTTGCGTACCAAGGCCCGAGCAATAGACTGAAAGTTTAACTTGCTGCCAAACAGACCATGCAATAAGACCAGAGGAGGCTCAGGTGCTGTTCCTTCAAATATGTCATAGGAAAGAGTCACCACCCTGAAGATAGAACAATCAGTGGAGGTCAACAATCTGGGCAATAAGCGAAACCAAATACATGATGCAATCAAATTATGGGCACAGAGGCCATTCCCCGATATCCATCCATGCAATTATTTTTTATCGCATTAATAAAGCAATGAGATATGATTTTTAATTTTTTTTTTACATAATGTCTAATTGGAATGATATGTCTTTATTGCAGATGCTACAAAGGTCTACAATAGGGTAGACATCCCTGGTGAAACACGACAAATAACAGAAATTTGGGGGCTTCTTTCCAGTTTTACGTTGCAGCATTCTTCAAACTGGAGGTAATAGAAGTTGCCGCAATATTGAGATTAGGACTGAATAAAAGAAAGAAACAGCAGTAGAGTTAAAACACCCACTCTGAGGAACCTGCATTGGGCAAAACGCGTTAGTGGATTACTACCTTAGCTGTACTGGGGACAAGTTAACGAAAACAGATTGCCTCATCTAGTGAAAAAAAAGACATACACGGGCTGACTACCTGTGAAAGGACCGTGCTGACGGTAAAACCGTTACTAAACACAGTGGACAATGTGATTATTTCTTTTGCTTTTTTTCTGCACCGTGACGGAAATGATGATTTGCTTTTTTTCATATCTGAGGATTACCATCTGAAATATCAGGTTATTTTTCAGGCCCCATTCAGGCTGAGGAGCTGCTTATCTCTAGGTTCCCCTGTCTCGCTACAGTTCCCCCTTTGCTGTAACCCATACCTGGATTTCCTTGTGCTCTGACGTTTACTTCTGATACTTTGTTTCAGTCATGCTCTTAGCTTCAGCTTCTGTTTCCTTTATAAGGTGTGCCCCACCATTTGTTATGTTTGTTTCAGTCAGCAGTCTATAGGTATGTCCTTCTCTGTTCTGTGTTTAGATTCAATGTAGGGAGGGTTTAGCGCTAGGACCCACCGAATATTGGAGTACTTTGGCGTAGTGGTAGGCTAAGCATACTATGGCCATAGGATGTGACTGAATCTCCAATTGTTATCGTATAGTCCTAGGCTAGTCCTGTATTTATGTGTGTCTTTTTGTGTACCTTTGCCCTCTTTTCCCTTAATCATCTGAGGATCTAGGTTCCTCTCTCCTCTGCCCATGTCCCAGTTAAGAGATCCTATCCTTGCTTAAAGGAGAAGCGTCTGAGGATCTCGGCTCCTCACTCCATCCCCTATGGTCCTTGCCTGCTTCCATGTCCTCGTGTCATGTACCATGTATTTATGTCTTGTCTGGCTATGTTTCTTGCTCGGTCTCCCTGTTCCTTGCTCTGCCCCCCTTGCTTGCTTCTGTTTCTGCTATTACTATGTTTAGCTTCCCTACTCCCAGCTTGCAGTATCCTGCTCTTTGTAGAGCTATGTCTCCTGCCTGCTCCAGGGTGCCTGCAGGATATCACCAGGTTCTGTTTAGCTCTGGCAAACATCTGCTGCTATGTCAGGGCCCTGGTAAGTGGCTGCACTACCCTAGGTGCTCAACACTCGGGGAGTGTGGTTGCCCTGCCCCAGGCCCTGTCTAACTCCGCTACTGCGTATTACCTCCTGCATGCCATCATTGGGTGCTCTGGGCCATTAGTCGTCTGTATGGACCCAGTCTCTGACATTATTATAAATTAATTTTAGTTTTAAAATTTTTCTACACTAAGCGCATGTGGACAACTGTACCTGTATCCATTTGTATTCTATAAGTGTGTTGTGGGGTTTTGTACACTAGTTCCTATAGCAGCTGGTTTGTTTCACTGGGCGCTGGGTTCTCGCAATGCCTTTTTTACTATATATTGGGGTGTTTGACCGTAACATGTACCAGGAGCTGTAAATTAATACCTAAAGTAAAAAGTACTGCCACAAAGTTTGACAAGGCTGGTAGTAGAATGGAAAGAGTTAAAATATTAGCTTCCGAAATACCCTGGGGTGTCTAGCTTTCAAACATACGGCTTGGTTGGGGGTAAATTGAACTGACTGGCTTCAAAGATGTCCCAAATAGGACATGGGAGCAGAGTTTTCAAAATGTCAAAATTCAAAGTTGAAAAATTGAAATGTGCACATTCCCTGGGGTGTGTAGTTTTCAAACATATATTTGATGGGGTCAATTAAACCAAAAAAGGGTTTTGAAATAGGAATACACTACGTGTACCTATTGCCCTATAACATGAACAAATAAAAACATTAGGTATTTCTCAGGACAAATACTACTCTCTATCTAGCAGTTTTTAATTAGCTTTTCTAGATCAGCAAAATATTTTTCAAATAGAAATCTTAAAGTCCTTTTTTTCCTCAACGAGAAGGGATAGATTCTAAAGATCACAAAGTCTGCATCTGACTACACTGGGATGATCCAACTGCGCTGTATAGACAGCTCCGGCACTGTCAATGACCAGCTTGTCTATAAAAGAGTAAGGCGAGGGCAGACATGACATTAAGCAGGTAGGCTTTTCTTGCCCAAACCTTGCTTTTGATGTAAGGGAAATCTGCATTGCTTAGTGTCACTTTAATATCTTCACATCTGGTTTATTGGCTTTCCTAATGACAAATTAAATCTGACTATTTAGGATACTACCTCCTACTGGGTAATGGTTTTCATAAGGGGTGTTACTTAATATCATTAGCTAGTCACTACAGTATAATATTTGTTGTGAGCTGCTTTATTTACCTAAAACACCTCAGGGTAAAGCTCGTATAAACTACCTAGATTTGCTTTGGTGTCACAGAAGTGTTTTGAGACTTTTATATAACATTACTCTTGCTTCCGTTACAGCAGCAATAGTTCAATACACATAGCCATACCAACTTCCCGCCAAGACCATCTGACGTTATACAAAGGGCGTGGCCAAATACGCCAATTACGGCTGCGCTACGTCACCACGTACTTACCCGTTGTGGTTTTGTCGATGCGTATAGCTGTGCAATCGCGATGTAGTTGTCGGAAAGTATCGCCCCAGTAGGCTCGGTGTCCAGGTACGCCGTGCATAGAGTGAGAGCAGCAGAGGGGGCATTCCACAGTCTAAGTAAACGGACGCGGCACGAAGTCTTTCACCGCGGCTGCAGCCGGCACTTGCCTCTTCGGGGCGGAGCTACGTGGTATACGTGCTTCTGTCAGCCGGTGAAGCTGCACATATTCGCTTGAAATATTTAGTAAGTTTTTATTTCTTAATATGTCCACACACGCAAATTATTGTTTCGCTTTTGACAATGTTACGGCTGCGTATAGTGGCTCCTTCTATTACTGGAATGCCCTCACAAAAGATGGCTTCCTTGTGCGCTAGAGTTCTAAGCATAGAGACAGCACAACGGTACCGGTATGTCCGTATTACGTGCAGCGTTTTTGTGACGCTAAGCTCTATTTAGGACTCTACTTGTGAGCCAACCTTTGTTTTTACGACAAAGTAAAGCGATGACCGAAAATTTTTGTTATTACCGTAATCCCTTAGTGACGAGAGATTTTGATGTTGTGTTTATGCAACTGTAATTTGCTGTTTTATAATTGATTACACAATAAAAACGTTTTACTAATAACATGTGCGCAACTAGGGCAGTTAGAAAAAATTGCCCCAAAATTAACTTAGGATGATATTCATGTACCCAGCATCCTTTGTCTTCACTATTGCAACTTAGTCTAAAATTGTCTTTCCCTCTTAAAATTCATTATGAATACTACTGCCAAGCTTATCTTTCTTTCTTTCCTTCCTCTACTAACATGTCTCCTCTCTGTGATCCACTCCAGGACTTATTTTTAAACTCTGAACTCTTCTTCAGAGTGCATCATAGCGGTTCCTACAGCCGCCCCTCCTCATTTATCTGCAATTACACATTCGCTCGATAACCGCTCAATTTCATCTTTCCTCTACTCTAATCTCTCGCTTTGGAGAAGCATCCTGATCCACACGTCTTCACTGTATGCAAAAAAGGGCTAATAATAAAAGATCCTAG
The DNA here is from genome assembly GCF_027358695.1 of Spea bombifrons. Taxonomy (NCBI): domain Eukaryota; kingdom Metazoa; phylum Chordata; class Amphibia; order Anura; family Pelobatidae; genus Spea; species Spea bombifrons. The sequence continues at coordinate 26,861,602 of NC_071088.1, read as the reverse complement.
TGTTTGTTTACATGGACGATGCAATGTACATCCAAAAAGCCATAAACAGTGCCATAAACGGATTGTGGATCATTTCCCAGTTTAAACATATACAAACAGGCATGCTGATGTACAAAATTGCACATGACACGATACAGTACTGCATCATCATCAATACCCCACAATCATTGTGTTATACATATATATTTATACATTGATTTGCCATAGCATTATGACTATTGATAGGTGAAGTGAATAACACTGATAATCTTGGTATCGTGGCACCTGTCAGAGGCTGGGATATATTCGGCCGCAAGGGAACATTTCGTCCTCAAAGTTGATGTGTTAGAAGCGACTTTGACAAGGGCAAATTGTGATGGCTAGACGACTGGGTCAGAGCATCTCCAAAACTGCAGCTCCTGTGAGGTGTTCTTGGGCTGCAGTGATCAGTACCTATCAAAAGTGGCCCAAGGAAGGAAAAGCGGTGAACCGGCAACAGGGTGCTCAAATCCAACAGACGGAGGTTTCAATGAGATTTAATTGGTTTCAAAGGGAACACTTAACTCTCACTTATTTAGCTGCTTCAAGCAGCCAATCAGTTGCTAGCAATGCCAGACCGCAGGAGGGCAGCTGCAGATATGCACCTTTGCACCCATATAAGTCAGTTTATTTCAGTTCTAGTTCATATTAAATTGCTCACAAGGAGAACTGCCAAGGACAGTAAATCGTCTATTTGAAGCAACTGTGATGTCATATCTACCAAACAAAAGATACAATCACCATGACTCCTCTGCTTGAGGTAAAATGTCTCATTATAACCACACCTGCTCCGCTTAGGGGAATAGCCCAGTGTAAGTTTATTTCTTTACAGCTCCGCCAGTTGGGGCTTGAGTCACTGAGAGCTGCTGTGAACCAAAATACAGGGATGTTCAAGCCAAGATGACATAATCTGGTTACTTGTTTGTGCTTTATTATTATTATTGGTCTAGTAAACAATGACACAAATTGTATTTTTTATCTATTTTCTGGGTTAGTGACAACACAAACATACATATTGTTTATTTCAGGACCCCACCCTGTTAATACTTCAGAAGCACTGGAGGGTTGGTTCCAAGGGACAGGTAAAGCTACCAGCTCATGCCCCCCTCCCTGAGTAGCATATGCACTAAAGCAAACATGTACTCATACTAAAACATAGTAACTCTACTACACCTTACACATTTCACACCACACCTCACACATTTCACACCACACCTCACACATTTCACACCACTCCTCACACATTTCACACCACTCCTCACATGTATAACGCCTATACATTAGCGTTTCCTTTATAGCTGCTCACACGCTGTGAAGGTGGCCACTCTATTACCATGGGGTCACTTAATTTTGCAATAGATGACCCCACTGAACAACAACTTCCGTGCGTAGGATGGTCAGTTGACCCTCATCAGGAAGTAAAAAGTGTAAAGAATACTGTTTTCTAGCACGGAACTTGCTTAACTAGATATGTTTGAAAGACGCTATTGCGAGTCTAGCTCTTTCAAGATGGTTAAATAATAGCAGCAACCATCTGCTGGCTGTAAGGCTAATACACTACTGAGAAGCAAATTAATAGTTAATTAAAATTCTACACTCAATAAATACAATAGAAAGTCAATTTGTATATTACGGATAGGATGGCCAGCGGCTTTCACATGACATAAGTCTGGCTGCCGGCTGAACATGCAAGGCAACACGTCATGTTTTTATACTCACACAGCGTGTGGCTGGGCATTTCCTACTAGCGGCTGTACACCGCAGTTACTGTTCTGCCGATGGAGTGGGAAATTGGATGAAGCACTGTTGGCCAGTGGCCCACAAGTCATTTGCCCGGTGTGACAGGTGGCCAGTCCAGGATGTCACACACATATAAAAAGATCAATAGACATGTATGCTGTGCTTGCTTAGTACACAAAGATGTGCTCAAACCAGATAAACAGCAAAAACTAAACTGACAAACTGGAGCCAGGCTTTTCTGATAGCCCAGACCAGATGTCATAGGAACAGGATGCTTTGTGTATTTGTCTTTATTAAAGGGAACTGTCACATCTTCCATTAATAATGAAACAACCCATTGCAGAAAACCATAAATCACTTGGGTAAGTATTACTTTTTGCAGTGTCCTGTTTTTTAAGTCGCTCACATTTATATTTTCCAACTCTGACATTACATCTATTTCTCATGATCCCTCATGCATGGAGAATGGATCAGAATGAACTGCCAGCTCTGTATTGTTTTAGAGCGCTGCGCATGGGAATCTGGTACATGGAGTTCCAGCTGAGCGCTCCAGATAGGCTAGTTTGCGGCATTGGCAGCCTTGCTCAGAAATAAATTCTCTGCAGGATAACAAAAACAAAAATCAATTTACCTTGTCCTTCAAAACGGAGATTTTAAAGATATTTACCTTATTTTTAAGACTATTACATATTTCCATTAATGGTACACAGTCCCGCACAGCTAGAGCATTGGGATCATCAGAATGATCATAGCTTGCAGTAGATAAGTACAGAAAAGTAAATCAATGGGGCATTAGAGGAAGCTAGTGTCAGGAAAATCAAGTCTAATCCTAGTTGATTGTTACGGATAATGGGCCAACAAGGTCCAATGAATGTGTTCCTGTGCAATGTTCAGTTGTGGCTCATAGTAAAACAGGGCAATGCCAACAGCCAAAGTTGACCCATTAATAAACACTAGACTTGTACATTCGAATTTGTTTGAATTGCAAATTTACTGAATTTTGGTAAATTCTGCAATTTGTACAAAGCCACAAAAATGAGGCCAGAACCCCCCCCACACACACACGAATCAGATCAAAAGGAAGCAAAAATCACCATCCAAGATGTGTGGCCCACATTCACAAACATTTTCTCACACAATCGAAATGTTTCCCTACCTTCTCTGCCAACCACTTTTGCTATTACCTACCACTTGTGCATCTTCATATTTTACTTTCTCACTTCTCTTCCATCTTCAATCGGCTATCTTCAATGTACTGTCTTCATCCACATCTCCGAGGACATAGCCCGTGAGAACTTCTGCCAAACTGGTGGCGCTTCTGGTGAAATCCTCTTTCTCATCCGCCAATCGGTGGAGAGGATGTCGATAAAAGGGCTGTCATTTTGCTCTAAGTTGAACTCAGCAGATAGAAGAGAAGGGAGAAGATGTGGAAGTGGTCAGCAAAGAAGATACGAAAACATTTAGAGCGAGTGAGAGTGAATGTGGGCACCGGCTGTGTTGCCTAAAAACGAATGGGCCTAAAACAAACCATAAAATGTATCTGAATCTTTTTGGCCCATTTGCACATTTCTAATAAACAATGAAACATTCTCATGTTTTAACGGAAACCTGCTGCCTCCATTACTACATAACTTTCTATAAGGTGAAAAAAAATGATTCTAGCTAAACAATGAAAACATTCAGAGGCCCTTCATTGGCAGAAGTCCACTCTATGGTACGCTTTGTTCGCACAACAAAACATATTTCTCACAGGACTGCCCCACTCGCCCGGTTCTGCAATTTGTGTTCTGCAATTGATGGCTAAAAACTAATCCATTGTAGCAACCTCTACCAGTTATGTTGCTGGCAATATTATATTTAACTAAATCTCGACCGGGTCGGCATGTTGAAAGATTATACTGATGTAGCTTTACCTCTGTTGCGAGGCGAGAGCGGGTATTTTTATTTGTTCTGTAAAACCAATGCTGAAAACAATAACCACTCTGAAACTGAGGCATAATAAACGGCTAAATAAATTATGTTGCGTTATTGAAAACTTTCACTGTAAGATTCAAAGGTAACCCAGATGAGTATTACGTCATTAGATTGGCATAGGGCTTATTTAGATTGCGTTGTAGCAGTATCTCTGCCTTGTGAGATGCCAACCCTGTTGGGTTTCACCTGTGAGAAGGGTTGAGTTGGCACCTCGTTATACATATTTATACAGGTATATTTACATAAATAATGCCGAATCATTATTACAGCTTTCATGATTATTGACTACCAACAATTCTTTTACATTTTTATCATGATAAAGTTGTTAGTTGCAAGATATGTCCACAAGGAGGCACTGTTGGCATTAATATAAAAAGTGTCACTGCTTATGAAGGTCTATTTCTTCCATGTGGCTAAGGAACCCAAAAGTGTTCATAGCATGTTCTGTGTTTTAAGAATGTTTACTCCTAAGCATAGGCATGCAAGATCTATGTATACAGTAGACATCCATAAAACACAGGGCATGCTGTGGACATATCTATCATAGGTGCTAACAGTCATGAAGCCTGACATCTAGCCTTATGTCTCAGCTGTCTGACACGGCACTGCAAATAAATAAAAAAGGAACAGAGGCATGATATCCCATTGGTACAATATGAGTTGGTAGCCGTATATATATATTTAATTATTATATATATTCCGGATGATACTAACCAAATCGCTCTTAGGCATTATCTCACAATTCTTAGGCATTATCTCAGCCCCCACACAGAATCCCAATTATAATATGAATTTCAATATGATATAGAAGAAATAAATGGCTAAAGAGAAAACTAGATGACCCTAATACAGATGTTGGAAGGTTTTGGACTTCCAAATTGAGAGAATTCCTATAATTATAAGCTTTTTTATTTTTAATGAAAACATGCAACTGGGATTTTACTATACAATATTAAATAATCCAATCCAATCTAAAAAAATAAATTAAAAAAATTATTTTTCCCTGGTAATTGGTAAATTGTATGTATTCGCTATGGTGCCTGTTCACTTTCTGTATATTTATTATTCATTTTTTAACACACAGTTGTTAAGTGACAAGAAAAAAAAATAATAATAAAAAAAAAAAATATATATATATATATATATATATATATATATATATAATACATATATACGGTAATTTTTTTATATTTATTAGATTCAAAATCTTCACTATAATTCACAAGATCCCCCTTCTAGCACCCACTGATCTTTTAAGGAACTGCATATTAAAGTATTTTGTGAGTATTTAAACACGCGTTTTTTAAAACAGAAAAGAAAAAATAAAAGACTTATATGAGGTAGAAGCTGCAGCCCTCCAGCTGCCCCCTCCTCCTCCATGGTTTGAGGATTCTTGCTATTAATTGGCAAATGTGTTTGGACAAACTAGGAGATGGGGAAAGGGACAAATGCACATGAGGGGGTTCTGCAGAACAATTACCTTTCCCAGTTGTGAAAATAACTATTTTCTAAATATTATGTCCTTTTCTATAAAATACTTATAAATTACATTATTGTTACAAAAAAAACAGATTTAACAAATTTCACACCAAAATGTATTGTTTCATAAGAGTACATCAATAAAATAAACTTTATGGGGGTTGCAGTCATGTTCGTGGTGGATGTCCACATTTATTTTTTTTAATCTTTTGTGGCATTTTGCAGAATGGGCCAAAAGTATTTGCTCTTTGTTGTGTTGTTCTTGAATCTTTGTATATACCATTTATGGAACAGAAAAGCCAATATGAAAATTGTTAGAAAGTAAAGCTTTAAGAACAATAGACATGGTATTATAGAATTGGCTGGTATCATAAGGGGGGAGAATCAGGATTTAGCTGCTACACTCTATAATCCCAAGTACTAAAGGTAAATGTAAGCTCATAGACCAAAATCAGACACAAAAAAGGTGCAACAGAATGGTTTGGATCACTAGATTCAAAAAGGAGACAGGAAATTCCGTAGATGTTTCATATTCCTGAGTAGGTCCAAATAATAACTTTTTGACGGAGAAAATCTATTGGCAGGTACATATAGATACATACAATTTTTTTCCATTGAAGGTGACGATCTTCAAGATAAAACGTTAAGTGTAAGCAAGGTTCAAAGCCCAAGCAGCAAAGAAAGGGGAGAATTGAATGAAACTATGTGGAAAAGAATTATAAGGCAGAGCCCAAGGTAAATATGGCAAATATGAACCCTTGCTGTATGGCTGGGTACACCCATGGTAATGTTGGGAGTGTAAAGTTGCCCATTCAGGCTTGCTTGTCCAGAAAGAAAATCATGGACTGTTCTTATGGTTTGTCTTAATCTGTCAATTCTCGTCTTGTCATACCCCTTGAATATATGTATTGTATTAAGCGCTGTGTAAATTGTTGGCGCTATATAAATAAAAGAATAATAATAATGGGTCTAATCCAATATTCTTATGGAGATGTTTGTCCAAAATAGTTGCAAATAATTATAAAAATGTTTAAAATGCTGATCCCAGGGTCTATTCTTTACATTATGAGCGCTTTCTGCGCATGGGCTACAGGGTTCTTTTTAGATCTCCTGGAACTGTTGTGTGAGCCAGCACTGTAGCTGGCTGGCAGTGAGTATAGTGCATGAACTTACTGGCAAGCTGAAGATGTGTTCAGCCCAATATATTTGTGGCAAACCGGCTGACGGAGAAAGGGGGGGGGATTCTGAGGCATCCCTCCATGCATTTACAATGTGAAAAAAAATAATTTTAAGGGGATACTCATATATATATATATACTAGAAAAATAATACCCATGATTTCTTAGTTGGAAAGATGTTGAGAAGCTCAATAATGGCTGATTTAATGAAAACATCATGCACAAGTACACAGTGATTCCTTTAACCCCTTAATGACAAAGCCCGTACATGTACGGGCTCAAAATGCATGGTTTTCAATGGGTTTAGGGATCGCCCATTGTCCTTAAGGGGTTAAGTGAGTTTTTTTTCTAACCAGCAGAGGGTTAATATTCAGGTTTCTTCGAAACTAGAGCATTCTTGTTAACATGCGTCATCACAAAACATACAAACATTCTTCCCATCTACTCTATGTATTTTTTCCTACTATAAAGACTCAAAACGTATCTGGTCCTTGGTCTTGACTCGGATCAGCCTAATGCCTATCACATGCATGTTTCAATGTCGCAGTACTCTTATACTCCTAGCGGTAGAAAGGCTGTCCTCATTGTTTGTAACATTAGGAAATCATAACAATCAATAAACCAGTGATGGTGTTGTGTTAGACATGCTCACTCCCCCTCCTATTAAGCAATGGATTGGGGTGACAGATTAAGGTGAAGTAACCATGCCAAATGCATTGTGCCGAATTATACTGCTGAATGTACTGTTTGTTTAAAATTTAAATAGTGTCCTTGTTACATGATCTAACTGCGTGATAATGTGTTTCCTAGAGATTGCCATGACATGAGCTGAAGCACATTCACCATAAAATGAAAGGTTTATGAAAGGCATGCAAAGCAGAATTGTCTAAAACAAAGGACTATCTCAATGAAAGGTCATGAAACGTCAGCACTTTTCCTTGTTGCACAGCCCAGGGTGACTGTCCCACTTCCCTATTGACCCTGCATGGGGTATATAACCAAATTAGGCTGAGATATATTCTCTTTCTATATTCCCTTTCTTTCACCTTCACTCCCCTCCCCTCCGTGTCCATTGTGCTACTCAGACCTTTTGTGTGTCACTCCTTTTCCAGCCTCACACCTTTATTTATTTTCCGGTACATTAATTCTACTTCTCAATCCTCATCATTTTGTAAACTTCCCTAAACAACCCAACTACTTCTGGCTTAAAATGACCCTGGAGTACGGCGCGGCATGTCTGCTATTGGCTAAATTCCATGAAAACCAGTGGGCTGTAGTACCTTCTCTGCCCTTCCTAGGGACACCATGTCCAACGTATTTTGTTTGAAAAAATGTCCTGGATCTGTACTTTACGAATTTTACATCCTTTTACAGTACAAGACTCACCATATGGACAATTAGAGGTTATGGTGTGAGGACAATCATCATTCGTTAACCACTTTGACAATACAGTTAAGTGAGCGTTCTAAGCATATTCAAGTTTTTTTTTCTCCCTCAGATAATTAACAATACAAAATGTGTTTTACGGAACAACATATACCATAGTCAGTTTTGGTTGTGGGTCATAGACACCTTTCTTTGATCTATATTACCGCTATACAATACAACATGGTGGAAACGAGCTGTTATTGCCACACAGACCAAACAGAAACAGAAGCTGCGAAATACACACCTTTCTTTTAATTACTAATTCCCCCAATATTGTGGGTTGCTGATACTGTGTTTCTCTTCCGGTTTCTACCGGTATACATTGCAAAACTCAAATAAACCTTATCATAGAACATACCTAACACATATAAATATATATATATACATTCGAGATCTGCTTTTAGATCTGTCCGCCTAAAGCACATAAGGGATATGATTTATGAAGCTGTTGTACGTCCGATAAACTTTGTTGACCAAAAGAGAAAGAAGAGGTTAACCCTCTCCGTTTTCCCCCTCCCCTCCTGCACCTGCTGAAGTATCGGTCACGTGACATGACAGTTTCACCTGGCTACACAGCGAGGATCATAATCCAGAGGGACTCTTGGCAAGACGGAGGAGATGGGGGAGGGTGGTCACACAGCAACTGCACTTTGCAATTACACAAACAGAACTAGCCGAGACAAAGGGGCATGCTGGGAATTTAGTTGAGAAACTGTAAGGGAACCCAGGAGGCAAATGCCACAGTTAATGATATTTTGGAATATATTTTTGTACAAAAAGTAGTTACTACTTATGTAGATTAAAGTACATTTCTTTCTAAGTGAGTCATTTATTAGTGAAATAAACACTGCTCATGGAGTCGTTCTTTATAATCAGCATTTTTTTCTCTACAGTCGGAAACAGTTTAGAATAGGGTGACTACTGTTTCCTCGTGATCCGTGGCAGTTATTGAAAATATACAATACCACTATATTAAAACCGTCATGGCCCTTCATGTCAGCAGCCTAAAACTGATATACTTGGTTCTGTGGAGGAAGGTGAAAATACGGATTAATAGGCGCCACTGCACAAGGGCCATGACATGTCCAGTAAGCGTTGCTCTTTCTTTTGTGATGCCGTCCCTCACCCCACGCAGAAGATGCAAATAAGCAGGATGTCTACGTAGGTTTATCTGTTAGTATCCTGGAAACCCTGCTAATGCTCCTGTCAAACAAGTCATGGCTCACTGTTCTTATAGTAAATCAGCTTTGGAAAGGAGTCTTACGGGGCTCAATTGAATGGCCATCTAAACCTTAATTGGTCTTAATGGTGGTTGAACATGAATGGTTTATGATTTAACTCGGGGCGTGGATTGTAAGTTCAAAAAAAGCTACATTAAAAGCAATAGAAAACAATGTTTATTAAGCAATTCAATGGGGTGCACAGGATCCATACTAGAATTCACAAGACACATCCTCACAAATGTAATACACAGTTGAAAGCTGAAAGAAGCACACCAGAGTCAAAATGTTTAATTTGCATGAAATCATTGAGTTTTGTTTCTTGCATTGAGTTTAGAAACTTGTACCTACTGATTGGACCATTCCATTAGTTAAGACGACTAAACGCGTTAATGGGACCTTCCTACACATAGAGTGGGTAAAGAGTAATGCGCAGGTTCAGTGGTCTTAACTGCAAAAAGGAACTCCTGTCGAATAGATGGAGTGCATATTAATATAATTTCAGAGATCAGTTAATATATTTCACAGAAACCTTTTTCTTAGCAATTGTGTTAACAGATATGATTTGTAAGACTGGTTCATTTGTGGAAGTCATGATATAGATACCGTATCTATAGATAGAGAAAAGCAAGTTCGCAAAAAGAAAAATCGACCAGAAACGAGGCAGAAAATATTGTGAAAGTCTGTGTGGCTTAGTGGTGAATCAGAAATAAAAAAGGTCACTTTAAGGGCAAAACTAGACCATTATTTCAGCAACTGTAAAGCAAATTATGGTGGTAGGGGATTTTTACCAACCAATAGAAAAATAAATATATATATTTTATGACTGTAACTACATTTTGAACATAAATGCCCATGTTTGTTTCATTGTCCATCTCCCCCTGCTACATGGCCGTACCTGGGAACTTTCTGCCTCCGGCTACCCAGAGCCACCCTTGCGGGATGCAGGTAGGAGGTCTCATGGTTGTCGGTGGGCGGTCCCGCTGACATCAGTGGGCGGTCCCGCTGACATAGCAGGGGGCGTGTTATTTTTAATGGGGAAGTGAGCGGGTGTGGTTCATTCCGCAACGCCACTCCCACAACTAATTTTCTCCTTAGTGACCCAGAGAAGCAGCTCTTCACCTGGAGTCTCTGAGCAAAACCCTGAGAGTTCCCATGTATGTACATGGTCAGCTATTCACTGAGATGCACTGTTTGGTTACTTATCCTGAATTAGCTAGAACCAGATGTCATACCTAATGATCAGTGGTGTCCAATACCCGTAAAAACTATAGGCTGCAGTTCCAGACATCAATCGTGCTTCATAATAAAAAATGATTATCAAGCAAGATGCCAGGCGTATAAACAAAAATAGCAATGTAACAGTCTGGGCTGCGGACCATCAGTTGGAAATATATGGATTCTAACCAAGGAAATTTGTGGACAGGATATAAATGTAGTTACAATATATGTTTTTTACTTAAATATTTTCCTTTGCAGAGTATGCTTATAAGCACACGCTATGCAGAAAGTGTGCTCTGCTGTAAACAATTGACAAAAGTTAATTGCCACTGGTTTTAGTAACTGAACTAACATGTTTCACTGCTAGTAGCACCTCAAGACCTTTGTTCTGCAATAAATAACACAAATTGCAGTTACACCTCTATAACTGCCCCTCCCCGCATTCTGAATTCAAACTTAGCTTTTCTTGACAAGCAAAATAAAAAGTTGTTCAGCAGTCATTTACCGATCCTTTTAACTATGTTCAGTTTACTGTTACAGACGCCATGTAATGCAGTTCCTTAGTCTCGTCTTGACATTGACATTGTTTGCTGAGGGGTGGTGCCTAGGGACAAAAGGCCCTAACAGAAGAAACTTGAGTCCACCTTAGTTCCCAGAGCCAGGGAGCAAATGAGTTGTTGGTTAACCCATAATTGTACTACTCATTCTGTAGCAAGCTTTAATCTAGATTACCCATCTACTTTTCTTGCATAAGGATAGTTGGAAAATAAAAAATACGATTTATTTGGTTATTCTTTTCCATAGTCTTGAAGAAGAAGAAGCAAAGATGTCAAGAATTTGCTCTTGGCAGAATTCATCTGAGTGGGGGAGAAATACGGTGTAAGATTATACACAGTTGTTTTTCCAAGAGCTGGAAAGAGTTGTAGAAAATATTTGTTTTCACATGTTTTTGTGTTTTCATGTTTTAAGATTCATACTCTGCTTTATAAAGCATCACAAAACAATATTTCTGGTACTGTAACGTGTCCACTGCCTTTCCAGAAATAATTCTTTAATTATGCAAAGTTTTCTCATTAATATTTTTTCATGCTCTAATATATTGTTGGAACTGATGTTAGCACTTAATAAATAAAGGTTGCTAAATAATAACATAAATAATAATATAAAAAGTTTCTAAAAAGGTTATGTGTTGCATTAAACAAGATAATAACAAAACAACACAGGTCTACCATGCCCAGACCAGGAACTCCAGGGGAGCAGCAATTCTTCCGATGCATAACTGGGGCAGATCACCTTGGCTTCCTTCTGTGTCGGTGTCGGGACTCCATTGGCTCGTTGAGAAGATCAGAGATCTCTTTTGTAGGCGGTGCACTGCCCTCAGTCCGGCCTGACTTTGCTTAACTTGCTATAGAGCTTAATGTTTTGTCAAAGTGTAATAGCACCCAAATAAAGTGCTTTTATTAATAGTAGACCCAATGCCTTGGACCACTTAAAGTTTACTAATGATTCTCATGGTTCCCCCAATAACAAAGGGTCAATGGGCAGTTTCCCATGGTCTGGTGCTGACTTTTTTGTGTTTTGATTTAACTGAGCATCTCACTTAAATACTCGTTTAATTCAGTAGTACATGACATGGGCCTCTGTCATAATGGTTGGCACAATCAACAAGCCACTAGAATATTTTCTTTGTAATGGGCTGTTAAATAGTTGATACGTGAAACAGCGTCTGGATCAGCTCATATACAAAGTGCTCAGATATGGCAACATTGCCCTTTAAAGCAGAACCTACTGCTTTCCATCAACGTATCCCTTCCATTCCTCATCTTTCACAGCAAACACCTAAGCGATTGTAGGAGGAAATGATAAAGCTAATGGGCTAATGCAAACACATTGCTTTGTACACAAAAGACTCTGCCAACTAGTTAACCTGGAGTGCCTGTCTGTTGGCATTTTGCAGATCCATTCAAGACAAAGAATAAAATAGTAAACCTTGTACGATGTTGTCAAACAGAAGGCTGGTAAAAGAATCACTGTTATGTTCTTTAATTTTCATTGCTGAACAAATATAAAGCGCTTTGAGTAGAATATAATGGCATCCAGTATGTAAATATTTTATTAAAATGCATGATCTTACCTGGGAATTTCCCAGGGTAGGCTACACATTGTGGAAGAATTGCTTTTGTGTAGGGAGATGGCTAGCCAAAGAAGAAACTGACCCTGAGATCCCTGGGAAGCTGGGCTTTGTCTGGAGACTCCAGGTCAAACTTGGAGAGTTCCCAGGTGTGGGCATGATACTTATCCCGTCTAAACTGCAGTTTGTTAAGGCTCACCAATGTGATTTCATGCTGATTCCTCCATGTTAAGCACCCCTGCTCTGCTTTTGTTTTAATAAATAATTGCCATTTGTGTTTTTTATTTTTGTCATACTGACCTACACCAAGGAGCATGGTTAAGTCAAAGTCCATAGGAAAAATTTCCATATTACATTCTGTAATATGTACATTGCAGTTGACAATGAAAGTTTATAGGCTGTTACCTGTTAACCTCATAATAGTAACCATAAAAAACCACTTATGTCTTACAGTAACTCCCTTTTATCTCTTGATTTCTGCCCCATATAGGTTAAAAAGCATGTCATACGTGTTTGAAAGATGCAAACCTATCAGCCATTTCGGTTAATATATTCTGATCAATAGAGACTGTAGTATTTTTACTATACTGCTACTGGGGCAATAGCATACACGAGAAACGTTTAATAGTAATATATCTCAGACAGCAGCAACAGAGATATAGTGGCGTTAGGACTCCTTCTACATAAACTATTAAAACAGTTCCAAGATATTCCACACTGCTAATATGCATCTCATGACCATCGCCTGGGATATATATATATATATATATATATATATATATATACAATTTTAATATCGGCATTTTATGTGTTTTCAATATTTCCAGTCTCCGGGGAAGATGGTATGTACTGTATGGCCATTTAAACATATATTTTCTAATTGGAACGGTAGCAGTAGTGGAGGCAGGGGCAGGCATTATTTCACACAACAGCTGGAGAACGACAGCTTACACTATGTGAGGTAACCCGACTTACCTACGTGTGTGTGGCCAAGTGCGAGCATGCTTATTGTATTGGTGGGGCTCTTGACTGTTAGCTGGCTGCCATTCTTCTTAGGGTACCGTTCAAAATGTAAAATGTGCAGGCCCTATACCAAAGGTATGGTAGTGTATGTATGTGTCTGTGTGTGTCTGTGTGTTCACGTGTATCTATTTGTGTATCTAGTATGCAATACTTGAACTCTGGTCTCTTGATCTCTCCTTCTGGAGATAATATATTGGAAATAACACAACAAACTACTGTTTGCCTAGAAAAAACATTACTGCCTCTGTGATAGACACAACAACATATTCATTTTATAATTATCCTAGGTGACAGTTCTAGTTTTTAACTACTGATTGTTTATTCATCACTGTATCTAATTTACTTTTGCGTGACATTTTAGTCCACATTAGAGTACTGCCACTACTTTTCCTATGTCCATAACAATTATATCTGCGATGAAGTTTTCCATGCGACTAAGTTTGCATTTCTTATCTCTCCTTTAGTCATAAGCATTAAGAGTTTATCTGAAATCACTTTACTTTAGTTAAAAACATAAGTAGGGTGTTTTTCTTCTACGTTAATCTTTTGGAAGTATTGATAATGCCCTTTAAATTAATCCCTGTGAGAAATGATTGCTTTTAGAAGAATAGAGATAGTCTTGCATATATTTGTCCACGTGTAGAACAATTACTACTAAATTAAAGAACCAGTATGTCAGCTCTGGCAAAAAAATACAGCGGAGGACACTATTGTGGCCTAGATTTCCAAAGGGGATTCTAAGCGTATTGCATCTACCTATTTGAAGTTCAAACAAAGGTCTATTATAGTGACTATAGTAATCGAGACGCTGGAGTTGGCATCTTGTCTCAGCTGACTCGCCTGTCACCTGTCAATTAGACAGCTACAGAAAATGTCTTGTATCATAGATGTACCTCGTTTCCCCAAAAGGTCAACCAGCAAATGCCAAATAATGCAGTTATTGTCAAAGTTTAATGGCTCTTTAATATTACAGGATTTAACCCCTTAAGGACAACGGGCGGTCCCTAAACCCATTGAAAACAATGCATTTTGAGCCCGTACATGTACGGGCTTTGTCATTAAGGGGTTAACACAGATAGCAAGCTCTGTATTAGTTCCCTAATACTCTTGATAACAATTTCATCATCACCGTATAAATGATACCAGGCTCGTTTGTACTACCATAAGTTATTCTACTGCATATCTTTGACTTTAATCAATGATAAAGCCCATCATTTCCTGTTTTCCTTTGAGATCAATCGTATTGAAGTTCGATTGGCATAGGTGAGACGTGACAACTTCCTTGTTGATAAACAACATGCACGCTTTTTATATCTGTTCAGTGGAAAAAGTTACGGAGAGTTGCTAAGATTACATATTGTGAGATATAACAGTGTGCTTCCATATCTGGTCTGACCATGAGGGAGATGTACTATTAGCATGAGTTGGGTAAAATGTCTATTTGTGTGTAGGTTTATCTGTTAGTTACTTATTAAACGTCTAACAGCTCAGTAAAAATTCCCACTGATTGTCTAGCAAGCGGTAAATCAGCTCTGTGTAAGTGTTAACCTTTTTGGTTTATGAAAACAGACATCTTTTACCATCTACATGTCTGTGTACCAAAATAAGGTATAATATATAAAACTGTAGACTAGTATTGATCATTAATATTTCTATAAATGTTTATATGACATAGAGTCTTAAGTCTTTTGAACATTAATGTCACATGCTTTTACTTAAGTTTAATGTGTCTTTAAGTGGTCTGGACCTCATTTATCATCAGCATCTCTGTATTTTGTGTACTACATTTTAGTAACAATAGTGACGTCAATACCCCTTCTCCATGTACCAATGGTTTGCGTATTAAAATTATATCCCCCATCCCACCCGTTCCTGCTGGTGGTGAAATGCAGCGATGGTCTGTACACTTGTTCTTTGTGCTCCTCCTGATCCTGGACACCAGGATATGAGGTCGTATTCTAATACTCAGATGGTGTATCACAGGTTGCAGTAATGACATGGGTTTGCAATTTAATTATTGCTCTTGCTTATGTCTTGCACAATGTCACATACAAAAGTCTTGGTAAAGCCCTGGCTCACGCCATGCCTCTAACAACACCTTTCTCTTTGGTCATTACACATGTTCGGGGGTATGTGGATGTTTTATGACAGGGTTCAATCCCAAACCTGTCCATAGGGGAGAATGCAGACCAATGCCAAGGAACATGGTTAAGTCAAAATCCATAGAGAACTTTGCCATTAAAATTTTCCATAATACATTCCATAATATGTACATTGCCATTGGCAAGGAAACCGTTAATAGGCTGTTACCTGTTTTTATCTTATTTTTAATGACAGATTCCAATCCAACCACCACCATTAACCTCATAATGGTAATCATAAAAATTACACTTATCTCTTATCTTAACTCACTTTTATCTCTTGATTTCTGCCCCATATAGGTTAAAAACACGTCACATGTTTGAAAGATGCAAACTTAGCAGCCATTTCAGTTAATATGGTATATTTTGATCAATAGAGACTGTGGTATTTTTACTATACTGCTACTGGGGCAATCGCATACACGAGAAACGTTTAATAGTAATATATCTCAGACAGCAGCAACAGAGATATAGTGGTGTTAGGACTCCTTCTGCATAAACTATTAAAACAGTTCCAAGATATTCCACACTCAGCTGTAAAAAAATAGAATAGACAGGATTTTCCATACAAACGGAAGACTATGTTTGTATATATATGAGGATCTTTATTTGTGGACCGAGGCAGCTGCCGCTGGATGCTTAGGGTTGCTGCTTGTTTATCTGCTCCATTTATTGTTGGTTCCATTGCTTTTTCCAGGTCCAGATGGGTCACTAATGTTTAATATAGTTGGGTCTATTTTTTTCTCCTGGTATTCTGTTTTCCTTTGTTTCTTTATATTCTTTCGGTAATGCGGTATAAAATCCAGGTTTTGTTATTTCTTAAATGATTTCATGCATGCATTAATATTGCCTTCATAACATTTTATCTGAATTCCAATGGAGAATTGCATCTCCTAAATTAAGCATGGCTGTTGGAATATTTAATGTGGGAATAAACATTTGAAATAAATGTGTTGTTTATCTAAATCCTATAGTATTACCAAGGCTAGGTCCAGTTAAGTCTAAATCCAGTTTTACACGTACCCCCGCTTTGATCCCTTTATAGAAACGGACTGGAAACCACTGCTGTAGACTAAAGGCCTGGATATGGCACGAGAGATGGGAAGGTTTGGTGTGCTATTGTTTGATATGCTTAACAATGGAGAGTTGGTAATTTATGGCTCACAGGTCATAACTTGTATATTATACACAATAAATCTGCCTGGGGACAGAAAGTACTAGATAAGTCTTCAATTGGCCTTGACCTTGTAAAGTTAACCCCATGCAATTCCTTTAAAAGGGACAGTGATGTTTTTTTTAATCCTTGTGATCATGATAAATCTTCCACTAGTGTCTGTGCTCAGAATCATGCATGTGCCGCACTACATGCTTAACAGGTTAATGTGTCGTCAAATCTTAGTCTGTCAATTCTAGTCTTGTCATAACCCTTTAATTGTTGTATTGTAAGAAGCGCTGCATAAAGTGTTGGTACTATATAAATCAGGCATGTCCAAAGTCTGGCCCAAGGGCCAATTGCGGCATGCGTTCCGGACTGATAAGGCCCCCCAGATAAGTTGCCCAAATATAGATCGTTTTTTTTTTTTATATTAAAGGCAGAGTGATTTAACACTTGTTTAGATTTGTCATCCTAGTCACAAAATGAAAATTATGCCATTTTCAATAAACTTTGCATAAAATAGTTCATTTGCATTTAATTTTAATGGTTCAAAGAATGTCAGGCAAAATGGTCGGCCCTCGCACATGTTCACTTCATCAAATCTGGCACTCTTCGAAAAAAGTTTGGACATGCCTGATATAAATGAAAGATAATACTATTAAGTCAAAATGTCAGAAGCCAAGTTCTGCAGAGTATTTCACGCAGAAGAGTGAACAGGGACGGTGCGGGACTGCTAGGACTGCTAGGATTTAGTCAAGGAACAGAAATGTCAAGAAGAAATTGACTGTTGCTTTAACAGTAGTTTCGTTCTGGAGTATGAATTGTTAAGGCTACCTTCTTTTCCTGTGTACTGAATTAGTACACATTGAGTTGTCAGGCTCATATATCTTTCATTACCTATTCTCTCCTTTCATGATTACCTTTAAGAAATGTACAACTGGAAAATATCGGTATAACAAGTGTATGGTATAACACGTTTTATTGAAGAGTTTAAGTTAAAGCAAACTGGTTTCACAACATGGTGTACAGAGCAGGTGTTCATGCGATTTTACAGTTGCTTCTTGGTTTGATTAATCAATGAGTTACACACAATTTCAATACTTAAGCATCTATATAAACAAGTACAAAAAATCTCACATAGTGGGCTATATATCATTGCAACCTGTTACACGTTAGGGCATGAGTGGACTATAACTATAGATGCATGCGTAATGTTACAATGCGATGGGGGTGATGGGAGTTTACAAACAGCGCAAGGGTACTAATATCCAATGTTTGCCTTATTTTGGACTTTGCCTTAAGTGGATTGTAAATCAACCTCCAATTGGCCAGGAATAAATTCAATAAACTATGAATGTTAGTGTCAAAATTAATTGGAACATTTTAGTTTTAGAGGATTTGTTAACCCTTTCAGGGTCAATAACATGGAAGCTCAAAGTGTAAAGCAACCAAGTTTAGAGAACATTACTCTTATCAAAATGCAGCAATTTGGTAACAGAACAAAATGTCTGGCTTCAATACGCCGTTGACCAGCCACGGTAATCATGCAATTGAAAATGTATTGCAGCATAATCCAATTCTCCATTCAGAGAGCAATCACATATAGAAAGTACATAATTACATAAAAATCCACAAAGACAAAGTGCAAATATATATATGATGTTACTTTATAAACTATGAAAAGCTGCTCATTTTTACTTTTTCTACTTAATAGTCATACAACATTGAAATATTTTTTTAAAAAAAGTATTATCAATTTTTAGAAGGGTCATGCCAAGCAGTCCAGTTCTTTATCAGGACAACATGGCAAGTGATAAACTTGACATACAACAATATTTTCCCAGCAAGCCAGTTGTTTTTATGTATTCCTGGTATCTTTTCTTTTATAAACTCACCCTTATGTATAACCGTTACCTACACCAGGTTTTTGTATATCTCTACCTTATAACGATTGATTATACGCCACACAATATTATAAAAGAAAATTAAAAAAATTGCATTATACAGGATATCACCTATCCCCTTGCGTTCAAAGTAACACAGCAGAAAATGTACACATCTATTTATATTTCTACTGTGTATTATAGACATATATACAGTTTGTTGACCCCAGTACAAATTACTAAGGTAATTTCTCCATTCAAACAGAAAACGCACGACTCTAGGTCACACATTATAAGGAGCGAGGTTAACTCCGTTAATTAAGAAAGAAAATGCCAAACCAGGCTTCGCTAAGTAGATCCATTCAGACGTGTCATGGACCTTGATTTCTGCAGGTCGTCCAGGCAGTGCACAGGTTAAAATAGTTTAATGTTTTTCCCCAGCTTCAAATGTTTCACATGCCCTTGGGAGTGGAGGGGGGAATTGTGACTGTTACATTTTAACAAAAATACTGCCAACATGCCACATACGGTTTCTAAATAACAAAAACACTAAGATTGAGTTTACAATGAAGCGGAAAAAAACTTTGCGCACATTTTAAATTAAGGGGGAGGAGGTTACTGTGAGAACACAATGTTTCCATGCAATATACTGATAGAAACCGGTAAACAAAAGAGGAATTAAAAAAAAAATGTGAAAAACAAGATGAAATGGGTCAAATTCCAGCCTGGCAAGAGGGTATTAGGAAGAAAGGAAGGAGGAGGGGGAGATGTCAGGAGGACAAAGGACAAAACATGTTGCTGTTCAAAATTTTCAATAATGCACCAAGTTCCACTGTTCAGACGTAAAGTATAAAAAAAATGGATAGAGTTTGTAATTAAGATATATTTTTTGTCCCTTGTGTGCTTAAGAGCAATGCCATTATGCATGGTATTCTACAGGTGCATGGTCTTTGTTGAGAAGTACGGAGAAAGCGTCATTCAGATGTTAAGGATTTGGTCTTAGGGTAGGGTAAGAACAGGGGTGGCAAATCTGTAACACTCCAACTGTTGTCGATTTACCACTCCCATGACGCACAGTCAGTAGAGCCTACTAGTTACTACTAAACCATAGCATTGGACGGATCAAAAGTAATATCAAAAGCGGATCAAAAACAAAAGAGCCTTATAAATACCTGTAAACTGTTTGTCATGTTTTTTATTTCAATGCTTTGCTTAGTTTATAATAGAATTTTACATATTTTTCAGCAGTCTTGCATTTACAGTAGTAAGGTACTATAGATTTTTTTTTTTTTTTTTACTTTGATACTACATTTTTATATGCCATGGATTTGTCCCAGACTAACTGCACGAACGTTCGGCATCATATAGCTAAAGTTTATATACATTTTCACATTTATCTATAAGTCATTACTTTCTCCACCTGATGGTAGCCTTTCATGCGAGGAGCAGGAAGCTAGATGCAAAGAGGAGGGAATTCCCCTAGAGAATCGTGCTGCAGTAGCTCATATTCTTCTATAGATATACAAGGTGTTCCTTTGTTACCTGGGGGAAACATGATGCCTGTCCAGCATAGAAAGGGTTACATTGCTAAAGCCACATCATCTCTGCCAGAATCTGCCCCTCCCAGTTCAAGAATATTCTACCAATGCAAAGACAAATAGAAAGCGTCCATCTCCGTTACATTTATACTCACGTACTCACACACACGGAACAGAAATACATGGTGACTTTAAAAATATATAATATATAACACATACACAATTTCAACATCAAGAAGAACGTTTGTGTTATGCTATAGGACATGATGTCCTATTTAGTTTTAAGCCTCCTCATGTGAGCCAGGGAGTCCTTTTGTGGAGACACACCTTTCTGCTTCAAACATAGTCTTTTCTGTCATAACCAGGGTTTGTAGACCTGGCAGCTGAGTAAGCCACTCGTGATGCAGGGTATTTTTCTTGTTTGGGAGGGCAAGAACAGCAGAGCATGGCACCTCCTAGCATGAGGAGTGCCGAAGCTGCCCACCCAATGTACATGGAAGCTCCAAGCTCCCTCTTTTGAGCATCTACCACCAAAGGGTTGTAGAAATCTCGGATAACGGTGTTGGCTGACCAAGAAACAGGAATGAGAGTCATCAAACCAGAAAGGATAAAAATAACCCCAGACACAATCATGATCTTGGCCTTGGCCGACTCATCCTGGACGCAGTTGGTGCACTTGGCTCCGATGATGGAGATGAGGACTCCCAGAACAGCTATTACTATAGATATGACTATAAGAGCACGAGCTGCCTGCAGGTCCTGAGGAAGAGCCAGGAGAGAATCATATACTTTGCACTGCATCTGCCCAGTGCTCTGCACCACACAGTTCATCCATAGTCCTTCCCAGATGATCTGAGCCACCACAATACTGTTACCAATGAATGCAGTTACTCTCCACATAGGAAGAGCACAGCAGACAACAGCACCCAACCATCCAAGAACCGATAGGGCCATGCCAAGGATCTCAAGTCCCATAGACATGTTGGTGAAGAAATATTTTTCTGAAGGGTGATAAAATCTGGAACGGAAATCAGTTTAGATCTCTGGTGGTATAGGTTGGTCTGGATAAAAATCCTCTCTTTGGAAAGTCCTCTTTGAATGGTCTAAGTAGAGGAAATGTGTTCTTTTCCACAGAAAAGTTTGCTTTGTCTGTAAGATGCCTTGTCTTCTTTTCCCTTTCCAGTGGCTCTCTCAGCGTTGCAATTATTTCTTCTGTACCTCCCCAGTACCTGTTGGTTCTTTGAGTTGAATAGCTCTTTCTGGATGATTGCCTAGATTAGCTTGTATTTAATATCCTTCAGGTAATGAGTAGGCGGACCTAGTTTGCCTGCGAGCTGCTTTATGCGGAGTAGCAGGTGTGTAACGGATCCTGAAACCTGTCCTTTATATCTGAATCAGGTGCAGCTGATGTCACAGCACCCGAGGGGAAGGGAAATTCTTAAAGCAGCAGTGTCAGAATAAAAACATGTACAAAAAAAAAAGACACCTTCCTAGATGCCATAACTACAACACATTAACCCACCTAACCTCCACTTATAAATAATTAACATTTTCCAAGTATATATTTTACCTACACTATCAGAAAATAATAGTAAATGATTAAAAAAAATGTTCACATTACATCATTTGAAATATTTTTAATTCATTAAACCTTTGTAGAAGTGACAATAGTTAAACATGTAGTTATATGGATATTTTGTCCTCTTTCTTTTAAAAAGAAAGTCAAATATGAAGGGCTGGTTTTGCAGTATTATTTCCTGATAACAACATAGGGGGTTATAAATAAAAAGTGATCCTCGTGTGAAAAGTGCTTCTGTCGCCATAGCAACCAATTGTTTGTGCTAGTTTGTTCATTCTGTTAGTTGCTATGGTGATAAGACCACTTTTCAAGCATTTCACTAGAAATACTTCTTATACTTAATGCCCTCCCAGCCCCAAATGTAATTTTCTATGTGTGGTTTTCCAATACACTAAACATTGACAATTCATGCTTTTTTAGGGTGGAAATCTAAATAATGGTTGATTGTAGATGCCTCAGCACAGTTTTTTCACAACAGTTCTCCGACTGAACAGATAAAGGCTGGGTCAGGGCGGTAGGAGTTGTATGTAGGTAACCAACTGCTAAAGTGAAACTTCCCGGCTGCTTCTGTTCTGGAAATGTGTGGTATTTATTTGTCAGCATTGCTATGCAGCTCACCGGCACTCAAAGGGTTACTGTATCTTGTGCTTTCAACTCACTTGGCAGCTTTTGAGGCTGTATGTCACGGTTGAAAACACCACTAGGGAAGGGAGTAAAAATTATAAAGTAAGGCAAATAGAGCCTGGTCCCTTGTACAGCCCTATGGAATATACTGATCAGCCATAACATTATAACCACTGACAGGTGAAGTGAATAACACCGATAATCTTGATATCATGGCACCTGTCAGTGGGTGGAATATATTAGGCAGCAAGTGAACATTTTGTCCTCAAAGTTGATGTTTCACAAGCAGGAAAAATGGGCAAGCATAAGGATCTGAGTGACTTTGACAAGGGCCATATTGTTATGGCCAGACACTGGGTCAGAGCATCTCCAAAACGGCAACTCTTGTAGGGTGTTCCCAGGAAGGAAAAACAGTGAACTGGCAGCAGAGTCATGGGCCAAGGCTCATTGATGCACGTGAGAGGTGAAGGCTGGCCCCTGTGGTGAAACACACAAGCTAATGTAGCGCACATAGCTGAAAAATGAATGCTGGTTCTGATGGCCGCAGACAAGTCTGGATGCCCATGATGATCTCTGTCCACTGCCGAAAGTGCCTACAATGGGCAAGTGAGCATGAATGGGACCACAAAGCAATGGGAGAAGGTGGTCTGGTCTGATGAATCACGTGGATGATGTGGTGCGTGTGTGTCGCTTACCTGGAGAACACATGACACCATAGGTCAAGTGGAGTCCATGCCTCGACAGGTCAGGGCTATTCTGGCGGCAAAAGGGGGACTTACACAATTCTAGCTTAGCATTTCATGTTAAATTGATAGTCTAGTGTCTTTAATATTCATTTTTTAATGTGTGTGTGTGTGTGTGGCAAGAAGCAAACACATTTGGCAAATGCACACAAATACAAATCAAAGGGAATACTTAGTGTACAGATGTCCTATCAGTGCAACACTGCATAAGGCAGGGGTGTCCAATTTTTTTGTGCAGTGGGCCACTTCATCAGAATTGTATACGTGCGAGGGCCGCACTCATTTTTCACTGTGAGAAAATATGGCCTTTAATAAAATATGCAGATTAAAATAAAGTAAACGACACAAAACCTTTACTTTTCCTCTCACTGATTTCTGGGCCTAGAAAGTGTTGTGACTACAAATTCAGGATAATTAAAAATGAAATACTTCTTTTTATTCTAGGGATACACCAAAATGAAAATTCTGGACCAAAACATTCAGTTCACTTAGCCAAAACCAAAAATGACCCCCACCTTTATAAATAATAATAAAAACTCACATTTTTAATAAAAGTAGGTAACACACCACAATTGGACAAAAAAAATAGCAATATGACTTGACATGATAGGAGTGTGATTGCTAACAGCAATCACACTCCTATCATACCCAGGCAACCAGTAAATGCTGGTACCTAGGCATTATGGGACTGTGCTTGCTGTGATTGCTGTTAGCAATCACACTCCTATCATGCCAAGTCAGCCAGTACATGCTGGTACAGGGTGGCTGTAAGTGATGTGCAGACCCCATACTGCTGGCAGCATCAATACACAAGGGGGCAGCTAGCTAGGTTTCAGCATGTACAGGCTGACTTGGCATAGGAGTGTGATTGCTAACAGCAATCAAAGTCCCATCATGCCAAGGTTCCAGCACTTACACATCCATGCTATCACACACACACTCATTCATTCATATACTCATTCATTCACAGATTAATTCCCTCAATCACGCATACTAATTCAAACAATCTCCCCCACCCCCTTACCTGCACTGCAGCTCCTCGATGCCGCTCACAGACTTCGGCAGAGCGCGCGGCCTCCCTCTGCGTTCACTGGTACTGCATAGAGGAAGCGGGACTGGAGCAGAGTCATGTGATGTCATGTGAACTCTGCTAGGTTCCGCTTCCTCTATGCCAGGGGCGACCAACATGCGGCCCGCGGGACCTCGAGGTGCGGCCCGCGTGAGATCGGCAGCCAGGATCCCAAGAGCCCTGCTGCTTGCTTGTGGGAGGGTCTATTGTACTGCACAGAGGAAGCGGGAGGCCACGCCCCCTGCTGAAGTCGATGAGTGGCATCGAGAGCTGTAGTGCAGGTAAGGGGTGGGGGAGGGTGTTTGAATGAGTATGCGTGATTGAGGGAATGAATTTGTGTGTGTGTGATAGCACGGCTGTGTAAGTGCTGGAACCTAGGCATGATGGTTCTGTGATTGCTGTTAGCAATCACACTCCTATCATGCCAAGTCAGCCAGTACATGCTGAAACCTGGCTAGCTGCCCCCTTGTGTATTGATGCTGCCAGCTAACAGCAATCACAGTCCCATCATGCCTAGGTTCCAGCATTTACTGGTTGTCTGGGTATAAAAAGAGTGTGTTTGCTGTTGGGATGATAGGAGTGTGATTGCTAAGTCAGCCAGTACATGCTGAAACCTGGCTAGCTGCCCCCCTTGTGTATTGATGCTGTCAGCAGTATGGGGTCTGCACTTACAGCCACCCTGTACCAGCATGTACTGGCTGACTTGGGATGATAGGAGTGTGATTGCTAACAGCAATCTGCTAACAGCAGTCACAGTCCCATCATGCCTAGGTTCCAGCATTTACTGGTTGCCTGGGTATAAAAAGAGTGTGTTTGCTGTTAGCAATCACACTCCTATCATGCCAAGTCATATTGTTGATTTTTTTCTGTCCAATTGTGGTGTGTTAACAAAAAATACAATAACTATTAATTTATATATGATTGTTGACAGCAATCACACTCCTATCATGCCCAGCCAACCATTACATGCTGGAATCTGGGTATGCCTGAGATTGCTGTTAATCATAATATATAATTTTTTTGTACAATTTTGATATGTAACTTACTTTTATTAGAAGTGTGGGATTTTTTATTATTTTTAAAGGTGAGGGGGGGCTCATTTTTGGTTTCAGGTAAGTGAACCCTGAATTTTCGGTTTTGGTCCAGAATTTTCATTTTAGTGCATACCTAAAATAAATAGAACTATTTCATTTTTACTTATCCAGAATCCTGAATTTGTAGTCACAAAACTTTCTAGGCCCAGAAATCAGTGAGAGGAAAAGTAAAGGTTTTGTGTCATTTACTTTATTTTAATCTGCATATCTTATTAAAGGCCATATTTTCTCACAGTGAAAAATGAGTGTGGCCCTCGCATGTATACAATTCTGATGAAGTGGCCCACTGCAGAAAAAACTTGGACGCCCCTTCTCTATGCAGTACAGAAGACCCTCCCACAGGTAAGTAGCAGGACTTGAGGTGCAGCCCGCATAAGATCGGTTGCCCTGGCTGCCGATCTTACGCGGGCCGCACCTCAAGGTCTCGCGAGCCGGATTTGGCCGCCCCTGGCATAAGGTATGCTGGGTAATGAATATATCCTGGCTGAGAAGTTTGAATGAGAGGTATGAATAAAAAATGGATTCTATACATAGAGCACAGTCTGATTTGTTGACCATGGTGACAAGAAGTAAAAAAAAAAGTACATATTAAAGTAAAAACATGACTGTTTTCGGTGTTATGCTGCAGTTACGTGTGTATCCAGTAAGTATAGGATAGCTTTCTACTTAAGCATCCTTATTTAACCTCATTTTCTCTGTCCTTGTGCTAATTGTGCTGGCAGCAACTTATGGTCTTATGGAATTACTAGTGGAGAGCTGAAATATGAGAGGGGCAGGGAGATTTGATAAGCACCACACAAGGACGTAAGTCTCCTATTTTTTTCACACTCCATACCCTGGAGAGAGTGAGAAAGCCTGCTGTTTATGCAGCGGGAACTCAGCTGAGGTTAAGTTAGATTGTGAGCTTGAGTCATTGAACTGCACATGAGTGGAGAAGAAAGAGTTTCAGCTGACTCCTCTCCAGCTTGCAATTTTTTTTCCTCTCCTTTCGCTGGGCCAGGCCTAGCCAGGGTTTGAGTACGAGCCAACAGAAGGTCGTGAGTGGTGGACACTATTTTATTACAAATATGAATTTAGGGTCAATTAGTAGAAACTCCAGTGCGTATTCATATGACACAGCCAGTCAGACACACAGAACAAACATGAATTCAAGCCATTCTATATGGAGGACGCAGCCAAACTCTAAAAAAAAAAAAAAAAAAAA
Organism: Spea bombifrons; assembly: GCF_027358695.1. Lineage (NCBI taxonomy): Eukaryota > Metazoa > Chordata > Amphibia > Anura > Pelobatidae > Spea > Spea bombifrons. Next base: position 26,835,159 of record NC_071088.1, on the reverse strand, counting down.
AAAAAAAAAAATAATAATAATAAAAAAGTCACCTTTAACACATAAACAGCAAAATTGTATTCAGTTGTATATACTTTGTACAAAAAATGCACTCAATCATGATCTTTGAGGTAATAATCTGAAAATCTATCATGTTTTTTGCAATCTGAACTAAATTTTTACACACCTTGATACTGGAGTGTTTATTGAATGGTAATGGACTTTATCAGTAGAGTGGCATACAAAATGTTCTTGTTCACTTTTTTCTTTGCATTGTTTTGTCATCAGGAAGTGATACAAAGACTAATGATGAGGCGCAACTGGGAAACTGGGAGGATGCAGAATCAATATTTACATTCCTTTCGATCTCACCCTCATTGTTGATATTCTAACTATTAGCTAGAAGCCCAACCAGCTGTGAACTATCCTGGTCTAGGTGGGAAAAAGGTTTTAGTCATACTGCCTGTGTATTAAATGATGCAGCTTGGTGTTCCATTGGGTTTGTTTCCAGGGCTGAAACCCCTAGGTACAGTATCCAACTAAGACTTTTAAAGTCAGGTTTATATGACTGCATTTTCAAGTAAACATTGTAAAATGATCAGTATGGTGACCTCTGGTGCTCTATGGTATGGAAGCTAGAAAGATTGGACCTTGAAACAGCACTGAGTGGTTAAATGTACTCAGAATAATTCAGTAGTCAATCTAGAAGTATGGCTTAATACGCCATTTTGTAAAATAAAACAGATCTCATGCCTAGTTCACGACTTGAAAGGCTTGATTGTTAAATGTGAGTAGATAATTAGTTATAATGTAAATCAAGCATGACTATAGTTCAGAAGAGATTCCATTGCGTTTAGCTAAACACATTTTTAAATAGGAATAGTGTGTCATGGTATAAGATCAAAAAAATGGGGAATCATGAAATGATAATGGATTCAAGATGTTTTAAGAGAGTTTATTAAATAGCTTTCAGTTTTCTTTGCAGCCCTGGGTGGGCTTGCACCTTTTGGCCAGGGTGACAAGTAAAGAGGCCCTCACTTGTGGTTATTAACTGTTGCTAGTAGGAAGAGGGTCTTGATGACAAAAAAATTGGTACCAGGTATCCTGAAAACATGATAGGAGCAAAACACAGACAGCCCCATCGCAGTTGCGATGACTTCGACCCCTGTAGTTACGCCACTGCTTAGTAGGCTGAAGATAGAATGAATAATAAATGAGGCTTGGGAATTGAATGGAAATAGGCTGAGAGGTGATTGGAATGTAAGGAAATACTACACAGGAATACCTATTGCCCTTTTCCATTGATTTGCTATTTCTCACCCACTAAAAGTGCAGCAGGACTTTCCAGGACTGTTTATTCCTTTTTTAGCCCCTTGTTTAGTGGAACATTGTGCCATGTGTCATTCTGCTCACCCAATGACTGCTTGGATAACATTGTGATTACCCTTATATAAAATAATAATCTGTGAACAGTTGGGAGAATAGTCAGCAGTTTATTTATCTAGTGATGAAGACTGTTTACGTTAGATTGGAATTGTTTAGTTATGATTACAAGGCCACTTGTTATCCAGCACTGCAAATACTGGTTCTGAGATCCCTGATCTCGTACATGTATTGAAGAATGAAGCCATGACCTCCACACTCCACCATTTACAATTACCAGCTGACTCACACCTACTCTGCTGTAAAAAAAAAAAGTTTTAGCTGCAATAGATACGATAACACTAACCAAAAGCAGAATGTTCTGGCCGTGATGTTTGTTGTATGTTGCAATTCGTGTTTTAGGTGTCTTGACAGAAACAGGAACATAAAAAAGTCACATTCAAGGCCAAAAAATATTTGTTAGTTTAAAAAAGCTGTAAAAGTATTCACCCTATGAAAAGATATATACACTGTATGGACAAAAGTATCGGGACACATTTTAAATTATTGAATTCAAGTGTTTCAATCAAACCCATTGCCACAGGTGTATAAAATCAAGCACCTGGCCATGCAGTCTGTATTTACAAAGATTTATGAATAAAAATGGATTGTCCCAAAGAGCTCAGTGAATTCAAGCCTGGTACTGTGACACGATGCCACCCCTGCAATACATCAGTTCATGAAATGTCATCCCTGCTAGATATTCCACGGTCATCTGTAAATGGTATAATTGGAAGTGGAAGTGTGTATGAACAGCAACAACTCAGGGATGAAGCGGAAGACAACTTAAAGTCACAGAGCGGTGCCGCCAAGTGCTGAGGCGCATGGTGCGTGTTCTGTGGAGTGATGAATCACTGTTTGGCAGTCTGATGGCGAGTCTGGGTTTGGCAGATGCCAGGAGAACGTTACCTGCCTGACTGCATTGCGCCAACTATTTTTCAGGGGTTTCAGCCAGGTCCCTTACATTCAGTAAAGGAGAGCCTTAATGCTTCAGCATACCAAGACATTTTGGACAATGTTATGCTTACAACTTTGTGGGAACAGTTTGAAGACGTCCCTTTTCTATTCCAGCATGACTGTGCCCCAGAGCACAACACAAGGTCCATAAAGACATGGTTGGATGAGTTTGGTGTGGAAGAATTTGACCGGCTGCACAGAGCCCTGACCTCAACCCCATCCAACGCTTTTGAGATGAACTGGAACGGAGATTGTGAGCTAGGTCTTCTCGTTCAACATCAGTGCCTGACCTTACAAATGCTCAATTGGATGAAAGGGCAGAAAATTCCCACAAAAACACTCCAAAATCTTCCCGGAAGAGTGGAAGCTGTTATATCTGCAAGTGCTGCGCCAAGAGCAAATTAATATCTATGGATTTAAAATGCAATGTCATAAAAGTCCCTGTTGGTGTAATAAGAATATATACACTGATCAGCCATGACATTATGACCACCTGCCTAATATTGTGTTGGTCCCACTTTTGCTACCAAAATATCCCTGACCCATCGAGGCATGGACTCCACTAGACCTCTGAAGGCTTGATGTGGTATCTGGCACCAAGACATTACCAGCAGATCCTTTAAGTCCTGAAAGATGTGAGGAGGGGCTTCCATGGATGCATCCTGGAGCCATGTGTGATGTAAAAGAAAGCGTGATTAATCAGACCAGACCACCTTCTTCCATTGCTCCGTGGTCCAGTTCTTATGCTCACATGCCCATTGTAGGAGCTTTTGGAAGTGGACAGGGGTCTGCGGCTACACAACCCCATACGGAACACATTGCGGAGGATTGTGTGCTCTCACATCTTTCTATCAGAACCTGCATTAACTTTTTCAGCAGTTTGAGCTACAGTAGCTCGTCTGTTGGATTTGACCACACGGGCGAGCCTTTACACCCCACGTGCATCAGTGAGCCTGGGCCACCTATGACCCTATGGCCGGTTCACCACTTTTCCTTCTTTTGACCACCAAGTTGCCTAACCATCCCAATTTGGCCCTTGTTAAAGTTGCTCGGATCCTTATGCTTGCTGATTTTTCCTGCTTCTAACACATCAACCTTGAGGACAAGGTTCACTTACTGCCTAATATATTCCACCCACTGACAGGCGCCATGATAACAAGATTATCAGTGTTATTCACTTTACCTGTCAGTGGTCATAATGTTATGATGTATATGGAGTATATCCTGTATAAAAGCAATGCTTGAATCATTACACTATGATTGTCAGTATATTCTAAAATAGTTTTTGTAATGCAAGGACTGACAAAATGTCTCCAGCCTTAAGGTTTTTAAGAAAATATTTACAATATTCTTAATGTCTTTCAGCAGAGCTAATCCATCTTTACCTTACACATCTATGAATCATCAAACTTACTGAAAAACGAAACAGTATCGTTCAAGTAATGTCAACATGTGATTAAGATGGATAGATTATAGGGATATTTATATTCATAGGGAGATTATGTTTCTTTTGATTGGATATCCATTCATTCAATAATGCTGACTATCATTATCCGAAACATATCAAATCCAAAACATAACTCATGTGGGAAAACAAAGGATTAAACACACCAAATTATACAACAGTGTGCACCCTTGAAGAAAACTGTGTTTTGTTATACTTATGTTACCTGCCTGAAGCTCCCGTCATATGTCATCAAGTGATATATTTATGTCAATCTTTGCTAACAATCTACACTATGCTGAGTCCTTTATGGAGGCTCTTGATAGCACATTCATTTTTTCCCCCGTGGCATAAGACCTGGCATATTTATCAAGGAGAGTGAGATAAGATTACAATCTTAAAAAACAAACATATAAAACATATATAAAAAACATATAAAGTAAGAGTGATGATTACAAGCCATCTTCATGTAATAAATTGTTGCAATCTTTGTTGACCCCACACATTTTTGGCTTCCTAAACCGCTAGAGTCGCAGCTGTTCGTGTACCGAGAAACTTTGGTTGGGATAGAAGGGATCCAGAAACTGTGTATGTGAGTTAGAAAAGTCTTAGGGTAGAAAAAGAGTAAGAAAAAAGGCATTTTTAGGGAACGTCGTGAAGAAGACTTTTTGATTGGATGTGTGAGGAATTTCTCTGATATGACATGACTTGTAGAACACTAATACTGTTAAGAATTCTGAAATGAAGAAAACAAATTTTTGAAAATCTATGTTTGACCCTATTTTCTCATTGCTTAAAAATGTTTAAAGAGGTTAATGTTCTTTTTCAAGTCAGTGATAACAAGGTAGAGTGTGGGAGAGTAAACAATGTCCGGAATGCAGGGATCCAGTTTCTGTTAGTCTTTATCTGCAGGTTACTCAAAGAGTCCAGAGGAGGAGGGTGAGCTCGGATCCAGCACTCTTGATGAGAATTTAAAAACATATTTTTTTGTATACTCAAGAGCAGTTGTCATTATTTGACAAACAGAGTGGACAATATGTTTGTGTTAGCCATTGAGCCAGACAGTAGAGCTCAAACATACAGCATAGAAGTGTCGTGTGGGGGTATAGCTCAGTGGTAGAGCATTCGACTGCAGATCGAGAGGTCCCTGGTTCAAATCCGGGTGCCCCCTGCACAAATAATTTTAGTGAAACACATCCCAATCAGTAAGTCATCATTAATGTTAGAGCAAAATGTCACAGTCTAAAGCTAAACAATCATAGACTTAGATATAATGTTAAGACGTTTTACTTTACTAAGGTGGTTGATAAGTAGAGCAGCCTCCCAGCATAAGTGGTAGAGTTTAACTCAATGAAAGATTTTAAACATCCATTGGACCGGCAAATGGTTCTGAGTCTAATACGAGGAGTGATTGAGGTTTGAATCTAAAATACTAGCTGGTGAGAATGTTTCTATATTGCTTGTTCTCCCAGTGCCATTTTGTCAGTCCTTGCATTACATTATTTTAATATGTTAGGGGTGCTCTTATGACTTAACATGAAACTGTGATTTGAGTTGTAATAATAATAATAATAATACGTTTGTAACAATTTTGGAATGGATCATAATTAGGTAGAATAAAAATATGATTGTTTTTTTAATCAGGTATTATTATGTAATAAACTTTAAAGTGTTTTAGGACTTTTCCTATTAAAATATAGGTGAAATAACGACAGGTGAATTGCCTATGTCATAGACTTCAACATACATAAATATAGCTTGGGCTACATGCAGTGTAATTGTTTCGCTTAAAAGTCGAGTTTAAAAGTTCACCTCATTGATTGCGATTAGTGGCAGTCTATTCATTATCTAGGTAATTTCCTGTCTGACATTCTTTTCCTTCTCCTCACCCAATAATAATAATTTGGATCCTAGCAACGAAAGTTAAAAACACCTTTCCCAATATCATACGTACAAGGTGGGATTTCAATACATATAGAATGCTTACAAACATCTACTTGAGTATATTAATGAACAAAACTATAAACTGTAGTATGGGAAAAGTAACAGTTCTGCTTTAATGTTTCAAATTACCGAGAAAGATATATTAGCCTGAAAAGCTTTAGTCAAGATCAGTAGTCAGATGTTACTGGGGTTGATCATAAAGATTAAGGAGAGACTATGTAATAACAGGAAGTTAGTGGAGCCTTTGGGCAGACTATGACCTATATAATTACATTCACGCACTGCTGGCCTAAATATATAGTTAGTTATTATGTACTATGCATCCTTCTGTATTGAGTTCATGATGCAGGAAGCCGCCATGTGAAATGTGCTTATCATGTGTAGATTAAAAACATTACTTGTAATCGTTTATCTGAAGTTCTATGTATTCTTAAACTATATAAGTAAATAAAGGATAGGCACAATTTGAATGAAACACCTATTTATTTGGGTATATGAACTGATAACATTTAATAAACGTGTCACATTTCACAATGTCTTCACCAACACTGCTGTAATAGAGTTTTGTTAGGTTACGCTCTAAAGAATTCATTTTGATAAGAAAACCTGTAATCTGCCCTTACGGGAAAAAAAAATGTCCACAATTCTGTTTCCTCTGAGCCAAATGTATTAAGAAAAAAAAAAACAAAGTACATTTTTGAATGTTCAAGGAAATATTTGAGAAAAAATGTTTGAAGGACCCTTCCTTAAACAGGAATTCACCTTAATTCTTTGTCATTCTATATACTCTATATATAGCATCGTGTGCTTATAGACATCTCCAGTACGTACAATATATCTTATTTGTGTACGTCCTTGGAAACTTTATAACTAAACTCACCTTGGCATATTAATAGGACTCATACACTTTAACACATTAACAAAGGTATCCATTGTGCTTCCAGAACTTAAAACAAATGCATAGATCAAGATACGATTGTAATTTGGGGTATTTTTTGTTGGTATCATTGTCTATCATCATTTGACACAATTTGTAAATTAATTATTCTACATTATAGTTCACTAGCATCTGGTATGTCATCATAATGGAACAAATAGGGATCAATAAAAACAGTTTTATATATATATATATTTGTAGATAGTTAATCAACATTAATTGCTTTACAGTGAAAATGTATGTACGAGCTGGCTTTAGTAACAATTGCTGTATTCAGTGCTGCGAGTGGCTCCGCACGTAATGCTGCATCACTGCCTCCCTGTGGTCAAAATATGCACTTGGTATGCATTAATCAGCGTGCGTGAGATATTTTTTCTGTATTCTGACAATAATTTATACACTTAAACCTACTGTGGAAAATATAGACATATATATACATCATTTTATAATATCAATTATCCAGTACCATGTCTGCCTATGACATCACATTTACCCAGACCAACATCAGCTCCTCCAAAATGTAATCTGGTTACATTACCATTTAACATTTGACATTGTTGGCCTGAATAATTAAAAACACCGTGGGGCAGTTCATTGTCAGCATCTCTCATAATTTATTTTCTTATTTTGTAAAAACCCCTATTTTTTATGTGTAAATGAAAAAAGTAAACAAAGATATCAAAGAGAAACTTTCAGTAGGAAGTGCTTTGCCCATATATGGAGAGGCTAGGGGATACCTTTCGGTGAAACAAGTGAAACTCATTGGGGAGGGGGAGGCATTGTTATGCGGTGACACTGCTGCCATGTGACGAGCAGACTGTCGGGAGAATAGAGGTGTCATACAACATTGCAAAGGGAGGATCAAGTTTCTCATCCACAGGATTCTATGTAGAAATAGTCTCGAAAGAAAAGTGATGAATAAGTCAGCGAAAGAGGAAACAAATGAGTAGTCTCTATGACCTCGAAGGTTGCGTAACAGAACACAAAAAATATAAAAAGTTTCAGTGTTGCTGACATGACATGACATCAGTATGGTCGCTATATCAGGGGACATGTTCAAAGTATGTAATGTATATGTATAATCATGTGAGGTCAGGGGGGGATAACCAGTGGACTCTGTGTGCAACTTTTTGTCAGAGCTAATGTTCCTTCAGCTTTTAAAAAAACAAATACTATAAGAAAATGCATGGTTTTTGTGGGGTGACATAGTATCAATCAACTAATATAGGCCATCCAGAGTCCTACCACAAAGGCACAAGGCTCATGGTTCCCTTGCTCGTGAGAAGAAAGACAATATCTTCTGCGGGATGTGACCTAATTCTGAGAGCTTGACAGCTTCACTTTTTCATACACAAACCTCCTCATTGCTGCCTATTGCTTTTCCTGTGATGGCATCAGATAATGCATGATATGCAGGGAAGGATTTACCTTCTGCGTCTCTGAGCACTGCAACATAGACGTCATTCCTAAGGACGGGCAGCACCTGGTAGGAATGACATCTAGAGGCTGCACTGACATGGCACAGTCCTCCATGGTGTTTGTGTCCAGTTGAGGAGATCAATGATCTTTATAACTAGCCCATTGAGCAGTGGTGCTATATGGAGCCTGATTTCTCAAAATGGGTATTTGGCTCATTCTTATGCAGCAGAAAGGCTGCAGCCTCATTAACCTGGTGCCCTATGCCTAGGGCAGAATACTCCATTGACGATATGGTGTTGCAGTGCTTGTTGTCAGGTATCACACAGAAGAAGAAGGAACATTGAGTTATGTTTGTGCTGGCTTTGATGGAGGATGGAATATTAATGGCACCCAGCCTAGATTAATCTGGTCTCCATAATGGGACTATGACTGGATACCAACATGCCTACAGACCAGGAAGATGTCTAGGGTCCCTATGGAAGATATGGGAGTATAGCTCAGTGGTAGAGCAGATCAAGAGGCCATTGGTTTACATCCAGGTGCCCCCCTACATAACATGTGCTTGTGAACAAGAGGTCATAATCTGAAACTACAGGTCAGAGATTTAGCTGTATTGAAGTTTTACTTTACTGAAAGGGTGGTAGATAGACGGAACAGCCTCCCATCAGAATGCTAACGCAGAATAAATGTAAATATGCTTGATAGCATAAAGCAATCCTAAATCCAAGACGAGACCGAGGAGAGATTATGATCTGTGAGACTAGATGGGCTGAATGGTTATGTTTCTTACCAAAAGACTGGCAAAGGAAAATGTAAAAAAACAGGAAGATATAATGCAGTTATATTATGGGAGTAGCATTTTTAGGTAAGTGAGTCAGTAGATATTTGTATAAAGTATTCAGCTTTTGCACGTCTAGGTGGAAGAGAATTAGTAAAGACAGTGGACTGACTCAAATGATGCTACAGGTTATTAGAGTAGTAAAGGTTAAACATTAAACAACTTTTACAGCTGTGTAGAAAAACACAATATGAACAGTATCCTGCAACACCGTGTGAGTCACTAAAACTGTGTACTATTATACATTTACAACATTATTAAAATGAATGCTCCTGTCAAGTAGGGAAAAGCTTAACCCTCCTTATAGACACATTAACCAAGTACATAACTATTTACACAATTATTTAAAAGTCAAATTTCTTGTTTGAGATTAGCATACTGAGCTGGAAACCCTTTGTGGCATTGTCTACTGAAACGTGGGGGCAAATACAAGGGAAATCCATGTCGGAACATACCGGTATTTTAGTTGGCCTTAGGCACAGAAACTGTAGGAGAGTGCCTTCTTGCCATGCACACTATGATGCTCCCACCCAAGTTTCAGTTGTCTGTTGAGACATTGACACCAGGGGTGGTATAATTGCCCTTATTTAGCACATGCCTTCTAATATTTAGTGGGATACGCAGACTGTACGTAGCCGATTCTGATGTCACAAACATATTCCGTAAAAAAACGCCAAAACCTCAATTGAAAATCAAGATCTGATACCCATGAACCTGGATACATAGCCTGACCTATATTTTTGAAACAGCATTTGACTTTAATTGCACGTTCACCGCTAGACAGTCTACATTACTTGCTGTAGCCAGTAGTAAAGAAGTGGCACTGCATCTTTTGCAGGGCTGGAAGGTTTAAGTCTAGTAATATGATAGGATTTGAAATGGTCTATCTATCTATCGTAGATAAAACTTGCCACTTGACTTGATTCATTTTACTTTGTGCCCAATAACCAGGTATAAAGGTTAAGAATCAGCAAACATTTCCCTTTTATTTATTTTATCTCTGTTGTTGTGTAGCACTAGAATGGTTACTGTTATTGGTAACTCCCTCACCTTTGTTTTTCTGTTAGTGAATAAACAATACACTGCAGGATTTTCGTCGGTTTCGTCAGACCAAACACCCGATTGGTCCGTTTGTACACTTATCAGCACGATCATTGGCTCTTTTTCAAACTTGAATGTCTCCTGTACACCTTCCTAGATTAGCTGTTTGGGTCACAAATTTCTAGTTTAAACAGGTTTTGCTGTAAAGAAAAAAAAAAAAAGAAGCTAACTTTTCTTTACTTTATGTCTCTTTTGCTAACTGCTGGCTATTGAAATTTCTATTTAAAAAAGTGAGCAGTATATTATTACATGTAATTTATAAAAATAAAACCAAAACATCACCGGAATTTTAGTCTAAATGTCAGGGACATAGATACGTAGCAGTCCTGTTGGTCAGTATGCTGCCAAAAGAAGGCAGCTATATATATAATACATATAATACACACAGTATGTGTGTAAGTGTATAGTGTTAAAGTGGGATGTATGCATGTTAGTTATAGGGGGCCCTGAAGAAATACTGCACGCAGACGTCTCTAACTCTAGGCTCGCCTCTGCTCTAGTCATAGGCACTGATGGAGCGGTGACACATCATTGATTTGTTTTGATGAATTTGTCTATTAATGTCACAGGGTTTGCGATATCCAAGCTTGAGTAACCTGTCTTGCTAAAAGAGAATACACTCACTTGATCCACTAAAAAAGACATGCCTGAATTCTGTATTTATGGAATCTATGTCTAAAAGCACAGCCATAATTCTAGATCTTCGCACGTGTGTGACACTTATATATAAAAATATGGCTCCAGAAGCCAAGGCTTCTCATGGAAGAGTTTAACGTTGGACCTGTAACATGGTTCCTGCAGATTTACTGAGCCTCTTCCTGGATCTCATACCAAGATAATACCGGTATATGCTAATAGACAGATTTGTCACGGTCCCTAAATAGTACATTCAATACACTAATAAACCCTTGCAATTGTTTACAGATGGAAAGTATATATATATATATATATATATATATATATATTTATATATATATAAAACCCTCTTTATTTCTGCATAATGGAAGAAGCTTCTACTTGTTTTTGGAATCTGCACAAAAATTCCTTCCACTGAGTTTCTTGCGTTGTCAAGTTGTTACTTGACATCTCACATTTGGTAACGATGATAACTTTAAGCATGGTAGATTGCAAGCTTTGGAGACGATCTTGGTCTCTTCAGGCATATTGTTATGCCTGAATTATATGACGATACCTGGATAGTCTCGAAAGCTTGCAATTTGTTATACTTTCGTGGCAAGAACTCAGATTTGTAAATAAAAATATTATCTGGTACTGATACTAGATTAATTTAGAACACCTCCAGTTGAAACTGGCATTTTCTAGAAACTCTTCATTAAACACCTGTTCCGGGATTTATAGGATTATGCTTTATGCTCAAATGCTGATGTCATATGGTTTTAGCAATGATTTTGATGATGTTTATTGCTGCGTTGTGTGAAACATCATGACACCAACCATTTCGTTGTTGATAAGAAAAATCTATAAAAATGTTAAAACATAAACATAGGTACTTTCCACTCTCCACGTAAAACACGTTAGTATTGTAACAATCTGGCGTCAGTGAATTGAGGAGCGGAGTTTAATATTATGTAGAAAGACATTATTCCCATATTAGTATTGAGAAGATCTTTCAGATCCATTAAAAGTAACAGCTTGGGTGAAAGGTCAGTAGGTAAGAAGTAAAGCTGGTGTCATGGCTGGTTGATGCATCATATAGGGGAAACACAATAGATTTAGGGGTCACAAGAACCCTTCTCTATTGACAGTGAAGCCCAGGTTATGTCCTGGTCCTCAGACTAGCAAATAGCAAGGATCTGACATCATTATTGCAGAATCCCAATCCAGATTGAGTTCAGCTGCAACCCTTTCTAGAGAGCAATGCCATTTTGAACCCATTCCTTTTTCAAGAAAGAACAAGTTAGCCTATTATAATGAAAATAATATATAATGCGCTGATTTAACGATGCATTATGCTGGTCAATCCGAGGCCAATTTTTACGCTACTTTAAGGGTGGTAGATAACTGGGTCAACCTCCCAGCAGAAATTGTAGATGCTAATACAGTAAGAGAATTTAAAGCTGCATGTGATTTACATAACGGTATCCTGAATCAGGATGACAAGATCAAGGACTGATTAAGGTGTGAATCAGGATAAACGAGCAGACTACATGGGATGAATGGTTCCTATCTGCCATCAAACTCCTTGTTTCTATGCGTAGTGAAGGCGAATGCTGCAAATGAAATGCAAACCCACATTTTAAGTAAATAAACCCTTGTTAGGTAAATAATACCCTTGTATTTGATGAATACTCACTGCCCAGCAGGTGGGTCCAATGGTTTCTAGGCATGGCACAAACACTTCAGTAATAACATTTGGAGGGGAGGGCAGTCTGTTTCAAGCAAAGTGTGTTATCTTCAAAAGACACTCAAGCTACGTTTGTATGAGTGTCTGATTTTCGAGTTAGTCTAAACAGTGCTTGAGACAGTTTTGTAGAGACTGGAATAAAGTCAAACAAAAGCAAACACTGTGCTGGCTCATATGCAAATGAATAACCCTGCAGGCCAACGGCTCATTTGGAAATGAAGTTGGGGACAGGTTTATCCAGAGGGGGTGGGTTCACCAAGTCAAACACAACATTTGAATTCCTAATTGTAAGAATGTCCCCATTTACCTAGAGGCTCACAGCCAAGACTGATCTAGCTTCCCTCAACTTTACCAGGATCTTAGTTTCTTAATCTGGATGGATCTTAATAACACATATAATGTATAATGCAAGATCTCAAATGTATAAAGAAAATATATGGATCTCTTGATTACATGATAAATGTTAATGCAACATGCTTTTGTGAACTATTTACACAATCATAGTCACACAAGCTCCAAAAATGTTCAGTGCAACTGACAGGGATTAATAAATAACTAACAAACCACAAACGGACTTCCCTGAGGGTCCTAGTTAGCTGGGGTCAATTAGTACAGATAAGGCACTTTAATAAAAGTCCTGACAGCCAAACTGAATGGCTGGAAAACAAAATAGAATCGTTTTTCATTCATGGATGATCAGCCAACAGTCTGTACATTTAGACAAACGAGCATTATAGAGTTATTTCTGTTTAAACCTTTGATTACTAAATGGGGGGGCAGTGCACTCTTATGGAAACAATAAATGCACTGTGATTAAGTGTAATGCGAATTCGGATTAATATTAAAAGGGTACTGCAATAAATCAGATACTTAATATGTATGTTATTGCTAAACTATAAGATGTGTGAATTAAAATAGCAAATATATTTTTATTGAAGCCCGAAGTGAACACTCCAAGAGCCATGAGAACATGGAGGTGTCTTCTGTGTCAAACTATATAGAAAGAACATCTAGAGCCAGAGTATGCAAACAGGTCTTTTACTTTGTCCTCCCCTCCTTAGGAGGTTTAGCTATATGGCCCCCATTACCTTGAGAGTTCATGTAAGATCACAATTCTTCCATTCCTTGCACTGAATTTTGCTAGATTAGTCAAATAAGTTCCGAGGAACTATGCCTATGTCCCTGCTAGTGCCCAGTAGGGTCAATGGATGGCCAGAAGCATGGTTCCTCAGGAATAATAGTAGTTATGCAATGGCAACGAAGTGGGACCAAGAACATATTCTTCTGTCCTTTTTCATTTATGCTGGGTGTGGGTGCCAGTGTCTCATCCCAATACCCTTTATGGGCAAAGTAGTACCGGTATTTGTGACATTGGAGATATCAATTCATCATTCCACTAAGGCACAAGGGATTTGCTATACTGTATAGAAAACTGCCCTGGTCGATCATTCTTGCAATCTCCTTTTTTTATTCCATTGCTCCTTTCTAACACTCATGTTGTCAATGATTCAGGGCACAAAGCTGTGATTTCATGAACTGGCCCTCTGGGTATCCATGTTAATAAATAAAGGCAGAAAGCTTTCTTCTTAGGTCACCAAGAATTTATGCCCCAAGACACTCGCTCAAAAAAAGAGCGAGTGCATAAATGGTATATAACCAAATGACGCCCTGCGTAAGTATATTCATATGTAGCGATTCACATGTATGGAAAAGTATTCTACGGTGTATGCTTTGGGGAGGTCACACATGATTGTCTGCTCCTCTGTGTGTCTCCTGTTTACATAGCTCTACAAACAGGGAATTGCATTATATAAATAAGTGGCACCTGCAAACAAAGCCTGCTTTGTGTGTAGGACATCCCTATGTGTTCTCTGATGAGAGTTTTCATAACATGCATCTAGTTCTTACATATTGCTAAGCATCACCTATAAAGTTATCTGCCGTATGTTGGATCTATAAATGACTTCATATAATTTATACAGGGAAATGTTTTGTAGGTGCTGGCCAGCAACATGTAAACACACACACACATATTCTATCTTCCTGGTCAAATAAATGAACAAGTAGCTGCTACCATCATTGCAGTAGAAACATGAAACCTGGTGTACAGTCCGTATGTGAAAATTACACACAAAGACAGGGAAGATACGAGCTATTTGAGCCTGTTTTGTCTGCCTGTTTTCTTCTCTACCTGCTGCATGATGATGGCGATACTACTAAATTTACTGACAATGTGTCATTTTATCACTGTACCTTATCAGTTTCGATACATGAGGAAGCGCTGCATCGTATGGCTTAATGCGACAACACAACACCCATTGTTTGAACACAATGTGGGTTATGTATAAAACGCGACAAATGGAACAGTGCAATAAACCAGAACATTCCATTGGTTGTGGTACAACAGGCAAATGCCTGGTGGGCCGCTAGCCAACAGTACCCAATACTCACCCAATCTCACGCCCCATCTGGAGATGGGGTGCTGCAGTGTGTGACCACCGGCTGGATATGCCCTGTGTTAGGGCCACCTAATCATACCTAGTCTGACTGTATAATGTGTCTGACACAGCAGTTTTTTTATATTAAAGAAGAGCTATTGTCACCCCATGTCCACTTTTTTGTTTTATGAGGAGCTCCGCTAACATTAGGACAATATGTATTTCATATGATAGTGGCCAGCAACAAAGTGGTGCACTGCAGTATGTGGGATGAACTAAATAATTGATTCCCTTTTGCCAATTTCTACATCCCACATTCTACCTTTGCATATACTGCTCTATAACATGTGAAATCTACAGGTTTCAACTTCACTCCTAAAAAAAAAATCATTGCTGCTCTGCACGCTACACTTTTATATATACTGCATGTTATACTTTTTGTCCTTATCTAAAGTTAGTAAGGACATTACTTGATTTCAGGATGGTGTATAACGCAGGGTGTGGTAAAACAATAATGTCTTATTACATCACTGCCTTGCAATATGATGTCATCACACTACCGAGAAATCTCACAACTCTTCCAAGAGACCAGAACTGAAAATTGGCAATCATTGTTAATAGAGCTATACTGCCTCACATTTACTATCCTTTACTATCCTACTATCACCACCCACTGGGTGAGTGTTGTACCCTTCCTCAATCTCCTCTTTGCCATGGCAATCTATCACCCATTTTCCTTTATCCTGCACCCCTTCATTGCTTTCTATCACAACCGCTCTACCTTTTCACCGCTCATTTTCATCCACCTCCCAACCATATGCTCTTTTCTCATTCCCCTTCCCTTCCCCCCACTCCACGCCTTGCACACCTTGCATTCTCCCATCCCTAGCTGTTCCATTCTGGTCATTATGAGAAGCCAGTCTAACAAGAACCGGTTTTCTTTTGAACTGTAAATAGCTCATGAGAATCATGATGTCACAGCAGGCAAACACCTACTGCGTACCTTCTCTCTCTAGAGTATCATTCCCCATGCCTCTTTCTCCTTTTAAAGTGAATAAATCATCCTTGCCTCGTTTCACTCAGGTCACTTCTTTAAGTAAGCTTTTGTTTACTACCGGTAATTTACCTAAGACTTTAATGTAGACTTTGCGGACTGTGACCCTTCTGCTTTTGAAATAGTAAATCCTTCTCATTCAACAAGTCCCGACACAGCAATACGAGTGACCGGGGTGTGGGGTAATTGTGTACAATGACCGAGCCTATTTTAATGGTTAACTGAAGGAAGACAACATGGGTGGATTTAAAGGGTCTGTAAAGCCTCATGATAAAGTTCCCATTAAAAGGCTGTGTTGATACATAAATAACTATAAGTTTCCAACATAAGCCAAACACTGGATAAATGTAGCATAACACACAACTTACTCCTTGTTCTTGTCTCCAACATTTAGGATGTTCAGGGTACCAATACTTATTCAGGTTTCTCCTTTTACATCGTATACAGGTAAACGTACAATATATTTAATTGTCTAGCGTATAGGTTATTGTAGAAGTATCCCGGTCCTGGTTGCCTGATCTGCTATTTAAACTTGGTTACCTATAAACCAAGTTGTTCTTCATACTGGTTTGCTGTGATGGTCAAAGACTGGCCTACAGCGTGTAGATTCATTAGTTGCCCAGTTAGATATGATCAACCATAAAACCCTACTCTAAGCACAAGCTAAACTTACTGGGAATTTCCAGTGTTCCCGAAAACGAATTATTAACCATGTCACTGAATAAAAAGCTATTTTTCACCCAGTAAAACTAATTACGCTGGTGTAACCTCCGGTCCCCTTTTAATTAGAAACACGTGCTTCTGTAATGCTATATATCCGTTAAACACCAGTGGAAAAGATATTTGCCGTATTTTGGGTTAAATTTACTAACAGGTGTTTTGTGGCGTCTCATAAAATGAATGGTAACGAAAACAGGGAGGGTGGGGCAGTTATAAGGAACACGCTGTGAGAACAAATTTTATACAGCAGTATTACCAAAATACTCATCATCTGCCAACCGATCCAGAACCACTCCCCGTAAGCAAGCCCTAATTCAGAAGAGTAGAAACATAACAACTAGTATTTATATAGCGCCTTTCTCTCAGTGGGATTCTTTTAGGGCTTGCTCTCGGAATTACCAAAATTTGGGAAATATCCCTCGCTATACTGAAGAAGGTTTTCGTCTCTCGGAAAATACAAATTTTTATCCAATAGGTCTAAACACCAAGAAAAAGTAATTATGCATTAAGTACCTATGTATTTGAAGGGTATTTTACTGTAATAGATATCAGAATAAAGGGATCCGGGAAATAATATGTTTAATTATTTACGTGCAAGAAATTAATATAGAGGAGATACGTTCAGATCATTATTTAGGTAGAGGCATTCGTAATAGGAAAGATTTCTTTTCACACCATTGGCCACACACACAATCATGTTCAATTCACCATGTCTATATCAGCATACAACATCAACAGATGAGTATTAATTAGAGAATCTGAGGAAATGTTAGTATAACAAGATTATTTAATGAATCATCAAAGAGTGAAATGTCTGTAGATTGAAAGGCAGTCTTAAAATATATATAAATATATGTCAACATGTTCTACAGAAAAAAAAAAACCATTTTCCACAGGCTGAAACAAGGGGTTATACTTTGATATAAAAAGAAGGTGGGATGCGTGAGCCAAAAAAGGATTTTCTTTTCTAGATAGGATGATCATTGAATGTATGGAACAGCCTCCCAGCTGAGGTGGTAAAGTTACTGCTACCCCATATATGGTTTGTAAGGGGTAGGTGAAAGTAGGGCATACTATTAGCACGCAGGAGACCTGGATACACTGTACCCTTTCCACAGAAATCAACTTTGGTGGGACAGTGTATATTGGTAACAACGTCAGAATGGTCTGCAATGGGAAACGAATGGCGGGTGGGTCCCTGCGGACATCCATGTAACGGAGAAACACATTATGGTTATACGAGAACATCTTTCCCAAATAAAATAATCCGCCAGAGTGATGTAAGAAGAAGAATTCTTCAATCCATAGACATTATCCAGTAAAAACACAGCATGTCAGATAGAACAAGCTGCTGATGAGCTGTGGTATTGCTGTATTGTTGGCCTTAATAAAACCAATTTAAAAAGTGTGTCGTAAGAGTAGATACCATGTTCACTTTATTGAGCCGCATCATCATTTATTTACAGTCTCCCCACTGCCCACACACATTTCCAGTCATATACACATGTGCTGTTTTTTGAATCAGTTTTGTATGACTGTACATTGTGGAATTTTCCCCCCACCATTTCAGGACAAGCCAATGACTTCTTTAGGTACAGATGGCTAAGAAACCGAAGGGGGAGGGTGGATGAAACCACTTATTGTGGTGACAAAACAGAAAATCCCGCTCTACTGGTTTCATGACTTCTGTTGAGTTTCTACGAGATGATGAACAGGATTAATGCAGATAAACTCCTCCCAGGCACACCAGGCATATATCTGGCTGGTCTAGTTCAGTTTCTCAGTTACTTCTCAGCAGACAGCAGTACACCTGCAGACTAAGAGCCAACTCCAACTCCAACGAGGAACAACAAGAACATGGCTTCTTTGGGGCTTCAGATTTTGGGCATTATCCTATCAATCATCGGCTGGCTGGGCACTTTGGTTACCTGTGCGCTCCCCATGTGGAAAGTGACTGCCTTCATTGGTAACAATATTGTGGTGGCTCAGATCATCTGGGAAGGACTATGGATGAACTGTGTGGTGCAGAGCACTGGGCAGATGCAGTGCAAAGTATATGATTCCCTGCTGGCTCTTCCCCAGGACCTGCAGGCAGCTCGTGCTCTCATTGTCATCGCTATCATCGTGGCCCTTCTGGGGATTATGATATCAATCATCGGAGGCAAGTGCACCAACTGCGTGGAAGATGAATCTTCAAAGGCCAAAATTATGATTGTGAGTGGCATTATCTTCATTGTTGCTGGCATTCTCGCCCTGATCCCTGTCTCCTGGACTGCCAATAACACCATCCGAGACTTCTACAATCCGCTGGTAACAGACGCGCAAAAGAGAGAGTTGGGAGCATCATTGTACATTGGTTGGGCAGCTGCCGCTTTTCTTCTTCTTGGAGGTGCAATGCTCTGCTGCAACTGCCCACCAAGGGAACAGAAAGCCTACTCTGCCAAGTACACAGCGGCACGCTCTGCACCAGCCAGTAACTACGTCTAATGAGTTATAGAAAGGAGAAGGACTGACATGCTGTTTGCTTTCCCCAGTTAAAGAGCCAAGGACAAGATGCCCTTGAACATTATTTGCCACCCTCAACATAACTTTCTGTTAATTATGACATTGGAATGCAGTTTGGAACCACTACTGTGTGTCTGTCTAAACCTGTGATGACCGGAGAGAGACTCTCTGATGGCAAATCTGCCATAAACTTGCTTTGCATCCTTGAGACAGCAGTAGCAGCACATGCCTAGGCAAGAAAAAGTCTACAGCCCCACCCAGCAGAGGACGCTATTCATGCAAAGAGACCGCGAGAACAACCACTGGAAACTAGAAAAAATGCCATTGAAATATTGCACAGGATTGCAAGAACTGCATGAATAGACGTTGAGACCACTTACGGTCAACATGCATCCCGTCAGGAGGCAGGAGGCAGGTCAAACTCAGGGAAAGCAGCGCACGCATTGCAAAGGATGGGGAGGGAGGGGTTGGGAGTCACCGAAATTTACTTTTTTAAATGCGAAAGCCAATTGTATACTATTGTCAGGGGGATGATGGGAGCTTAGAGATATTTTAGTAATGTGTGTTTGAATTATACATATGTTTAAGGAAACGTGCAGGAAATGACCATGTAACGTTTAACCAGATTTTGTTGAGGGGTCCATAGCAATGTGTCATATGCACCGCGCAGGTGCTGTGTAAACCAAGCCACACACAACATATGCATGAGTAAAGCTTTTCATTAACACCTGCAGAATTTCTCAGTTCATTTACTTTTAGTGCTCAGATGACTGCAGAAGGATTCTAACACAATGTGTTGCTTTCACCCTTTGGGTGGCAGTAGGATGCAACACTTTGCTTTTACCTCTCTGGCACCTAAAGGGTTACACAAACCATATCTTCTTGGATCCGGTTTTTGATGTCTGAATGTTAACAAATCGCGATTGCAAACCCTTTTAAAACTAGCCGATAAAATGATCTAATATTCAGCAATATGATTCATCAGAAAAAATCTGTTTGTGTTTATTTTAAATGTTTTTTATAAGCATTATTTTTTGTTAATGAAAATCTGTTAAAATCTGTTACTTTGTACAATAAAAAAAACATGTAACATACAATGCGGAATCTTTTGTTTTTCATTGTCATATTCCAGTTGCGGGAGTGAGGGCAAAGAAAGGTGTGAGGGGCTGTTATGTTGATAATGGAATGGGGATGGTAATTGGTGTGTGTGTTTGAGTATCAGTGGCGTGAATGAAATAGAAACTTTGGATATAGGTAGAAATATACTTACTGAAAATTCAACATAAGTATCTATTTTAATTATCAGACATAAGGTTACTATATAAGTGATTTAAAGAAGGCCACCTATCAGTTCTATGGAATGTAGAAAATGGAGTCAGTAGCGTACAGGGGGGGTCCGTCCCAGGTGCCACTCATTAGGGGGAGTGCCACCAGGCCCAGGATCGGTGTGCAACCAGGGAAGGACTGACCGTGTGTGTGTGTGTGTGTGTGTGTGTGTGTGTGTGTGTGTGTGTGTGTGTGTGTGTGTGTGTGTGGGGTGCCATGTACAGGATCCGGCCCAAGGTCCTAAAATCTTATAAAACTCAACATGTTTTCTATATTGTACCAATAAAATGTGTCATCTTCTATTCATGATTCCATTAACCCTTAAAAACATAGAAAGTGATGGGAGATAAGGACCATTCAGCCCATTCAGTCTGCCCTCTGAATACTTTCCTTAGTCCCTGGCCTTATCTTATATCTAGTTTAGCCTTATGCCTATCCCATGCTTGCTTAAACGCCTTTACTGTATTAATATCTACCACTTCTGCTGGAAGGCTATTCCATGCATCCACTACCCCTTCAGTAAAGTAATATTTCTTGATGCTGCTTTTAAACCTTTGCTCCTCTAGTGTAAGACTATGTCCTCTTGTTGTGGTAGTTGACTCCCTTTGAGTATTTAAATGTTTCTATCATATCCCCCCTCCTTAGTATAGTTTGTCAGCCTCTTACACTCCAGCTAATGTTTCTATTACTCCCATGATGCTCTTGTTTTGGTTGGACACCTCAGCAGCAAAAGTTCACAGAATATGGCTTCCTAACGATTCCCTATCCTTGGAACTCAAGCACTGAAATCCTAAATTTGTATGATCTTTTGAAAATTAACCTGGATGCATGAGACAAAGGTAGTTAGAGAATCAATTTGTAAATGTTTTATTTTCAAGACCTGAAGCCCGAAATTAATCCTTTTTAATAAGATATGCAGATTGAAATAGTAAATAAGACAAAACCTTTACTTTTACTCTCACTGATTTCTGGGCCTAGAAAGTACTACATAGAAAGACTACAAATTCAGGAGCGGATTTTATCTCTGGATAAGTAAAAATTAAAGAGTTCTATTTATTCCTACAGTAAGTAAAGTGCCAGGAAACAGATGACCAAATACACACCAGGACAGGCTCTGCCACACCGACACCCAAATACACATACACCAGGACAGGCTCTGCCACACCGATACCCAAACACACACACACCAGGACAGGCTCTGCCACACCGACACCCAAATACAAACCTCAGGACAGGCTCTGCCACACCAACACCCAAACACACATACACCAGGACAGGCTCTGCCACACCGATACCCAAACACACACACACACCAGGAAAGGCTCTGCCACACCGATACCCAAACACACAAACCAGGACAGGCTCTGCCACACTGACACCCAAACACACACACCAGGACAGACTCTGCTACACAGACACCCAAACACTCACACCAGGACAGGCTCTGCCACACTGACACCCACATCTGGATGGGTTAAGCTACAAAAAAAAAAAAGTATTTTCCACACTGCTTTGTGTTCTCGTCCCCTTGTGAACTGTCCCCAGCCACTGAAGTCAGCTGGAAACACCCCCATTTAAAGGGCAAATGGGCAGGGAGCATGGCGTGTCATGTCCCTGCTGACGTGACCTGGAGGATTTGGGTGTTGACCCGGAGAACCAGTGTTCCAAGGTATGCTGACTGCCATAGCTTGATTGTTTATTTTGCTGCCAAACTCGAGTGGTTGGGTGAATCTTTTTTGCACTGAATGGAAGATGACTATTGTACCATCCAAGAATTATTCTGCTTATTGAACCTTGCATATCGACTGTTATATTCTTTCCGGTGCCTGTCAACGAATGAGGAGATTTTAAAATGAATTTCTGATGAACAACTGGCATCGGCAAGCCACTTTAAACACAATTGTTTTTTAACCATGGTGAGTCAATTAATGGCTCAGTAACTTGAATTAAATTAATTCTAATTATATGGCAGGTTTGACGTATATGGTTTTGACTGACTGGGTTGTTATCAGGAGCGTAACATGCCCCTGCAGCATCTAAGATACAGGGTGCCCCCAGGTACACTAGGTTTGTGCACATAACTGACAATTTGTGTCTACTTGCACCATGTACACATACTTACATGCCCACATGCCTGTTGCGCCAGCTGACCCAAGGCAGGTGTTCCATTCACTCATGGATTCCAGTTCCTCCTGTCAAGGAATTATTAAGGACATCTGCAGCCAGGTCCACTCTGGAGCACAATTCCACTAGGAATTAGCACGAGTGAGTATGTCAACACATAGTGTGTGTATCAGTGTATGGTGTTAGCATGTGTGTACATGAGTGTAGAATGTTAGCGTGTGTCTGTGTTACTGTAAGGTGTTAGTGTTTGTGGGCACAAGATGTTAGCGTGTGTATGGTGTTAGTGTGTAAGTATAATGGTTAAACATACAAGTTTGGGTCTTTATGGTGTAAAATACCCCTTTTAATGGAGGGGTTAACTGCAGTACAGTACAAAGAGTTACAGCACCGAATAAAGGTGTGTTTTATGTCGTATTGCGCAAGTAAACACCCTTTAGCTACAGAAGAAAAAATGTTGGCTCCTAAATTCTTGGGCTGGCTCCTAGATCCTAGTGTTTGTAGCATTCACATTCTATAGCGTGTGTTTTTTCCTTTTTGGTTGGGGAAAACTCTGGATTAGCACAAGAAGGGTAAACATATCAGGGGTTTCCTTAATTTAGAATCATGATACTTGGTACTTAGTTACTGGGAAAGGATTGCCTGTAATTCACTTGATTCAAATGAATATTTCCACTGTCACTCCCAATTCAGATTAGGGAGTAGGTCTATTAAGAAATGATATGTATGTATTAAGTGAATAGTGACTCATAATGGTATATTGTGATTTGGAATTTCATCTCTTTATTTTTGTAGCAAAAATGCCCAAAGGCGCATAACAAAGGTGTTGCAGGAGGAGGTTAGAGGGGACTCTTGCCAGCCCTACCCTAAACTTTTGAATACAGACATTACTGTATTATTATTCCTCATTACTTATGCCATGAACATAAGGCTTCTCTGTTGTTGATCTTCTAGGAGTATTTCATGAGATGCCCAAACATTTGTACAACATAAATCAGCACAATATATGTGGGAAACAGAGTCTAGAATGTGGACTGGATGCTATAGGTCAGCATAAATTACTTCATGTCACTTAAATCTGATGACCAGATTTAGTTTTGGGCCTAGAAAAAAATAATAGGGCACTATTAAAACAATTGATTTACCCCATGATTTTTTATAATTTTTGCTGCATTTGGTCATCCAACAAAACACAGGGTTTAAGCCAGTGATGAACCTACAGGGAGTGCTACAACAACAGGCTAGTGGCCCAAGGGTGTCAAGTCCCCTAATCCAACTAGTGATGGTTTCCCATATTCTAGAGGTTTGACAGGCATGAAGTGTTTCTTGAGTTGGACCTAGTAGGGCAACTGGTCCACTAGTTGTTCTGACATTGTGTGTCGTTGCATGCGAGGAGACAGCCTGCTACCTTCAATTATCATGGGTGTAATCAAGTATAAAGTGGATTTCCTGATTTCTGATGTCATTGGGTGTTGTTACTATGGAGAGAGGGACAGCCTGTCACTGTTTTGGTTGGGTGTCGTTGTGGATGAGCAGTGACACAGTTTTATTAATTTGGGGATCTCCTGCTTAATAGGCTTTTATAATTGGAGTTAATCACTGCACTTATTAAAAGATTGTAAGCTCACAAGAGCAGGGCTCTTTTCTCCTTCTCTACCAGTACAGTCAAATTATATCTTGACAGTTATTGTTAATTATAACTAATAAATAAAATAATGTAATGGAGGATGTTATCATTCTGTGGAATCAGCCATTAAATACAGGACACGTGATTTTTACATACTGGCTGGTCTTCAATAAGTACAGCATGGCATAACTTAAATAATTCACTATGTAAATGTAACATCATGCCAGTGGAATATTTTAGTTGCCATAAGCTTAGAGTTGTAGCTCCAGATAGACTGTGGCACCTGTCTTATAACCAGTAGCAAATCACCCTATTGCACACCATATTTAAAATCACCCTTCCAATTTCTTACTCTGAAAGCTAAACCAAGAAACAGTTAATGGAAATGTTGCCAGTTTTGCACCTAACTCTTTCTACAGCTTTAAGCCCGACATCCTTCTGTACCATATTAGCTTTGGCTCAATCTCCAACCAGATTAGTAAAACATTTTCAAACCTCTCACGCATTGCGCAAAACATATTTTGCAAGCAAAACAATAAATTAATGACAACATTACACAATCCATTTCCACCACAATGTACATTAATCACCCGAGGCCAATTAAGAAAAGGCATCAAAATAACACATGGAGCTAAGCAACCCACACCATGCTTTCCTTAAAATAAAATGTTCCTTCAACCTAAAACTTATTGGCAAATTCAGTATCTATCTTAGCCAGGATAGAACCCCTTCCGCGATGCCTTATACATTTTAAATCGTCATCAAATAATGCATTTGAAACAACAAAATTATTTTGGATAGGATAAATGATGAATTAACTTAAAAGACCTTACCCACTACTTAATGACTAAAGCCAATGATAGGGAAGAACTACGAAGGGACCTTCAGTTCTACCAAGCCATATCTTCTTTCTATTGTTTCCCTTACCATAACCTTCTTTAATTCACCCAACTTTTTATTATTAAGTCTTATTAAAATATTCTAAAACATCCCTAGTAGCTTTAACCATCTGATGATTTGATTAAGTAGTAAGATCGCTATTACAGCTGTAAGGCTTGCATGTTGTGGTCAAAGTTTGGTTTTGATTGTCATGATGCAATGTCCTGTTTTTTGTTTACTTTAATATAATTTTGTTGCTGCGTCTGCGTTTTATTATTAAAATGTTGATTCTCATGGTCATGATGCAATGTGCTTTATATAATGTTTAGCCCTTTCATGACCAAGTAAAGAGCCGTAGCTCCTTTTGTGCCAGAGCGAGGGCAAGAATGGAAAATTGTACCCCCAGCTATTTTTTTTACAGAGGTTATTTTATTTACACTGCCCTTAAACACATAGACTGCCCATACACACTGCCTTTACAAACACCTGCCCATAATCACTCATATACACATACACTGCCCTTATACACACCTGCCCATACACACTGCCTTTACGCACACATGTCCATTAACACGCAAATACACATACACTGCCCTTATACACACCTAACCATACACATTGCCTTTAGACACACCTGTCCATCTTCCATCCTTTATCCTGTGGTGGAAGTGAGAGGTCTGTCATTTTAGAACTCTGAGGACAAGAGGACACAAGCATAAACTAGAGGGGCAAAGGTTTAATGGTAACATCAGAAAATATTACTTTACGGAAAGGGTAGTGGACGCATGGAATAGCCTCCCAGTGGAAGTGGTAGATGTTAATACAGTAAAGTCATTTAAGCAAGCATGGGATAGGCATAATGCCAAGCTAGATATAGGATAAGGGCAAGTACTAAAGGAGAGTACTCAGAGGTTGGGCAGACTGGATGGGCCTTCTGGCTCTTATCTGCCGTCACTTTCTATGTTTCTATGTTTCTATGCTTTAGTGCTCCCTAATCACTAAGAGCCGGCTATCGATGCAGAGCGTGGAGATTATGTCATAGCCTGGCGCTCAGCATCAATTGCCGGAGCATAGTGAATAGAGAGAATAGAAGCCGAAGTGACAGACCTCGCGCTCCCTAATTTTGAGTTGGTTAGAGGGGGATTGTGATCTCCCCAACTAGTCCTGCAGGCTGCAGCTACTGATCGGGCAGTTGTGTGCCCCCTCAAAGCTGCACCCAGGGCGAATGCCTCTCTCACCCCGCCTCTGCCCTGGCCAAGTATATAAGTTTACTTAGGACAAGATTGTTCTTGTATAAAAAAAAAAGTCTCGCAAGATGTGAGTGGTTAACAAATAAATAAAATGTTTCCTACCAATCGTGTTAGATGAATGGACAGTTTATTTATATTTATTGCCATTAGGTTAGAAACATAGAGACATAGATAAGAACCATTGGATCCATCCAGTCTGCCCAACCTCTGAATACTTTCCTTGGTCCCTGGCCTTATCCTATATCTAGCTTAGCCTTATGCTTGCTTAAATGTCTTCACTGTATTAGCATCTACCACTTCTGCTTGAAGGCTATTCTATGCATCCACTACTCTTTCAGTAAAGGAATATTTCCTGATGTTACCTTTAAATCTTTGCCCCTCTAGCTTAAGACTATGTCCTCTTGTTGTGGTGGTATTTCTCCTTTTAAATAAACTCTCTTCCTTTATCGTGTTAAGATCTAAACTCAGAGATTGCAGTTTATTTATAAGTCTTCTATGTGGGACAGTGGCAAAGGCCTTACTGAAATCCAGAAACGCAATGTCTACTGTACCACCTTGATCAATTATTTTAGTCACTCAATCAAAAAAATCAATTGTTGCTGTTTTTTATCTTGTTTTTTATCTTGAACCCCATGCGACTTCAGGTTGCATATACACCACAACAGTGCACACTTGCATGGCGTTCTGTAATACAGCAATTAAAAGGGGAATCAGACATTAGTATGTGGCTAATAAATATACTTATACCCGATTTTACCCTGGAGGAGTGTGTGAAGGCACAAATAGTGAAATACCCAAGGCTGTTAAAGTTTCCAGAAAACGCTGTCACCCGCTGAATGTTTTCTTAATATTTAACAATTTGCTATAAGGTTCCTTTGTACTCTCAGAATTAAGAAAGACGTTCAATCGATTGTGGATGGAACAACTAGCATAATGAATCCATCATCAAATGAGTAAGCTTAATGCAGTCATAGGTCAAACCCGGTTTTACTTGTGACAATAAATTCATCCCTTCCCCAGATAAAACTGGTTTGTACCAGTGTGGCTCAATAGAGATTGCATTGTTTAACCAGCAGGACTGCACCTTTTCTTAAGGATACCTCAGAGAACAGATCTTGGCGAGTCTGCACCGCCCATCACCTGTAGCACGCCTTATTAAATGATATGCCACATTTTTTTTCTGTCTAAGAAAAAAGTAGGGACGTGTTTTTTTTCAAAGGAAGAGAAATGTTAGCGTTAGCAGTTATACCCTATTGTATAGACATGCAGCTATCCTGAATCTAAAACAAGGCCAAGAACTGATAAAGTTCTGGAAAAATGGGCAGCCTAGATGGACTGTATGGTTCATATCTGCCATCAAATTGTTTATATTCTTTATCATGACAATGATTATCTGTAACTGTCTAAAAAGCACACATCCAAATCCACAAAAGCATGGCTTCACCAGGAGAAGATTAACATTTTGGAATGGCCCAGCCAGAGCCCAGACCTGAATCCGATTGATCATCTGTGGGGTGCTTTTGAAAAGAAGAGTGGGCAAATATTGCCACATCAAGCTGTGCCATGCTAATAGACTCCTACCCAAAAAGACTGATTGCTGTAATAAAATCAAAAGGTGCTTCAACAAAGTATTAGTTTAAGGGTCTGCACACTTATTGTGAGGTGTTTTTTTTCCTCTCAAAGATTTGTTTTGCATTTGAATTGTTCACATTATAGATCACATTAAAGGTGGAAAAAGTTCTGACATGATTTATCTCTGTCTCATTCTTTAACATCACAAGAACCTGGCATTTTAACAGGGGCGTGTAGACTTTGTATATCCACTGTAATCAAGAGTGCGCTCCGCCACTTTGCAGGTCTCTGGTCCGATGTCACCTGTATTGTTGTGTACAGTTCTGAAGGCCGCATCACCAGAAGGAAATAGACATTTTGTTTACTCTAAGTGGAATTTGCCGAATAAAACAGATAGACTGACCTAAATATGTATTGGAAATAAGTGGAGGTGATAACATTTAAATAGATAAAAAAAAACATTCAATAAAGTACAACAGAAGGAGAAATGCTAGGGCAAGTGGTCATAGTCCAAAACTGGAGGGCCAGAGGCTTAGTAACATAAGGAGTTTAATTATATTTATTGTTAATTAAAACAATCAGACTAGAAGAGTAGGCTGATTGGCAATCTGATCAAGACATCTTATGCATCCTGAGCTGGGTAAGAACAGAATATTAATGAGCTGATAAAAACTGTATTTATATTTGACCAGGACTTTCCCTTCCAAGTGTATCAAGCTAGCGATAAACTTCCTGCTGAGTGATACTGGAACAGGACATATTCTGCTCATTATAGCGGATAGATAAACGTCGGTTATGTAGAACAGAGTCAGATGAGGTCACTGATTCTCTGTCTGCCAGTCTGATAAAGGCCACCTGTACAAGAGAACAATTCAGCACCACATAACATAAAATGGTGAATAATTAATGAGCGATAACTACACAGACTAGGTCATGTTCTTGCGTGAATGCTTAATGATATTTGTATTAAAGGAACTGGAGCCCGTTTTCATTAAAGTAAAATGGACAGGGCCACAAATGCCTGGTGGGCCACTGGCCACCGGTGCCACATACTCACCTGATCTGGCATTTCAGTGGCAGAGTGGGTGCAGCAGTGTCTGCATCTGTACATGCTACATGCGCATAAAAATATGGCATGCTGCTATGCACATTCAGTCGTCCGCCACGCTTACGTAATCACACGGCCGCTGCCAGTAATGGCCAGTCTGACACTGAAAATGGTTTTTGCATGACGGCCCTGATTTTCAGGCACTGTCCTGATGTCATGCATAGCTAGGGATCAAGGGCTGGTTGGGAAGGTCCCGTGACCTCCTCTGACCAGCCTAGGCAGGGGCAGATATAGAGCCTGTCCTTGGGAGGGACACTCACACTAACATACACTGACACACCCGACACTCAGCACTAACACACACATCTAGACACTAACAACTGGACATTCAACACTAACACACAGTAACACATGCACACCTAGACGTTCATATTAACATGGTTAAACACTCATACTAACAAACAGATTCAATCACAAGCACAACTAGACACTCACACTAACACAACCAGACACAATAACATACATGCACACAGACACTAACACACATACAACCACTCAACACTAACATACAAGTACACTCACTCATACACACCCAGACACATACTAACATTGTCTGAAACTAACACACACATTCAGACACTAGCACAACTAGACATTCAACACTAACACACAAACACCCAGACACTTATACCATTGTGCAGACACTAACACATTCAGACGCTAACACAACCAGTCACACAAACACACACACACATAGGCACTTACATTAACATAACCAGACACTCAAACACAACCACTCAAGCTAACACAAACTCACATTTACCCCTACATAACATACCCAGATGTACACATACAAAAGCTAACATACCTAGACACACACATACTAACATGCCCAGACACACACACGCATACCCAGACATGCATGCTATCGCATCGACATGCTTTCATGCCCCGACACACATGCTAACATACCCAGACACACACAATCCCAGATACGCATACTAACAAACGCATACACACATACTCACACACAAAAATCCAGGTATGCACACACACATACCCAGATAAACATGCTACTATACCCAGACACACACAAAAACCCAGATACATATACATACCTGGACACACACACGCAACTCACTTATCCTGTCTTCAGCTTGCCTTACATGCTCCTTGCTGCCATGCTACACAATTTTCCTGTTGCCCTACCCCTGGAACCATTGCAGCACAGACCTCCATTGCAGCTCCCACATGGCCACTGAGTGCCACAAGGTATCTTGGGTGGCCCACCCTTAGCTATGCTCTACCCATTTCCAGCCATGCCTTAGCTGGTTTGACCATGTCCCTCCTACCTCTAGCTACACCAACAAAACTGATTTGGAAACCTTAAATATTGGGAGGTGTATGATATTGGAGTCCATTTTGCATTACTGCATGCATATTGGAACATGCATTCATTCTTTATTGGGAGTTTAGCTGCTGAAGCAGGAACCCTACATGGTGGTTACTAATAACCGTGCACACTTCCCAGGTATTTCCATAGAGTGCAGTTCTGTTACATTCAGGCTTTTATATTAGAATGCAAACCCCAAACTCTTACCTATATTTATCCTTGTTCTTACAAGGTTATATCATATAAATTATATTTTCTGGCGCACTTTTTGACAAAATAAATTCTGTCAGACATATAAACAACATGTAAATATAAATTTTTTATTTTAAGAATAACGTTGATCTCTCTCATCAATCCGTACAAGGGAAGGCTTCACTTTTCTTGTAGAGATATATAACGCCAGAGATATAGTCAGATTCCTTTTGGGCCTCATGTTCAGAAATGGCTCTTTCCCACTTTTCCACGTTTTGTACGGTAATACATTCCCATAGTCCTTTGTTCTGTAACACCGACAATTCCTGATCTAGCTGGGCCTTGTAATGAAGGTTGGATGGGTTACAGCGGGTAGTAAGGCAAACAAAGCCCCCTAGGACAGAAAGGAAACAGTAACTAATATAAGAGGTTAAATAACGAATCTTCATTAATTAATCAGTTGACCAACCCAAGGGCTAATTATGTTTTTTACTACAAAAAGAATAGGAGCAATTACTTCATGTAAATTACACACACACACACAAAAAATCAGATAATTGTTATAATTCCCCCACTTAAATCAAACACCATCTCTAATTCATGTGATAAATAATAACAGAAATGAAGAATAACAAGAAATGCAATACTTGTGATCCCAAATATGCTATGAAATAGTTAAATGGCGGGTCTTCTCAAATAAGGGCAGTAAAAATATTATTTTATGGAAAATCCTTTTCAAAATTTGTGAAACAAAAAGTAGCATTAACCAAAGGAACTGCTTTATTTAGTGAACAAGGGTCACACAATTTAAAAAACAAATAATCAAAATAGCTACTAATGTTAGCATCAGCTTTTTTATAATTCTTATCGTGTATTTTGTAACCTTTGCATATGCCTTCACATACACCCACTTCTTGCAGCTGCATTCGTGATTGAAACCAGCTGTGCCCGGTTTGTGCCATTGGCACGGCAGCCTGCTACACGATATTGGGTGGTGGAGTCAGGTGAAACGTGTCAGGACTGGCTCTCCATTGTGTATAATTAACTAGTCCAGACTAAATGTTTCCCTCTATCTCTGTACCCATTTCCATCAGCCGCCCGTATACTCCCCCTTCCACATGCTACTTTCCCACCTAGCCCTTTATTGTCACATTAATATGACTGCAGTTAGCGGCAGCTTTAATAGTGTCTTTAAAGAAGAAATATCAGATATTTTGCATGTTAGAATAAAATAGAATAATAAAGATTAAAAAACATAGGTTGTGCCAGTACTGTTTCTCAATGATTCAATGACGCAGGTAAAGATCAGCATGATATCAGCATGACTTTTTCTCACCTGGTTTAGCCACACGTATGAGCTCTGGAATCACAAATGAGGGAACCTGTCCATCGCTCAGAGCCCCTACTATAATTACGGCATCGTAATAATCTGAAAGAAAGAAAAAAGACCACAGTACCTGTAAGAGGAACGTATTATCCTGTATAGGACAACATTAATAGAATCCTGCCACTGATATAATGACACTCTGTATAATGAAGCAGGCCAGGGGGACTGAGATGCCTCAATATTCTATCCTTTTTGGCACATGTGGAGCAAAACTACTTCATTTCAAGCACCAAATGATATGTACGGATATATAGATGTAGGATATTTGACTTTTTCGCAGACTTTTGTACATAATGTTTTTTTTGGGGTGCACACAAAGAGCTGAGTGAATCGGGTGTGATGTTGTTTATTATGAAACTCAAACATATCATTTTGCATTATATCATATTTTCTGTGTTTAGTAATGCTGCAAGGTGTAGAAAGATTAATGGCATCACTTTTTCTTTTTACCGGAGGGAGAAGGTAGTGGCTCATGCCCCAGCATGCACTTCTTTAGCTCCTTGTATAGCTTTTTGCCGCCAGCAACTTGTATCATCCCCTCACTACCATCCACACCATGAAACAATTTAAAGCCGCAACGCTGCAACTGGAAGAAACAATGCCAAGACGCAAATGGAGAGGACAATCGACATATAACAATAAAGCAGAGGATTACCCTCCTAACTGAGGATATGATTTCTCATTATTAATCAATCAGTGTTTCTGAGCTATATGTCAAGTCTAAGTATTAAAACTCTTGGGGTTTTGGTCCTCGGTGTCTGCCAGCCCTAGTATAAATAAAAGCAATGAAAATTCCATACTCCCAAGGGCCTTACTCTAAGGCTCATAAAATACGTTCTTACCTCCTGGGCTACAAGTCCAGTGCCACAGGCTATATCCAGGACCAGCTTTTCCTCATGATTCGAGGGGTACATTGAGGCTAGTGCTACCGCAGCAAGACGAGGCGCGTTATAGTCCAATATAGAGACATCCTTAAATAAAATAGTTATCAGTCATAGTGGAGAGTTTGAAATACTGCAGGTGCAACAAAACCCTTAGATTTAAGTGGCATCACAGAAATGTCAATCCCATTCTATCCTGATGAACCGGTGTGCAGAAGTATATAGACCTCCTTTCCATCAGCTACTAAATCAAAGGGAAAAAGGGTGCAGTATATTATTTCATTTTGGTTTGACACCTTCATCCATTAGCCCACCTAACAATGCAATGGGACAGGTAAAGGTGTGTTAATGCTTCCGAACACAAGAACAGCAGCTTTTGTTCAGGTAGAGTATGCAATGGGCTAGTCTCCTCTGGTAGCCACAGGGTGGCATTAAAAATCATCCCCGCATGAGGGCCTCTGCTGCCAAGTGCCCCAACTGTTGAGTCATGATTACACTTGGTGGCATGGGCCAGGATAGTGCCATCTGCCACACCTGCTGTTGTTTCCAGACGTTTTTAATAGGTGGGGACTTTTATATCCTGGTTCTCCACTTATTCAGGATGCACAGTGCTTGACAATGGCACGTGATGGAGGCTGTGCTGGCAGCACAGTCCTCAACAGTGTAAATGGGCCGGTTGGGGAGATGAGAGACATCCCTTGTAAGTGGCCCATCCAGCAGCCGTGCACCTGAAAGCCTAATCACCCAATAAGAGTCTTGCTTCTGGTTTGATGGCATCGGGGCTGCCATCCCCCCAAACCTGTTGTTGGGCATATACCACTTCAAAAATATAGCCATGTATTGTCTTGTGACCATTAACATTCACACAGTACTTTTAAAGTGCTCGTATTGTCCCTTCATTATACATATTTCTAAATTGTTTTATTTCCCTTTTTATAGTTTTCAGTTCAAAGGTTATATAAACCTGTCGAACTTAGTTTACCAAAAATGCTGTATTAAGCCACAAACCTCCATCCAGCCGTTGAATATATGTGATAAATGGGGAAAACATCACACGTTGTCAACATCTTAGAAGATTATTTCCAAATAAACAATAGCATCCAATTAATCATAGTTTTCAACAAAGCTAGGTGTTGATACTGGAACATTATAAATATACATAATTGTAGCACTCAGTCAAGAAAGGGCTACATACTATACCATATATTATATATATTAGAATATGATGGTGCTATATACTGTAATCAGCATATAATAATAATAATAATACCTTATTACCTCTTCATAATCATGGGCCCAGTGGTTGTAGAACTGCATCTTTTGGGTAAGACTGCAGTCTTTGTGAGCTGAGGCAATGGTCTTTTGCACTTGTTGTATGTCCCTCTTAGAGGCATCCATATTAGTGGCTGTGTGATTTTACCTTCTTCCTTTGTGTCTGTTGGGGAAGAGAGGTTAAAAACACCTGAAAGGTATGCTCCTCAAAGTGACTTCAGTAGGTACAGAAAAAGTACTAATATTTGAAGCTATCTGAAACTGTACCGGCTTGTTTAGAATG
This sequence comes from Spea bombifrons, assembly GCF_027358695.1. Lineage (NCBI taxonomy): Eukaryota > Metazoa > Chordata > Amphibia > Anura > Pelobatidae > Spea > Spea bombifrons. The sequence goes on along the minus strand of NC_071088.1, from coordinate 26,800,805 downwards.
TACTTAAAATATGTACGTATGCATGTCCTCTACCTGATGGGCTATTACAGGGTTAATATTTCAAGAGCCCCAGTGTCAGCTCATTTATAAAAATTCCCTGGTATGTGTATTGCGGAGTAAGTCACATTATTCACGTCCTCATTTTTTGTGCTTCTATACCTATCAAGCAATCTACAAAGCAGTGGTCTAGCAATTACTGAAGTGGTATTGCTGCCACCAAGAGGTGGTAAGGGATTCAGCAGCTGAACAACGCACTCCACTTTGGAACTGTGGTAAATCTAAGTGAAACATAGAATTTGTGGACAGATAAGAACTATTCGGCCCATCTAGTCTTCCATCGTTTTTCTGACTTAAAGACTGAATTCTTAATAAGTCCTTGGTCTCATCTCATGTTTAAATTCCCTGGTTATCCTTAGCATCTATCACTTCTGTTGGGAGACTGTTCCACTGATCTACCACTATCTCAATAAAGACTTCCATAAATTGCATCTGAAGATGTGGCCATCGCCATCAGATATTAGAGCTGGGCAAGCTTGCTTTAGCACAGCACAAGCCTGGACTCGGTGACACCTCAAGCTTGGCTTGTCAAGCTTGAATTACCTGCCAGGTACCAGAAGTAAAAAAGTACAGAAGGAGGCTTGGAATGTGTTGGTTGCACTCCACCATTTTTGATGATGATCATCAATAAGTCAACCACCATCGGAAGCCTAGACCTCACTGCCGTACCCCAGTTTACAAGATCTGATACGTGGAATAATGACAAAAAAGTGAAATACATACTTTGCAGGAAAGCCGGGAACAGTAAATCATTTCTATTAAAGTCACATCTATAAAGATAATCGGAACTTTACTGGGAGCTGTGACGTTCTTATGCATAAACATGGAATTCTTCTAACCAGCTCATATAAAATGACCTTTAAAAAATGACATTGCTGATTGTCCTCAATGCTTTAAACTATAGGAACGGTGTGCTGCAGTAACACGTTTACTCTGCATATGTTTCCACCCGGTTTGACCTGTATTTTGCGTTGGGAGTAGTCAAATCTTACATAACTCCTGTTGTGATTAAATACTTGTTAGTACAAAAAAAAAAACAGAGAACTACATTGATCCTGCCGAGGGAGACCTATTTTTTGGCAAAGATCTCTCAAGTCAATATTTTCATTATTTTATATGCTGTTTTATAAGCCTGTAACATCTCTCCAACAATTATTTTTACATTACTATAACTTGACATTATTATTTTTTATTAATTTCATTTTTATGATGTAATCTGTGCTGACAAACTGTGGAATTAAGTGCTGCTGAAGAACACCTATAAAGATGCAGTTTGGAGACTTTAAAAAATGCTGTTCTACCTACTTTGCTAAATTTAGCATGTTTGAAACCAAATGCGACATTAGAAACATCCTCCCTGCTACTTATATAATTCCCTTCGTCTTTAGTTTCATTATATATGGTTTATGTTTTCTTCTCTCACTTATATATATATAAAAAAGTGTTAGAGTGAGTGTGGGGTTGTTAGTGTATGGTATTAGAGTGAGTGTATGCCAGAGCAAGTAAGCTCACCAACCCGGAGGTGTGTGTGTGTGTGTGTGTGGGGGGGTGTATGGGCATATTTCATAATATTAAGCAATGGGTCTGGCGTGTTACCGTGAGTACAGTGAACCATGTTGGTAACTAAAATATATATTTTTTCAAATAAAGGAGTGGACAAAGAGTCCATTTGTATCGGACATAGACATGCATTGATATGTCTTAGAAGCGTGCCTCTCGCCGATTGGAATAGGTTATGCATACCACCCAACAGTTTGGTAATCCAAATCAATGAGGTTGGGAGTGGCGTGACATCAGAAGCAGGTGAGATTGCAGGTGTGGCCACCAACCCCCCATACTAGAAGTGCCACCTTGTGAAGCTTGGCTGAGGAGCATTTCAAGGTGCCCGCATTGTAACTGCAAATTAAGTTCTACGTCACTTTTACAGCTGTCCGGACCAGTCAGGGAGATTAGAATATGGATGAACCTTCACTGATTGGTGGATTTAGTAGCTTTGCGGCATAAGCAACCAGCAGACATAGTGATACTAACAGTGAATGTAGCATGCCTTGTGATCTCAGCATGTTCAACAACCTTCCTGGTTCTGTTGCGTGTGTATAGATCAAACACAAAAGATCTTCAGACATGTAACATAGCCACCAATGTATGAATCATACCTTATTTTCTCATTTCTGATTTTGTAGATTAGAGTCAAGTCCAGATTATTCATAGTTTCCTTAAATAATGTTCTAATGTAGAACATTTTCATTGTTTACAATGGAACGTGGATATGTAATGAAAAAAAATTAAAATACCAAATTCCTTCATTGTGACTCTTGGTGGCTGCAATAGAAGGTTTGGCAAACATGCTACATTTACATATATGCCAAAGGTGTGGTCTCTTGAACTGAAAAGAGGTATTAAATGAAAATATATGAATTTCTGTTAACATTTTCTTAGAAACGATTAAATAAATCTGCAATCACATAATTTGTGAACAGTTAAAGCTAAAATAATTGTCCAAGGGATTCACATTTCTTCTGATAGCACAATTTTAGTATTTGGCAGCACCTGGTTTCGTGAAACCACTGCTAGAGGGCATAAGAATACTCCCCCTAGTGGGTGGTATTCACAATTGTACCATTATCCTAATGATACTGAATCGTAAACATGCATTTTGTAAAAACTAAAGTAATGATATGCTGTATATAACTTATTAGGTTCAGGGGATAGTTTGTTGAAGCCAGAGAGAACTGCGTGGAGCAGGGTGTAGTATGCCTGGGTGCAAAAAATGTTTTGGTGCCCCCAAAGGTGGGTGTGGCAATATTGCTAACTCCTCCTGTTAAACATAACCCCTCTAACCACACCCATTTTCTACTCTACCTTTTCTGGGCCCCCCAGCTTCACCATGTAACATGTCACTCACTTCCCACTGTGCCAGCTTTGTCCCTAAACAGCTTGTAAGTGTCATTTTGGGCCCAAAAAGGTTGTCAGCGATACCTTTGCCTCCCAAACAGCATTACACTAAATGTGTCAGTGACATCTGTCGCTCTGACTTTAAAGAAGTGGCTGAGCGAGAGGGGCAAAGTGAGACAAGAAAAGAAAATTGTGCCCCTGCTATATCTATACAGAGGTTATTTATGGAAAGTAGATAAATCAGTAACAAGGAAATTCATAATATTAGAACTGCATAATAGTAAAACAAATTTACCCAAACCCAGTGATTTATGAACATTTTGCCAATGAGGGTGGTACAGCATAACTCCCATCAATATATACTGAGCCTGACGGTGGTTCAGTATAACACCCATCAATATATATATATACTGAGCCAGACAGTGGTATTCCATAACTTCCATAGACACAACAGTATAACTGCTATCATTATATAGTGACCCAGACACTGAGGGGGTACAGTGTATCTCTTATCATTACAGCAAGATAGACACAGACGGTGGTACGGCATATCTTCCATCACTATATACTGTACTAGACGTTGACGGTGATAGACTCTAACTCCCATCACTATATGGAGAGCCAAACACTGATGGTGGTACAGTATAACTCCCAATATCACATTAGTATATTAATATCACTTTTTAATTTTATGTGCTGGGCCATTGGTTCAAGCTTTCCTAGTTTGCACACCAAGTAGCTGTATTGTGTACAATAATTATATATTATTAAGGGCCAGTTTAAATATATAAAAGGACTTGAAGAAACTATGAAAGACTGGCCCATCAGAATGCACAATTAACACAGATCAACAAATTACATTTTTTAGAATAAAAAATCAAACAGAAAACTACCAAAGTGTGATTAACTGAAAAATACACATTAGTATTCATGGTTGCACACCCAAGGCCAGCCGTGGCACCCAGGCTGCACTCAGGGGGCTAATATTGCTCACCCAAAGTTCAAGGCTAGTTTTTATTTTTTATACCCTCACGACAATGGCTGTTTTGACATTTCTGCAGTGTTTGTGTTTAGTGGCCATTTTCTTCTTTCTCATCCTGGGTTCCATCTCCAGTTGTGTCGATAGTTTCGGAAAAATGTATAATTGCTTACAGAAGATTATGGCCAGTTTTAATTGATTTACTTCTGTACCAAGATGTCTTGATGGCCCCTGTCCCCAAGGGCCTGTGTTCCTCCTCTGGTTTGTGGCCCTCAAGGACTTGAGTGCTTCCTGCTCTAGATCACCATAGAGCTGCTCCGTCTATGTAGTAAAAAGCAGGAGAAGCACAGGGAGGTAGTTTAATTATATCAGAATACTTGTTTTCGGGGATTGATGACCTCAGCCTGGCCTAGGTAGCACTATTAACTATACATCATGCAGAGCCTACGGCAGTGTTGCTTCTGCTGAAAGGGCCCAAATTGGTGTTAATTTTAAAAAAAATGCATTCTTTCAGCTATGTGTCATGTTTCATATCAAAAAGTGAGGCAGTTATTACAAATTATAGTTAAATTAACTTACCAATAAAGAATGTATATAAAGTTATTTGTTAGTACTTAAGTATGCATTCATAAAAGCTGTGTGGAAAAAATTCACTTATCTTAAGAAGAAGCTACAGCTCCAGGGTCAGATTCCATGCCAGTCTTGACTGCTTGAAGTAAACATGCATGAGGGGCTTTCATTAGACCCCTGAAACACAGTTCCAGAGATGGCAGGCAAAGTGTATGCGCAGCGGCATGCGGAAAATGCGTTTAACGCATCTCCTGCAAGCCTAGGAACTGGGAAAGGGGGTTGGAAAGATGCAAGTGCTTATTTGGGAAATTCTATGTATTTGCAAGGAGGCGATAACTAATTTTAGTGGACTTTCATGTATAGCATGCATTACAGAAATGTGCCTGCTTTCTCAACATGGCTATAAAATCTTCTTTAGACCAAAATAGATATACATATATTGTAGCCCCAGCAATTGTACTTGAAAACCACATCTAAAGCTGGCGATCTTTCTTTCAATGCAAAAGAAACATGAAAATTGAGTTGTCCTGGCTCTGACATTTGCTTTATTATCCAATAGACAAAACATGAGATTTTTATGTACCTTTGGCTATGGCACAGTATTCCAAGGCTATTATGTAGAATACCGATTTATGTAATAAAAAATGGACTAGAAATATGCATCTTGGCAATAAAGGATGGATCTGGTCCAGAAAACACGCATAAGTTGTGCCTGCTTAAAGATATCATAAAATAATACAACAACTGAAATACAGAGATGCTATTTAGGCTGGAGAAAGATTTTGGAACCAATACTGGCTTTCAATGCATGTCTTTGCCAATTGTACAGTTAAACCTTTGGCCATGTATAACATAAAATCCCAACGGTCAGCCAAGGAGGGCTGTTTATGAGTCTCGTTCTCTAAAAAACGCTAAACCAATTTTCATTACGTATATTAAGAAAAAGGGAAAATAAAAAAAGAAATTGGACAGGGATTTGCACATAACTTTTCACAAGGTTAGAGCCATATGTGTGAATTGCGGATGTCTTTTGACATGTCTTTTCGGAAATGTAGCTGATTCACAATGGTTATTAAGTTCACCCAGTCTGACCCTTTGCAGTGGATGTATAAGCAGACTGTACACTGTATTAAAGCCATAGATGCATACTTCCCAAGTGTCCCATTTTTCAAAGGGGAGTCCTGATTTTCAGACACTGTCCTTCTGTCCAGTATACATTTTGTGGGTATGGAAGATCATGGGAACTACACGGGAGAACCTTGTCAATAATCTCAAAGCAGCTGGGACCATAGTCACCAAGAAAACAATTGGTAACACACTATGCCATGAAGGACTGAAATCCTGCAGCGACCGCAAGGTCCCCCTGCTCAAGAAAGCACAGAAATGTACAGGCCGGCTGAAGTTTGCCAATGAACATCTGAATGATTCAGAGGAGAACTGGGTGAAAGTGTTGTGGTCAGATGAGACTACAATCGAGCTATTTGGCATCAACTCAACTCGCTGTGTTTGAAGGAGGAGGAATGCTGCCTATGACCCCAAGAACACCATCCCCACCGTCAAACATCGAGCTGGAAACATTATGCTTTGGGGGTGTTTTTCTGCTAAGGGGACAGGACAACTTCACTGCATCAAAGAGACGATGGATGGGGCCATGTACCGTCAAACCTTGGGTGAGAACCTCCTTTCCTCAGTCAGGGCATTGAAAATGGGTCATGGATGGGTATTCCAGCATGACAATGATCCAAAACCAAGGCAACAAAGTAGTGGCTCAAGAAGAAGACACATTAACGTCCTGGAGTGGCCTAGCCAGTCTCCAGATCTTTATCCCATAGCAAATCTGCAGAGGGAGCTGAATGTTTGAGTTGCCAAACGTCAGCCTCGAAACCTTAGTGACTTGAAGAGGATCTACAAAGAGGAGCAAACGTACAAAAACAGCAGGGGATCAAATACTTTTTCCTTCACTGTAGCCACAGGCAACACAGGTATCTCGAATCAGATACCTGAAATGCTGGGGGGGGGTATGCAAATGCCCTGCAGGAAGCATATTTCAATGCGCTATTCAAACTAATCTGCTCTGTTAAACATTTAACTAAATACCGCCACGCGACATACAAGCACGCACTTGATGTTTTATGTGATTAAACAAAAAAAAAAACAGATCTGACAGGTTTATTTGGTTAATATGCCCAAGAGCTCAATTACTGTTTTTTCCTAAGCAGAAAAACACATTTAATACCCGTCACTTATTAATGAGTTAGCATTGATTAAAACCTGAACAAAATAAAAAAAATGCAAGCATTGCATTTTTATTTTGTTATAGCGTAACATAGTATCCCATGTAAAGCAAAGTAAAGCAGCCAAATGCAGTGCAGCACAACAGAGCGCATTACGAGGATTATTGCTGTTCTGCAGATACCTAGTTGTTAGCCGTAGCACAGTTCATAACACCCTCATTTTACCTTAAGAGCTGTATATCACCCAAGCTGATGTGAGACGTGTTTATGAGGGCTGCACTTCCCAGCATGCACTGAGCAAGGAAGCTCTGCCTCTCTGTATATAAAGCCAAGCCCTCTCTATAATACTTCGTTTACTAAGAGCTGCAGACAGCAGACCTAGTTAAGTTGACTAGAGTAACTGCATGGATCTCTCAAGTGCAACAGTCCTGTGCGAATCACATTAATGCTATGTGAAAAATTTCCATTATGATACATACTTTTAATATGTTGTTAATATGTTAGATCCTTTCTTGTGTGCAAGATTGCAAAAAACATTTTTGTAAAAATGTATCAATTTGTTGTTTAATGCTATATTTTCCATATATGATATTATTTTCCATCCCTGAATCTGTAGCACAGCATTTTCTGTACAGTGATTTGTAACAAAAAAGACAAGTGTGGAATTTTATTTGCTTTTTTCAGTTTTTTTTTTTTAATCTACCATTTAAAAAAATAGTTTAATGAAAATATTACGTTTTTGTTACTTTTTAAGTTAAATTGTGTTTGTTGTTTTGTTTGTTATGAATGGAAATAATGTGTTTTTTATTTACCTGGACTCCAGGCACCTAAAGGGTTAAATGTAATAATATCTAAGCACAGAAAAAAAACTAGTGATTGGGAAAAAAAAAAGGTACTAGGAGAATAATACTTACTTCTATTAACAGGGAGGCACACAACTCCTACTTCTCTTGCTTGGTAGTATACCCGCAACCCCTGTAAATACTTCACTGACAACTAATCTGAAATATCGGCTAAGTATAAAATATCATATATTTTTTTTTAATAATCATGGTGAAATTAAACATATTATACATGTTTGTCAAAATGAAATAAAAAATATTTACAGACTATGTTATTATACTTTTTTATAATGACAAAAAATTACACAGCTCTTAGAGTACAAATATTAGAGAATAACCAAAACTTGAATTGACAGACTAAAACAAACTGATACATTACGTAAAGAGGGTCTTGTTCGCAAACTTCATACGACTCAAATTCGTTTGGGCTTACCTTCGTTGTGTTTGTCTGTACACATGGACCCAACATTGCCATTAAATTTAGGAAAAAGTCTCTGAGGCATTGGAGTTTATTCACTAAAGATGGAGTTTTCAGGAGAGTTGACATTTGTGTAGCTGTAAGTTCATGGGGTTGGATACAACGCCAAAAATACCCACCACAAGCAATTCTCACATTGATTCCAATGGAAAATATAAGCTAAAAATTTGAGATAAAATATATATTTGCTTGTATGTCTCATTTTTCCATTGAAGTCTATCGAAGGATTGCTGTTCAATCTGGCATTTATTCCAACTCGAGGACTGTTACCAAACAATTATTTCTTTAAGGGGGTTCAACCCAGTTAATTAATTAATAATTCCATCATCTAACAATCCCAATTATGGAGATAATTGGGGACACTGAGGGAGGGGGGTGCATAAAACATGGCAGCCGCACTGTCCATGACACTGCCCGCAACCGTCCGCTTGGGTCTGAGTTGTGATATTGCCAAGTGAGACTTGGCTGTGTGTTTGCATTTAAAAATGCCAGCATTTCATTTTTGTTATAACAAACCACGGTGACGGCACAAAAATCTGAGAGGTTTAGTAGGTTGGCGCCTTTACGCCTAACCCTATTTTGTTTCATTTTAATAACTGATCAAATTTCCTTCACTTTGACAGAAATATGATCTTGCAACACCATTATAAATCACCCCCACTGTGTTCCCTGATATAGAAATATAAATGAAGGATTTGTTCCAAGTTTGAATTAGTTACATAGCACCTGATGTTTATAATAAGAAAGAAAAAAACGAACATTTCATTTTAATCATAGGTTGGTTTGGGTTGAATAAAGAGACAATTCCATTGGGTTTAAACATAACCAGATTACCTTTCGCTTCATCCGTTGGAAAACAGCAAAAAAGTTAACAAGCAATTTCCAATGTAGCCTCTAGAGGGAAAATAAATCTTTTTTGACTATAAAAGCCAAATTGGATTTGTCCCTGGATCAACATCCTACACGTGTCTAAACGAAGTTACAATAACCTTATATACCCTTTCCTCTAAAAAGGTATCAGTATATTTCTTGAAGAAATCTAATGGATCAGCCAACATAACGTCCTTACTGCCAAAGGGTTTTTCCTATTTAAAATCGCAATTCTCTTAGCAGACAACCTGCTACTGACAATTAGAGTCTCTTTATTGCTTGTTAGCCTGGCTAAAAATTAAAAGAAAAGCACAACTATGGTCATAATTATTTCCTTATTAAGTGAGATGAAATTGTGCAGTCAATGAAAATGTCAGCCATGTTTGTATAGTGAGGGTAGGGAGATCATCTTAGGTGATGCTTAGGATGAGTACATTACTTGAATGCCAATCCTACAAAGGAATTATAAGGGAAACTCTGGTCCTGGTCTATTCCCTCAAAAAATAACTCATTTAGTTGCTAAATGGGTACCGGAAAAGGACTGTTATGCATATAACAGCTATAACCAAATGAGGAACTATGAGGAACTATGCATTACACTACATTGTAATGCATAGTTTTAGGATTTGCCAGGAAACACCATCCTTATGATGTCACATGATATGGTCATCATCAGAGCAAAGTTGAAACCCAGGCTTTCATTTAATTTTCAATACTACAATCCTGGCTGATGGAACCAATATCTTCCATATCTATTACAAATACTCATAATGGTTAGTCATTTGCGTTACGTTACTTCTCACTGACTCTGAAATAGTTCTGTGTATGGTGTTTTTTTTTACCTCAATTGTATCAATTGTCTATAAAGAAGACCTATAAATGTAGAATAGTTATTTAGGACATCCCCCACCTACTATTACTGATTTGATCATGATATGGTGAGGACAGAATTAGTTTGGAAGGTAATCTTGGATTCTGATAAGTCAGAACTGGCTATGAATAGATCTTAACCAAAGTAGGTGCGGATTAAAAGTGGGTATGAGACCTCCATAAGAAATGGGTTCATATTCCCCAGCTTTGATTTTCAGATATCCCAGACAATCATATTCTTTATTTATTCTTTATGTGACCTTGAATCACCACCTTTTGAAGGTGGTTAGGTTGTGTATGGCTTGGTGCTTTTCTGGGGTGTACTGTAGTTTCTGTAGAGGAGGACACTTGTTGCATTACTATAGATTGTTAGCAGGGATGGCTGACTGCACTTGATGTAACATCTGCTTTGAATAGAATTTTCCCTTTGAGTCAAGGTCATAGTAAGAAATGATGTGCATTGTACTTAAATGTATTTGAAATATTTTTTGTTTTTCTACTTTTGTTCAGTGGTGACAGTATTCCAAGTATGAGATGTTGTAAAAGATATGTCACGCATTTCACAAAGTTTCAGGGGAAAACAGACATATGTTTTACAGAGCGTATTCCGCCATGATCTGCAAGATATGCATGAATATAGCTTTTTAAAAATATTTATTTATCTATCCCAATTTGACAGCTATCTATCTATCTATCTATCTATCTATCTATCTATCTATCTATCTATCTATCTATCTACCTATCCATCCTATTTAGAAATGTCTTATCATATTTTGCTTCAAAAGTCCTGTTTTTTTCTAATCTTGGACACTTTTTGAATTATATAAATCACAGCCAATTTATATGGGAAATTATTTTGTTGGGTTTTTTTCCATCCTTAGCTTTACTGTGACTATATAGTCATTTAACTGACACTACTCACTGTGGCTGTATTTCCCACACATTCACACATCCCTGCATGAAACATTTAAGTGTTACGGTCTGGCTGCTTTTCTGCTCACTACCACAGTTACCGAGCTAAAGGCCAATAAACAGGCTGTCACCGCTGCTACTCTCCTTTGGACCAGCTTGTTATCCAGGCCACAGCCAGCTACTTCTGGCTATTTAAGCAGAAAAGGTTCACTTCCTCCTTACCCTTCTGTTGTTTCCAGCTGCAAGTACATTCTTCTGTGTTCATAATTACCTGTGCATGACCTGGCTTTCCCTGACGTCCCTCCTAGCTCCTGATTCGTGGCTTGTTCCTTACATCGCTGATCTCCATATTCCTGACCCCGGCTTTTCTGAGTACCCGTCTTGGTTCCTGACCCCAGGTTGTCTTTTTGGTACATGCTCCTGGATCATGATTTGGTTTTGTTTGCTTGGTTATTTCAATAAAGGTGTTTTGCACATTTGCACTACATTGCGTGTCTTTCTGGCTCCTGGTCCCTAACAATAAATACAGAATATTGATGAAGTAGCCTCATCACTTATTCAGAAAATAATTTAAATGCTGACCAAGGTGGCCAGATGTGTATTTGCAATCTTGGTACCACCATCTGAAGGTAGCAGCACATCATGGTGTTAACCATTGAGTGGACACAGTCTTAAATGTCAGAACATGAGTATGGCATATTTCAACAGAACTCTACTAGCCCATTCGTGTTCATTTTCGTGTTCGTTTTTTGGGGAAAACCTTTCTTCGAATTCTACGAAATTTTGCCATGTCCTTGTTCGGTTTGGGCAAAATTTGTCCAACATTTTTATTTTTTGGAAATCCCGTATGTCCCTTCTGTTGCCATGGAAACAAGAAATAAACACGTAGAAGATGTTAAATAGGGAATTTGAGACCAATGGATAGAAAGAGGGTCAAAATTAGCTTAGAATTATAGGGCTAAGGTTACGGATAGTAGTGGACTTAAATGATCTTAATTTTTAATGGGTGTTATTAATTAAATTAATTCTTTAAAAATCAAAACTTAAGAGATTCTTAGAAACTGTGAGAAATGGCGGGCTGATGCTCACCAAGTCTCACACAGAAGAATCTCACGCTGTAAAATCCTCAGATGCAGCACAGCAGGGTACCATAAAGCAGTCACAGCGAAATGAACAGATCCCCTATCTTCTCTGCTCTTATATAGGCTATATTCATTACTAGTGTGCAGCACTGTCATTTGATAAGCCCTCCACATGATGTGACATGAGTGAGTTGATTGGACAAACGAAGATCTACTCACTCATTGTCCCTCCTCTTAGTGTTGGCAAAGTGGCTACTTTCTCCTCTTCTTAGTGTAGTTAAAATAGTGGCTATGGCGACTGAACGAATGAACTCAGATTTGGGTATTCCGCACATTCGGTTTTCGTTTCTTTTGTCAAATGTTGCATTTGTTGATTCTTTATTCAGACGAATGGACAAAACGGTAAAATTCAGCACGAAAACGCATTCATATGAAAACTCCAAGCATAATAGACAATTCTGGATCATGTCTTCCTGCTCCTGGTGAAAGTTAGATAGAGGCAGTTTATGGGTGCTCAGAATGTTTGTATGTCCTGGGAAGCATCATAAACGCATTTATGGCAGTTGTGGTTATCCCTAAGACCCACTAGGTAATACTTGCATGTTTTCATTTAATCTACATTACTCATAGTAGAGTTTAAAATGTTGTTTTCTGTTCTTGGATATAGCTGGTTTTGTGGTTAGGATCCTAAAATTTCTGGAGTAAATGAAACAAGACAAATGTGACAAATAAACGAGTAAAGACTCATTGTTGTTTTTTCCTATGTGTTGGGACTTGGGGGAGCACCCCACCCTGTATAATGAGATGTATTGCGTTCGTCATCAACTTTTGCCAGTATTACAGAAACCCAACAATGTGCATCGCAGATATATACACGAAAAGGGACCTTTTCAGTGAGGACAAAGCTATAATTGCCAGTGATTTTGAGTTTAATCGAACAGTTCTTACTGGGCGTTATCAGATGAAACTGCCAAATTGAATTGTGTCCTCATATAGAAAGGAGTCCAAAATACCAGCCACATTATTCTTTTAAAATATCTGAAAGTTGGAAATTCCCAACAAACAGACATAGCAGTTCTCAATCAGTCTGTAGAACATGGCATCAGTATAAAATGTTATATTTTATGCATATTGTTTCCCATTACATGACATTTAAAAGCACATTTATCAAAGCTTTGATTCCATGTTTAAAGGATGAGTAGATGAGTAGCTACTCAACCTAATGGAGTTGTTTCAGTTCATGTTTAGAGATTTTGAAGTATGTATGTATATCTTATGGGTCTTGGGTGTTTCCATAGACCACAAGAGGCTGCTATTAGTTTATCGCCATCTGTGTGTTTCTGACTATGATTTCAAATATGTCCCTCACTTGGTTAATAGGTGTCGTGCAGTAACAGAACAATTGGCCATTTCACCTCCCTGGTGTCATGTGATTCGTTAGTGTTAGGTCTCAGGTGTCAATGGGGAGCAGGTGTGTTAAAGTTGGTGTTATTGCTCTCACACTCTCTCATACTGGTCAGTGGAAGTCCAACATGGCACCTCATGGCAAAGAACTCTCTGAGGATCTAAAAAAGAATTGTTGCTCTACATAAAGATGGCCGAGGCTATAAGAAGATTGCCAAGACTCTGAAACTGAGCTGCAGCACGGTGGGCAAGACCACACAACAGTTTCACAGGACGCATTCCACTCAGAACAGGCCTCGCCATGGTCGACCAAAGAAACTGAGTGCAGGTGCTCAGTGTCATATCCAGAGGTTGTCTTAGGGAAATAGACGTATGAGTGCTGCCAGCATTGCTGCAGAGGTTGAAGGGGTGGGGAGTCAGCCTGTCAGTGCTCAGACCATAAGCCGCACACTGCATCAAATTGGTCTGCATGGCTGTCGTCCCAGAAGGAAGCCTCTTCTAAAGATGATGCACAAGAAAGCCCACAAATAGTTTACTGAAGACAAGCAGACTAAGGACATGGATTACTGGAACCATGTCATGTGGTCCGATGAGACCAAGATAAACTTATTTGGTTCAGATGGTGTCAAGCGTGTGTGGCGGCAACCAGGTGAGAAGTACAAAGACAAGTGTGTCTTGCCTACAATCAAGCATGGTGGTGGGAGTGTCATGGTCTGGGCCTGCACTGTGTGCTGCCAGCACTGGGGAGCTGCAGTTCATTGAGGGAACCATGAATGCCAACATGTACTGTGACATACTGAATCAGGGCATGATCCCCTTCCTTCGGGGACTGGATATTCCAACATGATAACGACCCCAAACACACCTCCAAGACAACCACTGCCTTGCTAAAGAAGCTGGGGGTAAAGGTGATGGACTGGCCAAGCATTTGTCCATACCTAAACCCTATTAAGCATCTGTGAGGCAGACTGTGAGGTGGGGAGCGCAAGGTCTCTTACATCCACCAGCTCCGTGATGTCGTCATGGAGGAGTGGAAGAGGACTCCAGTGGCAATCTGTGAAGCTCTGGTGAACTCCATGCCCAAGAGGGTTAAGTCAGTACTGGAAAATAATGGTGGCCACACAAAATATTGACACTTCGGGCCCTATTTGGACACTTCCACTTACAAGTGTACTCGCTTTTGTTGCCAAGGTTTAGACATTTATGGCTGTGTGGTGAGTTATATTTGAGGGGACAGCAAATGTACACTGTTATACAGGCTGTGCACTCACTACTTTACATTATAGCATGACAAGATAAAATATTTACAAAAATGTGAGGGGTGTACTCACTTTTGTGAGATACTGTATAAGAGATCCACCAAGAGTAATGTATCACTGACTCTAAACATTAAAGGACACTTGGTTAATTCTCACTAGAGTCAGAAATCATGGCATACATTACATCATATATTGTTAGGCTATTGAAGATTCAGATCTTTTCAATTCATTGCAATACCATACTCTGTAATCTTTAAGACCCCATCTCAAACATATAGATTTTGCATGCAATGCAAGCAGGTCTGGATAGTAATACCTTATCAACCACTGCCATTTGCTAACTAGTTGCTCCCCAAAAAGTTTGGTTGATTATAAGAAAATCTCTCCAAATTGTTGGTCTTAATTAAAGAAAAAAGAACAACTAGACATATGAGGGCATGCATGTTATTCCCTCCACTCATGTTTTCTCCTCAGTGGATCTATCATCTCTCCATCATGGCTTCACCATGGTATGTGGATATAATTGGTTGCTGACATTACTCCTGTACTTGTTATTAACCCTCTTGTCATTAATAGAAGAAGCCGCTGTTTGAAGTTCAGAGAATGGGGCCTCTCCAGTTCTCCAGCAAGTAAAAATCATCTTTGCTCATTTGCTCACATCAATACTCACTGTTGAGTTACAAACTGCCTATTGAAGCAACATCAACAGAAGACCTATTTTTCTGTAACTTCGTAAAATGAATTCCTTTGGCCAAGCTGCTTAATGGGCTTAAAACGCGCCTCTGGAGCTGTAAAAACGCAAGTTGTGAAGTAATCAATCGTGATTTACCATCTTGCAGTCCAACAGAGGACTCTGGGTTTGGTAGATGCCAGAAAATGCTAGCATAGTTCCATCTGTAATGTTTGGTGAGGAGCAGTAATGATTTGGGGCTGTTTTTCATGCTTCAGGCTATACACCTTTTGTTCTAGTGAAGAGACATCATTCTGCTACACGATACAATAACATTATAGGCTATTCTGGTAAAGGCTAATCCAGCGAGGTCATTTAAACATACATGGAATAGGCATAATGATACCCTGAATCCAAGATGAGACAAAGAGGTGATTAAGGTTTAAGTCTTTATTTAAGGGAAAACAGGCAGACCAAATATTACAAATATTTTGTGCTTCCAAATTTGTGGCAATAGCTTGATAATGCCCAAAGTGAGGTCCATACAAAAATGATTTGTTGAGATGACTATAGAAGAAATGTACTTGCCTGTATAGTGCCCTGCCCTTTGGGCTGAAGGGGAATGCCCACTTAACTAATGCTCTGGTGGCTGAATGGAAACAAATCACCCCAGCAATGTTCCAACATCTAGCGGAAAGCCTTCACACATAACATACATAAGTAGAGGCTGTTATAGCAGCAGTCCAAGGTGTATTACCAAAAAGTGGGGCAATATGTTGAAAATATTTTTAAATGAAGTACATAAACGTATAATAATAATATTTCTCCTGCGGCTACTGCTTTATAGATATGATAACCATGCCTAGGAACCTCTAAATTTTTAGCATCATCTCCAGATAGGACCAAAAGAGTTGGGTGTGGGTCTGTCCAAGAAACCTCCCAGTAACCATACCCAGAGGACACCATAGATAATAAGACATTTGTCAGTAAGAGCTATTTAAATTAGAAACACATCTCAAGCTTGGAGTATTGGATTTACTTTGAAGATGTCTGAGACAGAAGCATTATCTTAATAATAACTGGTATCTCTCAGATCCTAATCATCCCAAAGTACTACCCATATTATACACATTCAAAATCCGTCAACCTGCAAAATGGGCAATGTTAGACCAGTTTCATAACAAGTCTGCACAACATTGTCCAATACTGTCACAGAGAGAGTTAAACATAATTTTAGAACATAACCTCTCACAAACCACATTTGAACAACTAAGTTAATTCATTAGAATTGAATCAGCTTGTTAAGCCTGTTTCTGTGTCCTGGCTTTATTTCTTGTGAAATTATGAAACATTCGGAATCCAAACACAAGGTGGGAGTGTATCCTTGGAGAAAAGTACATTTAGCAAACAGACTCATACAAAATGACTTAGCAGATAATGGTGATGCTGTTATCGTATCTTGGAGAAAGAGGTCCTGCTTTCCTGTTGTTCCTGAGAGAAAGCATTGTAGAGGAACTATAGACATGGGTTCACTATGACTAGTCACCTCTATTATTGTTTTTTCCTTTTTTACGTGAATTAGCTTAGCCCTCAAGCTCTTCATGATGCAAATGGATGTAGCACAGAAAAGTGCATATAAAATAGCAAGATCATTTACTCATAAATAAATCTATTGGCACTAATTAACATGAATCTTAATTTGTCTGTTGTTTACAAAACACGTAACTACCAAATGTCCCCGTTTCCGCCCCCAGAGTTCAGAATAATAAAAAAGAAATAATAATGTTTATATAAATAGCAGTCATGTGTTTATAAAATAAATTAAATCAAATTGTGTAAATAATTAAGGGCTGTCTTATATGCAGGGCAAAAAAGGGCACTGGCATAACTACAGGGGTACTGTACAGTTCAGAGGGGCCCTTTGTAAACTATTTTGAATGGCACAGGGAGACAGGAGCATTTTGGGGCCACATTACATCATGTGTGACCCCATGGTGAAACCGAGACTGTGAGAGGTAAGTGGGGGGGGGGGCGGGAGGTAGGATATATGTATATATATATATATATATATATATATATATGTGTGTGTGTGTGTACTTGTGTGTGTGTGTGAGCATGGATGTGTGCTGGGTTTACATGTGTTTTTCAGCTGATCTATACCTGCCAGGCTGGGTTTGTGTGTTATTCAGTTGATCTATACCAGCAATCCAGTGTTTCCATGTCTTATTTATTTAATCTTTACCTGCAAATATAGGGTTTGTATGTCTTATTCGGTTGCTTTATACCTGTGTTGCTGTGTTTCCATGTGTTGTTTATTTGATCTATACCTGAATGACATGAGGTAAGAAAAGAGAGGTGTGGCACGGTGACAGAGGAGACTCTGGGGGTGATGACAAGAAAGGGGGCACCACAGGGGTGGCTCACACAGGGCACCTGAACACATTAAACAAAGCTTCACTTTTTTGCTGTTAAAGGGAAAGTCCCACGGAACAAAAATATGTTATATACTCGTGAGCATACAATGCTGTAAATAGTAACTTAGGTAAGTACTTACAAAAACCCAATATTTATCTCATCTTGTCTCAATAATCTTCCTTTATCTGCAGTCATGAACGGTACGGCTAAACGCAGCTCCCGTGTCCCATGAAAAACATGAAAGTGGCTATTTCACCCAGGAAAGCGGTGCTTCACCCAGATGCTCTAGGTCAAACCTGGAGAGTTTCCAGGTATGCACACAGGGCTTACAATTTAAGAAAGTCTTAGTGCCAACACTTGCCACCCATGAGGACTTTTTGTGTCTAAAATGTATTTTCTGGGAATCAGACAGCCAGTCAGCTGATCACTATGTACTGGATGCGTGTCTGGCGTTCGAAAGGGTGAAATATAACATGTGAAATAATGTGTCTGCAACACGTGAAGGGAAAAGTAAGTCTGTCTGCAACTTGCAGGGGAAGTTTTATAAATAGATTACAGTATCTATAAGCCTAGTTAAAGCAACATTTCTGGCTGTTTTTTTAGTCAATCACAACAAACTTTTTTCAGGGCAGTGTTCTGTGTTCTCCTTATCTTACTCTCTGGGGCTCAAACACAATTATTTATTGCATTGGGGCAGTGAAAATTAACATCACGTAAAAAAGCAAGGCATTTGCTTATTTCTGTACCCGGCGGTAACAATCACATCCTGAAGAAATTATTATATCCTAGCGTTTGGGGGTCACTCAGAGATGGTTTTTTTGAAAGAAAAGCAAACTGTAGCTGGAAACAGCTGATTTTAATATCTTTATAGGCATACAGGGGCCTTTATCACTCCCATCACTCCTGTGTTCCAATGGCACCGTGTGTTCGCTAATCCAAGTTTACGTTTATAAGGCTAATTGATCATTTGAAACCCCTTATGCAATTATGTTAGCACAGCTAAGCTAAGTGACCCCAGCATATTGCCCACTTAATAAATGCAGAAAGCCTTGTTTTTTCTAGAAAAAAAGTGAGGTAAATTGTAGACATTCTGTCAGACACATAATCAGGCCAGTATGTGTGTCTGTCTGCTACTGGCTTGTGGTTGGGTGAGGAAAATGTGGTCTCTTTGGGGCTTATTCACTAATGGGAGCATTGACAGGAGAGTTTTAGCTCCATTACTTCACTATACATTATGAAGGGCCAACTCTAGTAAACTTCTGCTGGAGGAAGATCTTCGCTGGCTTTGCTGGCTTTGTATAATATATATATTAATATATAGTTAAATCAGTGAGATCTTCTTACATGTTGAGTTATGCATTACACAGGGCCATCTCAGCCCTTCACACTGGAGAGACTTACTAAAGTCACAAGGGATAGTGAAGTGAGTGAAGACTCCGGCCAACTCTTCCTTAAGAGAATAAATAAAGCCTTTTTTTCTTACCATATGTAAGGTGGAGGTAAAGTCAAGTCCCTATTAGTCTCAGCACACATAAGAAGACACATCTAGTGGCGCAAGTAAAAAGGGACAGCTCTAGACGTGACTATGACAATGAATTATATAATTCCCCTGTGTGCTTGACTGAATATAGTATTTCTTCAGTGGAACACAGTAGAGAGGGTAAAAGGATCTAGCACACCTAGGGTATTGGTCCTCGTCAATACATGAGTAAAAAAAGCAGTGTTTTAATAATTGCATCTGTTGTAGAAGCTTGCCTTGCAGTGCTCTTCTCTTTATTATGGATATCTATACGCTGCTGCAGGTGTATTATACCCGAGCTGAAATTGGTCTGTATAGGCCTCTTATGTTCACTTTATCCTCAGCTGAAGATCAGTGACTTCTTACTGTCCTTAACACAAAGCAGTCTGAATTAGGTGTGACCAGGACAGACATCAAACTAACTCTGAGTAAGAGACGAGGAAAAGGGCAACATTTATTTATTACTCTGCAGCTGCAATCACAAATCTGTATTCATGTTCCAAATACTTCTCTTTCCTCCTGGAATGAAGTATGAGACCCATTGCTGGGTAGCTTCACAGCAGGTGAAAACCCCTGCAGTTGTGATATAGACATAACAAAACCGGAGGAGAGAAATAATTGTGTGTTTATTTAAAAGACACGGCCCCTTAGATCTGTTTCAAGCTGACTATCTGTTCCGAATAACCTTTACCCTCTTTGTCTTCGCTACTTACGTCATTGCCATTCAATAGCGATTACTCTCGGAGATATGTTGTTAAAGATCACGTTCATGTTTGTTGGGAATGCAAAAAATGTCAGTTCTAGTGACAAACCATATGCAGCTCTTTCCATTACCATGAACCTAGTCTCTCTTTTATTACATGTAAATCTGTAATTGGCTGTTAATTAAAGCAATATGTTAGATATATTCAGCACATCTGGTCTGTGTTTGAATTTTATTCTTATAAATGGATGTATCAATTCAAGTGTATACTTTCCCAGCAGGGGCAGCCTGGCCCAAGGAGCAGGGGGTTGTGACTGGATCTTTATGAACAATTTTGGACCGGCACAGGGAAGCAGGAACACAGCGGGTCATATAACGCAAGGTTACGTGACTTGTTGTGAAAGAGAGACTGCTCGTACAGAATGCAAGTAGCCAGAGAGAAAGCTGCCAGTGAGGCAACGGGTGTGCTAGAGAGAGGGAGCAAGTGAGTGAGTGAGAGGGTATGAGAAGAAGTATGTGAGAATGAGAATTTATGTATAAGTCTGTGTGTGAACAAAAATGTGTAAGTGTATGTGATCATGAATGTATATGTGTAAGCATGGGCGTAGGAACCCCTAAAAATCTGGGGGGGATAGCATTTTTACTGGTAGGGTATACCTGACCATTTCACCAACAGGGACTTTTATGACATTGCATTATAAATACATAGACATTAATATGATGTTGGTCCCCCTTTGCAGCTATAACGGCTTCCACTCTTCTGGGAACGATTTCCACAAGATTTTGGAGAGTTTCTGTGGGGAATTTTTGCAACCATGCCTTTATGGACCTTGTTTTGTACACTGGGGCACAGTCATGATGGAATAGAAAAGGACCGTCCCCAAAACTGTTCCCACAAAGTTAGAAGCATAGTGTTGTCCAAAATATCTTGGTTTATCATCTTCAGCTCATAAAACGTTCTACTGGATGAATGGGAGAAAATTCCCACAGAAACTCACAAAAAAAGAAAAATCTTACAACCACAGATGGACCCCACTGGACACGGCCACAGAGACTACTATGATGTACTGAAGGAACCATCTAAGACTCCTAACACGTCATACACACAGGAACATATCCACACACTTAAACACTTGAATAACATACACACGCATGCACACACACACACAATGGGTTAAACATGTGTTACAGGGAATCATTATCTTCCCTTTAAGTACGACATGCCTGCTCATACACACACATATGCACTGCTCTTACGGATGCCTGCCCACAAAAACACACATATACGCTGCAATTGCATGCAGATACACACTTGCCAGTACTCACACATATGCACTACCCTTATACACGCCTGCCCAAACATACATAAACTGCTCACACACACGCCTCCCCATAAATATACACTGCCCTTGCGCATACTTACACAGACGTATACGCTATAAGACAAATACACTCCTTATATACACACGTATACAATGCCCATACAGACGTACACTATACAATGCCCATACAGACGTACACATATACACTGCCCATACAGACGTACACGTATACACTGCCCATACACACATACACATATACACTGCTCATACACACATACACATATACACTGCCCATACAGACGTACACATATACACTGCCCATACACACATACACATATACACTGCCCATACAGACGTACACATATACACTGCCCATACACACATACACATATACACTGCCCATACAGACGTACACATATACACTGCCCATACAGACGTACACATATACACTGCCCATACACACGTACACATATGCACTGCCCATACAGACGTAAACATATACACTGCCCATACAGACGTACACGTATACACTGCCCATACACACATACACATATACACTGCTCATACACACATACACATATACACTGCCCATACAGACGTACACATATACACTGCCCATACACACATACACATATACACTGCCCATACAGACGTACACATATACACTGCCCATACACACATACACATATACACTGCCCATACAGACGTACACATATACACTGCCCATACAGACGTACACATATACACTGCCCATACACACGTACACATATGCACTGCCCATACACACGTACACATATGCACTGCCCATACAGACGTAAACATATACACTGCCCATACAGACGTACACATATACACTGCCCATACAGACGTACACATATACACTGCCCATACAGACGTACACATATACACTGCCCATACAGACGTACACATATACACTGCCCATACAGACGTACACATATACACTGCCCATACAGACGTACACATATACACTGCCCATACAGACGTACACATATACACTGCCCATACAGACGTACACATATACACTGCCCATACAGACGTACACATATACACTGCCCATACAGACGTACACATATACACTGCCCATACAGACGTACACATATGCACTGCCCATACAGACGTACACATATACACTGCCCATACAGACGTACACATATGCACTGGCCATACAGACGTACACATATGCACTGCCCATACAGACGTACACATATGCACTGCCCATACAGACGTACACATATGCACACGTATGCACATACATGCACATATACACAGCTGCCCTATACACAAACACATATGCCTGCCCAAGTACCCATACACATGCCTCACCATATGTATATGCACACACAAATCTACCATCAGACCCCCCACCTTCGTTCTCCACATCAGACCCCCCCAAACCTTTGTTCTCCACATCAGACCCCCCCCACAACCTTTGTTCTCCACATCAGACCCCCCCCAACCTTTGTTCTCCACATCAGACCCCCCCCCACAACCTTTGTTCTCCACATCAGACCCCCCCCACAACCTTTGTTCTCCACATCAGACCCCCCCACCTTCGTTTTCCACATCAGACCCCCCACCTTCGTTTTCCACATCAGACCCCCCCCACCTTCGTTTTCCACATCAGACCCCCCCCACCTTCGTTTTCCACATCAGACCCCCCCCACCTTCGTTTTCCACATCAGACCCCCCACCCACCTACCCACCTTCGTTTTCCACATCAGACCCACCCACCTTCGTTTTCCACATCTCTTACCTTTCTCTTCCTCCTTTCTGCTTTCTGCTTTCTCTTCCTCCTTTCTGCTTTCTCTTCCAACTTTCCTTTTTGCCGCTCACAGTCTGTGCAGTGCGGCTGCGCACAGCTGTTTATGCTGAGCGCCGGGGCTGGATATAAACGTCATATCCCGTCGCCCCGGCGCTCAGTTACAGACAGCACGCTGGTGAGTGTGACCTTAATGAAGTTGCAGCCTGCAGGACTGGTTGGGGAGATCACGGATTTCCCTAACCAGTCCTGCAGGCTGCAGCTGCTGATCGGGCAGCTGTGAGCACCCTCACAGCTGCACCCGAGTGCACTCGCCTCACGTACAGCCCTGGGGGGGATTTCTATATTATCGGTCCCCCCCTTATGATTTCCTGGGGGGGATCTGTCCCCCCCGTCCCCCCCGGTTCCTACGCCCGTGTGTGTAAGCGTTTGTATGTGAGCATAGGTGTGTGTGTAAGTGTTTGTGTGTGAGCGTGTGTGTGTAGTGTTAGTATAGATGTGTAAGTGTTTATGTGCAGGCATGGAAGTGTAGGTGTAAGTGTTTCTTAGCATGGAAGTATTTGTGTGTTAACATAAATGTGTAAATGTGCAAGCATGAATATGTACTGTATGTGTAATTGGTATAAGTAAGTGTATATAGGTGTAAGTATGTGTAAGCATGTGTATGTGTGTTAGCATTAGTATGTAAGTGTGCCAGTGCTTATGTTGGGGGTTAAAGAGCCTCTCTGCTTAACTTGCCCCCGAGCCAGAAGGTACCAGCCTTCTCTTGCTTCTGAGATAAAGCCAGAATACTTTATTCTGTTCTTTTTTTTAATGATGATGTATGATTGCCTACATTTACTGTCAAGACAGGACCCTATCTGGTGAAACAATGACAAAGCAGTGTGGAAAATACTTTTTTTTATTGTTGTAGCTTAGCCCGTCTGGATGCGGGTGTCAGTGTGACAGAGTCTGTCCTGGTGTGTGTGTTTTGGTGTGTTGGTGTGGCAGAGCCTGTCCTGGTGTGTGTGTTTGGTGTGTTGGTGTGGCAGAGCCTGTCCTGGTGTGTGTGTTTGGTGTGTCGGTGCGGCAGAGCCTGTCCTGCTGTGTGTGTTTGGGTGTCGGTGTGGCAGAGCCTGTCCTGGTGTGTGTGTTCGGTATGTTGGTGTGGCAGAGCCTGTCCTGCTGTGTGTGTTTGGGTGTCGGTGTGGCAGAGCCTGTACTGGTGTGTATGTTTGGGTGTCGGTGCTGCAGAGCCTGTCTTGCTGTGTGTGCTTTGGTGTCAGAGTCTGTCCTGGTGTGTGTGTTTGGGTGTCGGTGTGGCAGAGCCTGTCCTAGTGTGTGTGTTTGGGTGTCGGTATGGCAGAGCCTGTCCTGGTGTGTGTGTTCGGTGTATTGGTGTGGCAGAGCCTGTCCTGTTGTGTGTGTTTGGGTGTCGGTGTGGCAGAGCCTGTCCTGGTGTGTGTGTTTGGGTGTCGGTGCTGCAGAGCCTGTCTTGGTGTGTGTGCTTTGGTGGCAGAGTCTGTCCTGGTGTGTGTGTTTGGGTGTCGGTGTGGTAGAGCCTGCCCTAGTGTGTGTGTTTGGGTGTCGGTATGGCAGAGCCTGTCCTGGTGTGTGTGTTCGGTGTATTGGTGTGGCAGAGCCTGTCCTGCTGTGTGTGTTTGGGTGTCAGTGTGGCAGAGCCTGTCCTGGTGTGTGTGTTTGGGTGTCGGTGCTGCAGAGCCTGTCTTGGTGTGTGTGCTTTGGTGGCAGAGTCTGTCCTGGTGTGTGTGTTTGGGTGTCGGTGTGGCAGAGCCTGTCCTGGTGTGTGTGTTTGGGTGTCGGTGCTGCAGAGCCTGTCTTGGTGTGTGTGCTTTGGTGGCAGAGTCTGTCCTGGTGTGTGTGTGTTTGGGTGTCGGTGTGGTAGAGCCTGCCCTAGTGTGTGTGTTTGGGTGTCGGTATGGCAGAGCCTGTCCTGGTGTGTGTGTTCGGTGTATTGGTGTGGCAGAGCCTGTCCTGCTGTGTGTGTTTGGGTGTCAGTGTGGCAGAGCCTGTCCTGGTGTGTGTGTTTGGGTGTCGGTGCTGCAGAGCCTGTCTTGGTGTGTGTGCTTTGGTGGCAGAGTCTGTCGTGGTGTGTGTGTTTGGGTGTCGGTGTGGCAGAGCCTGTCCTAGTGTGTGTGTTTGGGTGTCGGTATGGCAGAGCCTTTTCTGGTATGTGTGTTTGGGTGTCGGTGTTGCAGAGCCTGTCCTGGTGTGTTTGGTCATTTGTTTCCTGGCACTTTACTCACTGTAGAAATAAATGTAACTATTTAATTTTTACTTATCCAGAGATAAAACACCCTCCTGTCCGTCAGTGACGGGACCCAGGGCTGTGACACAGTGTTTGTCTTACTAGCCAGGCCTGACACTAGTGAGATGTGGCTGAGGCTATCCTAGATGCAAGGCTCAGAGCCTACTCTGTCTTTCTAGTTATTATGTTTATTTTTTTTTATAGAAACTGAACAAAGAACATGAGATCCAGTCTATGCAATGATACGGGACAGGTTAGGGACATAGACAGAAATGCAGATGAGAGGGTGCCGAAACTAGTGTCAAAAGTGACAAGTCTTTCCTTACCCAACAAATCTCTTTTATTTTATACCCCCACAATCTTGCAGTGCTTAAATATTTCAGCAATAAGGCAGTTAAGGTCACAGCAGTGTTAATAAAATAAAGCAAGTATCATAATGTAGATGTAGTATCTGTGTACTAAACAGATATAATTACATTTGCATACACTGCCATCATTTAGGGAAAAAAGCTTATTGTTGCACAAGTATCTTCCAGAGATCAGTCATATTTATTCGCAAGTGTCTCGCTATCTGTCCATTCCTGTGTCTCTCACCTGACACAGCTGTGGCCCTTTTGTCCCCTGACAATTTCTGCACAGCTGTTCCCCCTCTCTCTCATGTGCTGTGTTTCGGCATTAGGAATTCTGTGTCCGGGGAATTTGCGGAAAGAGCCAACAGCAATATGTGTGTTGGCGAGTCAGTGTGCGTCTGCAGCCAGGTGAGGCACTGATCCAGTCCTCACTGCCAGGAGAAACCAGAAAGTGCAGCTTTTGGTATAAATATCAACAGTAAATAAACAGGACAGCTGGAGTCACAGACAGACTATGTCTGACAAGGACACAGGGATACTCACCTCTAGGACCTAATTCCCTGAGCTCGTAATATTTGAGCATTGCACTTAAGAACAAAATAGTCAGATATTTATAACCAGTATTACTGAGTGGTCATGCCCTGCCAAATACTTTTTTAAAACCATAGCACATTTCAAATGCCTCCTTTGCCCATCTGTCTTATTAAGGGCTATAAAACTGAGTGGCAGTGAAGATCGGCACTGCCCCAGTCTTTTATTATGTCTGCATGTGCTAAAAATGCCATCTGGCCCTTTTCCATTAAATAAACAAAAATTCTTATATTTTGTTCTTAATTGTAACGCCTATTATCAGCCAGTCCCTGTTTGTCTGTCTGACAGTAACAGAGAGTGGAGGTGAAGAACTAAGACTGATTAAAGTACCCCAGGGTGATTATCATAGAGTGATTCTACCATAACACCCTAAACTTATAAATCCTTCTTATTTCAGATCTGCAGAGATAAGCAGATTTGAGGAAACCCAAAAGGCATGGTTAACTGTTTCACCTCTCTTTGCTTAATGCAGTGAAATAAGAAGTTTGGTTTCCAATCTTCTAGCAGGGTGAGGCTAAGAACTTTAGTCTCTGTTTAGTCGGACAGGGTCAGCTCTTCTATTTTAGTTTCTTCAGAATCTGGGAGGTGAGGAAGATGATGGGACCCTTTTCTAATGGGATCCCTTGTCCACAGAGCAAGTGAAAGGCAAGTCAGGTCTTATCACTTTGAACGACACTCAGTACCTTAGACATGCTGCAGAGAAAATAAATGGTTATGTGAAACATTTTCCGCCAATAAGCCCAGGATACCTATTGTCAAAGTAAATAAGAATCCATGATCCAGCAGCATGTTCTTGCTAAATGTTGAGATTAGACTTGTGAATTCGGATTCATTTTTGGTAAATTTGGTGATTCTTAAGAAGCCACAAAAATGTGGCCATACTCCCCACAACATGGATGAAAACAAAGCAAAAAGCTCTGAATTTCCATCTGAAATTTCCACATTCACTCACACTCTCACACACTTTCTCATACTCTCGTTCACTTTCTCTCCTCCTGCTGACCACTTCTTTATCTTCTCCCCTTTCTTCTCTTTTTCTGTCCGCATCTCCGTGGGCATAACCTGGCAAAACTTCCGCCAAAGTGGTGGTACTTATGGTGACATCCTCTCCCTGATCCACCAATCGGGGAGAGGACGTCAAGGAATGCACTCTCACTTTGCACTAACTTGAACTTAGGTCAATATAATATGAACATAAATTAATGGACCAGAAACCAAACAATGTATCTGAATTGGCTTTGGCCCATTTGGACATGTCTAGTTGAGATGATGTATATTGACATTGTATGTATGTATGTCAAGGCTGTATGGGTGGGAGACCCCATGTGGTTCTGCTTTCTTCTCTGACTACATTGATGGGTCTGTAGAGGCAGTTTTGCCCATAGCCTGAATGTAGTGGAGTAGCCTTACTGTTTCTGAAGATCCTATTGTTCTCTGAGTGCGTTTCTCCTGGAATAGGAGGGTATCTTGATCTTTGCTGCTCTCTTTACTGGGGAAGAGGTTGCTGCTATCCCAAAGATCCTACTGGTCTTAGGAGTGAATGTAGGGTTGGATATTGAATTGGGCTCAACATTTCTTTATTAACATAAACGCAAATGTTCATAATAAGTTAGCAGTAACACGTGGTTAATTAAACCATCACATTCTAACATCTGGCCAAATGCGAGTAAATCTCAGGCTAACTCCTTAAGGCTGAAACCACTGTGGTTAGACCTGCCACCCCCCCACATACCAACGGTCACTCCACCTAACTCAATGGGTCGCAGGGTGACAGATCCCCTATACTCAGTCCTATCCCCTTAGGGGTATAAATCTAACATCTTACATCTACCAACATTAGCCAACTTTCCCCTTTCTTGCCCAACCTATTCACTATGCCCGAGAGAGACTTCCCCTGAAGTAACAAAAAAAGTACCACCTGCAGGGGAACCTAAGACCAACAATGATAAGGGGAGGAGGGCAAGAAAGCTCCTCTGTTGTAATGGTCTGGAAAGATGCCCAGCACCCTCTGCCAGGTGCTTACATTGCCCCAACTCTGCTTTTCTCCTGTGTTCCCCACAGGACACACCAGACGTCCCGATGGAGAAACCAGCAGGGGCAAAGGAAGGAGGGTGCCCTAGTCCCCTAGTGGTCTGCATGTCACACTAAGGGCTCTAGGGGTTTCTAGAGTTGGAGTCTTTTCAATTCTGCTCCCTAATTCTTTGAAGAAGATCCATAAAATCCTTAAGTCCTCTGTATTCTTCTTCTTGTTGTTGTCTTCCTTCTTCTCGGTCTATCCAATACAAGCTGCCATAAAGTGAAGCAATCAGTACCCTGAGTGAACTGCCTTAGCGATCACAGTGTCTCCTCTGCCAGGTAAGTATACAATGTCCATAGATTCACAGATGTGAGGGACCACAAATTTTAAATGGTTTCATCTCTATGTGTTTCACGTAGTTGCCTGCTACAGAAGTGACCGATACCTTTCAAACTGATGTACGACTGTAACTGCTATCATCATTGGCTAAGGATAATTGGATTTATAGGGGTTAAAAAGCCATAGTTTGTTCAAAACTGACAGAGGCCATAAAATGCCTCACACCTCTATTAGACTTGTGCAAATGGACCAAAAATGATTCAGACAAATTGTTTGTTTCGTTTTTGGTTTATTTGCTTTGAATTCTGTTTTTTGCCCTTTTGGTTCGAACTAAATTTGGAGAGCTTTTTTGATTCGGAAACAACATTTGTTGTCACTCTCATTCACTCTCTCATACTTTTGCTCCTACTCTTTCACTCAATCATTCTCGCTCACACTTTCTCTCAGACTCATTCTCACTCTCTCCCACTCTCCCACATTCTCTCACAATCTCTCTCAATGTCTCCCTACCTTCTCTGACAGCCGCTTCTGTGTATCTGATTTTCTGTATCTTCTCTGCAGCTCGTTTTCTTCTTCTTCTCAGTCTTCTAGCTCCCCTCTTCTTCCGGCTCTCCCTGCATTATCCTGGCAATTAAAGGAATGAGGGAGAGGCTATCCCCATGGTGTGCGCCGAGGATCTGTGAAGGGCATTCACCCTAAGTCCATCCTACCTACCTACCTCATACTGACAACCCTAATTAACCTTTAACCAATTCAGTACTGCAGGGGCACTTGATGGTTTATGAAAAACAAATAAATACATTCAAATAAATGTTGTTTGGGGCCCCTGTGCTTCAATAAAAAGGATATTGATGATCACTTCATCATGGGTTTGGAGGTAGTGCAGATCAGGGTGGAGGAGTCTATGTGTAGTGGAGGTAATGTTATTAACTAGTCTAGTTACAGCTATACTTGATGCCCCTTACTGCTGCCAACCATCACAGTGGCTGTGGGATGGATGTGAACTATCATATGTATGTGCTTCTGGAATTGCTACAGGACCAAAACATCCTAATCAACAAAATGTTCTGTTTTAATTATACTCCAGCTTCCCTCTGGAACTATATGGGGGTATGGACCCTTAAACAAAGATAAAGGGTAGTTAACTTGAAGAATACAGACACTCAGATCCATTATGCCCTTTAGGAACTGAGGACCTGGAGAATATTTAAGCCCCTCTCTACTAAATGCACAACTTTTAATATTTGAATTCAAGTGTTTCAATCAGACCCATTGCCACAGGTGTATAAAATCAAACATCTAGCCATGCAGTCCTCATTTACAAACATTTGTGAATAAAAATGGGTTGTTCTGAATTTAAGCATGGTACTGTGATAGGATGCCACCTTTCAAAGGGTCCTTTTGTGACAGTTCATCCCTGCTGGATATTCCACGGTCAACTGTAAATGGTATTATTGGAAAGTGGAAGTGTTTATGAACAGCAGCAACCCAGCCACAAAGCGAAAGCCGCGTAAAGTCACAGAGTGAGGTCATTGAGTGCTGAGGCGCATTGTGAGTAAAACTCACCAACGCTCTGCTGATTCCATAGCTGAAGAATTCCAAATTTCCACTGGCATTAATATCAGCACAAAAACTCTGTGGAGCTTCATGGAATGGGTTTCCATGGCCAAGCAGCCGCATGTAAGGCTCAAATCACCAAGTACAATGCCAAGCATTAGATCGAGTGGTGTAAAGCACACTGCCACTGGATAACTAATCACGCTTTTCTGTTTGGCAGTCTGAGGGGCGATTCTTGGTTTGGCAGATACCAGGAGAACATTAGTTGTGCCAAAAGTTTTGTGGATGAGGGATAATGGCATGGGGCTGTTTTTCAGGGGTTGGGCTAAGCCCCTCACTTCTAGTGAAGGGAAATCTTCATGCTTCAGCATATCAAGACATTTTGGACAATTCTATGCTTCAAACTTTATGGGAACAGTTTGGGGAAGGCCCTTTTCTGTTCCTGCATGACTGTGCCCCAGTGCACAAACCAAGGTCCACAAAGACATGGTTGGATGGTTTGGTGTGGAAGAACTTGAGTGGTCGCACAGAGCCCTGACCTCAACCCCATCGAACACCTTTGCGATGAACTGGAATGGAGATTGTGAGCCAGACCTTCTCGTCCAACATCAGTGCCTGACCTCGCCAATGCTCTGCTGTATCAATAGGCAAAAACTCCCATAGAAACACTCCAAAATTGCGTGTTAAGCCTTCACAGAAGAGTGAAAGCTGTTATAGCTGCAAAGGGGGGACCAAACACATATTAATGTCTATGTGTTTAGAATGCAATGTGCCCCAATACTTGTATCCATCTAGTGTCTAGTAGTTTACAAGGAAGCTTCCAAACACTTCTGTAAAGGTGGTATTGTATTTTCTAGAGAGACGTTTCAAAACACAGCGACTGCTTAAAGAAAGAAGTCAGGCTCTTCAATGCATGCATGCAGAGCACAATGGATTAGCGATCGCTTTAACCACTTTGCCACCTTGTCATCATCTGTCTTTTGTGCTTCAATCTCAGGTGCACTTATGAGAATACCAATCTGAAAGTTTTAGGACAGTAGATGACTACTTCATGTTGAGCAAACACGTGTCGTCTACAAATTGACTTTAACCCAAACTTTAAACCAAACAAAGCTAATTTTATGAATGCCTGTTTGATTGTATGGGAGGTGTATACATATTAATCTGAACGTTTTTGAACAGTAAAATATCACTGTTAATTCCTTTTGTGCTAACACTTGTAGTCTAAAAATAGTACTTTAAACAAACAAAACTTGTGTTATGAATGGCTGTGTGATTGTATGGGAGGTGACTTTCAAAGTTCTAGGAAGTAGAGGTATAGACACAGATTCAAGTAGGGTGAGAAAAGGACAGTAAACTGGTCAGGCCTTGACCTGTCTTGCATCTGAGATCAGAGGAGATGGGGCGCCTTAAGGTTAGAGTGGCCATAGGATGGCACCCACGCACGGGGGAATGAAGCAAAGAAAACGAAGGCATGCAATGACAAGGATGAGAAAAATGCTATAGCACCTGGGAGTCCCAGTCTTTCACCAGCAACAGAACCCACCAGGACTCGACCTACCTTGTTTCCATAATCGGACACTTTCTGGTTGGAATGACCATAAACAGCCCCCTACAGGAAAGTCTGCATTGCTTGGCACGCACACAGTCATCAAGCAAAGAAAGCAAGGGCAGGGAAATGACAACGACGAGCAAAAGCCTACAGTATGTGGGAGTCCCAGTCAGTCACCTATTCCAGTGGTGACCAGGCCTTGACCTGCCTTGCTTCTGATATCAGACAAGAACAGGTGCTTTCAGGTTATAATATCTAAAGGCATGTCCCAAAGAAATGTTATGAATTGATTACCCGGCAAAGGCAGTAGGCAATGATGGTGCCACATTTAAAGTCACTGAGCTCTTCAGTACGACAAATTCTACTTCCAATGTTTGTCTAGGGAGATGGCTGCCTATGTTTCATTTTATACACCTGTTAGCATATTATATTGAGAAAATGGAAAACTTCATCCAAAACAATGTACTATGCAGTAACAGATCCTTTTTTAATCAAATGGGAAAAAAACTTATTAAATATAATTGAGTTTCACAAAAGAAGTAAAGCACATTTTCATGATCATAACCAACAAACTGAAGCCTGTTCTTCTAATATATAAAAAAGGTTTGTGACACATGAAGCTCACTCATACGGGATAAGGAATCCATTCTTTTCTGGTCTTGGTAGATTAGTGAGTTGGTTTAATCTTTTCCCAAGTTACCTCAACCATGCCATGTTTAGAAAAACAATCAGTCGTCTCTGAAAACATAAACTAAGTGCATTTTCATGTTTGTTTGTAACATTTACAAAAATAAAAGTGCTGAATATTTTAAAGAGTGCTTGGTTTTTCTCCAAAAATCCTTTCTTTGGGTGGACTGAATCCAAACCGGATGACTTAGAACATACAGAGCCTCACACCACTAAGGATGAGAGAACATTAAGCGAGTTATGCTTGAACGTAGATACAGTGGAGTAAACAATGCTTACAATCACTAACATTATGCTGTTCTGAGAGATGCAGCGCCAAGTGCCTCTGAGTCATCTAAGCAATGTTTAAAGGCACAAACATGTAATAACGGATGACACGGGCAAAAACACAATAGATTTATACTAGGGCTGAGAAATCTTTAGTATTGAGAGATTCAATGACATCTACTCTAATTGCCTTAAGGTTTCCTAAGCAGATAAAAGGGTAAATTGAACCTATATATATATCAACGGCTATCTGCATTTCATTTGGGCATCAATAAATGCATTTTCTAATTATGCTCTTGAGACCTGCTCATACCCTTCTCAAAATAATCCCAGTTGAATGACGTAATGTGTACACACGGTCCCAAGTGTGTAAACAGTGGAATGTTTGGAGGGTGACTGAGTGCTATAGTGTTGAGGAACAGGGTTCTTTGCAATAACATTAACTGGGAATAGCTCTGCCTTGACATAATGTGAAACAAGCAATCCCCAGTGACAGGACTTGGCTCAGCATGAAACAGGGGAAAAACTCCACATCTTGACAGAAAGCAGAACCCAAGGGTCTGTCTGCGTGTGCTGGGAAAGCCTATTATCCCAGCATCAGAAGGACCTTATGAAATGTGCAGAACAGGTATCAAATGGTTTCCAGCAACTAATGAAAGGTCCAACCATGGTCCTCATGGACTGGTTTGTGTAAGTCTTTTTTATAAGATCAGAACTGATCCTTTACTAAGCACCATGGTATGTAGGGATCCGTAATTTTGTTTTCCTAATAACCTAAGAATCTACTTTGTATTAGCATACCAGAGATGTCTGTAATAGACCCATACTAATATGTGTTGTACAAATGTCCATAACATTATAAAGAGTGGTCCAAGGGGATACTAACTAGTGAATAATGTTTGACCCTATTGCTCTGAACATGCTGATATAATTTGTCATATAAAATGTTTTTTGGTTAATCTAATATTTTGACCAATTTTGACAGAGGCAAAAAATTACAAGAACAGTAAATGTAAGGCTGTGTAGACATGGCAGAAGCAATGTAGAAAGGAAAGGTGGAAAAAGGCACAGCTTAAATGCTTTAGAATATTCAATAAAATGACAAATTATGTGTAGATTGGTTAAGGACTGATGATCTTGTCTAATGATTTGCTAAGGAGAAAAACTATTTCCTGTTATTTGTTGATCTTTGAATAATTATTACAACATCAAAGCCAATCATAGGTAAGAAGAAATGAGTACAAGGAAATTAAATAAGTACTATCCCATACATACTTTATTGCAATGTTCCGATGTAACTAGCATAAACCTTTATTTGTGCAAGGAAATCAGGATTCATTTTTTTTAGATGTGATGGGGTAAAAAGAATATAAAGGCATATGTCTCAATGATATCTAGGTTATCTAGAGACAGTCTTTAGTAAAGTAAATCAGCTAGTGGTGATTTCTAAAACAACCTTATCTTTAGTGTAACGTTTTTCAAAAAGGACATCTGTGCGGTCAAATAGCATCCAGGAAAAATGGACGCCTGATCAGAATACTGATCCCTTCCTGGAAATGTTAAAGCTCCGTAATTGGACATCTCCAGTTGTCTTCCCTCATGTTTTAGTTACAATGCTTCAACATCTCAGATTCGGTCCCATAAGTGACCTCTTATTCATTGGAACAATGTTTCTTCATTTTGGCTCAGTGTGCTCATTGCCAGTATGCAGTGTGGCCCTAAAGCAAATATTTATGGTGCTTAGCAACATTGTTGTGAGAATATCTTAGTTTTGGCCTGAGAACATGACAACTTCCATATTGTATTTTAGTATGTGAAGACTAGAAGCAATGATATTCAATATTGCGGGTTTCACTGTCCATTATTCACATCTGCTATTGGGGAGACGTACATGTCTGAGAAATCATAAATCTGCCATGGCAGCATTAAGTTATGCATCAAAGGTGAAGATACTTAAAGACATAGTGTTTGGTTAAACAAGTCACTATATTCTATACACTATTCATACAGGTAACCAATGTGCACAATGGAGAGATAGCTGTCTCAACAGAAAGAAATATAACTCTGTGTAATTGGAAGACTAAGTAAACTTAACGATTAAACAAGATTATCCCGAGTGCCAGTTTGTCTTATGGTGTTAAACAGCAATGCACCTTATAAGAACTTTTTGTGCCCAATATTG
Source organism: Spea bombifrons (assembly GCF_027358695.1). NCBI lineage: Eukaryota > Metazoa > Chordata > Amphibia > Anura > Pelobatidae > Spea > Spea bombifrons. Next base: position 26,766,154 of record NC_071088.1, on the reverse strand, counting down.
AAAAGGTGGCACTAGCTACCATGGAGAGTACAGTTCCAGATTATGGAATGCTATATAGGAGGATAACTTGTGCAAACAAGGGTTGATTTCAGCTGGATTCTGGCATTTTAGTATGGACAAACATCCTGCTAAGGAACCCGCCCATGATACTTACAATTACTGCAAATGTGATTAACAAGATTGACATTCTTTCGACATACTGAATACCAGTTGCATTAAACTACCATTATTACCTACAATTCACTGTTGACTTTTTACTTCTAGAACTGATGATTTTTGAAGTTCTGAGGACCATAAACCATAAAAGATCTATCCTATTGACATGTTAATAAAGGATGCTGAGGTCAGTTCATCTAGAAATTGGGATGAATTCAGGGTCCCAGGCATAAATTGCAACATTTAACATGTAAAATATGTCCTGCCAACCAACTTCCTATAAACATTATCAAATAAAAATACGAAAAAACAAAATAAAATGAACCCAAAGGAAAATATAAAATTCATACTGTATTATATTGGTCTCTGAACATTAATAACATAGTGTTTTAGGTTTTATTAAACATTATGTAATACAAGATTATATTAAAATGTCATTATTTTCCTAAATAAAACATTTTAGTTTCTTAGATTTGATTTATATTACTTCCATGGTAGGAATATATGAACTGTGATCTGTGGTACAATAAAGGACATTATATATCTTAAATACAGGCAATGATCTGACAATGATAGCATAATGAATATGATGCACTAATGCAGAGACTGCTCGAATTCGTGGAAATTTGTGCAGTTACCTAAACCCAATTACTCCTTATGCCTCCTGAAATCCGCAATTTCATATGCTTGGTCATAAAATGTAACTGTATTTGCATGTCTTCTCTATACTATTTACTCACCACTGGAAATGGAGGAGTTTGAATTAATAATCATAACAATAGCCACAATGAGCAAGAAATCAAGTGTGACTGCATGGGAAAATAAGTGGCTAAAGTTGTAGGTCCATCCCTTTTGGTATCAAGCACATGGAGAGCAACACCAACTGGGTTTATTTAGGAAAAGGAGAGTTGATAGGAGAGTTTCCAGGACCTACCTAATAAGAAGTAATGAGTTTTCTTAATATTATGGTCAAGCTTCTTTTTGGATTAGAAAGATTGTGGAAAAGAGTGGATTCTCTACTTTTGGGTGTTTGATATGTGGGATATTAAGCTCTTCATCATCAAATTCATATTATAATTATGGTGAGTGACACAGTGTTTTAAAATGACTGCTGAGCGACACAAACATTTTACTATGTGTCAGGTATTGCTCCACAGTAGGATTTATAACTCAGTAAAAGATTCATTCTGTGGGTCATATGCAATTTAATATAAACACACTTTTCACAAGCTCTTCACTTGCCCGAAGTTAAGAAAATAATTAAAACAACTGAAAAGTGGCTATGTAATCATGCAATATACAGTATTTCAATACCAACAGATAGGTAATCTCATGTGCTGGGACTGTATTATGTAAAGTAGACAGGGGAGACATAAAATGTTTGGATTTCATTCATGAGTAAGGGTGGGCCTCACTTTTTGCCTATCTGCCAGGCTTTATTAGACTTAGTGATTTATGACCTCAGCTAGCAGAGTGTTCTGTGTGGTAGGATGTCAGGGAAAGGGGCAAATGGTTAGTTCTTAAAGTTGAAATGCATTTTACTGGCAAATTGAGCTTAATTTTCTATTTAATTGTTTTTGGGGACAGTAGAGAAATGAGAAAATCAATTTATTCCCTTTGACCAACTACTAGACGGCTCTCTTAGCTGGGATTAGTGGACATGTTCAGTAACAGATCTATTACCTGGCAAAGGTCAGGGAAGGTATAAACACCAAAACTTAACTTCACTTCTTCTCACATGACTCTACCTCCTTCCATAACCAATGGACCCACACCTCTGCCTGCTGTGATGATAAAAAATAAGTTAGACACACACATATGAACAACTACACAACAGAACCAAAGGAGGGGAGCTACTACTGAGTGGGTATAGAAAATTTGCTGCTGAGGGAGGGGGGACACTTCCCCAAATAACCTAGCCTAGCTCTCTTACACCCAAATCCATTCCCACACTCATACATGCTTAGGTGAGCATGTCTACCAGGGGTCTCTATCAGACTTTTATACAGTAATGTGAAGGTAATACTGCAAGATATTTAATCTTGACACAACTTATTATTTAGTAAATAAACCCCAGTGCCTCCCTGTGCATGTAGTGAGTTTCTTACTTTAGTCACTTGCTTTTTCCTTAAACTCAAAGTTGAAGTGCCTACAGCCATCCATTAACGTTCTCAGTATTTCTATGTAATCTTTTGGTGACATGGCCAACAGCCTGTTTCAATGGGCTAACATTCCAGTGGCATGGTGGGTGGCAGCTTGGTTAAATTCTAAAGGACCTAGTGACAAGAGTCAATCGCATTGTGTGCTTCATAGATCACTGCAAATAAATGACTGACTTATTAATTACTCTGTATTATCTATATACAAAGATATCTTCCTTTAGAAAGGAAAGAAGACTTTTGTGTCCAGTCATTGACTATGAGAGTTAATATTCATCTGAGAGGCAGTAGGAGTGGAATCCTTGGCAGTCGTGTCTGGTTTGGCACAGACGACACTCATTATGTGTATTGATTGACTGTTCAAAGATGAATTCTTGCCTAACATCTCAACAGCATAAGTTTTATCATTAGCTTCAAATTGTCTTATTAAATGGGTCTTCAGTTCGCCAGGTGACATGTTTTGGATTTTATCTTACCATTTTCCTTCTTATTACGGTACATTGCTTCAGCTGTCTGAGATTTGAATCATGGTCCATTTGTCCCAAGTTGCTATTACTTGGACTATGTTTCTTACAGATCTACTTTAGCATTCTTATTGTTTATGAATGGAAAGAATTCTGGTATATTGTTTATCCATGTTTTCAATAAACATAAATATTAAGGTCTATCTCCTTCAGTATTGCTGCTAACGATTTAGAAACAGAGCTTGAGCTAGGCATCATTTAAAGAGATGTAATGAAAACAGGAATAGTTATTCTAGAAGACAGATATTTATTAAACCATTCAGAAGCATTTCTCTGCTTGTCCTACTTCTTAAAGTTATTTTTGTGCAATTGAGGGAAAACATAAATACAGCTAAGTAAGGAGAAAAAAAGGCCAAAAAATGGAACCCAAGAAACGGCTTGTTGGTGTCATGCCTCATATAGGACTTGAGCATTTACAGCTGCAGCCACCAAGCAGTGATCACCTGTTACCTGTTTAGTAGGATATTTACACTTGCCTCTGTATTCCCTGTTCATTGGTACTTTGCTTGTTTAGCTTGTGCTATCTGTTTCTTGCCTTTTTGGCCAACTACAAAACTTTGTTGCCTGCCCCTCAATCTGGACTGCCTGCCTACGCTTCTGGTTTATTCTTCTGTACTGTGCCTCTGGATTGGCTCTGTGCCTACTCGCATTGTTTGCGTGATTTGTGGCCGGTAAGAATGTGTTTTGCAAGAGTGTGCATTGTGTGGGATGCTGACAGAATCACTGAGCAGAGGCGCGTTTAAATAGTCTACTAAACAGGTGATCAGTAAGCAATGGTTGCAGGTATTGGAGCATAACCAAGACATCTTCTCATTTCTTGAATGGGGAGAAAACAAATAGCAAATACATGCAATTTTAAACACCATAGCTATTTTCTTTATATAAAACATTATTTGATTTCCAGAATGTGATGTATCATCAGCATCAGAGGAATTTGGGAAAACAGTTGCATGGTGAAAAGGAGATTTGTTATGATGCTATGAGTATTGCCCTGTGTTTTCCCTCTTATTTCATTATAGCTATATCAGAATACATATGAATCTTATGTTTGATAACATATGCTACTGTGACCTTACTGCGCTTTGCGACTGTCAACCATTGCAACTCTATGGTATACCTCCGGCCACAAAAGGTGTTTCAACCAGATTCTGTTCCAGCCACGGCTTTGATCATTGCAGAGATACACATGCTTCCATTACAGATGGGTCAACTGACGGACCTGCACCATTGATTTATTATGTGATTGGCATAGTATTGTGCTGCTTCCCTGCCCTGGATGTGGTGTGAGAACGTCTCAGACAGAGTCAGAAGGAGAGAAGACCGCAATGACACTGACAGTCTCCTCCTAAGTCAGTGTTGAAAGTATATTTGTTTTTTGGGACTTTTATTGGTGTTAGGGTGGAGGGTGTGATTGCATGCTGAGGGGGGGCAAGCAAATGAGCAAATAACCTGAGGCGAGGTTAACCTTTTTAGTCCCCATGGTCTTAGAGTTGTCCTGTACATCTATGGATACTCAAGTAAAATACAAAAAGCCAAGTAAAGGATGGTTGGATAATTATTTGCAATTAGAGATAGTTAAAAAATTCCAGATTTCCTTCAACGGGGAGAGGGTTATTTTTTAATTAGGTACAATTAGCCCTTAAAAGCATTTTCATTTATTTTTGCTGTGGATTTATGCATAAAATAAATCTTCCTAAAGGGAATAGCGAATGAAGCAAAACATATTATTATTTTTTCAGATTAAAAACTTGAAAGACATACAGCATATGTTGAATATGTAGAATATAATATGTCCATTTAACAGATGTGCTATGTTATTTCTAGCAACAATTAGAACAGCTAAGATATATCAAGACTATCTAGGTTAGTATTTGTCAGGTGTAAAACATTTGGACATTTTAAACATATTTCCAAATGATGAACATTTGCCTGGTGAACATATGAAATAACAAAAATCAATTACGTAGTCAAAGCTTTATTTCACATGATTAAAAAAGAAAGTAAGGGTCTGTAGCATTTTTACTGCAGTCGTCAAAATAATTTCTTTAAAAAATATCTAATGATGAAGAAAGTAAAGAAACAACAAAAAAAACAAAGCAATAAACAAATGAAAATCAAATAAAGGATCAGGCCAAGATGGTTATAATAATTATTTCTACAAAGTAGTGGATATACTCTCAGTCCCTCTTACACAAAATTCTAAAAACTTTGTAGATTTAAATGAAATCTGAGAACTCCTTAGAGCAAACAGTATACCTATCATGAAACCAGGGAAAAATCAAAAAGATGTAGCAATTACAGACCAATAACTGTACTTAAGGCCGAGATAAAATTATATTGTTCCATTTAAAATGAAAATAATAATCCCTAAAATTATACAACAGGTTCAAAGCGGATCTATTCTTGGAAGATCGTATATAAACAAGTTAGGGGAAATAATAAAAAAATTGGACATTGCATAAACAAAAGACTCCACTGTTAATACAATCATTACACGTTAAGAATGCCTTTGATAGAGTAAAATTGATTTTTTGGAACAATCACTATTTTTTTGGTCTGTCAGACTAGATACTTAATGCCATTCTTTTATTCTACACTAAACCTATAACAATTGGCCCTGGAATCCTTTCAGAATGGTTTAAATGTTTTAATGGGACATGACAGGGTTGCTCATTATCCCCTTTATTATACATATTTAGGATTGAACCACTAGCAAGACAGAAAGGAATGAGACAAAAAGGGTTTATTCATGGCAATTCAGAATTTAAACTTTTCATGTATGGAGATGAAATAACTATGAGCAACCGGAAAAAATCAACTTCAGAATTGATTAAAGTTTTGCATGACTATGGAAGATTATCTAATTATAAATTGAATTTTGGGAAAACTACAGCGGTACAAATTTATATAGCTATAGAAGATCTAAATCACTTAAAAAATCTATACAGGTTTAATTGGGCCCAAAATTATATTAATTTTCTTTGTATACAAATCACGTCAGTACTTTAATTACTGGAAACTAAAAATCAGAAAACATGATCGAGTAGGATATTATAAAACTTCAAATCACTTACCAGTGCAAAATTGAAGAATCCAGACTGAAACAAGTGAATCTGGAAAAAAACAAAAACAAATGGATAAACTGGGAAAAATGGATTAAAAACAATCTCTTGAGCAAAGCTACACATTAACAGTTTCAGAATATTTTACGTAATATGCGCGAAGCGATTAGTCATCACAAGTGCCTTTTGTTTTCTTTTGTATTCTCTGGTTTTGCCTTTTTTTTTTTTACTATGTTATATAAAAATTGAAACAATTATACATATGTATACAATAATTACGTTATGTATATCTCTTTTTGTTTTTCTGCGAAATAAAAATTAAAAATAAAAGATTATCTTGAGTTAACTGAAATATTTATTGAGGTTAGGGAGTTATAAAATAAACCAAATAGTTGGTATCAAAGAACAGATTAATCATAAACAAGAAAAAATGCACTGCTTATCATGCAAGGTAATGTGGAGATTTCTCTGGATTCTAAAAAGTAAAATAAACATTCTGAAGTATCAAATCCTGTTTTTCAAAGGATACACATTATCTGGTTGAAAAGCAGAAGGTTACTTGACACATCTTGGCCCTTGGAGTCTGTCCAGCTTGTTGGCCTGTGTTAATGAGATACTATTATATCTACTATAAGCTTTTATTTTATATAAAGATATCCTACGAGCTATCAAGCAGGCCTTCATAACACTCGCAGCAATAATTTATTAATTATTAACTAGAAAACTAGAAAAAGTTCACGCAGATTTGGAGCACATCTTAACTTCTGCCACTATTCTGAGTTAAAAATAATGCAACTCTTTTCATTCTTTTCTCAGCCCCTAGCCCTTTTGCAGCTCCTACTTGGACATTGGACGGAAAACAATCTGGGGAGGCCTTAGTAGTGTATAAAATGACCAATATGTCATTGTTAATGTTCGGCTACACTGCTTATACTCAATATATATATTTTAAGGAGTCACAAAACGTATTCAATTGGGGCAATATTCAGAACCTAGAAGTGGAGGAGCAATAACTCACATACAAAGTCTAAAGGGAAGTAACAGCCCTTACTCTTTTCCTATAATGCATGGTTAGGTGGGAGAATCAACAACAAGGGATCTGTGACCATTCCTCCATACATTGTGGTGCAGTAAACAATTTTGTGTTGATTTTGATGTATGTTTTGGATCGTTCTCCTGCTGGAAGATCCAACTGCCCATTTTAAGCTTTCTGGCAGAAGCAGTGAGGTGTTCATGTAATTCCAAAATCTCCAGGCCTTCTGGCAGAAAAACAGCCCCAAAACATTAAAGAGCCACCATCATATGAGGTACAATCATGGGCATGAGGTACTTTCCCATATGGCTACCTCTCTGTGTGCACCAAACCCACCTCTGGTGTTTATTGCCAAAGAACTCTATTTTGGTTTCATCTGACCATAGAACCCGGTCACATTTGAAATTCCAGTAGCATCAGGCAAACTAAAAAGTTTTTTTTTAGTAGAGGCTTTTTTCTTGAAACCCTTCCAAACAACTTGTGGGGATGCAAGTGACATCAGAATGTAGCAAATAACTTCTGCAATGCTCCAGCTGTGATCCTTGAAGATTTTTTTTTACCATCCTCTGCGTTGAGACAATATGATACACATCTACACACATGATATTTTCTTATAGCCACTGCTATATTCCTTGGCCTTACCCATTGTGATGAAAAACTAAGGGAATTTTGACTGTATTACCTAATATTTATACCCTATGTGAAACAGGAAATAATGGTTGAACAATTTCCTGTTCCTAGTCATACTAAATGTAAAATATCAATGGGAATATACTTCAAATATATTTTTCTCATATGAATTCATAGGGGTGCCAATGATTGTGGCACACATATATTTAACATTTAAAAACAAATTGGATTGTGTAGTGTGCAATTGTTTGATATCCTTGAGAGGAGAGTATTTTTGTATTTTTTTTGTGTTTTTTTGATCAAAGAGTTAAACAATAAAGATAATTTTTCACAGCATTCTTTGTTCATTTTTACCAAGGGTGCCAATATTAGTGGAGGGCACTGTATATAAATATGTCATATGCTACTTTTAAATCTATACCAGAATTGATGAGTGAGTTATAATGTGTCTGCTATTAATATGGCAAAGTGAAATTTGACCTATTGGACGGTTTACAGAATTTCACTTTTAACATTTGTAAATAAAAAGGAAAAAAAAAACCTCACACATCATTATATAGACATCAACCATAATGAACGTCATTATTCAGGGCACATCTGTAATTCACAAATCATTTACAGCTCAAATAATGCTAATATCCACCAGGCTAGTAATTATAAAACTTTGCCTATCATACATGGAGAGTGTACTATGGCATGCTGTAAGGTGATGCCACATGTCTGTTCTACATGATCAGACATTTACTTCGGAGGTCCAAATAATCTATATGACCTTGCACATACATATAACCTAGCACATACATATTACCTAGCACATATGTTTTACCTGACACATATACAGAGCAACGACTTATTATAAAGCCTATTGACTACTAAAATGTATTTGTTCATTATTAAAATGCAATCTAGATCTTGTAACTACAACACCCATTTCTTCTTGAGGAGACCATTTGTAGGAAACCTTTTTTTTTAGATGACCTTTAACTATATTATTCATAAGTCACACTGTGAGCTTTATAATTTTTTGGGGGGAAAGCACATAGCATATTGTGTGTCATTTTATAAATAAGGATCTAAAGGGGATTGGGCGGTAAGAGCATGCCTATGGAAGTAGAAGCAGTATGTCTTCCCTATAGTGTATTAAATTGTGAACACATTGAGAGTATGGACAAGTAAATCAATTGATTGTTTTAGGGAATACCCCCAAAAATCTATTTGTGACCCTAGCTACCTAACGTTACCCCTATCAAGAATAGAAAGAAATTATGTGTGTATCATAGTTTCTCCTCAGTAACCTTTTAAATGACCTGACCATGAGAATTTTCCAAGAATATTCCCTTTAATGGGCAGTCATGAGGCTCCGACATGATGCAATTGTGGTAACCATATGGTTTTAATACTGAAATACATAGAAACACTAACTAAATCACCTGTATTAAAGTATGGGTTTAAACTATAACATGACAGACAGAAAAGCACCCATTAGGAGGCTTATGTATCATCAAAATTTTATGAGTATGAAGTCAGCTCCAGGATGTGTGACCTCATAAAGCAAGTAACTAAAACTATAGAAGTTCTCTGTATAATCTAGAACTGAACTGTGTATTAGTTTTTTTATTAAGTCACTGTAAGGTGCTGCTTAAAGGAAGTTTGAATCTTTTATGGAATTTTGCCTTGTAAATAATTAATGATGTAGCCTTAAACAACTGAGGGTAAGATAGGTGTAAAATGATGCAGGTGAATTCGGTATTGCACTTTACTCCAGAGGACAGTTGTAAAATAGTATTTCCTGTAAACCTATACATACCTTGGGAGACATAAATACTATTGAGATTTCAGTGCTCTTGCGGACAGAGTTTATTTTGTTTAGCAATGGAGGCTTTAGTTGAAGGTTACGCCAGGAGGAAAAGATATAAAGTCACAAAAGCTTTCTGGACCTCAGATGTCTCTTCCTCAGATGCTCAGGTGTGACTACATATCTTTCTATGTTGGCCCTATAAAAGTTATCAGCTTCAACTAAGGACTCCATATTCTCTTGGCCTAACACGGCTATATCTACTTTTCTTTTAGTCACATACATAAGAATTAGAATATTTGCTAAAAGTTACGGAATTCTTTGTGACTCACTGTGATTTCACAACTACAGTCTGATATCCCGTCTGTATATTCTCAGTATTTAGAGGGTGTATCATAACATGAGAATGATATCTTAAAACAACCATTATGGAGACTTCCGGTTGGCGGCCATACTGAATGGCAGCATTCTCCTGTTGCTCGAAGGTAAAGATGGGGATCTCAAAGAAATCGGGGGACAGGTTGGTCATTGATGCCTGATTTGGCAGCGGACAGACAGGAGGTGCCATAGGAATTCTGCTGATGCACTTACTGTGACAGAGGGCCGGCGGAGCACCTCGGTGGCCACTAAGGCCTGTTGCTGCCCACGGCCTGGCCACTGTATTGTCAACTGCATTTAAGTGCTGCATGCTCTTCTTACCAGGCAAAGAGCGTACTGGGGAAAGAGCTGCCCAGGCCTTTCATAGGCAAATCCGAACACGAGGGCAAGATGCTGGATTACAGGGATTCCTGTGAGTAATCCTGCATTCTAGACTTGAATTCCCTTGGGTCCACTCAAGGCCCACCTGGTCTATGGTTAGGAATAGATTATTTTATATTTTTAATGTTTTATTATATCACAATGACTGTCAATTGTTTTTTCAAGCAATGAAAGGTTCTTATGTAACAAAGAATACATGGATAAAGCTTCATTTAGAAATAAGCACACGTTATGCCAACAACAGCATTATAACAAGTTCCATGTTTCCATTACATTACAAATATGAGGGATTAGAGGCCATGCATGGATATAATTGCATTGGAACAAGCACAAACACAATTATTGACAGTATTTACATATTTAGCTTTTGGAGAAAAAAGGCTAAAAACAACAGAACAGATAAAGAAAAATGTCTTTTACACGTTTATCCTCAGCCCAAACAGCTGCATCTGTTTTCTAGTCATTCCATAGAATTGATCAGCATTTTTGGGGCTGGATTCTGGACCCTGTCAGTCATATTACTATCCATAGGTATTTTTGTAGAACCCCTTATGTCTCTCTGCTAATGGCATAATGGCCAGTCTGGGCTAAACGCACCCACCTCAAAAATATTTTTTTAGGTGTTGCTAACGAGGAATTTTCATTAAAAAGTTCACCATAGGCTTATCCTTGCTGGGTAGGAGAAATCACACAGGCAGGCAAGGTTCCAAAAGTTACACTGCCATACAAGCACCTGACTTTGGGTGTTATTTCATATTGAAATGATTATATAGAAAATCAAGCTGATTCCTAAAACGATCTGGCTTCTAAATTCTACATTGCCCCATTGTCAGCTTTTGCATGCAGCCTAAATAATGAGCCAGCTGGTGAAACAACGCCTTATCTTTGATTTCCAGAGAGATGGACAAAAACTGTGTTGCCCATACCTTGTCTCTATACCACTAGAACATTCTGGGGAGCCTGGAATGATTTCTTGTAATCCCATCAAATGCTGTAATATATGCTCTCTCATTTGTAATTTGTTTTCTGTAACACAAAATCTGATTGCAGATAAGAACCAATATCTCTTCTCTGCCCACTCCTTATTTCATTGGCACTAGGATGGAAAGTGGCACTAGGATGGAAGGTGGCCTGTGCCTCTAAGACTAGACTAGAGGGGGCGAGTGTTTATTTGCTGTCAAATTCTGTATTTCTGTCTGATCACATGACCAATGAAAACAGTGAGGAAACCGTGTTCCTATATTTTGATATATATATATATATATATATATATATATATATATATATGGATCTTAGCTGTAGCGCTGCACACTTCTGTGCATTTTCTACATATTTTTAATATTTGACAATGAGCCATCTATGAGATCACATGTATCTGTTTCTTCTTGTTGATGATGTAACTGATTTTCTTTTTAGCATTAGATGTAGACATCACATATATCCTGGTAAGTACAGAGCTATTTCCAAGAATATACTTATCCAGTCATCTGGACTGGATCAGACATAAATTGGGTGGCATTTATAAAGAGCAATTTGGTCACATTTATACAGGTCAATTTTGGGGCTTTATAGGTGCGTTATATGGAGCAATCACTATCAAAACTTTTCTATTCCTGACTTTTCTACATTTTAGGATTTAACCTTCTAATTACTCTTACACATATGGACCAAAAGGGCCAATATGGGGTTTGGTGTTTCTGTTTCCAGTATTTGGACCCACATTGCACTGTTCTGGTTTCTAATCAATATGGTCAGGATACTTGCTAAAAAAGCCTTTCTGTCTGTTCTTTGACCCTCTGCCTGGTCCGGATTTTCTCCTGGCCTCCTCTACTGTGTCTTGGACCTTTCTAGTGCGACACAGCCTCTGCTGGATTAAAGTATTTTTACATTCTAACACTACAGTTTAGCCACAGCATGGTTCATCCAAGACATCAGCATTCTCTTTGATACGCGTTATCATGTGAGAGCAGAGCATGTCCTTGGTATTAGGCACACAATGGAATTACACAACTTGGTCATGCGGTACCAGGTTCACCATCAAGTAAACAACGAGGAGCACACTCAAGCATACATATGTTTACATATTTATACACATTGGCACACGTTCATAAATATACATTAAAATATTCATATGTATACAAACATCATACACTAACACGCACTATGAATAATACAAATTAGCTGAGTGAAACCCAGGGTCAAGGCCCCAGACAGCACACTCAAGGTCATAAGTTTGTACCTGATAACTCACGTTTCTTTTTGTTCTAGAGGAGACAGGTGATGCTTTTTGCACCTGTGTCCACCATATGCCTTGGTATATAGTGGAGGGCACAAAACAGTACTGGCTACAAGTGACAAATCTTTAGAAAAGATGAAATGCAACATTAACACATGTTTACACTATTCAGGCAATGCATCTAAGGCCTTCTGGGGGTAGCGTTGATTTATGAACAGCCGTTAAGACTTAATAGTCTCAAGTGGACCAGGGTAAACATTTATGATATGTATTATTGTTTTTCTAGCGTAGAATTCCACTTTCTAATTTCCTCAGGGAATTAATCTGGCTTGCTAGGTTTAGTCACATGAGGCTGCAGATAGCTAACTAAAGTATGTGGACAGAAAGCTGATCCTTTGTATACCTTCAAGACAGATTGCTTGTTAGCATATTAACAGCATGGTCCATGCTTGATAAGAGGATAGTCCACCAGGATCCTATCTGTTCTTGTGCATTCTGCTCCTACTCTCTGCATTCTTACATTTTAGGTCATGCATTAATTATAGATTTCCATGGGACTAAAGCCAACCCACATCTGAGGTGTCTGCAGGAGTTCTACTTGCTGTGAATCTGTGTGTGTTGGAGAATAAAAAGCGGAACATGTTCCTTGGTTGTGGAGCAGTTCGCCAGACCAAACGTTATTCTGTGGCCAGCTATGATCATCTGCGCTGGAACAAGATCAGCTATCGGTTTGATTGCCAACACACTGTAGGGACTGGCAGCTTTGAGTAGCTCACAGAGAGATCAGGATATGCCAAATTGGTTGTAGATACATACAAGCGTACACACACACACACACAACTATAAACATACATATGCCATTTTCTAGAAGCATGAGTTTGGGCTACAGTTTAATATGATGAGCATCTAAATCAAGGGATATGCTCATCTGTTGTTGAATAAATAAGGAGAGAGATTTTTGAAGTTTATTGAACCCAAGGAAAAGAGCTGTCAAAAGCCCTCCCGTCATTGAGTCCCATGTATCAGCAGGCTGTAGAAACAAGAAGCTGCTGGGAAGTTGGAAGTTAGATGGTCCTGGCTTTTTTTCAGGAATTCAGACACTGGACCAGAATTAGTTTTTTTTAAATGAGGTACTAAGCCGAATAAACCCAAGATGATGATTTTCAACACTTAGAATGCTGGGTATTCCTGCCCAATTTGTCCAAACTAAAATGCTTAACTTGCTTGCAAACTTGTGTCCAGAGAACTTTAATGCTACATTTAACAAATGATTCCCCTGAGTTGAACTCTTCAGACGAGTATTATTATTGATTGCTACGATATGGGGTACTTGGACCAGTAGAACTCCAGACAAAAGAAAGCTTTGAATCTATTACGTGATAATATTCTTATCTTTATTTGAGGGATGGATGTTTAGTAAAAAAAAAAAAACCTCAAAACAAAACAAAAATGTAAAATAAAGTTTGAAGTTGAAATTTTGCTATGTTAGTGTTGATGTTGGATATGTGTACAATATTTGTTAGATAGCTGGCTGTAATTAGTATTGCGTTAACAGTAAATGAGGATATTGATAGGATATGTTACATTTGGCAACATTTTAAACATTTTGTACACTAGTAACCCCCACCACATGACAACAATCAGTCACACCACTGCATGCAAACCATGTGTATGGCTAATATAGGCCTGAATTACTAGGAGAAAACATAAGCTTCTGCTTGTACATGCAAATCTGAACCCCAATTGATATTGGCAGTGTCATGGAAAGGAATGAGTGTCATCATGGGACAACTTGAGAATTTGTTGATCCATACTAGGATTTCTATGTTATGTAAATAGCTAATTTGTCAAAAAATGATATGTCAATGTATTATTTCACAAAGCATGTACATATGTGTATTTTTAGTTATATAGTGCAGATGTATAGCTTAGAGTATAATAAAGGAGAGTCACTAAAAGTACAGTAGTCATGCAGACATTTTGAATGGGGTACAATATGCATGAATGCATTAGGAAAGGAGACCCCAGCTCTTTGGAGAATGTGGATTATCAATAAGGTCGCATTGAATACGTAAGATTGCCACCTGTTCTCACAGCCATTTGTATGTATCACTGAGGGATGCGAGGTGTAATATGAGTGCTCACCAACCTCTGATGTCTAAAGACACAAAACACACATCTTATATAAAGGGGTTTTGCAATAAGTCAACTATTTGTCTCCATGATTAGGAGTATATTCGTGGTTCTTATCAAGTCTGAGAAGATTGGACTTACTAGCTAGAGGTCTTTACATTTACCATAATAATACATTAAGCTACACTTTGTGAATGTATACTTTGCACACAAAAAAAAAAAAAAAAACTATTTAAATGGCAGACAACCTATACTGTATAATGCATTGCGTTGTATATTGTATTTAAAAGGTTAATGTGCTCAGATTATTAAAACAGAACACGTATTTCCCCCTAGTGGCAGAAAATGAATTAGAATTCCAACTACAGCGCTCGTTTCTAGTAACTTTTGGACAAAATCTATGCCGAAGACATGTTTTGGCTGCTTCTATTGTTTCATCAAATTTTGTTGCTTGGTTTCTGACATGTTATATCTTGCAAAAATGCCGTTCTTTTTACAAAAGCTTTTGTCCGGCGGGTGGGAGGGTGAAATCAAAAGCAACTGTGTTTTTATTTTTCCCTTTCTTTTTACCAAATTTAGCTGACTGATAGAGATGATTTAAGGTAAAAGCTTGAGTAAGCTGATCCGTGTTGGATCATATTAAAAATATTTTGGGTTTTTGATTTGCCTTCTAAGGATGTAGGCTTAGAGGACGCCTCCTGGGTTCAATAAGCTTTGATATGCGTGTGTTAATAGTACACCAGTTAAAAAATAAATATGAGAGCAGACAGCCTTTATAGTTTAACTGCAATCCCATTTAACCATCACTGATTTACTTAGTGACATAACAATTAGGCAGGGTCCCATGTCCTTAATATTAATTGAATATCACCACATTTATCTTAGGACAGGGAGACGGGGTGTCCAGGGCTCCAGTGTCCATGGTGGAATTCCTCTACCAGGAAATATCTCTCCTCTCTGGCTTCTCTGTTGCACACACATCATGGAAGTTAAGTAGTGATGTTTTGGGGGTAGTATGAATCTGAGTCTGGCTAGAGAGACATGTCACTCGTTTTTTTTCCAGTTTAAGCACCTCTTTCACGCTAGTTTAATACTCAGGGAGCAGGAAAAGAGAGATCTGGACAGATGCACTGATCTCCATCATCTCATGATAGACCACCAGGTTATCGGCCCAGAGAGGAATACAGTCGTTTATTGATATCCATCTAACAAATACATACTAATGCTCTATATTTGTATATAAAGTGTTGGGATGCACCATTTCAGGTTCCATACATTAAGAATGTTTTGGCTAATCATATCGGATTTGTGTGACCTGTTCGATTAAGCTGCTACCATATTCGACTTATCTGTACTAGATATTATCCCCCCCCCCACAGTTTTCCCTTTTCATGGGTACCTATATTTTGTTGAAACAATAAACTTTGATTTACAAAAAAAAAAACACAGGATATTTAACAAATCATATTAACAGTAGCAAGTATATACATTGCAGGGAACAGTACAGTGTACATTTATCATAAGCACCAAGAATGTTAAGTTAAATAAAGCAGAATTGTATTTTCTAGAACACTTTCATAAAAACATTGTGTGGGAAGCACAATAATGTTGCATTACTTTTGTTGGTCAAAACCGATATTAATGAGAAAGCAGTATGATGTCACTGCCATGATATAATTTGAGATCAGGTCAAAAATGGAGGCATGATTTATTTAGAAACCATAGGCATCTATGGGTTTAAAGACTAATCTAGACTCAAGATAACTGAATGGTGAGTAGTGTGATTGAAGAAATTAGTCCCTCTTGCACCAGGGGTCTGGCAAGATGTTCACTGGTTCCTAGCGGCCATTCCGTGAATGTGGAATTTGTTAAAAAATATCTTTAGATATATATATATGTATATATAATACAAAACTTTTTAAGACTTTGTTAAGGTATCAGAGCTTTGTTTTTACCATCAACAAATGATCTAATGGTCTAGAAATAATAGAGAGGGGGATGAAGTGGATTTAGTAGTTACTCTTGATGGCTTTTATCCACAATAGTCAAATCTCCAATTTAAGTACATGCTTTTGTAAATGACATATGGGTCAAGTGCAAGGGATTTGTCTGTTCTTATGTATGCATAGACCTGCCCTTGGAATTTTAAATTATAGTCATTAATCACAAGACAATTAGGCAATTGGCTGAGAGTAATTTACTAGTCAGGCCCAAGAGATTTTCATAATAAATCACAGAGAATTATTGATAATGATTTGAAGAACCAGGATTTAATTTCCTTTGGATGCAGTTTTTTTTATTTTGACCGGGAATAATTCATTTTTATAAATTGGTTTAATTTATGCAATGTTCACGAGGAAATTATGCCAAGTGTTCTCAACCGTACATCTATTCAAGTCATATAGTTTTAAACATGGGGGCAATTATGCTGTTTGATTCAATAAATACTCAAGCATTTTAAACACACAAAATGGGCAGTCTGTAGCACTGTTCTTCAATTAATCAATATAGCACATTATATATCAATGTACAGAGCAGGGCAGGCAGCAGAGCTATGTAGCTCCATGCAAGCTTGTTGGTTTAAAGCAAAGTAGGCTTTTCCAGCTCCATAAAAAGTAGACAATACATTAACCGCTGGTGTCCTTCTAATGGAGCTGACACTGAACGGCAAGGTCTATAAAGTGGGAATCTGTCTCTTGCAAACAGTGCGTGCAAAACTACATACGATATATTCTCTTCATAGAGATGTTCAGGTTTTAGTTGGAACATGGTATTATTAGAACAGTTTGTCTCAGTACACAAAGTTTCTTCTACAAAATGAATATGGTATGCATAATGTGAAGACAGACTCTTTCATGATTACAAAGGCTTTTATTGAGACAGTTAACGGTTTCTTGATCCCAGCGGATCTGCAGTCTCATAACGGTGTTGTGCTTAATGTTATGGAAAATCATGCCTCGTTAGAAAACCAGATAAATCATTAAAAGTAAATTATACAAGAAAAAAAACAGCCAAGCCTTACACTCTTCTGCTCTAGCCTGTTAGAAATGCACAACTTAATTCTCTGAACATTACCAGAACTTATTGATTGGGCTTATCCCCCTCCTATGCCCTCTGCACTAGCAACTGCAGCTTATTCATCAAACTCGAGTTCATCAATTATATGATAATTCTTATGTACCCCCTCTGAGGATAAACTTGACATAGCCCCTCTGCTGCTATGGCCCAGCCAATGACTTTGCATTCTCCATACTCTTTAGGTGCCTCATTTTGGATTAGCAGAAAAAATACACAAGCATGTTAATGATTCGTAACTAAGAAGAGGAAATCATTGTATAAATAATCAAAGGGGTAGGATATTCAGTCATCATAATGAGTTGAAAGACAGGAAACTACCTATAGTATCTGTTGCATTATGAAAAATAACTTTGATGTTGTAGCACATAGAACAGTGCAGCTAGGTGACCGGGCGAGGTGGGATTAGGATAATGGGGTCTAGTGACAATGGATAGGGAATTTTGGGAGGCCCTCCATTTGGGAGGTCCCTCCATTTTGTAACGTCTCCTTTGATCTTTCTTTTTACCTAAATCTAACCCAACGACCCTCCCTTTATTTAGTATGGTGTAGAGGGGTTTCAGTGTCACAGTGGCGGGGATGGTCAGTGTGAAATGGAATAATGGTTAGTTAATAAAAAATAATAACCAATGTCTGTGTCTCAGAACTGTGTGGAAAAGGTTCATCTCAGTAAGCGCTTTCCTGGTTGGTTATGTTTTTCTGGTTATTGTGGGAAGGGGTGTCATTGTCAGTTGGGTAATTGGAAATAAAAGGTGGAATGTATCTGCCCTGACCGCTCTCCAAACAGTTCTGTCCCTATTTGATGTTTCTGCATAAACGACACAGTCAGACGGTAGATGCTTTATTGTGTGTATATCTTGTTGTCTGCTTCATACACGGAATCTTAATAAACAGATTTTAAAAAAGTGGAGGGCCACATCCAAGTGGCCCATTAAATATGGGAGGGATACTATCCCGTCTTGTACACATTTACACATTTACCAGCATTACATTTACTGCATAGGAAGCTCATAATATGAGCATGAAAAGGCTCCAGTTAGGGGTTAATGTTGTGGTCCATGTTTTAGGAATCGACACAGTCTTCTTGTTTTGGCCTAAAAATGGCAAGTCCTGGGGGGGGCACAAAGGATGAGTTTACTGTTCACTTTTTACGCATGTTCCATGTATTTTGGGGTATATCTCCCATAAAAAGAAATGGTGTAAAATCACATAGGCATTCAGGATCTCAGAGGTCTCTTCTTCCAGTGGCATTTGACGAGACCTCTGAGGTCCTGAAAGCTTACGCGATCTATATATTTTTCTGCATTGACCCATTAAAAGGTATCCCAGTTCCGCTAAAGGCTTCATCTTCTCTTGGACCAATGCAGCTAAATCCATTTTTAATATAAATAACCACATTTTGTTTAAAATAGGCTCATTGTTAACACTTATCTTTTCACCTGTTTCCCATCACTCAAAGTATTATGCATTTTCCATGTGCTTCTAAATCACAGTTATGTCTAGCTTGTTTTGAAGCGAGTTTATAACCTTTTGAGAACCAAGGAGTTTATCCTAATCTCGTACCTGTGTCTGTGTCCACGCAGAGCCATTTATACACACGCGGCTCAAAGTAAATGTTGGATCTGGCCATGTTTGCAGACAGGATGCTGGATTTCTGGCTCCAGTTCCTGCATCAGTCTGAAGGCCTAAAAATGCCAAACATGTAATTGCGAAGAAGTCCATAAAAGGCTAAAGAGTAAGGAAAGACTTCAGAGCCCAGCCGCGCTCTCCCACGCAGGGAATGTGAGAGCCATTCGCCTCATTCACTCTCACTTACTCTGGACCACTTCTTTTAACTCATTCCCCAAACAGACAGACAGAGAAAGATCATCACCTTAACACCCCCACAGCTTATTGTAAAAGATATACAGCACCAGAGCTATTTCTGTACAATTAAACCTCTTCAGCTGGCAGACTTATTTAATTACTGAGCCCAACGGTGCATTATCTATTCAAAATGTAATTTCTGCTTTGTCAGAAGAGTCTCGTGCTGTAGTATAGCACTGACTGTTATGTTGCACATTTTGTTTGATAGTATGGGACACCTGACAAATTACTTATTTCCCTAATTACCATGATTTCTCACGTTCTGTCAGATCCAGCATGTAGCTCCTGACAAATAGCACTGTGATAAGCAACGGCCCAGAATAACCATGCAGTCTGCACTTCTTGGTGCGGGTGAGGGGGATGTGTGTGTGAAGTGCTTAATGAGACTTTATTATGTCACCTTCATGACCTCCGTTTTATTATCGCTTAGGCATTAGCTTGGTGCCAGACATTTTCTTAAAGCAGAGCCCTGTCTGTTTCACAACAAACGCATTCTAGGAAAGGAGAAATAACCTGGCCAAAATCACACAGTCGTTAAAACGAGAAATCAGAGGACTGAAATTTCATTGGAAACATTCCAACATACCAAATTTCCTTTCTGGGTATGGTTTAGCTAACTCCCCTAGATAGTTAGAAAATAATGTTAAAAAAGTAATACATACATACTAACATATTAACAGGTGGTCTGGCTATCTATTTCTAGCTTACGAAGAATTGGGCAACATTAAGGGATTGCATGATGCTTAGCTATCCAAAGCATTGTAGAACATGATGGGATCTGTAGAGTAAGAAGAGCTGGAAAGCTGCATGTTACCCAGCAATGACCTAATGGAAAACAGTCAATATAACAGTTATATGAAGCATACAGAATGGTGAGAATATAGTAAAACAACTATGTTTGTTAAATGTTTGATATGAGCCACTTGATACAGTATCGCACTCTGTTGCAATGGAGCATATGAAACGAAAGCATCAATAAAACATGGAAGATCAGGAACTACTGTACAGGAAGACTATGTAACTAGACGAAACAAAAGGCATCTTCTCTAAATCGACTGAATGCACTTTTCTGAAGTTTTACATGGTTCCAGTGATCCTGCATGCAGCATATTAAAGAAAAAAACAGTAATGATGATGACCACAGTCTGACCAGCTATGTGTGGCTTTTGTGGCAAATCTAGTCCTTCAGGGCGCGCCCACCATCCAAATTTACTCTAACTGCACGCTGCAATACTGTAAGAGCGCACAGCAGACATACGCCACACATACGTCATTTATCGGCCACTGGCTATTTAACCAGTTAGTTAATAAACCTATAGTGTCTTAAATGCTAATACATAAGAAGGTTAAGGTATGTATATGTGCAAATAAATCCTGCTACATTTAGAAAGAATTTTTTTACATTTACAAAAGTTAATGGTTAGTGGGGGTTTGTTTCCATCAGAAACATGGAAACATTCCAGAAGAAAACAACAAAACAGGTGTCCATGGACATGAATAAATAAAACTCTTTTATTGAAAACTAGGGGAGAAAAAAGGGATATTACAATAGTAGAAACAAGTATTATTCTTTTGGCTTTGACAATCATTGCAAAGTTGAAGGACAGTGTTCAAATCAAGATCCAAGGTCTTGGATAATATTGGCTAAAAAAACCTGCATGTTTTCTTCTCCCGGTGTTACGTACATGCATAGGAACATAGAGTGGATGGCACATATGGGGCTTACTCTATGAGATTGGAAAGTGATGCTCAGTGTGAAGTTTGGCCTTAAATTGAAATGTAAAATGCAGGTTTATAAACATAGCAGAAAAACATCCTTTGAGTCCTAGGGAATTGCATGAAATTACATTGTGCTCAAAACATTTAATGCCTCATACTTTAACACCGCAGTGGTCCTTTATGATCCAGATCTCCCTGTCAACCTATTATTCCCTAGCAACCTATGGCCATGAGCCCACTTAACTGCATCTTACCCGTAATAAGAAGTGATGTGGAGGACCAAACCTTCCAGCAGTCCTGGTTTTCAGGCAATGTCACACAGTCTTTTATTTGTGCAGTGGGGAGCATTGGTCCTTTGATCTCCTCTGACTGACCCAGGCAGGGGAAAAAATCAATTGAGGTCTGTGATAGTACAGCACAGACCTTTATTACAGCTTACACTTTGATCTACCCAACTGGCCCTGCTGCAAGTAGTGATCCAAACAGGACTGCACTTTCACCTTTTCATTTGATTTTTGGTGAAGATAAATGTATCATAGCATTAAAATAAAAGTGTGTTGAAACTGCAGGAAATTTGCATAGACATGAAATAAATTGCTCTTGTGTCAAATATCTCGCCCCATTAAAATGTGTCACTGTGAATTGTGAACCAGGCACTCACTGGGACTACAAACTGGCACACAAATAATCTTTGTGTAATCTGAGTGTTTGCACTCACATGCCGACGCTTTTGACTGAGCGGTGTCACTCACTAAACCAATGGAGTCAAGAACGTGCCAAATGATGAGGCCCTCAACCAGTACCTTTTCTAACCTCAGAATATCTAGACCTTTTTTTTTATCCTGGTAAATGTAGAGCCAACAATCCTGAACAAAACATTCCCCCATTCCCACAACAAATTCTTTCTCAGTTCATCCATTTAGCCAACCTTTAACACTTGGTCAATTCTGCCTCGATGAAGACCAGACAGTCACAAATTGGACGTTTATGTTATGAAACCATAGGCCAATATCAAATCAAGAAATATCAGTTCTTATCCGTTAAGACCTTACCGAGTTTGGGTTTATCTTTCCTGAAAGCATTTTTACTTCCTTTGTTAATAAAAAGCACAACTTGGTTGCAGTAAAGCCTTTCCTGTGGTAGAAATATGTTTTTTCCCAATGCCTTTACAATTGGCATAGGTAATATATAATTACTAATGGTTGTTGGTCAGGCCAATAAGAAGATTAAAATCACTATTTTATTAAATCAAACATAACTTTAAAAATTACTATGTTAAGCCAAACCTTATAAATTACACTTCTTTTTATGTTTTTCCATTAGAATATCACGAGACAGCCGGTACAAAATAACCTTGTCTTGAATGAGTTTGCTGATGATTTTTTCCAGCATGTGCCTCAAGGGGATTTTAGGTGTATTACTTTTCTAAGCAGATAGCCTTCTCTTCCCCTGCCAGATGTGCTCTTAAACAAATCATACTTAAGGTGCCTTAAAACATGAACAAGCATGACAAAAATGTTTTAGTGAAGTGATCCTCTTTTTGTATATTTGTAAAGACCCTCCGAGCAGAGCTCTTGCATTACGGACAAAGCCAGATGAATGCTCCACCAGGACCACAGCAGTTTTACATTATTACAGCCTCCGTGCTTGCACCTTTACAACTAATTTGAGTGAATTTAGGGAGATGAAACCTCAGTGGTCCTCCAAACTCTCTTACCAACTCCAACTTTAGTGAAAAAAGCCTCCCTTTTGGTTTCATCTAAATAAACTTTATTGGGGTCTATGCACTAACGAGGGAGTTTTGCAGGAGAGTTTTTATTATGAAGGACAAAGTCTGATGAGCTTCTTCTGCAAAAAAAGGATACATTGGGCTTATATAATATTTGGCTAAATCAGTGAGATTTAAGAAATCTCCCACATTAACTATGCATTATGCAGGGCAAGCTCAGCCCTTCTTAAAGTAGAAGCTCAACAGGGATTGTCCTTCATAATGAACAGGAGTTTACAACTGACTCTTTAGTGAAGTATTATAAAAGACAATCCCTGACAAATTTCTCTGAAAGAAAGGCCAAGCAGGGCCTCAAAATGCATAGTTCAATCATAGAGGTGACTATGCTGGGCTCATACTGACTTGATTGTGCTTTACAGGGCCAAGCAAGTTTGGAGCCGCAGCTCTCTTGGGTTGTCACTTTATAATGTAAAGTGAAAACAGAATGATAAAACTGGAGCGCTTACGCCAACTGTCTCTTTAGTGAATATGCTGGCCCAATAATGCTTGCTTGGTTCTGCTTTGTTACGGGCCCTTATCAGCCGTCTAGGTTCTTCTGGTTATTCCTCTAGGATTCTGCATAGCACTGGACAATACTTTATGCATTGATGCCTATGAGTAAGCACCACCAGTAGCAACCCACAGCTTCCCCCTGTCTAACCAGTTTCCATTGTGATGTAATTTTATAATAAAGGCTTTGATTTTTATGTGCCCATTTATAATGATAGCGGAGCTGAGAGTGGATCATCTCCCCTGCAGCTGTCTCGTGCGCACTTAAGGTCCTGTATATAGTAGGTCCAAGTAAATGGTAGGAGCAAGGCAGGGAAATATAGAAGCCTCCTTGAGTAATGTTAGGAGTCAGATTCTACCTGGCTTAGGAAATGTGGATGGGTTCGTTAGTATTGAAGTGTGTTCAATAGAGTAGCAATATGCCCTTAGAATTATTCAGTTATGTTCCTCTTCTCCTACATACTATTTCACCATCCACTCAAATAGAATTAGTAAGGTCCAGTTTATTTATACATAGGCTCTTTCAAACTGAATATTTTAAATAATTATTTGTCAGATTAGTTCCATATATAACAAACCACACGATGACAGTGAATATTTAGTTAATACTTTGTTTCATATCTTTTGGCAAGTTGAAAAACTATGTTTGGATAACTTCTGACCTGATAACCAAGATGTGTAAGCATGCTGAAATGCTGGGTATAAATACTCATACTTGTTTAAGTTTCTTTTTTTTCTTTTGCTTTCACAAATCTCATTAGGGCTTTCTCTTGCTGAAAATTGTACAGATTTGCATTGTAAACCCCAGGGGAGGCCTGGCATCTCTTGGCCTGGGGGGCAAGTAAAGCCAAGGGCCCCCACCATAACTAACACACGCTCATAACTGCCCCCCCCCGTCGAGCCCACCCCAGGTAAGCTTGATAACGTGCAACCAACATTTTGTCAGATAGTTGGCACCATGGTGGAAACCTTCACATTGTGAACTTTTTGTATTCATGTGAGTGACGGCTTGTATTGCTGGAATACATTCCCTGGAATAATAAATTCACTTAAATGGCAGCAGTGATTTTATAGGATAAAGATTTACATATGTTTTCCATTCTTAATTCAGATATTTAAGCATGTAAACTTCAATACAAATCCTCTGTTTTGAATGTTCACAACTAGCATTATATAGTATAACCTATCATCAGTGAAGTATTACAACCTTATTATGGAATTAGCAATCTGATACAAATACAACAATCTCAATTTACAGCAACCAACGCACTGAATCACAGGGATGTTTTACAAAGGATTATTAATGGTTATGTTTGTTTATCTGATCTGTAGAAAGATTCGTGCATTTCACATATTCCATTTTATATTACCTCATACTGTTAACTCTAGGAAGGGTCTGACCCATAAGAACGTCTTATATGGAACAGATATCAAGTTATTATTTTATCAATATTTGATCTTCCCAAAAGTAATTCTGTGGTCTGAGAAACTGCGGTATTTGGACCAGCCCCCCCCCCCCGACCATCCCAAACTGGTAGCGCTAGGGTCCTATGCACCAGAAGAATATATATATATATATATATAAAAAAACTATCCATATGCCAATGAGAGGCAACTCCTTTCTACTTTCTGCATATGTAGAATGAATATCCACCTATAGGGTCTATTCACTAGGAGTTTAACTGGCATATGAATACACCCACGGTGGACATTTATTGGGTGGAGTATTAGTGGGTTTCAAAATAATGTTGCACTGTTGGCTTTCCGTTGACCATACACTTTAGACAACAATATTTCTGCAGAGTCTACAGTACTACTCCCTGGAAAACTCCTTCCTTGCCATAAAGAAACTCTACAGTATAAGGATAATGTAATCCAGATCTGTCAGGAACCGTTCCAATATTTCCAAAACACACTGTGCCACACATTACTAACTCTAGTTAAGCTTGTCGTCTCACATCTACCAAGATAGCATACTGTCTACTGGACAGATGAAATAGATACAGAGTTTTACCTTAACCATATTGTTACATCGGATGGACAGAGCCATGATATACATTGATCATATAGTTTTAGTGGATGGAAGCTGCATGCAGGGTGCCCGGTCATAAAGGAGTAAAGGTCTGAGCCAGCACTTGCACAGATCCTATTACCGTGATAAGACTTACTAGATCTTCATTGTGCAGGAGGAGGTACAAATCTTTACCTAGATTCTGCTATGCCACATTGAACAAGTAACCTTCTGCATTATAAATGTGAAGGACACAGAAAAATAAGTAGGGATTTGCATTGGGGCTGAGGTTTAAGTTTCAAGAGCAGTGTATTGTTCAGGAAGGAGTCCGGCCATACATCATTGTTGAACCAATTAAACATCTACCTGAAGTTAGACGTCAAGGTCCAGACTAGCCTTAGGACAGTGGGAGGGTATAAACTTGGCATTCCTCTTTCTCCTCATATCAGTTATACACAAAAGTAGATATTTACTTTGGTGAGTAGACAGACATGCAGGGCATTTCATTTTCTATAAGATATTAGAAGAACAGAGATAAGTAACATCAGAAAGTAAAGAATACTTAAACAGAAAGCATAAAGTGGTGTTCAAAGGAGAAAACAGAAAAACAAATATAATAAGATAGTCTTACCTCATTCACATTTTACTAAAGTTCTTCCTCGCCCGCTCAGGCTAAATTCTTATACTCGACTTGTCCAAGCTCCATAGGATGATAACATACTGTAAGCATATACTGCACAGCTCCAAGGCTTGCTGCAGCTTTGTATAACACATGCTAGCGATGGTATAAAATGAGATGACAAAATGCCTGGAAAAAGTAAAGTCGTTGTACCAGGGGAAAAAAGACATAAAAAGGTTTTCACATAGATAACTAAGCCATTTACCCTTTTCATGCACTAATATTCTCAGTATGGAATTAAATGTAATGTACTATATTACTTTTTTCTGACCTTTTTTTCAGGCTGGAAATTTTCCCTATAGGATTATGTCAACATCCAAAAAATCTAAAGATGCCATCTAGACAATAGACTAACCAGACATATGTGAATTAGTAAATATTTCACACGCCTTCTGGGGAATCTAAAGCGGACATTGATGTGGACATGGAAAAAGCAGTTTGCTACCTTCCTAGAAAGACTACTGTATGTGACCTTATTTTGGCATTCAAATATTTTGGCTTTCAGGAGGGAGCTCTCAAAGAATTGTAGACTTATACAATGGGAATTTCCTTTGTGTGCCGGAGTTGATATCACACTTTGACCCTGTGCAGTGAGAACATTCAGGAAAAACTGAAGTCCAGCCAGGAGAAAGGGAAAAAAACACAAGGCGATTATTCATTATGGGCAACTCAAAAAGAATCCACCAGTTTAGGTGGAAAGTGTAGGTTAAAGGGTATGTGAAACGTATGTGCATAAAGTATGAGAAATAATCTACTGGTCTGATTATAGGTCACACGCTTAAGTTAGGATGTATTTGGAAACTAAACTCTGATTTACCATGGATTTACTAAGATTCTGAATTTAGACAGGGCACTAGTTTATGATCATTATATTTGGGAAGGAAAAAGGGCTTATGTTAAGGCTGACATAGTCCACACAGGGTAAGTAGTAAGTTTTTCAAGAGCGTTCTGTTTTTACAGTACAGCAGAAAGGTGGAGGAAATACTGGCGCCAAAGTTAATTAATATAAAAAGTAATTTTAAGTGGGTGGATAGTTAATTGCCTTATGTTATACTTGGCAAAACAATATCAGTAACATGTTTTGCTGTTGTTCTCAATTCCTTAAACTAAATGCATGAATAAAGCGATAAGTGGCCACATTAAAATGCGTACCCGCACAGTGTAAAGAACACCACAGTATTTGAGGATCAAAAAAATGACATTATGGGTTGGAGCTCCTTAATGAAAACACTACATGTTCTTTGTGGGCATATTTAAAATTGATAGTTGCCCAGATCTGAGCTCACAAATCCTCCACAGCACCAAAATATATCCAAAAACAGGAAGCTCTAAACAGCCTATTAGCCATCCTTAGTAGTAGTATAGTAGTAGTAGTAGTAGTAGTAGAAGTAGTATAGTAGTAGTAGTAGTATAGTAGTGAACGTTTGTGAAAATTCTCAACAGTTTCCTTTCTTTCTTTATCTTTATTCCTAACAGTAACTCTTTCTTTGCAAGCCAACTACATTCCTTGTATAAAATACAAGGTGCTCCTGCTCATCACATATCACACAAGAAATACATTATATTCAGTCTCGTAAATGTAGTTGTTCAGACACCCTAGCAGGAGCCTTATTTGTAAGGATCTAAACAAAGTGCTAACACAAGGTTGCTCTCTGACCGGAGGTGTCTCAAGCTGGAACAGACCACAGGTTCATTTTGAAACCCAATGACTTTTTTCCATGAAGGTTAAAAAATACAATGGGACTAATGTTCTGAGGTCTGGTCACAGCCTATGGGACATTTTTTGCCCCTCTGATAGTGTTTGTTAATCCTTATAAAACAGGATCTTAAATGAACCAGGGCAAATGGTAACCACGATCCTCGTCTGATGCACATTCCCTTTTTATTTCAACCTTATCACACTTCTGCTAAGACTTTTTAAATGCAAACATTGTCAAATATAAAAAAACCCTAACTCACAGCACATCAACCAGCAAATTGCATCTCCTTACATTATCGTTTAACGATATTGTCATGTAAAACTGTTTAAATAAAGATTTGAAAACATTATTTCAAAACATATGGTCTTTATTTGTGGTCGTGTAACAGCTCAACGCTCTGCAGAACCACAAACTATTACCGCTATTTTGAAAATCATATCCAACCAAGCCTTTCATAGGACTGTTTAATACTAGTGTATCGCATAGTTAGTTCATGAAAACATGTTTTGATTTAATTATTGGACAAACAGTTGTACATGTTCCAATGTTTTCATAGTGCTGAAAAGTATTCAACATATGATTTACTTGGAATTCTTAGATTCCTCCAGAATGTCTTCATTCTCATATAAAACACAGGCTTATACCATTTCATGTGATTTTTTTATGTAGTGGCTCAATTGTTTCGCAGGGACATAAACTGACATTTAAAAATCAATTGTGAAGTGCCGAGGCTAAGCGTTTTCAGACCAGAAAGAACGTCAAAACAATTTACATTGAGTCTCCCAAGTATTAATTTCAAACCTCTGTTATGTAACTTGTCTGAATTTTTTGCGATGAATGAAAAGGACTTAAAATCAGTACATTTTGCTTTATTGAAAATGCTAAAGTAGTAAGATTTTGAGCAAAACCCAATATATTGCAAAAGGTGTATTAAACCATTGTTATTTGGACATGCATTTTATGTACCATTGCCAACTAAACACTTGTATATTAGTACCCAAGGAAGCAAAATATTTTACCCATACTAAAGACTCCAGAGTATGTAACTATATTACATTAGCTAGGCCTGAGCTGGCCATCTGGACAAATGCCTGATGGGTTGGTGACCAATGGTGCCACACACTTATCTCTTTTTTTTTTTTAATTTAATTTTTTTTCTCGAAAAGGCACAGTAGTCAAATCAGGCATGTCCAAATATTCAGGGTATACAGCAGAAAATACACAGCAGTCCACATCAATAGGAGGGAACAAAGGAGACATGTCATCCGGTATCCATGTACATAGTGTGAATCTTGTTGATAGAAGCGAGCACATGAGATACAATAAATTCGAATTGATAAAAGCTTTAACATGACTCGCAACACAATGGGATGGAAAAATCGACGTCGATGATCATGGACAGAGAGTGTCATGTAATAAGCCTGAATAATGTGTATGAAGTGCCATTAAAGATCAAGCCAGGACAATAGTATGCCTGGAAAAAACTAAGAAACAGGAACATATAACAACCGTAAAGTCTGGGAGCGAGTCGTGTCAAGTATATCAATCTAAGTACAATATAAACATGTACAGGTAACAATATATATTGAATAGTGCCACATACAAAAAAGTATCAAGGAGCGGTCAATCAATATGCATTGGTATGCGTGACATAGACAACGGCACACATCAGGAAGTAAAAAAAAGAAGAAGAAAACAGCTGGAAACGGCTGGGCGCGACTCACCATCGCATGAATCGAGTTCAACCCTCCCAAAACGGGGCTTCACAAAGCTCAGGCCATGAAGACCAAATCTTGTCATATTGAGACATTAGTTGTTCGTTCTGGAAAGAAAGTTTTTCCTAAATGTGGATACGTTCTAAGTGATGCCGTATAGATGTCACGCGAGGTACCTCTGTCGAGTTCCGATGGCGGGCAATGAGCAGTTTGACAGCCAGAAAAAAATGTATGGTAAGCTTCCTAACAGGGGCGGGTAAGTGGTCAGGGAACATGTGTAAGAGTGCAAGCTGTGGAGAAAGAGGAAGGTTAACCCCAAGAGAGGACTCAAGGAAGTGGAACACCTTTTTCCACACTTCAAATATAGGTGGACACGACCACCAAACATGTAGCATCGTGCCCTCGGATTGGCACCCTTTCCAGCAAAGGGAGGAGCAGGAGGGAAACATATGTGACAGGCGTTTCGGCGTAAGATACCACCTACATGCTGTCTTTTTTTGCAATTCAATATGATTGGTACAGTGCGTTACGCCTCTCATAGCTTCCTCAGACTCAAGCCATAGTTCAAGCGGGAATGTAGTGGCCAGCTCCTTCTCCCATGCCAGCATGTGAGGGAGTTTGTTCTCCCAGAGACCAGAAAGAAGAAAAGCGTAACACACAGCGAAAAGGCAGAACATAAGTCAGAAAAGGGACGCAAAGAACGGCGATGGAATAGATCACCAAGACGTCCTAGGGACCTAAGCGGAGTTGCCCTAGTAATATGGTGTAGCGAGTGGTTTTTCTTGGCAACCTGGGACCAAGCCCTAAATGTGCAGAGTGTGGTGGGCGGGAGAGGTGGGAAAGGAGGATGGTAACGTGTGGGGAGCCATAATAGCTGAGAGGCAGAATAAGGGCGTAAGTAGGAGTTTTCCAACATGACCGGGGGATCTCATCCTGATAATGAAAAGCGGCCGCTTGCGAAAGTATTGCAGCTTTGTAGTAGGCCATGATATCTGGAGCACCCAAGCCCCCTTTAAATCTAGGAGAGAAAAAGGACTGTTTAGAAATCCTTGAGCGCCCTTTGAGATTGATAAAGTCATTAAGTGTGTTTTGTATACGCGAGAGGAATTTAGGAGGAATAGCAACAGGGACTGCTCTGAAGACATATAACAATTTTGGAAGGACCCACACACTTATCTCTTGAGCAGCAGATCTAGTTCTTCAGTTTGCAGCCACCGGCTGGGTACATGAGGCCATGTGTATTCAGCATGCGGGCATGTGTATCCAGCTGGCTTATAACTGTAAATACATTCCCAATTGGCTAATGGAACAGCAACACAATGTGTACCCAGAAAATGAGATCAGAAAGTCTTCCCACTTAATGCTGATAGATTGAAATCTATAAGTTAACTAGTGACACATTCCATGGCCCCAATTCAACATGGCCCCAATTCAACATGGCCCCAATTCAACATGGCCCCAATTCAATACGTCCCTCTGAGCACTGTCCATGGTTGTTTGCTATCAATGCATGACCATGCTTTGATGACATTACCAAAGTCTTAATATTGTGCCAGATTAGAAAGGAAAAAATATGACTCCATATTTTCCAGCCATGCAGCTGTTACAGTGTGCCTTGTTGGGTACCAGATGGTATCCACAAACTGGCTATTAAGGATGTTGTAAAACAAGTATTATGAGTAAAAGCCTCACTGAAAGAAATTGATTATAATTGAATTTGGCACTGGGTCGAAGTCAGCTCCAGGATGTTATGCATGTATTTATTTAAACAGTTAATTGTATATATATGAATTAGTTTCTCCCTCTCCTAGTTAAACTAAATATATTTACTTTCTCATTCTTTCTACATTAAATGTTACTTCATGTGTTTTTATTTAAATGTGTGGTAAAAGCGACCTGTGTTTGGTTCCATTTATTATGAATACTGTAGACTTGTTTAAGGGGGACACTAATCTGAAATCTCCCCTTCAGTCCTGGGGGGATCTGTAAATATCCAGGGGGGGGGTACATCTGGTTTCACGTGAAAATCTGAAAAAAACATAAATGGAAAAGTTTGCTAGATCTTGAGAGATGTGTGAGGAATATATTGTGCATATATTACCGTAGCTTGTAGGTTGCACAGAAAATCTCAATGTAATGTAATATGCGAATAGTAGAATTACAACATGTTTGAGTGTTTACATAACAATAAAAAACCCATAAGACTGTAGTGGTAAGGAATGAAATTGGATCACCCTACATAACAGAAAGATGATATAATATAAGCAAGGTGTCCTATACAATTAAAAGTAAAGGCAGTGGTTTTTGCTACACTTGACCGCCATTCTGTAAATATTTTGTATCCTTATACCTTTAGAGAATTCCTATTGCTTTCCAGTGTTACCTCAGTCTGAATATGAAGGGATTTATTCAATATATTGATATTAACTATATTGTGCCTTGCCTGATCTTTGACATTGGACAACACTGTTTCCTAGGAAAGATAGCAGCGCTGGACTTTTCTTGAGTCTTCTGTCTTCTGTCTACAAATAAAATTGGAAATGTTAAAATATTACACATCTATAATTAAAGGGAAAAAAGTGTCATGAAGGCCATAAGTGTGTATGTGCCTTGGACAAATGGCCAATGTGGTCACCCTACCGACATCCCCATCTTTATGAAGGTTCTTGATTCAGCCACTGAATATATCAGCCATGCGAGATTTTCAGTTGGCCTTGCTTGCTTGAAGCAAGTCTTGTGTAAGCAGTACTTTGAAGATTGGAATTGGTTGTAAAGTATGGTATATGAATGCTGAAACCAATAAGGTTTTAAATGCTGGACGGAAATTTTCTTATTGGGTAGGATCAAGTTCTTTGTCCTCCTTGGCCATCCACTGGTAATATCTTTTGTAAATCATATGGTGTTTTGCACCAATCTGAAAGTAGTTAAAAGAACTTTCAGCACTTTTATGGCATTGGGGTTATACCTAGTTTGCTTTTATCTGAAAAACTACTGCATCAGTCCTATACATACATACATGTGAATTTTGAGAAATATAATAATTAAAACTATTTATTGATTGTATTTTTCTGGCCCTTAAAAACTGGGAAAACCCATAAAGGAGCTGACTATTTGGAAAGACAGATTGTTTGGAACACTATATACTAGTCAAGCATATATGTGCATTCTCATGTGGATGCAGAAAACAATTTACGCCCTGACATTTATGTTCATGCACATGAATCTGTATGTATTGTACGCATTGATATATTGGAGGGCTAAAGTAAACATAAAATAGTGCTTTTAATAAATACCAGCTGCTTGAAATATGAAGCATTGCTACACCTATAGCTAATATACATCTGCAAAGCTTAAACCATTTTATTTTCTCTGAGGAAATGATCCATAGAGCTGTTTATAAACTAAAATCCCATCCCGATAAATTATAAGAGCTGTAATCATACCACTTAGCGATCATGGCATATAAAGGGAAATGTGCATGAAATATCCCGCTTAGTGCTTGCCGCTTTTGCTGGAGGGAGATTTTATGTCAGAACTAAAAAAATATAAATCTTAATCTTATAAAGATGGAGCATTACATACAGAAAATTATAGGTGACAGTTCCTCTTTACATGCAACTTTTACAGAATAAACTCATACATGTGTAAGGGGATTTAAATATTCAGCATCAGTGACTGCTGTCTCATTATTTTCAAGTATTGGCATACATGAACACATAAAATGT
Organism: Spea bombifrons; assembly: GCF_027358695.1. Taxonomy (NCBI): domain Eukaryota; kingdom Metazoa; phylum Chordata; class Amphibia; order Anura; family Pelobatidae; genus Spea; species Spea bombifrons. The sequence continues at coordinate 26,732,899 of NC_071088.1, read as the reverse complement.
TGCTACATATATATATATATATATATATATGTATATATATATATAGTTTGTTACTTTTCTGTTTCCTCTGCCCAGCTGCAGGGTGTGGGTGACTGTTGTAATTTCCCCTAATGAAGAGGAAGAAATTGTAGACCGTTTTATTGGGAATTAATAAGCAAATCTGTATCGAGAACTCTGGAATTCACAGACAATGTAATAAAAATATAAGGTTTACACACCCGCAGAATGGAATGAGGTCTGAAGTAAGCAGGCATTTATATATGAATCATAATTGGCTGTATGTCATGTGAAATGTTCCCACTGAAATACACTTGGTGCTCAACTCTTGGAGTTGGAGCTGTCCAGCAGACACAATTTGAAAACCACTGGTAGACTGATACATGCTAAGGATCATTAAACTGGGTCCAGTAACATATCTATCATACGTATATACGTATATCATAGTATATATATATAGTAGCAAATATTTAAGCTACCTACATCAGTTTCCTATACCTGGGCTACACGTTTCCACAACAGAAGCTTGCAATGAACTACACAGTGATGTTTAACACTCAAGGCAACAGATGTCTCGGAACATAGTTGGTGCAAAGATGTCTGTGAATTCATTCATGTGAATTCATTCATTCACATACAGTTAAATTCAGTAAATCATTTAAACTAAATTTCGCTGTGCTTCACACCATCATTTCTCTGTCTGCAGACTGAACTGTGGCATATCATTGTTTTCATAGAGAGTCTCCCATGAGTTGAAATAGGAGACCATTCATAGTGTGGGACATGTGCTTTATAAAACACATGAACTTATTTTTGAAAGATTAGATGAAGAACACCTTGATGCATCATGTCATTTGAGGTCTTTTCCCTCTTTTTGTTCCATTTATACAAAAATATAAATAAATAAAACCTGGTCAAATACATTGGGTTGCTTGATGGTTGAGAAGAGATTCATTGAACAAGATTTTTTTTCCAAATGGGAAAACAAACCAGCGAAATGGATTAGTTGCGGCAGAGTTGCTGAGGATACCGTCCAGAAACTTACATCATTCCTCACACAAGTCTTTTACCTCTTTTTGTTCCATTCCCACAAAATATAAATACACAAATAAATCCATAAATACATAAAGACAGAAATAAATAAAACCTGGCAAACTACATTGTATTGCTTGATGGTTGAGAAGAGATTAATTGAACAAGCTTCCTTTCCAATTGGGAAAACAAACCAGCAAAATGGATTAGTTGTGGCAGAGTTGCTGAGGATACTGTCCAGAAACTTACATCATTCCTCACACAGGTTTTTTTACCTTACAATTTCCCTGCAGACTGTATGAAATCTATATAATAGTAAATAAATGTGTAGCTAAGAACTTTTGCTGGCATATATAAAGTCTCAAACAGTTGACTGATCTGACGTTCTGTTTTAAAATGGCACATTATTATGGCTAAATATGCGACGGTATATCCAAATCATTAAACCATTACTTTTACTATTGGTTCTACACCAACATTCCCTTTGTAAGTCTGGGGATCATGAAATAGGGAGAAAAGTACATTATAAGGACCGGGTTGATGGTTTCCAGAGGCAGAAAGCATAGCCACACGTACAATCCGAGACACTGTCCCAGAACAGTTGAAAAACAATAGGAAACAACTGTTGAAAACAACTGGGGTGACAGTAAATGGATGCACAACGGCAAATAAATCCGAAGGCAAAGTACAAAAGGGGAAGGCTGAAGATGTGGTCAAACTGGAAGCAGAGGTCAGGGCTGGTTCTAGAACAAGTATATGGCAAAAGGTCAAAACACACAAGGTAAGCAGAAATTAGGGCACTCACTGAAGAGTGATCTTAATCAACTTCCGCCGGCTGACCCCACTTGACACCAGGGAGTCTGGAGCACGGAGGACAAGTCGAGGGATGCATCGGTAAGTGTGGGGGGGCATATAGGGGGAATAAGGCATATCAGGGGGGCAGAGTGGTAAATAGGGGGTATAAGGCATATGAGGGGGCAGAGTGGCATATAGGGGTATAAGGCAAATGAGGGGGCAGAGTGGCATATAGGGGGTATAACATATATGAGAGGGGCAGAGTGGCATATAGGGGCAAAGTGGCATATCAGAGAGGGAGAGTGGCATATAGGGGGTATAACAATATATGAGAGGGGCAAAGTGGCATATAGGGGGGTATAAGGCATATCAGAGAGGCAGAGTGGCATAAAGGGGGGTATAAGGCATATCTGGGGGCAGAGTAACAAGCCGTGGGGCAGAAGTGCATAACTGAGGGACAGGTTGGCAACTAAAAGGACATAAAAATTGCATTTTTCTCAATCATAGTTTTTATTAAACTAGTTGAAAATGTTTCTTATAGGGTAGTTTTATATTATACTATTATATTGGGAATTAAGTCCCTGAGGAATGCCTGTAGATAAATTAGAAATCCAAAATACCTCACATTGACTAAGGTGTGCTGACAAACCACCACCTGCAGAAGAACCGCAAATCCTCTCTATACTAGTAAAAATTTCCATTACTGGCAAAAAAATGTCTTCCGTTTGTCCACCATTTTGAATTTGGCAATTATTAAGTCACCAGATAAACCACATTTTCAGTAGAGCAATTAAAATAATCTGGAAAGTCTTGCCAGTGATTGTAGATTTAAACTTATCACTCTTGGTGCTAAACCAACAGCATTTAAGTCAGCTGTTTCCAGTCAATTGCCTCTCAATTAGAGATGCTGTATCATACTGGGTGACATCTAATTACCTAGTGAACATGGTAATTTGGACAAATTTGATGCCTTTTAGGACAATCTCCTTGTCTGCTTTCTAAACATGTATTCCTTAAGATGTTCCAACTTTGATTAAATTATGAACTAAAGAGGTCACTAAACTTTCATGAGTCAACCTCTTATGTTTAGCGGAAGAATAAACACACAAAAGATCAGAAGAACGTTTTTGATTGGTAAAAGGATGGCTCAATATCTCATTCTAAATATGTTCATAAACTCCTGGGACTTCTCTTCAAAAATGCTCTGTGTGAAGCACAGATAAACTGGCCATTGGCACTCTCCTAATAACATGCCGGGGTGACAACTCCTGAAATGCAATACCGGGTTACTTGCTACATTATTATTATTATTATTGTATTATGATAGCATGCAATGAGCAACAGTGGGCCTATTAATTAACTTGCACCAATTTCTTGGTGAAAGACCAGATTCTTGACAATTAGCTCATTATAAATGGTGATCAATTTAAGGTTTCTTCACATCTCCCTATTCCCATCAATCTTTTTAATAGCATCGCTATGACTATAAAGTTATTGCCATGGAGGTTTACTAGACTTTGGAACATTGTTGAATAAGCTGCCTTTGACTAACCTTGACTTGGACACTACTGTACTAAATCTGCTATTAAATAGACATTGAACAGTACGTCAGTTATATTTCTTAATCTTGCAAAAGTACATGTTGCTACATGGCATATTCACATTGTACTTTCTCACAAGAAACAAAAAAAATGAATTGCCATACCTAGCTGGCTGCATCTCTCCAGTCTGGACTTCTTAGACTTTCTAAACGGCAACAATCATTAATGATGATATTTTAAAGAACTGCCTAAAAGTCCAGCTAACCGATCATCTAAACATATCAACACAGTATAAAAAAGAAATCTATACGTATGCTGTGCTGCTGCACTGATATGCAGTATCTACACACAGAGGGGTAGGTTCAGTTTCCTGATATCACTCCGGTAATGGCCTACATAAGACATATCTAAATCAGTGAGGATATTTTTATCTTCCGCATTACATCTGCATAATACTGAGCAAACATAGATTTTCTTGCAGGCGAAGCCCTTGATAATGCGTGCTGATATCTGCTAGAAAAATAAAAAATTCAGATGCCAATTGCAGCCAAACCGTCCTGATTGCAACCTTGTTGGGTTTAATGTAAACAAATACCATCTCATTATCGTGAGTTGGGAAGGGGAGTTTCAGTACTTTCCCCAGGTTAATTTCCCATGCTGAGAAGCCGTTGCAGTTAACAGGGACTAAAGTTTGCTTGTTTCCAGTGCCTGAGAATTAGAGTCTTTGCATTAGGCAACATGTCAGTTTTAATTGTCCTTTTTGTTATCTTTCCATAATCTTCCATGTTTAATACGAAGGACCCATGTCTTAAGCACATTGCTAGTTTAAAACTGATCTAGGTCTAACGTGATCTTCGTTATCCAGAAAGTGATTTATTGTTACGCTTTTATTACTGATGTTCTTTGTATGAAATCATCGAACATTTACTATGTAATGTCTAGCGGACAGTGACTTCTCAAGTTGGGGGGAACCTTGTGTACCGCTAGGGATTTTCCAGAAAACTGGAGCTCAAAAGGGTCACGTTCTTAAAAAATAGCCATTTTTCTCACAAGATGATATAAAGTGCAGAATTTGTCTGTGACGCCAAGAATCTGGGGGTTTCCAAAGAGCTTTGAATGTGCTCACTTTCCTAATGTATCTCATTTAGTCAAGTTTTCCTGGGTTCCAATGTGAAAGACAAAATAGAATTTGGGCTGGATTCAATGCCGTGGTAAATTAACCAAAAGCAATTGAATAGCAATCGTCCAACACAAAAGCAAAAAAAGGAGATTAAAAAATAGAAGTATGTCGGCCCGACTTAATTTGACCAGATATACTGTATCACTATTTTTTAATCATTTTTTTTAAGTATAATTTAAGATGACTAACAGTGCTGTGAAAAAGCATTCGCCCTTTCTCGATTTCTTCTATTTTTGGTTATTTGTCACATTTAAATGATTCTAATTTCAATATAGGTCAATGACAATAAAGACAAAATGCAGCTTGTGAATGTTCATTTTATTTATTCAAGGTAAAGCGTTCATCAAAACCTATGTAACCAATGTGCTTATTTAATTTTATTTTTTGATGGAGTCTTTAATATTTTGTGGAAAGAAGTTAAGATGCATACGTTAGTCCATAAAATGTATCACAGAATACCAACTGTCTTCTCCAAAGTACAGTCAAGAAACACTGGTTTGAGCTGTTTATTTGCTAGTAAAACCAGCCTACTATGTACTATTATATTTTAGAATGTAATGTTTTGTACAATGGAGTATGATTTTATATATGTGTTTATTGTAATCTAATTATAACCTCGGATTGAGGATAGTAGAGGTAGGAAGGGGTTTGCTTCATAAGTGATATCAGATGAGGTGGCAAGCAGAAAAAAATCACACAAATGTTCCTTAATTCCTGTTTTCTTAGTGGGATTTATATGTAGTAAATTCAATACTCGCCACGGTTGATAGTCACCTTTTTGTGACTGGATACTAAGTTGCGATACTAGCCTGAGCTCACATAAGGAACGGTGTACATGAACCCAGAGTATTTGCTGTTTTTCGTGACAATACATGACATTTGGTGCATTTATGAAAATTTATGTGAGTATGTTGCATTTTGCATTATGTGCAATCAGCCCCATGTTTTCAAAGAGGCTTATAGGGTGAAAGAACTAGCTTCACAAATAGCAAACGATCATGGGTGGGTGAGTACTTGCATAAAACAGAAACCGATGATAGTTACTTTTGTGACAAATATTAGGCATACACTACTTGCAACCATATGACAGTATATAAACGATATACACATATGGTGAGAATTCTACTTTAAGTAGCGACATAATAGGAAATCTAACCTAGAAAACAAAATATAAAGGTTGTTTCATTTTTACGCTAGTACATAAAATTAGTGTTCTTTGTGGGAGATCATTTACAGGAAGTCCTGGCAAATTTCACAATATCAAGGTACGGTAGAAATTAGGTCACCCTTTTTCCTACAAAGGCGGCACACATGCCAGTTGGGGCTTGAGAAACAAGATTGTGACAGATGTATTTACTACTGCTCATAATAAAACAAGCTTATTTGCAAAAATACATGCTTTTATTGGCATGTGAGTTAAAACAGCTAGCCTCCAAAAATAGAGGAAAAACAGTGGTTTTTCCTAATATAACATTAAAATAAGTGTTCCAAAATACTGTACTTTTTCTTTTTAAAAACAAATCTAGATTTTACATAATATAATGTATTCCAATAGCTGTGTATTTGTCATGTAGGTGTGTTCTAGCTCCCCTATCTTAGCCCAATCTGCTAGACAAACATTTTGATTACTTATCATATTACCTTGTGGCAGGGGCGTACCTAGAGTATTTGGCACCACACACACACTTTAAAACTGCATAGCTTCTATTGTTAGGCAAACGTTGACAGGGGTACAGCATAACTGTTATCATTATATACTGAGGCAGACATTGACGGTGGTACAGCATAACTGTTATCCTTATATACTGAGGCAGACATTGACGGTGGTACAGCATAACTGTTAACGTTATATACTGAGACAAACATTGACGGTGGTATAGGATTACTGTTATGATTATATACTGAGGCAGACATTGACGGTGGTACAGGATAACTGTTATCATTATATACTGAGGCACACACTGACGGTGGTACAGCAGAGCACCTATCACTATATGTTGAGGCAAACATTGACGGGGGTACAGCATAACACCTATCACTATATACTGAGGCACACATTGACGGTGGTCTTTACATGAGACTTCCCCTTTAAGGAAATGCAGCGGTTCCAAGCCACCTGGAAATGCGGTTGTTGCTCTCACCTCACCCTGACGCAGGCAAGAATATCTCTGATGCACGCTCTGTCTCAATGTCTCCCTACCTTCTCCGCAGACCGCTTCGGTGTCCCTGTCTTCTTTTTACAGCTCCACTTCTTGTTCTTTTGTCTTCTTTATTCATCTGCTTCTCCCTGGTATCTGCTCCATTAACCAGGCCTCCCGTAGCGCTTCCTGAAATTGGCCTGAAGGAGTACTCCAAGAAACCATAATATTCAGGGCCGGCCCTATAATGGGGCAGACTGGGGCACTTTGCCGCCCCAAGCGCTTTTTTTTTGTTTGTTTTTTGAAGCGGAGGAGAGAGAGAGGGGCACCGAGTGGTTTTCGCTTACCCGCTCGGCGCCCCTCTCTCTCTCTCCTCTGCGGCGAGTCTCCCTGTTCGGTCCCGGTGCCGGCTTGTAATGCAGAGCGCCGGAAGTGACGTCAATTTCCTGCGCTCAGCATTACAAGCCGGCACCGTGGCAGACCAGGGAGACTCGCCGCAGGACTGTTTAAAGGTAAGTACCCCCGTCGGCGGGGGGGGGCGGCGTTTTAAACTTCGCCCCAGGCGGCGTTAAGTCTTCGGCCGGCCCTGATAATATTGCAGACGGATTCGGAAGAAAGAAAAAAGTTTGTGCACCTCTTAGAGTTGACATGGATAAGAGTGAGTAAGAATGAGAAAGTGTGTGAGAATGTGAGCATAATAGAGTGACAGTAAAAAAGCAACGTAATGCAAACAAAAATCTGGAGCTCTCTGCTTCTTTTTCATCTGTTATGTTGAAGTTCCTCCTTGTTTTCGGACATTCATAAATTCATATTAAAATTCAATTTGTACTAAAAAAGTAGCGCATGCATTCGTAACAATTTGAAATGTATGACGTCCTTGCGGCTTCTGGGAGCTCAGCCCCAGACCTCTTACGAGTCTCACTGAAGCACATTTCCAAACTTGAGATTTCTGGAAATGTAATATTTTTTGCTGGTGACATTCTTACTAACTGTACCATTGTATTGAAATTCTTTTCTGTGGCTATACTTCTGTCATATTGCCTGGTTTTATCACAAATATATTCCATTACTGTATAATACTGAATTTGGTACTCATATGTATTAGTAATTCATGTCTGTGCATGCCCAGTGCTTATTTGCATCTGATTACAACCGCTCTTTGGTCGAAGAATAACTGGAACATCTGACACACATCCAATAGCTCGAGGTACTATAACATCATATCCTACCCACTGTGTTCTGCCAGGGCTAGTGTTCTGTGAAGACATTATCTAAGACAGCAATAACAGCAGGCCTCAATTACTTAGAAACAATACAGACCACCACTTTGGAATGGCAGTACCCATACAAAAACTTCAAAAACTCTATGTGTCCTGCATAATTGTTTTAATCTGTACACAGAGACAAAAACAGATATTCAGAATGAGTGACCAAATCAGAGTTATCTGTGGATAGCGTATAGCTTAGAATAAAATAAAAACTACTGCAGAGTGTTACAGAGATCTATAGATGATCGATATATCTAAAGACCAAGAAATTGATGGGTCGGCAGTACAAATGTCTTTATGTGTCTTACATACCTTTTTATCTATCACATCAAGGATTACAGTGGGTGGTATCTTTCCCTTGTTACTATATTTTACTTGCACATATTGGTCTTCATGATAAAAGTGTATGTATCCCGCACATATGTTTTCCAATCATCAGTTTATTTACGAGATAAGATCATGTCTACTTTACCTGGATTCATGATTTTCCATATTTCGTTAAGGAAAGGGGATACCTGTCTGGTTTTGCTGACTTTGGTTTCAGTATTTAAATGGTTGGCACTGCGCTTGGACGCAGAGCTAGTTTTGGACAGACGATGGCAAAATGGTTCTTATCTGATGACAAATTTTATTTTGCTATTCATTTGCTGTAATTGGGTTCCCAGAGGCTGTATGTCCTGGCTCATCAATTCTAAAATACGCTGGTTTCCAACCTAAATAAGCCTAGGATCATTTTAAAATCCCTCGGCAACCCAATACACTTTGCATGCTATGTTTGCCAACAAATAGAGGTTTCCCAGCTGCATTCCACAAACATATAAGTTATTTTTAATGAGGGTGAGAAACAGAATATTGGTTATTTTTACACATTTTAAAATCTGTGTTTATCTCATGGTAAAGTTTTAAAGACTATAAATTTAAATTACAAACACTTCAACAGTCACATGAATCTGAGTCTGGTGGAAGATTTCGAGTGTCGTATATGTTTGCATATCTCTTCTCTTTTTCAGTAAGAAGGATAGTCTGCACACACTATTAAGCACTAAAATGGCCTCTGGCTATATATACTCATGTGCAGCAACACCCCCTAGTGATTGGAGGATGCATTGCATCCTTTATTGGCTAGAATTGGACTCATTGACATTTTTTCCACAAAGGCTGTACCCTGAATGATTTCACCATGTGGCCTCTTGGCTTGAATGGACCTTACCCTGCTCCACCTGGAAGACTCAGAGGTAGAAGTAGTTAAAGTATTTTTTAACTAACTACTCCATCCCACAGAGCAGCTTTTGAGGTAGGGGTAGACGCATACGATGGGGTTCATGCCTCCCATCTGTGACATGGGAGTGCCTACTCTTCACTTGACTGGCTCTGATAAAGGAATTTCCTCCACAACACAATCTGTGTGTAAATACGTAAAAAAAAGTCACACAATGTAATATCATTTTTGTGATGTAGCAATGGCAATGGCAATTCAACTAAATAAAAAGCATAATAAAGTAATGTTTTTGCAGTTTCAAACAAAGAGAAAGCCCCCTTTTTTTGCTTGTAAGTGTTTTGAGGGCTAATATCATCAGAATTTTATATCCATGCTTTACATGTTTTGAGGTGTGTAGCTAGTAAAGTATAATTTACTTAGGGCCTTTCTAAATCATTACATTAAACATTACCTTAAAGGGTCAATTCAGTATCCCAGGGAGCCTCAACAACAAAGAATGCATATTAAAGTACTTTATAAATACTATCCATTCTTTAACCTATCCATTCTTTAACCTATCCATTCTTTAACCTATCCATTCTTTAACCTATCCATTCTTTAACCTATCCATTCTTTAACCTATCCATTCTTTAACCTCAGTGCTTCTGTTTTTACAGCACTCTGAAATCAGTGGAAGTGTTTTCTGTGCATGCGGACGAGGGGTCTCATTAGTATAATACACTATTGGATACAGTAACTATCGGGTGCAAGAGGAGCCAAAAACATCCCTTACAAGATAAGGAGTTGGGGGAGAGGAAAGAGTATAGAGGGAGATTTTGCAGTAAAGATCAATGGGGGTTATGTGTAATCTTCAGAGTACAAAATTATAATTTGTTTATTCTTAATGAAATTCTACAGCAATTGCTCATATTCTGGAAGAGGCACATTGGTGAAGACGCCAACCCAAAGAGTAATTCTGAATTGCAATTATTAATGTCTGAACACTTATTTCACTAACTCCAGATGTGGTATGCCAGTTGTATAAGCAATATGCAAATTTTGCTCAACAATTTGAATTCATGCAATCTGATTACGTTCTTGGTTCCTCACACGTCCAATAAGTTGTTCAAAAACACTAAACTATGTCTGGGTCTCTTGGAGGTCACTTGGAGCTATGGTATGAATTCCAGGTGTAGATCACAAGTGTGACTTAAGGACCTGTTTATTAACAAGGTGATATCAATATGGTCATATTTCAAAAACCAACACAAGTGAACGTGGCTGGATTCTCATGGTAGCTTAGACACAGGAAACTCCAATGATGAGTCAAAGGTAAACTGAGGTTGAGCTAAACATGGTCAAATGTGCCACTACCCTGCTAAAACAATGATGCTTTGTTGAGGGATAGAAAAACACTAACCCTGATGATGTTCACTAAATAAATGCATGGTTTAAAATGAAACCAGAACAATGACAGATGGGCCCTTGCTGTCTAGCAGGAAAAAACGCCTAACAAATGTCTATCAATACCTATCAAGTGTCTCTTCAACGTGATGTTTCCTTCAAACAAAACATTGCTTGCACTGTATGGCATACCAAACAAATGAACAAATATATCATGTTATTCTTTTAATAAACATTTCACTTTCTATGGCAACAACCTATCAATGTCTCCTGTGTGACACGACAATTAAGCATTTTCTGGAAAAAAAAAATATGAATGAGGCAACCATAATCCATCTTCTGGGTGCACTTGATACCACAGCAACAGATGTGCACATCATTCAACCTCAGCAGAAGTAGGAAAAACAATACCTAGGTCTGTTTTTGAAGCAATGACTTTTTTTACCTTAAAACAACAAACATATCACTATTTCAAATCATATATGTGATGGAAACTTGAATTTATCTAGGTGGCAATACATAAAACTCAAGGAGGTCTGGCACGATCACATCCACACTAAGTCAAGTGTGGAGAACATGCTATATACATATGACAAAATATTTTGTTTAATTGTATTCATATAGGATTGCCTTAATTCAACATGCTACATAAAAATAAAATGTTTTATATGTCTTAGCTATAGACTTACACATAATGTAAAAATGTGATAAATATGTAGCAACAAGACCACCATCAACTGTTTAGAAACTGTGAATATGAAGATAAGAGTGGCCAAGAGGAAGAGAAGGGTGGCCGATGATCAAAAAGCTGGACTTGATCATTACCTCCCATTAGGAAGAAAGTAAAGTATCACCCAGTGCATCCAATGTTATATATATGCAGATTTTTTAAATGTGGTATCAGAATTATTTTGAGCTTCATATAATAACCCAAGTAAATGGCATGTTACATGTAGATGTGTCTGGGAGGGTGAGCTTAACCATGTTGGACCATGTGACCATATTCTATGGCTCCAGTGTAAATGTATGTTGTTAATTCTTGCAGGCACAGTGTGTATAAATGAACTGCAGTGTTATTTTGTATAGCATGATTAGCTTGTCCTAAAAAATACCTAGCTATCTATTTCCCCAGATAATGTGTAAACTGTTTATGAGATTGTCACCTATCTATACAAAAACTATGAAAATTAGTCCAGCCTCCCAAAGGGAAAAATGTGTCCCAACAGAGGGTCAAATGGGCATAATCTGAGTACGGCTTAGTTTTCAGCTCAATCACCTGCGGTTTATACTTTTTTTCTTTTGTGTTAAAAATCCCGTTTAACTAATGGCTTTCCTGCCCTGAGGCCGACCTACACCTCCTTTCTATTACACCATAGCGGAAAAAAATACTTAATAGGAAGAAATAATGCAAATGTGGAGACAAATGAATTAAGTAATTGCTTTTACTGGCATGCATATAACAGGCATGAGTTTCTAATGCACAAAAGAGTTACTTTACTCTGCCCCCTTACATACGCTCCTTTGGTATACTGAGCTGTAAAATGTAGGATCTGAGCAAGTGACAGGTTCACAGTAAAGCAGGTATTGATACGTCAATGGTATACACCAGGTGTGGTTTGTTTGTAGAACTCGCATTAGGCACGTTGGAAATGTCTACAAGTTCTGCATTATGCTTCAGTAAACCAGACGCAGCCAATACCATAAACAAACAAATGAGCAGTCCGGGACTCATAACACTCAGCCAAACCCGGGACTGGCTTACTGTACACACTTAAATAGATATTATAGCTGTGAAATCCCATGACATTTGATATGATGTGATATACCAGACTGCTATGTCTAAAAGTCCCAAACCGTCTTTTAATGGCGTCTGTGGAGGCTGTGCTGAGCAAGCCTCATGTTGCTTGGACAGATCGAACATCTCTCGCTCAGAACAAATATCAATATCTTAAATGTATTAAATCTCTCTACATGCTCTAATTTTAACTTATTTAACTGTAAATGTCTGTAGACAGGGTGGTGATAGACTTAAGGCATATTGGCAAACCGGCTGGCTGGAATGGCTAAGGGGGCCTTGGCATGAATGTAGAAACTGATGTGCAAAAAATGGGAAACACAGACATGTACAAAGTGCCTTTGGCAGACTTTAATGTTCACTGACAAACACGTGAAACTGCACACGCTGAAGTAAGAGGCAAACTACAGGCCAACTCTGGGTCTAAATGCTAAAGCCGAGTCAAAAACTACAACTGAAATATGGAATTAAGGGGAATCACTTGCAATTGTGTATTCTATGGGTAAATCAGTAAGATTTGAAACAAAAATCCGAAATCGGTAGGAAAAAAGGCCTGAAACAATCAGACCTTATGCTTCCAAATAAGCAAAATCTGTAGAATATAGAATTAGTGCAAGTGACATAAGGAAATTATTATACACACCACACCTATGATTGGGGCTTGGTGGGGCCTGAAACATTATAGGGGTAAAATGTATACATTACTTTATCCTGACATCATGGCTCAAGTGTTTCAGACTCCAATATTAAAGCCTTGCCATACCAGACCTGTTTATTGCAGTTTATTATTATGTAACTGGCCATTTTGTCTCTTTTGGCTATTGGTGTCTGAGATAAGGCTAGAAGTTGGACACTGGGGGAAGATTAAGGAGGTGCAGAGGCATTGCTGCTGGGTTGCTAAAGAGCCCCTCATCTTGCAGCACCTCTGGCCCCATGTTTAGGTTATAACCCTGCTCATCAATGGGAGAGAAATGTAGAATGTGCTGATTCAAGAAAGATTTTACACTTTTACCCAGAGTTCAAGACTTTGGAGGGATAATTATAATATGAGATCATGAGGAAATGTTTTTTTGGGTATGTTTGAATTATGAAATTAACTCAGTTTTTGTTATCTTTAAGATAAATCTTAAATATTAATTCAGTGTTAGGTGTCATGAACCTTTTGGGGAACAAGATGTCTGAAACAGCAGGAAGAAAGATATGCAACATTTGAATGATTTAATCGAAAAACCAAGTCAAGTCTAGGGCATTGAGCACCGAACAGATCCATGATTCAATTTATGGCACAAGTGAACTAACCTCATAAGGTTTTCATAGGCACTTTTGTCCAGGTAGACAGATTTTTTTTAAAGCTTAAGAAGTATGAACTGATACTGTTTATTGACCCATTGTTCAGGTTATCTTTTTAATGTGGAACCTTAGGCCGGGGGTCGGTAGCAGACACATTTATTAAGATAAATAACAGAGCCTATGGGCTTTTGAAGTAGTCCAAGGGCCATACAGAATCTGAAGTCTCCATCAAAAGCCTCCATAATATAAATTCAGGCACAAAACACATGGTGTTGCTGCTAAGTGTGAAATGTTTATAGTCTGTTAACTGGAAGTGTCAAGTTGTTATATAAGGGATTAAGCTACCAGAGTTGGTTTAAGCCTTGAGGTAAAAAGTGAAGCCAGTGCTAATATACAAGAATGTGTCTGTGTTTTAACGACTCTCCAAAGGTGTTAAAGTAAATTAATGTCAGTTTATGAGCATTATAACATTGTCTTTCATTCTTTTCCAACCGCTTGCCATTAGCAACAGACTTGGCCAACAGTATTACTCTTTATTTCAACAATGGCTACTAATATCAAGTGTTCCATATCAAACACCATTAATTACTGAAAAGAAACATTTATTAACGGTGTTAGAAATACCTCACAAGTGAAGGAAATGCATTATAAGGCTGGAGGTTTAAAACATATTTGCAAAGCTATGTATTAAAAATTAAACACCTGAAATTATAATTTTTCAAGGCATGAACACAGCTTTATAATATGATAGCAGTTTTCCATATTTAGATTTCTTATCTCAGTGCTGACATTTCTAGGGATTAAACATAGTTAATATATAGATTGCAGTTCTCAGTGTACTAGGTGTATCTTTTAATTATGTTTCCTTATAATAAAATAAAATCATAAACTACCAATAGTTTATGCTTTTTGGATTTGTTAATAACTCAGGTAATTGTTTTGATGCTACTTATTTTTAATGTTAACATCATGGAAGTTGAGATTGGCAGCAGTATGTGGCAGGGCTAGCATTATGATTTCCTCTTCTATACACCCCAAACTTACAAAAGTAGCCTTCACCAATCAGCAACATAGCAATTAGAAACAAAACGCCAGAGACACCATTATGGGGAGGCATTATCACGCAGATCCTAAGAACAGGACATTCAGATACAATTCCCCATGGTATTCACAGGGGGGCTACTGCTAAATTTAATCTGCAAACTATTGAAGATTTAATTAATTGAATGGTACTGTGAACGATAACATACCCACTTTAAATAAAGCCAAGGATGTATACTTTAGAACAGTGGTTCTCAACCCGTGTATCCTCAGGACTCACATTTGTCTTTGGTCATTAAGTCACGACCCAAAAATAACCTCAGAAAAGATGAGGGAGTGGAAAGGCTGTCCGCGGGCTGCAGCAGGAAGAGGGGATTAGCAATCAGAAAAACTTTATTCAGCTCCCACTAGGAACAGACAGTGACCGCAAACCAATCAAGCAACTTGCTTTCCGGTCGGGGAGTAATGCTAAAGTACATGCCGGACTGGAGGCTACCTGATGTTGGGGCTGCGGTCCTGACAGCCTGCTGCTCGCGGATTGCCGCTAGAATGTGTAAGGCAGCCCCAGGAAAGTGAAATTTTCCCGGTATGCCTCCAGTCCGGCCCTGACCCTCCGCGACACACTGAAGACCCAAAAGTGGGTCGCGACCCATGAGTTGAGAACCACTGCTTTAGAACACTGAAGTACATGAGTAGTATATCAGCGTGACATAGATTATGGATCTTTTTCAAAAGCCAGAGAGGCATATCCATAGTAATCAATCAGAAAAAGTACAAAAAAACTAATGCCCCCTTGCATTTTTTTAAAATGCAGAAAAACAGTATGCAAGAGACCTCCAATTGATACAAAACTACCTGTTCTTATCAAAGTACTGTAGATGTGGCCCAGCAGCGCCAACCTACAAAGCATTTCTTTGAAGTGCCAAGATGGGTGTTTTAAGGATAAATCATCCATAAAAAAGAAAAGAGCAAGAAAGCAAGTTCTATCACGTGTGTTATCCAGGACCAGAAAATTACCAAAATGAGTGGAAAGTAGGATTTCCAGGAAAGGGGAAACTGTTGGAAGAAAAACCATGTTCCACTGACAAATACATTGTGAGCATCATGATATATACACATTTGGTGATGCTTGCAATGTTAATTAGTGGAAATTGCCTGTTTGTGCCAACAGGTAAACAGGTGAACCCATGACCCTAATGAAGTCTCATTTAATTATAGCGTTCAATATAATTTAAGTGAAAGGCTCCAACATAGTTGATCAAAAATGTTTGCATTATAACGTCTAAAAACATTATACTTTTCCCATAGTCTAACTACATAATAAGTAGATAGATATCTCCAAAAAGTATATAGAAAAAAAACCATATCTACAAAACATGAAGAATGGATGTTTGAGTTTGAAAGGCAGGTATGACACAGTAGGCATTTTAAAATCCAGTAGTGTGGTGTATTGCAGTGCTCCCCATCTGGCACTGAAAGGGTTAATGATGTCTGGGCTGTATTGGAGCATTGGAAAGATGTACGGATAATGTCTGCTATGCTTTATTTAGTTCTGAGAGTGTTTTTATTAGGTGAGCGGTTGGAACAGCACCTTTAAAGCTCTGTAAATATGATTCCATAAAAAATGTAACTTTCGATCCAAGCTTTCCTCGGTAAAAACTCTTACCACACTGGGTGAAATTGATGTTTCTGGCATTGTAGCGATTAGTCTAGAAGAGAGAGGGCCAGGTGGTGATGACAGCATACATTAGGTACTGAGTTTGCAGAGCTAAAGATGATGGTGAAACTTTCTAACAAATAAATCTTACATAATAACGGAGCAAAAAAGTACTCCTAACTAATATGTTACAAAAATTATGCACGAGCCATGGCTCAGTTTACTCATTTTCTGGTACTTATGGAGAAGTCTAACTAAAAGACATATTCACAGAAAATAAATCATGTAACTTTGAGCTAAGAAGGTTACCAATTAGTTCCACGGTAGTGGGACAACCTCCATAACCCAAATAACTTAACTCCCAGTTGGCAAGTTTTAGTGGGATCAATCCCTCTTTTATAGGAGCTCAGAGTGAGTTAAGGGTTCTACGGTCACACTAACAGCAGAAAATGTGTCAAAGAAATTTTAAACCATTTAAAGAAAAATCATTATTGTTCTTCTAAATAGATTAGATAATTACATGAACAGCTACCAGTAGTACTGCTGAATGTCACATGAAAAGTATCAGAAATGCCCATCCCTCTGACTATATATATATATATATATATATATACATATATATATCTACTGTATATAGTGTATATATATATGTCCATATATATGGATGGATGCTCAAACACTCCACTGCAGATTTTTCTAGATATCCCTTGGGCTCAATTCAACTAACCAAAATTTTACTGATGTTAATAGTGGTTGAAAATTCATGGCTTGTGGTTTATTAAACACAAAATTGTGGCAATGGATTCTGGACTGTGACTGCTGAAAAAATGTATATATTCTAATCGATAGGAAACAACTACTGGAGTGATTTAATACATTTTTGCACATATATTTAAAGGCCATTAGGCTAGACTGATCCTGGAAATTCAGTGCACTGTAGAAATCTAGAATAAACACATGGAAAAGACATATTCCATCAACAATCTCACTCTTTCGATGATTAGCCATGGAAAGTACCATAAAAAAGAAACCCTACACTCACTACTCGTACGTTAAATTATATGACACTGAATTAAGAAATAGAACAGAATTATTTATTATTACACCACCAGGCCTGCGATGAGCTTCAGGTGTGGCAATGGCCTGCAGAAACACGAATCAGAATTTTTACTATATGTATATATGCTATTACTATATGTGGAATTAGAAGAATAAAATGCAGTTTATGATGAAGTTGCCCCCTGTGTTAGTTCTCATCTAGTAGTCATTTAACACTCTTATGCTCTACAGTGAAAATAATGAGGCTAAGTTTTAATAACAAAATAGCTTAACTTTTAAGCAATTTATCAAGACTTTTTTTTTCGGCTACTGTTAATGGATGCGTGAAGGCTTTACTCAGCTGTTTGTAAAACATCCACTGTAACCCGTAACACCTCTTTAAAATGTTTACACAGCTAAACTATATTTTTAATGGCAATTACTGCTGATATCATTATCACATAGGGTTTTGATGTGGTTACAACTGGAATCAGTTCAGTGCCTTTAAAATAAAATAGCAAAATAACAAACAGTATTTTTGGGTGGTCACGTTGGGTGTGTAAACATGCCTTCAAAGTTCAAATGATAAAAAAAAACTCATGTCCCTTTCTAGAACAACATTAAAGGAGTACGAATAAAATTAAATGTGCCTTTTTATTTAACACATTATTTTTACAAAAATGCAACTACTCACTGCACAGAAATAGTTATTATGAATATTTGTGCCTTAAGAATTGCTGTTTGCTGTAGACCAATTGTCATAGTTTTAATATAGGTATTTTTAGCTCACAACAGCCAATACTTTACATAGGGAAATATAGAGTTTTCAGGATATATTAAGCTTTTCTTAAATGCCTAGTTTAAGATAAGCTATGAATTGCATCACATGGTACAATTGTACACATGAACCCCCCCCATTTTTGTACCATCTTTTATGGATCACAGCTCTGATGACCCTCATCAACATTCTGATGGGCCTGGGGATTTGTGTCCCATCAGAGCTTTGGAGACATTTTTATGCTACAAAATGATTGTATGATTCTTTTACCAATTTATTCTAATTTGTGGGCCTGGGATGACAGGTAGTAGGCAGCTGTCACATAAAAATGTCCAATCCTTGTACGTAGGGATTGGATAATTATTCCAACATACTGACAATTTGATCAAGCAAAAGGTCATCATGGAGGGACTAATTAATTTTGATACTAGGGAAACTGGCATTAAAGCCACAGTTCACATATACCGATCCCTGGCTCTATTTACAAGGTAATGATTCTTCCCCTGAGAAATGGTTTCAGCTGGATTGCAGGGTGTCTCCGAGAAAAATGGTTAGCCGACGAGCTGGTGTCAGCGACGGGGTGTGTACAGGCTATGATACTGTGTTATAGTAAATAATATGGTGTGAAACTCAGTGTCAGGGTGTTTTTGTGTGCAATGGAGAGGTGTTAGCGGTAACGTTAGCATCTTGGAAACACTAGCAATGCAAGGGGCATTGCCAACATATTAAAGACAATGTTGCTAGCACCTTAAGCCAGCCCCTTGCATCGATTAGGTTACATCTATATAGCAGCTATGCTGAAGTCAAAGGTGGTTAAGACATTTCTGAAAAGTAAATGATTTTATGGAAAACCATTAATGTCTTGAACACCTACAAATGACTTTGTCAGTTTCCCCCCAGCCTCAAGTATGCCAGGCACACCACTATTTAAGTATTAGGGATACGCTTGGATAAGCACAGATTGCTTGATGATGGATTAATCTGTGGCGTAGTGTGACTGATTGGTGCACCCACAGCTATAGTGTTGTGCCATATTCAGTAATAGAATAAACATTAATTGTGGTGTTTAAACACATTATATACTGTTCGACAGGAACATGTATTTTGCTGTCACACCCAAACAACACTCAATTTCCTGTTTGACGTGAGATATCAGAACTCTGCCCCAGCCCTTTGTTTTCCCTTTCTCTCTTCTCTGCCCCGAACAACGGGAAGGGAGTTGTCTTCAGCTGAAATCTCGGCACCGAGCCTGTCCTCACTCCATGAAGGGTTGTTTAGGGTCAAACTGCGTCTGCCCTCCAATATATTTCACCTTATTAAAAAAAAAAAAAAAAAAAGAAGTCAGCACATGATTTAGGATTTCATAAGAGTGCAAGTACTACTATGACACACTTAAAGCTTTAATCTTCCAAATGATCTTGGATAACTGTTCTTAATATATCACTTACACATAAGGCAGAGAGGGGCAAATAGTGGTTTGTTCGGGAAACAAGTCTATTTGTTTTAAATTGTGCATACGCTTACAGCCCAATTCACAACCATGTCACATTTTTAAGTCTAGAAGAGCAGCCAACTGTCTCTTCAAGTACTTGGCTTATGAGTTGTATTGTGTCTCTTTTATGATTATATCACTATGAAGTACAGAACCTGTCTCTTTTAAGACAGATGTGGAGTACAAACTCTCCAGGGCCACTTTGAAACCTAACTTCTAGGACCTGTCAATGTAACATGAAACGCCTCACGTCTAGCATTATTAGTTTGCACAAACAGAACATTTCACCTCCTGGACTGCCTGGCTCAAGAACATAAAGCTTATCACCTCTAGGACGGCACTTGGACGAGGAATACAGAACCTGTCAGTCCTTGAACTGCATTTCTTAGCCATGCAGTCACGTCTTGGACCACGTTGCTAAAGAATGTGGGGCCCGTCACCTCAAAGATTGGACTGTGCCCATTGAAGGCTGTTGTTAATTTTGAGATGCACATCACACTCGTCGGCCCCCTGGACTGTGATTTCGAAGAACGCTGTTTGTGAATAAAAAAAGGAGATTGCAGGCACAGCTCAAAGCACATAACTTCTAGGAAGGTCAGAGCCAGGGAATGGCCACATTAATTGCTCCTTGCGTTCTTCATGATGTCTTCTAGTGAACATACCAGCATCACAAACTGCCTTGGCAGTCAGCAATCCACATATTTGTTTTCTAAGGACCTTTTCTGTAGTTTTTTAGATTTTAGATTCAAGATGACATCTTCCATACGTATGTTTAATTTCATCTGCATCGTGTCAATGTCAATTATAATAGAATTAAGGAATTAAATGGAGGGGGCAAGTAATTCAGATCAGAATATACACAATAGAGTGTATTAACTTATTACATACCAGGTAACAGCATAAACGTGCTGCTTTTACTGAAGTTTTCATTCTGAGACATGGCTTACAAAGATCTCAGTAGAGCTATAGTACTGCTAATAGTATCAACATGTGTTAAGAATTATCTGCCACCTTGCATGTATGATAATTTGATCTTAGCACATTCCAAAGGTGTGAGTTGTGTTGTTTCTCAAGTGGCGTGAATCAAGACACATTTTTATTCAGACTAAAAGAGCAAAATTCATATTATGATTGGGTCACAACATCAAAAGTTGAAACATCGGGAAATAATACTGTTAGTGTTAAATAATCTTACAAAAATAGAAAAAAATTACATGCTGGATTGCAAATAGCTGTCATCCGCCTCCATTATGATTGGCTAATAATAATGACAAGTTGTGCCGTGGCTAAGAATAACGGGTGCTATCATCCAAAATCGGCCAAGAGACAGCAGGCCTACATCAGCTGTGACTATTTTAGGAATGGAGACGTTACTGCTGTGAAAGGGTTTTGTAGCAACCAGACAGCCAGCATGATCCATAAAACAAAGTTTTTAAAAAGAAAATCTTAGGCATCCATTAAAAAACAGAATCCATGGCTACACAATCCTTGGCATATGCTCAGCCCAGAGGAAGAACTACGTAGCAGGACTTTACACATAGGTGACTGTAAAAAAGTGATTCTGTAATGGCTACTACAGAAATGTTATCCAGATAAACTTCACAGCGACACAATATTTGGTTCTTATTCTTTCTGTTCTTTAATCATTTGTTGTTTTTTTTATGTGAACAAAACAAGTAAAGTTATCAATATAGCTAGAATTACCTTAAAAACTCCAGTGAGTGTCCACTCTTGTCAACCCTTCCATAAAATGACACTGTCAATAGACAAATAATGATTTTATCTGCACGTTAAGAAGTAAAATGTACTTAAAAAAGGTACAAAGTTTGAAAAGAGATGAAAACAAAATAGTAACAAATGGAATGTTCCCATTGGTTGCTATGGTAATTATAACGCTTTTGGAACTTGGCACAGGAATTACTTTTTTTAAATCCATTTTTATTTAGACACAGTGCCCCGATGAAATGAAATGTATGAGGGCTGCTGATAGTCAAAGGAGTGCTAAGCACAGTGACGTAGTCTTGTGTAATTATTATCATGTCTCATCCACTGTCCATGGTACTAACAGGGGTAACAGCACATAGAAGCTTGAAAGCCCACAACTAATAATAATAACAATAAAACAGTTTTCCATCTGGTACTGCAATAGGAAACAAAAAGAATCATATGTATACAGGGAAGTCGTAGAAACTAAATCACACAACTGACTTCTGGTTGAACCACATTCGTGGCTATATATTTATAATGCTGGTCCCTCTACGAGTCATTACCTACCACTCTGAATCACACGCTATCATGGTCCCTGTAAATGTGAAATCACCCTAAAATCTGCCCCTTGAGTAAGGCTGTTACTAGGCTGTTGTCAGTGATTTCATAAAGAGTGAAAGTAAAATAATTTTTGAATAAGCAATTCGCCTTTTCAACTAAAACTTGGATTAGTGAACACAACGTGGCATTGGCACACTAGGGTGATGGTTTGCTTATCTTTCAAAAACAAGCACATTTCTAAGTGACCCTAAGTTTATTGCAAGTGAATTGTGCAAAAAGGGTGGCACGTAAAACCTGTTCTGTTATGAAAATGAATACGAAGGGATCATTTCTGTTGTTCAGCCCGAATACTAACCCTGGTCCCTTCCCCATCTAGCCTACCTTATATACGCAGCATCGCAGGGGTTAATGGGAGCGGAAATCTGTAGGAAACAATGATCTCCCCAGGCCATGTTCGGCTGTCAGGAGTTAAATGGCCGTGTAAGCGACTCTATCCCACAGGGGCCTCCTCTGGCATCGACCGATTGACGGAACATGGCCTGGGGAGACCATTGTCTACCCGCTCCAAGAGTTAAAGGCCCGTATGAGTGACTCTATTGGTCGTTCGTACAGACCTTTAACTCTTGGAGTGGGGAGACCAGTACAGCTGCACTTCGTTGGTTGATGGTGCCAGCGAACAATAGAGTCGCTTGTACAGATCTTTAACTCTTGGAGCGGGGAGACCGCATCAGGAGGCCCCTGCCGGTGACCAATAAAGCCGTTCTTATGGCCCTTTAACTTGGAGTTAAAGGGCCGTGCCAGCAGGGGGCTCGTCTGCCATCAACCAAAGAAGTCGGCGATCAATAGAGTTGTTCGTACAGACCTTTAAAATCCTGGCGCCAAAGCTGCTGTGTAGTGCATACCGCGTTAACCCCGTATTAACCCCTGCTACAAAAAACGGCAAAAACGAAGAAAAAAACACAAAGAAAGTACACGAATATCCGCCCAAACCGAACACATGAATGGGCGAATATTCAGGGAATATGAAGATTTTCTTCCCCATGAAGACAAAGATGAACATGAATAGTTGGCTGGCGCCCAAGTCTAGTCTTAAGTAGCTTTTTAAAGTATGGTAAAATGTAGGGAAAAAATACAGAATTCTGAATTTGCACACTGTTGTTCTGAGAGCCAGTGGGAAACTAGCTTGGATATCCTTAATTGAACATGTGAGGCTCTTGTGAAACACTATGTGAAACACTTTGCAGATCTGGCCCTGCGACTTTTTACGGCCCATCTTGAATACAGCCCCCTAAAACCTGCGAACATGCACAGTAGGTCTAGAGGTGGGAAGTAAACATTGTTCATTCTGTTGAAAGACTAGTATCAAGGAAGCTTCATTGATCCTTGTGGAAAATGGCAATGGCTGCTCCTTTAAAACTCTTATCCATCTTTGGTTTGGACAGTGCATTTTTCATCCTATTCAAGGTATTGATGGGTTGGATTTCCTCTCTCCTTCCCTCCTGTTGCGTTAGCTTTTATAACGACGGATTATGTCTACCACAAGCAAGGTGGTTTACAAGTATTTCTATCTGTGAGTACAGCACAGAACAGCACATCCCGCTTTATCCTTCAGACAATGGTGTTTGTGTTAAGCAGGCTGTGAGCCAGAACACTGTTGGTGAGTGTCCAGAGGACCTGCCTGGCTCTTGCTTACAGGAATGAAGCCTCGTCAGCTCGTAATGAATAAATTATGTCTTTAAACATTTCACCCTGTCGACTATAATTTCATTTTGGACGGGCGAGGCAGTCTGGGAATTAAGTCTGGGTCTTTGAGTTGGTGTTGTAGACATTTAAATAACAGGAAACAATGTTTTCAGGCAAGGTGCAAAAGCTGTTCCAGTTCTGGTGAGGGGTGCTCTTAGTGGGATGCTTAGTGTGTTACGGTACATGTTTTTTTAAATTAACAAGTTGCTTTACTTTTGATACAAAGTAAAGATTTTTTCCTCTGTCTAAAGGACATAGTAATAAAGATCTCACAGTGCAGCTCCCAGCCAAGCAAAGGGTGTCTACAAATCTAAAAGCAAACAGTAGACTGTGAGATATAGAAAGTTCTTCCTGGTCGTTTCCTCCACTACAATAAATGACAAAACAATAACATAAAAATGCCATTAAGATTATATCTTCCTGGAGAACGTTGCAGTAAAGGAAATTACAATATTCTATTACAATATCAACTATTCAACGTCTTTCCACAAAATGTACTGCTGTTATGTGCCCTCTCCTACAGGTTCCTAGCCATGGGGTATTTTGCTTTTTCATTTAGTTAAATCTAAATAAATCTGTTATTTAGTTAAGGGTATTTAGGTTGACGATAGAAATACTGAGACAAAAATGTGGCTTTCTAGGTACGCAAAGGAGGGAAAAAAAATCACTTCTACAGGTACATGGTTAAAAGAAGGTTCAAAACACTGCTATACACTATGTACAAAGTGATGAGAGAATAACTAAAGAATGGAGAACTATCTAACGTCCGATAAACACAAAGTGCTTTGTGTTCTGAGCACATGGTGACCTGGGGTACCACAGACTGAGAAGAATTCTGGGACAAACAATATGCCTATCCCACATGGAGACAGAGTGACAAAACATTGATCAAACTAGTGTATACCTTTTGGAATGGCCTTTGGCTCACATTGCTTTCCATGAAAGATGTAAGAAAAAAAGGTCTGTAGCATGTAAATGTTTTAATAGAAAACTTTTATATTCTCTCACAAACTATGTTCCCCTTGCTCCCCACCCCTTCTCCTTGGCTCTGTCCCCTCGCCTGCTGGCTCTGTCACACATTCCTTCTCCCTGATCTCTCCACTGCTCAGACTTTGCTGTTAAACTGCATGTTTTCCGATGAAAAACAGTCACGGAGTTCCAAGAACAAGCCAACGTCTGAACCTTAACAGCACTTTCAGAGTTCTCCAAATCCGCAATACTTGTGAGGCTGCGGGACATACTTTAACGAGGTGGTCGAGTCAAAGAGGGTTCCCATCTCTAATCTTGCACGTGTCTAATCCATCTCTCTCTTGAGGGATGTGCAGTGTGCTTTAAAACCCCTGACTCATTAATTTTCTCCTTTCTACCATATGTTCACACAGAAAAAGAACATTTATATAACCAAAAAAGCATGTAAATTGCATTACATAGATTGTGGTGGTTCCTAAATCTTTTTAGTTTGCTGAACGCTTATACATCTATGGCTAAATGTATGCAAGGTAATGTTCCTCTCCATCAGTGTATCACTTACTATGTAAGTAAATTAAACCTCTTCTTGGAGCTCTATGTAGGTATGATGGATGACATATGCATGTATAACAGATTCATTATAATGGTAGACCACTATAACAGACACAAAATAATTGATATTACATTACATTGTATTGTGTATACATAATTATAGATATATGACTAGCCTCACCATGACTTCTGGCCAGTCATCTTTGGAAAGTTCCAAAATACATTAATAAAAATTGGTCCCTTAAGTTGCTATCAGGAAGAGAAAAAAATGACCATGCTGATGAGCTGCAACAGCACCTGACAATGTGGCCATTGTCCACTATGGAATGAGCTAGGGTTGGTAAGCATCGCCCATTACCTGAAGGCATGGGGGAAATTTGATAAAGGAAAATATAACCTAGGTTTAGCTGCTTAGGAGAGCTATGCATACACACTACACTGATAGCAGTTTTCCATGTGCATAAGGCCTGCTCTACAGGGAATAATACTGGCCATCAAAAATGCCCCATGCTCACTCGATATAATGCTCCAGCTGCATATCAGGTGCTGCAGTGTAACGTGTAACACCTGGACGCACACTAGCTGAACATAAACACATGAGGTGCAGCCGCACTTATATGATCAGGTGGACGCTGGCCTTGAAGTGCCAGGGCCACCTCGTCATGACCAGTCTGGCCCTGCTACCAGGGATGCTGTACTAAAGAAACCCATGATAGCCAAATATGTAGTTTACGTCAAAAAACAAAACATAACATTCTCATTTTAATGCAATGGATATTTTCTTTACATTTTAATTTTTATGGAAATTAGAAAACAGTAATTCCCATGTACAACTAAATTAACACTGCACAGATCATCAGAGGATTCTTTTTCAAGGGATGAAATTCAACGAATTCTTGAAACAAGTGCAGTGTGGGCCTTGGCTAAAGAAAGAGTTAATCAATACGTATTGCCCAGTCTGGTTCCAAACTGTTGACATGAAAAATCATATCCATGTTCCCAGACGATTCCCGGAGGGAACAGCCATGGCGGGGAGGGGGGGTGTTTATGAAGTGAGATAACATTATGTTGCTGGCGAAAAGCCCCTTTCCACTCCCACTAGCTAAGTGTGCCTTGCCTCAGTACAATATGACATAAAGGCACAAGGCAAGAATGTACCTTCTTACATGAATTCCTGAGCTCTGACACAACCACAAGGCTCCCTTTACAGAAATATGTTAATGTGTATCCGTCCTATCTGCTCTCATGTAATATTTACAGTTATAACAGCAAGAAGATGATGGTGTTTCACATAAAAGGTGTTTCATATTTATCCCAATTAAATTGCCATATTGCCATAAGCCCCACATTCCCAAGGTTCAGTTGTTAGAGGCTGGGAATATTCTTGCCTCTGTTTTGTACCATGGTCAGACTGGGGAATGGTACTGTTCATTAGCATCCCAGGCTATTAGTCCAAATGCCAATGGCACGATGTTCTCTCTGCTCAGGCAGTGAGGGCTGCTCATTTCAAATGAAAGGCTAAATCTAGTTCAAGTCCACTCTAATCTTTCACGGTGCAAATTGCGCAGGAGCGGTAAGTGAATACTGGCAACTGGATCGCTGTCTCCAAACGGATTGATCTCCAAACTGATTGTGGTGAGAATGCAGCTTGTAAGTCTATAATACAAGCTATTTTCTCAAAACTTAGGGAATAGTGTAAAAATACCAATGGTATACAATGTGGCAAATGTACAAGCTGAATAGTGTCAGAAACCTACAGTAAAAGAGCATTTTCCTCCCTTATTGCTGAAAACTGACAGCCCTTTTATAGTCTATATTTTATGCTGTACCAACTAACTGTAAGGCATCATTTGTGCTGGCAGATCTACCTTTAACTGTATTACACTTTAACTGGAATGATTTACAAAATATATTTTGCAGTATATCCCAACATGAAACATATAAATAATGGGGTCAGTTTTGAGACCTTTAAAACATCACAGGAAAGGCCCCATACTGGACATAATTGTACATGAAAATTGACTGAACAAGAGATTAATTCTGTTGCAAATGTAGATAGAAATGTAATGGTTTACAACTGATTATTCCTCTGTGATCATATTGATTCAGAACGACTATGTGTTGTTACTTCCATAGAACATGAAATACAAATTTGACCAGCTTGTCCTTCTGAATGAAACCACAGGACTCTTGTCTGTGATTGTGCAAAGTGCACTGTTGTTCTATGCTAGCAGATATGTGTTACTTGTCTGCTACCATAACCTTTAAGACCATATCAATGCCATAAAATAGGATATAAAGTAAACAGATATATAAAGCATTTATAGAGTCTAGTTACATACATTGCCCAGTGTAGATACTGATAATATTCACTCATCTTTGTGGGTGTAAAGACCTTTTCAATGATCTGCTAGCAAAGACTGCTAGCATCCACTGCTCTACTCAAGTAAGACTGATCATATTGTTCTATCAGGATAGACACAGACAGACATTGACTCCATTATGCACATCTTGGCAGGAAATAAATATTGACCGTATTATTCCTTTTTCTGACTAGCCTCAAATTTATTCTGCAGCATGAAAGCGACCCCAAACATTCAGCCAAAGTCATTAAGAGCTATCTTCAGCATTAAGAAGAACAATGAGTCCTGGAATGGCACCCACAGAGCCCTGATCTCAACGTCATTGACTCTGTCTGGAATTACATGAAGAAAGACGTGACTGAGGCTGCCTAAATCCACAGAAGAACTGTGGTTAGTTCTCCAAGATGTTTGAGCAACCTACCCGCCGAGTTTTGTTTTTTTAAAGAAACTGTGCACAAACCTAGAAGAATTAATGCTGTTTTAAAGGCAAAGAGTGGTCACACCAAATATTGATTTCATTTAGGGTTTTGTCCTGTTCATCTGTATTTCATCAAATGGTAAAAATAAACTATTAACAAACATCCAAAAAGAGAAGAAGAAAAATAATCCATCTTCACAGATGGCCCTGGTTTTCAAAAAATGGCTGCTGGCTGGTCAGGAGGATGTTTATATATACTCACGGGCATTGCTTGGGGGCTACTCAACGTCATAGTCCCGGGGCTAAAGCATACATAGCCAGGGGAGGGCTGGCAGCCTAAGGCATGGGGGGCAAGTCAAGTGAAGTGGCTTCGCCCCCTCGCACTCACCTTTCACGCTGCTCCCATCGCTATGCGGCCATCAGATTGTTGGAAATCGAATCTAAACGGCCGCTGGGTGCTGATGCCACCGGCCGGAGCTACTTTAATCCTTTTATTTATTTATTTAATATGCCGGACCAGCTTGCCATATTAAAAATAAAGTATTAAAGTAGTGCCGGCCGGCAGCATCAGCACCCAGCGGCCGTTTAGATTCGATTTCCAACAATCTGATGGCCGCATAGTGATGGGAGCAGCGTGAGGGGTGAAAGGTGAGTGCGAGGGGGCGGAGCTTTCACCCTTCACGCTGCTCCCATCACTTGGCAGCCATCGCGTACGGCTGCTGGGTGCTGATGCCGCCGGCTGGCGCTACTGTAATACCAGTTTGGACCAGCCCTTTGTGAACAATTTTGGCTTGGCCCAGAGAGGCAGGAACAGAGTATGGTCACATAAGGTAAAGTCCCATGATCCTGCTGGTAAAGGCTGCTCACACATTGTGCAAGCAGATAAGATAATCTATTGCTGTGGGGGATTAGTGAGGGAAGGAGGGTCAGGGGAAAGGGGAAGGAAGGAAAGTTTTTGCTTGCATCCATGCATGTATGTATGTATGTTTGTGTCTGAGGATGTATGTGCGTTTGTGTATCAGTATGTATGTGTAAGTGTGCATGAGCATGGATGTGTGAGTGTGTGAGCATGGATGAGTATGTGGGAGCATGGATGTGTATATGTAAGGGTGTGTGAGCATGTGTATATAAGTATGAGTGACCATGGATGTGTAAATATAAGTGAGTTGTTTGTTGGTATGATTGTTACTGGAGGAGAGGCAAGGGAGAGATGGGAAAAAGATGCCAAATATAATAATATATAAGAGTAAAGATAGGGAGGAAGGAAAGAGATATGGGGAGAGATAAAATGCAACCATTGTTAAATGTAATGTTAAATGTAATGTTAAAAGCCTGTATCATATCTCTTTTTACTCTGATGGGCTCCATAGACTTCAATCAGTTGCAAGGTGATGTTAATTTCCATTTAAAGTTCCATGCAACTCGCAGACTACTTGATTGGTAAAATAATCCTCACTGAGTGCTTGGTGATGTTGATTTTTATTCAAACTTGCAAGCACTTGCACATTAGTGAACAGACTTGTCCATCTCCACGTTTAGTACCCTCTCTGTATTAATCAGGTGCCTCTTTAACGGTGCCCACAAATGCCAATACATTGCAGGAGAGTTTCAGTTTGATAAAAATAATGTAGCACAGGTTCATGGTAGGTCATACAGTCATGTTAGGATTAGATAGGACTCACCAAGATTGGAGTACTTTGATCTAGTGTGACAGAGTCCCCCATATTTATGTTTGAGTTAAGTGTTTTTAAATAAGATCCTCATTATGTATCTAGTTAGGGCCTGTTTCCCTTTTTGTATTTTTTTTTCATATTTTAAATGGAAAGGTTGTCAGAAACGTGCACGTGAATGAGTTAGAGGCTGTAATGCTCTGTCTATACTGTACCTGTTCAATGTCTATATGGAAGTTTTTGGCAGGACTGAGTATGTCTTTGCCCTTGGTATGCATAACACAAGACTTGACAGCATAATGCTGTAGGCTCTTGGACACCTTACACAGGGCCTGGATGTACAGAGGAAAATGCTTCAAAAGAAGAAAACAAACAGTGATTTTAGAGTGTAATGGAAGATTTGTGCAGCCTTCTCTGGCACTGAGGATGGTAAAGGCCTGCAAAATCCCTCTAGGCCTTAATTCTAATTAGGAAAAAGAGTTGAAAATATATTAAAATAATAAAAGAAAGGCTTTGGTGGTAATTTGAGCGAAGTGAGCCAGGCTGAAGGGGGAGTCAGCCAAAACCTATTCAAATCCCTAGTCCCATGCTGAAGCTTAAACTAAAGTGAAAAGTGCAGAATATTGTTGCCGTTTCAGCTTCAGCCAGAGGCCTAAGGGACCCATTTATCACTCCTACATGAGACATAACATGAGTGCCGGACATGAGCCTGTTCACGGATCTGCTCGAGAAGAAAGAATTACAAAGATGGTTTTACATTTGTTTTGAATTAGTAGGGCTTGCCGGAAACGCAAGCCTCAGGCTGAAAGGGCTTCACTAGGCCAACAGCTGCACTCGTGCGGTGAGATGAGTGTAAAACATGTGAAGTTTCATTTGTCATTCACTTAAAGAGGATCTCACTTATGTCAGATACATGCTTAAATTCCATGTGTTTCATAGGATTGTCACTCATCAAACAAAACTCATTTGGTTTGGATGGAACTTATTTGGAACATCTTTCAGAGGCTTAAATAATTCATATGCATTCATATGTATTACAAATTGGAAGTCTTTACCAGTGACAGAAATTAGCATCTCCCCAGTAGAAGTAATAGTTTGATAGAAACTACCATGAAAGGATATTTCTCAGAGCTGTACTTTTCAAAGCTATACATATACTTTGGCGAAACTTGGAGACTCTAGGTTGCGCACCACTTCACCAGCAAACTCCAGGTCGCGGGAGCGCCATTGTGGCACTCCTTGACCACTTTCCCATCAACAATAAGGTATATCTAAAGACATCAGCGTTACCTCCCACAACATCAGCAGTGCCACCCACTGACATCAGTGGGACCACCTGAGATGTCAGCAGGACCCCTCACAGATATCAGCGGGACTGCCCACCTGCATTCCGCAAGGGACAGTTCAGGTAGCCAGAGCCAGAAAGTTCCCTGGTATGGCCATAAGGTGTTACCTTATGAGTCCCTGCTCACAAGGAAAGTTACTCAGATCTCTCACTACCATTAGAACCTAGCAAGTCCTATAGTCCTTTATGGATTGTATTATAAAATTAACAATGATCATCATTTACACATAAACACCAGCAGGCACATGGCTTACTTGCCCCAGGCCGGTAGTTAGCTCAGAGCGGGCTTGGCCAGCCTGGTCCAATCGACTCATAAAGAAAATAAGGAAGCTCCGATGAACTACTTGAGGCTTTGGTGAAGCTGGGTATACATACATAGGCATACCTCCCAACATTTCAAAATGTGAAAGAGGGACACTTTTTTTTTTTTTTTTTTAGAGCTCACGGAACTCGCTTGCATATTAAAAATAACCAACACATTGAATTGAATTCCCATAAGGCTCAGCCAGACATACTACTTCCATGATGCTGGCTGAGCATCATGGGAAGTGCAGCAACGGTAAAGCTGCAGATGCTAGCTGTGAACTACAATTCCTATGATTCTCAGCCAGCCAGGTGTCCACCATAATGCTGGCTGAGCATCATTGGAAGAGTAGTCCACAGCAGCAGAGATTTTTTTTAATTAAAAAAGGCTAATGTTAGCCTCCCTCCCAGGACCCCTACACACTGCCCTTACACACACCTGCCCATAAACACACATATACACATACACTGCCTAAATCGGGACAGTTGGGGGGCATGCATAGGCGTAGCATGTCATTCCTTATATGCCTGGTTACATTAGAGCTATCGATTTGTTGTTTATCATTAAAGCTGTAGCCACTCCAACTCCATCTGGTTGTCTGTGTAATTTATTTAGGAGAGATGGGTGAACTTGATATGCATAGGGTTTTGTAGAATTCTTTTGATGCACAAGACTAGGTTAATCATGCACATGCCATATTTGAAACTATAAGTCAAATCTTTCCTTATGAAACTGCTTTATTCTGCTAGGCGTCTGAGTCAGACATGTTAGTACCAGTATATCACAATGCTAGAACATTTTGAAAAGAAAAAAATATCCTTCAATATACACAATATAAGCTGTGAATAAGTCATTCAAAACCACTTCATAATTCATGATAAGTTTATCAACCATGTTCTAATGTTTTTCCATGTAGCCACTGAATATAAACATTAATGAAACACAAATAGGGGATTTCAGATATTAGTAAATTAATTGCCTTACAGGTTATTTGATCCTAGAACATTTTGGCGATGTTGGAACCAATTTTTTGGTATCAATTTGACCTTTATTATCAGACTCCAAATCCAAACCATGTGATATACAATCATTCACAACCTACGTTATAACTATAACATGAGCACAGATAGACTGCCTTACCGCGACAAAACTGCTAAAATTTAACTCCAGGAATTGCTAATATTGCTCACAATAGTATAGTGTATAGTATATAGTATATAGTATCCTATAATAAAAGGTGCATTTATATATATATATATTTTTTTTAAGTTCTCTCGTGTCTTTAGTTTTCAGCTCTAACTCTGCTGCTTATTCCATTGCACACCTCATTTCTCCCAGTAACACTGCTAATTTTGTTTTCTCCTTCATCCACTGTAATCCTCCCCATTTATCCTGTAGACTGTCTTCCTTCCAGTAACCTTTTGAATTCTGTACAGTAAATGAGCTCAGGTGTTCTAGTGCCAACAGCCGAACAGAGCAACCTCTATACAATGGAGAATGGATGAAATGTTCCATAGCGGTGGCATGAAAGTTTTAATTCAGCTGCCCCACACATTTCTTTTAAAGTCTCTGGCAAGAACGCAGGCTGCCTGGAAATATTCCTTTACAGAAAGCCGGTGACATGTTCTAAAACCATTAGGGATCGAAAGTGCTCCAAAAAATTCTAGACCTGGAAACAAGCAACCAGAATATGGGCTGAAATAGTGGTGGCGTAACCAAAAGAAAATAACAATGACAGCATAAAGATGTATGAGGATTGCAAGAGATGGTGAGAGAGAAGCCTGTACAAAATTAGGTTTAGATGACAGACATGGCAAAAGAAATAGGAGGTTGAAAGCAAATAGTTTCAGAGATTAGCATGTAGGCTGAAGAATAAAGCATGAAGTGTGTATGATGGCTATGGGCTGATGTTATAGAGTCTGGTCCCACTGAACATTAGTGCATGAAAGAGGCTCGCGTATGGTAAAGATATTGCCTTGACAGGGGTTTTTGTAAGGTTAAAGTAAAGGACATAAATAATGAGGAATCATTTTTTTATCCTACATCCCCTTTTTCATTCCTTACATTGCTTAACCTCCGTCCAACACTTTCAGACCATCACTTCATTTTCAGACGTTGCCATAAAAAGTTCTGGAATGAGCTTGTGGTTGTTTCAGACACAATATAAGCTATGGACAAGGCTTTTGAAAGCATTTAACTGAATCCGTTGTCTCTTAGCAATGAAATATCTCATTTGTACTTGGAAAACAAACCATTGTCTACACGCCAAAAACTCTTTTGCTTTTTAGTGTATCTTGTAGTTAATGAATCCACGGATAAAGACAGAAGCGAGTGAAAAGTAACTGGGTCATAAGTCCCAAGTGACCGCACTGTTGGGCCATGATGGGATGTTCCAAGACCAATGTTAATAGGCACCTTGTTTTGATGACTTTCAATGATAAAGGGCACTTGCTAGGATTCCAGTCTTCTGTCCATTAAAACATGTTGAATTGTTTAGAGCAGATTGCACGCTAACTCCTTTAATTAAAAACATAACAATTGCCATTTGGAACTTCACGTTTTCTTGAGCTGTGCCTTCTGCTATTACAAATTGAGAGAAATTCCTTTCTTGTCACCGCATAAACTTGCGGAGAGTGATGTCACTCTCCTATACAGCTATTTCCCACAGTACTGTGCACGGCTATTTCTTGAGGTTCAGTGGAAGTTTCACCAGTCTTCTTGGTTAGTAAAAAAACACAAAAATTATTCTTATCTGTTTCTTAACTTATCAAACATTCATAAAGTTTTAAACTCAATGGTATGTCCTACCTGGGGTTTAACGAATAAACTGAGATCCTGTCGTCACCACTGAAATATTTACCAGTAACTATTACAGACAAACCTCTTTATGAAACCTAAAGCCAAAAGGATAATCACATTTGACTCCAATGTTTAAAGATTTCCTATTTGCGACAATACACATCTTTGCTTAAGCTGTGTATATGCTAGCTAGCCTAAGGATAAACGCTGATTCTGTTAATGTACACAGTTCTCAACACAGCTCAGGAGACATGTATATATTTATCGGATGTGAATCATGTGTTACCTCCTCTAAAGCCAGTAGTTGTTTTTTCCCACTATATATATATATATATATATATATATATATATATATATATATATATATATATATATATATAACCAATATACGGCAGAAATGACAGAAATGATTGTCTATGGATCCCATAGTCTTCGAGCTTATTAATGAAGTAAATGTGACCTAAAGGGAAATATGGTAAGTAATGCAATATGTATGGTTGAGTGGTACACTCCTCTGACACTCCAAGCATTAGTTAATTCATCATAAGCAAATGACGAGTTAATGGAGTGCCATTCCTCTCTGTTTGTCCATCTTAAGGGAGGCTGCCAGGGGAGGTTTAACAACGTGCAAGCTGAGACTCACCACGTTCCTCGTTAAACGCTTTTAACAAGGGATTTTTGAAGGTGTGGAAAGTGTTTATGGATTAATTTTTGTCCACTCCTACATGGCTAACTCACTTCCATTCCTGCAATTATATTCAAGCAATGCTCTAATACTGCTACTTTTTACAAAGTCCAGCAGGGCATCATGTAATTCTGCTATCGGTAATCAGAAATGGGTATTTGTCATAACAAAATAAACCCATTATGAAAATGCCTTACATCACGTGAAAACAATCCTTCCATGTGCAGCGTTTCTGCCTTATTTCTACAATGACAGATGCAAATGTAATCATCAACTTGCTCTAAAACTTAATAGCTAGTTTGTAGAATAAAACTCAAGTGAACGGCCCTCAATTCATTGAAGATAAATTTACAACTATATGGCTTTTTTTGTAATAAATGAAAAACACCTATGCATACACATGCACACACTCTCTCTTATCCATTCATAAATGCTCACAGTACGGGCTTTCTGTAAGTGTTAGTGACAAAGGAGTTGTAAGAGAAACCAAGGTAAGCAAGAAATGTATTGTTTCAGTTTTAGTATATTTATCTGGACTCCTTACGCTGACACTAACCAATGTGCACACTAACACTCTAACACACCCAGACACTAACACACAGACATTTACAAACTAACACACCCAGACACTCACACTAACATACACTAACACGCACCCAGGCACAAACAATAGCACACACCCAGACACACAGACTAACAGGTACACTCAGACACTCATGCAAACACACACTCACACTAACATACCTACACACACACTAATGCACCCAGACCCACACGCTTATGTACCCAGACACACAGTAACACATTCAGACACTCACACTAACACATATATCGCACAAACACACACGCTGAGATGCTTACACCAATATAATACGTACACTCATACTAACACACAGACGCTCATGCTAACACACACTAACATACTCAGATGCACACTCTAATGTACCCACACACACACAGACATGCACTAACATACCAGACACTCCCACACACTAACAAAATCAGACACACATGCAAATACCTGCCTGAACACATACACACACTTGTCCATACACACATACACAAACACGTTTGCCCTTACATAATGTCTCTTTATCTCTCCCCTTTCACTTTATCTCTCCAATTTTCCCCTCCATTTTATCTCTCCTCCTCATTATCTCTCTCTTTTATCATCTTTCCCCTTACCTCTCCATCTCTTACCTCTATACCCCATCTCCCTCTTTTTTCTTGTCTCCTTAGCTCATGTAGGGGGAGTGCAAGGTTTGTTTCAGTGCTCTGTTGCAAAGAAAACAAAGGTATATTAGAAGTGGGTTTTTTATGACATACAATGTACCAGATGTTTTATTTTTGTCTGATGTAGGGTTCAACTCCAGTGCTTGGTATGGTTGGCTGCATTCTTGGGTCATATGTGACTCTAGACAAATCTACCAATAACAATTATGTTCATCAACTGCTAGAAAGGGGGGGGGGGTAAGATTGAGGGGCAAATCCAACTAAGTGGCCCGGTAATTAATCAAAGCTATCTGGTAGAGAGCATGCTCTGTGTGCACTATCCATTCCTATCCAATATACATATACAGAAAAAGAATGCACAGAAAATCCATTAACTGATGCAGTAACCTTGAAAATGCCACACACAACCCGTCTTAGTCTAGATATCCTGTTGGCTACTAAAGAATTGCTATTAAACCATTAGAAAAAGCTTTGGGTGGTGGCCAAGGTATGCCCAGGGAGGCAAGGGTCTCACTGTTCCCCTTAGCAACCTTCCTCTATTTGGCATGACCCTGACAAAAGTCAGGACTCTATATTACTCCATGAAGTAAGTGCATAGCATATAGTGAGACATCGATGGCCTTTATATAATATCTCCAGAGACAACAAGGACCATTCAAGACAGTTCAAGAAAATCTTATAGTTTTGCTTACCTTGTTCAAGCCAATATATGTCTAAAAATGCCCCACACAAGATATTTCCATGTAATCTGACTAAAACTCACACAAATCAACCACAAAACAAGCTGACGGCGCAATGAGACTGGAAACATGACTGAATACATGGAATGGTCAACAGGAGCCATGGTCATTTAAAATAAAACAAACCTGTAATACTACAGTGAAGTGAAGAAAAATAATTTAATATAACATGTGAACTTTTTTTTGGAGAAATTACATAATGGCAGTTTGGGTGGGCACTTTTGAATTCTGGAGCTAATCCACACGTTTAGGAAAACCGATTTTAGACAAATTGTTCACATATGCAGTGTTTATAGTGTGATTAGGTTAATCATGTAAGATATAATTAATTATGAAGGGCGGCTAAGAGCTTAGGACATTCAGACTCATGGCACATTTTGGAAGAATATCCACGTCTTGACCATCTTAAGAGTAAGAAAGCTGAAACTTATTATTTTAAAAGTTTCTTCGAGTCAAATTCTCTAGTACTTGAAACTTTTTATTAAAGGCTTGCAAATGCGCAGCCTTACACATGGGCCCACTGCTTTTTTTTTATTTTTTGCCCTTTCATCATTCACTTTCTATAGTTTGAATTAAAGAAACTGGGAAATTTCTTAAAAAATGTAATCCAAATGCAAAAGGTCTAATATATATATATATATATATATATATATATATATATATATATATATATATATATATATATATATAATTTTTATATATATAATTTCTTATCACCTACACTTAAATGAAATCATAACTATATGCAGAAGGCATTATGTGTTTATGTGAAGATATATGACCAATTGCAACAAAATCAACAATGAAATTATTGTTTTTCTTCCCATTTCTAATTTAATATAAATGGGAATTGTTTCTTTTGCTCTCCTTTGTGTAATTTAATGTAATGTTTTAAATCATGAACCTATTTAAATTGGAGACATACTTTCTTTATTAGGAGTTCCTGTTTGAAAATTATTTCTGTAAGAATAGATAGGACAGTGATCCTGAATATACTTTGATATAGTTATTTGGACAAGAGGAAGTAATTTTTGGTTCAGTTACATGTACCAAATCTTGGACAACGTGACAGAATGAATAAGCCCTGATTGCTGCTGGTCTACTGGTATAAATTAATGCTTCACAGTAAGAGAAAAAAAATATCCTCTTTATTTCAAAAGAAATGTGATATAATTGGAAGTCCCATGGTGTAATTTAGCATTAAAGAAAACATTTTATTTCAATTTGTTTAGATAGACTTCACTTATGTGCAGATCTGGAGGCTACCATTGTAAGCAGCCATGATACTTAGGATATCCTTCCCTGCTCAAGCAGCCCGAATTATCCAATGAAACCCCCTCTCCATAGACTTTCATTTGGCATAGTGTCCAGATGGGTGATTAACTGTGAGATATTCTATTGCTTACCCCAAGGAAGTATGATAAGAGTATTTATCTAGTACATTTGGTTGGGATAAAAGAGTTACAAACAACAGATATGCAGCTGTTTAAATACATTATATCACATAAACTAATTTTCATGTGATGCGAGTTCCCCTTTAAGTGTAGTGAAAGAGCTTAAACTGAGGTTGTCATCAAAATAAAAAAAAAACACTTCCACCAATGCTCTTGTTGTTTTATTATGTCAGGATGTCAGTGTGCCTACCTTGTCATAATTTTAGGACAAGTACACCTTTAAATATACTTTATTAGTTTTATCTTCAATTGCACTTTGGGGGAAATGTTGCCTCATCCGCTTGGACCTCGTTACTTTGGGTATCCACTGGACCATAACTAATTTGATAGTACAAGTCATCAAGCAAAGAGAGCAATGGCAATGCCCATGCCCAGGTTAGGTTTACCATCCACCCTAACATATATGATATGGAGGAAGAACAGTGAGCTTTGACCAGGATCCCCTGTAATATTCCCCACACACTGTACCAAGTAGAAGAACATATTGCAAACACAGGTTTATAAAAAGAAATTGTGAAATATATGTGCAGCACAAATGTTGGCACGCATTTAGTCAATACTTTGTGCTACCTCCATTTGCCAAGATAACAGCTCTGAGTCTTCTCCTATAATGCTTGATGGCTGGATAAAACATAGCAAGGGAATTTCTCCAGATCCTTCAAGGTCAATGCTGGTGGACTTTCCTCTTCAGTTGATCACACAGGTTTTCTATGGGGTTTAAATCAAGGGACTATGATGGCCATGGTAGGACCTTGATTTTGAGGTCAGTAAACCATTTTTGTGTTGATTTTGATTTATG
This sequence comes from Spea bombifrons, assembly GCF_027358695.1. Taxonomy (NCBI): domain Eukaryota; kingdom Metazoa; phylum Chordata; class Amphibia; order Anura; family Pelobatidae; genus Spea; species Spea bombifrons. The sequence goes on along the minus strand of NC_071088.1, from coordinate 26,693,913 downwards.
TTTTAGATCACTGTCCTGCCAGAAGATCCAACCATGGCCCATTTTAAGCATTTAGGCAGAGGCGGTCAGGTATTCATTAAATATCTCATAAACATGCATCCTCTTCCAGAAAAACAGCCCCAAAACATTAAAGAACCACCATCATACTTTCCCATATGACTACCTCAATGTGTGACTCTCCAAACCCACCTCTGGTGTTCATTGACAATTTGCTCTATTTTGGTTTCATTTTACCATAGAACCCAATCTCATTTGAAGGTCCAGTAGTGTCTGGCAAAATTAAAATAAAATGATATAACTCGGCACTCAGACAATTGACGTGTTTATTCCACCACGTGGAATAAACACGTTAATTCACTGAGTGCTGAGTTATATTGTTTTATTTTCATTTTGTCATTTTGGATCGGGTGGTGTACTGCTAGGGCACCAAGAATTTGAGTGCTGCCTAACACAAGGATTGTTCCAGTAGTTTCTGGCAAACTGAAGACGATTGAGTTTGTTTTTGGATGAGAGTAGGGGCTTTTTTTCTCAAAACCCTTTTTAAACAACCTGTGGTGATTTAGGTGATGTTGGATTGTAATTCTGGAGACTTTCTGACCCCCAAGACATAACTAACTTCTGCAATTCTCCACCCTTGGAGATTTTTTGGCCACTCGAACCATCCTGTTCACAGTGCGTTCAGACAATATAGACACATGTCCACTTTCTGGTTGGTTTATAACATTTCCAGTGAACTGGAACCTCTTTATTATTTTCCTGATGGTGAAAACTGGCATTTTCAATGCTTTTGCTATTTTCATACAGCAACTTCCCATTTTGGGAAGCCCAAAAAACTTTTGCCAAACATCACAGCTATATTCCTTGGTCTATGTATTACCTAATACTTATTCCCTTGTAAAACAGGAAGTCATGATTGAACAATTTCCTGTTTCTAGTCCCCAAAGTATACTAAAAAATGTAAAATATCAATGGGGATATACTTCAAATATATTTTTCTCATATGAATTCATAGGGGTGGCAATAATTGTGCCACACTTATATTTCAAAATTTTATTGTGTATTTTTTGAAGGGTAAACAATAAAGACACTTTTATTTACCAAGAGTGCCAATATTAGTGTAGGGCACTGTACATTATACTTACTTAGTACCCATTTTAGTCTCCCCTGACCAGTGCTCCTGGGCTGTGAGAACAGCAATAGGTGCGTCAAGAAAGTCAAGTCCAAAGCTTTTTCTAAGACCTACAGTGGCGGGCCCACTAAAACCGTGGTTGTTACGCTACTGGGGCCTGCATTAATATCATTAGGCTGTTGAGTAGCCATATGGACGTCAGCGATTCCCCGGGGCCCACTGGCCCTGCCTGCTGGGAGCAATCTCAGCAGCTGGCAGTAATATGTTGGAGTGCCTGGTTTGGTTAAATGGTTAAATAATGCTGTGACCAACACCCTTACCCTCAATGTATTGTATGTGTGGTCCTTGGGGTATTCGGGTTTGGATGGTGGGTTTTTTGATTAAGCTATAGGTCTAAACAGTCGTGAGTTACCGCTAGCTGTAGCACTATGACTCCCATAAAGAGTAAGAGGTAACTTGCAGGGACATTTCCACTTAGGGGTGGACTCACTTTTGTTGCCAAGGTTTAGACATTAATGGCTGTGTGTTGAGTTATTTTGAGGGGACAGCAAATTCACACTGTTATACAGGCTGTACACTCATTACTTTACATTGTAGCAGAGCGTCATTTCTTCAGCGTTGTCACAAGAAAAGATATAATAAAATATTAACAAAAATGTAAGGGGTGTACTCACTTTTGTGAGATACTGTAAAACAATATGCTTGACACTACTAAAACATTTGCAATTTCTCATGACACAAGTAGTGATTCTAAGCAAAATGGTCTGGTCACCATAGCAACCACTGGAATGGAGCAATTGGTAAGAGTATTCCATTGTGTGATATGGTGATAAGACCAATTTTCAAAGTTGGTACCAGAGTGTTTTATACACAACCTCTAAAGATTTAAAATACATATTTTGTTTGCTTAAAATTCTTGTGTCACTTAAATAACATGCAGGTAACACCGTTATCTAAGATTTTGAACTCTCCATTGGCATATAATGGTATACAAAAAAATCTTAATACTAGTCAGTACTAAGCCATTTACATCTGTTACATAGTTTTTATAATAAATCACCTCCTTACAGTTCCTGATGAAAAGTCCTTAGTAATTATTCCAAAGCCTGCGGTCTGTCAAACATACTTGCTGACTAATTCTAGGGTAAATGCGATAATGATTAAATCTTTGATATATAGAATCTCTGGTAGAAATGTAGCGTGACTCTGAGCTCCTGGTGCTAAAAGAGATCTGAAGAATGACTGGCCTGGAACTAATTGCCATATATGTGACATCATGTAGTTATATAGACCAGAGCGGTATGTGTAAAGTATAGTGCATTCACTAGAGTTTCTTTTGTACAGATTAAAAAATACATTTGTTCCAACAATAACTTCTAGAATGAGTATAAAAGAATATAATGTTACTTTAAGGTACTTTGCAGTATTTGTGAAAAGTAACCTGACAAGGTTTATTAAACAAAAACTCTTACAATGAAACCATTGGGATTATTTCCCTTTGATAAATATTGTACTTGTACAGTAGCAATCCACAAATGTCATCCAAGTTTGACAGCTGGGAAAGCATTTTTTAAAATGACTTCCAAAAACAGGACGGTTATAATTCCCGGTTAGCCTATCAGCTCCAAGCGCATAGTAATGTAATAAAAGTTATAATGTAAGTCTCACTATTAACAAATTACACTAAAAAGTATTGTGTTGTGCAAGCGTTTTAGACACTGCAAAGTATGAATACTTTAAAAAAGTAGACATGTTAATAGTTTTTACCATTTCACAAATGCCAGTCAGTGAACAGAAGAAAAATCTAAACCTAATCAAAATTTGGGGTGACCACCCTTTTCCCTTCCAAACAGCATCCATTTTTCTTGGTACTCTTGCACACAGTTTTTAAGGAACTTAGCAGGTAGGCTGTTCCAAACATCTTGAAGAACTGCATCTCCATGTAACATTACATACTCAAACTAACCAGGTAAGAATGCTTCTTACATACAAATACCTTGTAGGCTCTGCATGGCTGTGGTTGTATGTCTTACTCAAAGGCTAGACAAATCCCAGAACACAAGATCGCATGTAGCGTACGGCTTGGCATATCCAGCTGCTGGCCACACTCAGCAGTACCCAATCTCTAGATCGGGTAAGTGTGTGGGGATTTCAACCAGCGGCCCACCGGGGATTTGCCCAGTGCACCAGATGGCAAGTCCGGGCCTGCAAGGACAGGTGGCTCTGGCAAACTCTTGTGCTAACTCCTAACATCTCCTTCTGGCTACTAAGAACCAAATGAAGAGGTGACTTCTAAGGACTTGAGACATACATTGGTTACCAATACACCCAATAAGTGGTTAGAAACCATTTTATGGATTTGTGCAGGTTTTGCTGAAGTTTTTAGATGGGTCACTGGATTTATCTCATTGGTATTAGAATCAATAGTTAAAAGTCATGCTGCTTCATGGAGTTGACATCAAACTTTTAAAATAAAAAGTCTTACAAAACGTCTCCTTTTTCTATTTTGTTTCTTATATCATTGTTCCATTCAGTTTTAATTAACTCCCAAGCTTCATGATATTTCCAATAGACATCAGAGTCACGGTGCTTAACCATGACATTTGTATTCAAGATGAGATCGCAAGCAACTATTAATAACAATCGACAAAATACAACTGATAAAATTACAGGGGTTTAAAAGCAATATACTGGATGTAACATACACTGATTACTTTCCTAGTATTTTCACTTACACTGCCCTATAGTAGAACCCCGGGGTACCTATTTCATTTGTCAGTACATAAAGCATTTCTAGAGTCCTCGGTAACAGCTGCTTAGAATTGCACTTACATCATTCTTTTAGGATAGCCAACCAATGTTCCACTCACGTGTAAGTTAATTGAATTCATGTGCTTGCTAATCTACTGTTCCTACAATCAAGTGTGCCTGTGTGTTTTTTTCTAAATAGAAAAGTAATTTTTATATTAAATAGATATATTCCATTGCTGAGGAGTAAACTCAGCATGAATAGTTGACATGCCTTTAACATAGAATATGGTGTCACTTAAACTCCCATTGTATATTACTTGCAGAACAGATAATGGGAGTTGTGTAGAAAAATGTACTGTGGATTTCAGGAATCCATTGCCATGTTCTACCATTATTTGGGTAATTTAATAACATTATTCACAACTATCTTAATCAGAATAGCTTAAGGAACAGATGAACAACAGCCCATAAGCAGGTATTGAGAAGTAAATGTAAAATATGGTTTGAATCAAAAAGAAAATAATTACTGGTTCACTGTGGATCTGTTTAGTACATAGGATGTTACCGATGCACTTGGTGCAGAGATTCTTAGCCTTTTGTAGCAAAATGGTAAGTCTCCAGAGGCTCCAGATCTACAAGTCCCATCGCCTTTCTGTGAATCATATACAATAAATAATCTTTATTTGCAGATTCCATATATATATATATATATATATATATATATATAAAAATACGCCTACTCGCTAAAATGTAAATGTAACACAGCGTTTTTGTGGTTATCCAACATACATGTTCCCAGCTGAGGACGAACAAGGCGGCAAAGTGGTGCTGTGTGATGTTCTATCTTTCAGCTCTCATACTGTAAACAAGTGTTCTTTTGTTGGTGGTTTTGCTGTTTAAAATGGCCTCCAAGAATAGTGTTGTCTAGTGTTCCTAAACTCAAGTAGGCTGCGATGTGCCTTACAGAGGAAATACGTGTGTTAGATAAGCTTAATTCAGGCATGAGTTATAGTGCTGTTGGTTATGAGTTCAATGTTAGTAAATCAACTATATGGTACATTCAGAAAAAAGAAGAGGAAACTCACCTACTGTATCTGTACACAAGGGCACTCTGGGAAGTGCTAAAGCAATATCTATAGTAGACTTGTGCATTTGGATTGGTAGAATTCAATTGAAATTTCATACGAATGAGAAGTAATACACTTATCCTTCTCCATGGATCTGTCAGCATTATTCTGGCCTGGTGTAGTACTTCCCCAACAGGGCAAAGCCTGGGTGCACAATTCATCCAATGCTGCAGAGAGATGTGATGATCGGACCACAGTAGAAGAAAGAAGAAAGAGAGAACAGGACGTGGAAAGAAACAGAAGGTAGGGACACACTGACAGAGAGCATGAGAGAGTGAGTGTAAGATAGCATATGAGAGTGAGTGACAGCGAATTTCGTTTCAAAATTGGAAAAGCCTTCCGAATTTTGTCTACACTGAAAGGGGCAGAAAACGAAATTCGTTGTCCAAAAACAAATGGACCAAGTTATTAATTTTCATGCCCCCAAACACTACATCTCTCATCCAACGCATCCAATAACTGTTGGGAACATGTTTCATCGTACTGAGTGAAAAAATTCAAAGGTTTTAAAGTTGTTGCAGAAAATATAAAGAACAGTGTCAAAACCATAATACATATGACACTGTTAATAAAAGGAGATGGCTTTGACGCCATGAAGGAAATTTTGCAGTAGAACCCAAGCGGTAGAACTCAACAGACAAGGGTGACCCCATTTTTCAAGCAAATTGGTGAGGCAAAAATCTCTGATGCCATGAAAATGTCACGAGAGCCAAACTCCTGAGATGGAACCGTCAACACCTTCCTCTTCTGCAGAACTGTTAGGTTAAGACTGGGAGGAGCCCAGATGGGCTTAGATTGACACAATTGCCGTAGTTGTACACACTAGAGGGAGCCAGAAGTGGACGGAGCCCTCTGTGAGTAATAGGGCACGGGGAACCTAAACAGGATTGGCAGGCATGTTGCAGGTCTGGATATTGCTAGAAACGGCTGAACAAGCTGAGGGTCAGGAAGCCAGAATGCAGGCTCAATAAGGTACTAGCTAAAGGTCCGGAAGCTGGAAAACATTATCAACAATAAATTCAAGTCAAGGGTCAGAAATCAGCCAAAAAAGACACATGGGGTAATAGGAAGGACAGAGAGAGCGAGAGAGAGAGAGAGGGAGAGAGAGAGAGAGAGAGAGAGAGAGAGAAACACAGAGCGTAACTATTTAATGAATAGCACACTATAACTAAGTAATGTCCTAGGGTCAGCTGAGGTCTTTATAGGACACAGATCTGCCCTCTCCTGATCAGGAACAGCCATTGCTGCATCCTCTGTTGTAATAGGGATGCGGCCGCACCGAGAACATGCCTTGCGTCATGAATATTCATGAAGCATGGTCTCTTTAGTCTCCAAATAGGAGCCATGCATACAGAGGTAAGAGTAGAGTTCCTCTGCACACGGGCTGCAGACGGACCTCAGGGAAGGCATCGACCAAGTACGTGACAAGAATATATTCTCCCTTGGTTTTTGTGGGAGAAGCCAACAAATGGGGGGTTTAATAACACAGTACACTGCCCTATAATACGTTGGGACAGGCAGGCTGATTTAGGGGGCAGAGGTGGCCCAGACAGGCTGATTGGGGGGCAAATGTGGCACAGGCAGGCTGCTTCAGAGGCAGAGGTGGCACAGGCAGGCTGCTAAATGGGCAGAAGTGGCACAGGCAGGTTGCTAAAGAGGTAGAGTTGGCACAGGCCGACTGTTTCTGGGTATACTCTAGGTATGTCCCTGCTTATAGGGAAAGATGATTGAAACCTGTGTAGCAAACATATAGTTAACAAAAATAAGCAAAAACACAGAAATAGTGCATGTTAATGATAGCAGCAACATAAACACGATTTAAGGGTTAATGTGTTGGGTGGTGGTCCTAGAATATCTTCCATGTCACGTCAGGAGCTTCCTAAAAGATCTGTTTATTTGTTGGCACATGTCTGAAAAATGACAAGGAGAAGGCAGATGCTACAAAGCCAAGCATGCTTCCATTTCCTCCATAAGATCTCTGGAACCTGGCAATTCATTCCAATCTGACATGAAGCAATCAAGTTACCAGTTAGCATCCTGTGGTTGTCCAAGAATAAAGACAAGAGAAAGTGACTTGCATTTTCAGCATCAGCTAAAATGTCCCAATTAGAGCTTGCCAAGTCTATCCAGATTGTGTTATGTCTCTAGAGATGATGAGGAATAGAAGAAAAAGTTAGCTCCCAACAATCCAATTTTAAGAGCCATGGCAACAAGGCTCTTGGGATTTGCTTGGCACTGGTTACAGTGATATTTCATTGTCATCTATCACTGACAGGACGGTGTAAGAATTTATTAATAAGAGTTTGATTTCACAAAAAATGAGGTGTTATTTAAGTTATGTTAAGGATGGAAGCGATTAACACATTAAATAAATACATTTTTGGAAAAACCCTATATCCTGCTGTACCTAATACACCAGGTCTCAAGTAACAGGATTTGGGTCAAAGGACAAGCTTTGGTTAAAACCAACAGAGAAATCAACAATATGCTGGAACACTAGTAAGATAGTACAGAGCGCCTGAACAGCTAAACACGAAAGGGTAAAGCAGGTAGTTCTCGATAGTCCAAACTTGTGCTAATTAGTAATGCGCTGTCAACAAATGCAGGCGACTACAGTGTTGTCAAAGCAATCAGGTATAAGAAAACTGTCTAGGAATACATGGTTGCAGATGGACATCAGGTGGCAATGCACACATGATGATGTCGCGATATGAAGCTAGTGCAGACGTGATGGACCCCAGCAATCTGACATTATAACTTGCCAGAAGGGTTGAAACCCTGTTTATCCTCTTGACTGCCAATGGGTAAACCAACCTTCATTGATTGCATCCTTCATTTACTGTACTATAAGTCAATAGGAGAGTTTGGGGACCCATTTTTTTTTCTTTTTTCTTTACTTTTTAGACACTTTTATGGTTGGGTGAAGTAAACTGGGATGTTCAACTCATGAGGTATGATTCACTGCTTTTTCCCACAGGGTTCCAAACAGACCCCTACATGCTGCATTCAATGAGCCAGTGCTAGAGGTGACTGGAGGTTAGTATATCACATGCAAGGAGATGTGTGCACAAAAATAGCTGAGGGCAGGGAAAGGGGTAAATGCATATGGAAGGGATGCTGAAGAAATCACAAAACATTTGTGTATATGATGGGTGGAGTGTCCCTTTAAGTATGTAATACATACATACTAAAGGTTTTATGTTGTTTAAAATTTTCCTAAACTGAAACCTATAACAGGAATAATCACCTACCCTTGGTCCTCTGGCATTCTTCGACCTGGAATTCGGGACACTGCAGTGAAAACACAACATACTTATGTGCAATGTCATTGTGTAAGCATGGAGGCTGGAAAATGCCAAGATGGCCTTATTTTCAGCTGTGCGCGGCTTCATGCAAAGAGTTTAAGAGGTCCGTGGCCTAGCTGGAAAAAAATGAAAATGGCATCCTGTACACAGGAGTGAACAAGGAATAAGGACACCTTGGACAACATACTAGTTTCCCAGCACACTCGCTTAACACTTGCAATTTAGCACACAAAGCTAGGTACCCTACTGACTACACTGCCCCATTGCCATTGTCCACTTGTCTACTAAATTCTTTTGTTTTCGTGTAATTCCAACCTTAATTTGAAGGTATTGTTAAATAACAATAACATGCCACATATCTCTTCCATCTCCCAGTCAAGACAATACTACTCAGGAATAGATCCTTGTTCTCCAGAGGTAGCCTCTCTAGTCTTGGATTTATAAATCAAGCTCGGCACAATATAGAACAACAGCTGAGCTGTGTTTCATGGAACAATTATATAATCCAGTTGCCCCAATGAGTCACTGTGTCCCAGGCTTGGCTGCTTGTCCTCATTTACGCAACTTGTTGAATTGGGAGAGACTTTGTCAAGAAAGTTGAACACCCAAACTGGCCCACAGCTATCATACAATCAGGTAATTGGTCACACAGGGACCATTTAAAAGCCCTCCCCTCAGTGTCTTCGTGGCATATTCTGATGTCACAATCTCGTTGCAAAGGAGAGGTCGAACAAAACGTTTATGTTTTCCATTCTGTTTATTTTACTTAGGCAAACTCAGTTTAGAGTCACTTAAAATCAGTGTTCCTTAGCTTTATTTAGAACAAGTATGTACTGCAAAAGAAAAAGGTCTAGCCTTCACAGCCTTCCTGTAGGCAACTAGAAAAAAAGAATACAATAATCGCAAAGTAAGACGTCAATGAAAGGTGATTGAAAGCTTTTGTCACAGTGTTCAAAAGAGTAACTAAGACTTTGAGGTCTTTACTAGGTACATGTCATGCCATTCAACACCTAAATAAACTGACACCTCATTGGCCACAATCATGGGATCTTATTAATTGCAAGATTCCACCAGATTTAAATGAACTCTGCTTTCTATTGTCTTCTTGATGCAGCTATAGTCGTTATCTCTTGGTCCTGTCTGTGCCCTCATACATACACACATGCAGAAGCATTTGGAGTTTGTGTGAATTATTATTATTTATTTACACTTTTCACAGTTCTACTCAGTATGGCTTAAACCAAACTTAAATCAACAATTCAAAGTCTTACAATTTTAAACTTACATCTTTGACTAACCTCAAACAATGTCCATCAAAGGGAGAACCACACGTTCTCCTCTTTTCATTACTTTTTCAGTTAATAAAAGTATGATTCACAGTTCTTTAATACTGAACTTGATAGGGTCTTTAAAATGACTGAGGTCAATTCAACAGTGCTCAGTAGAACGCAGCCAAGTTCTCATGCTTGAATACCAGGGTCTGATTTCCATTTGGCAATGATCCCTGCATGTCAAATACCTACCGGCTTCTCATAATTGTGCCATATTGTCATCCTTGAGCCAGATGCCAAATCATTTGTATCTAGCCACAGAAACAGTCAGACGTCGGTGTTGCTGGCAGCGATAAGCGATGGACTTCAATCACTTCTGATTACTCAATTCAGTTTCAAAGTTGCCATGATTGTTCTTCTGCCATGTGCTCAGTTTAGGTCTTTGTGTCATTATACAACACAGAAATGTTTTAAGTAGTTCCACATTCAGTTTGTTTTGCCTTATCGAGGAGTCAGCTTTGCTAATATTTTGGGGGACAAAACTGGATAAGACCAATATATTTATATTGAAATGTGATTCCTTTTGTGTGTAAGAATTTTCAGAGATGGTACCCGTGTAGACTCAGCAGCAGGAATGCCAGAAGCACAGGAGTGGTTAACTGTTCCAAGGCTGAGGGCAAACAAAAACAAGTCCAGTTTTCAGGGTCAAAGGTGAAGAAACTTGGTAAGCAATGTAAAATTAGATCGCCGGATATGTGGTAGTTTGACATAGTGGCCGGCTAAGCGATATATGGCCATATAGTGTAACAGAATCCTCAACCATAAAGGGATAGGTTATCAAAGGTACCAATACACTGGCAATTAGGCTATTGTTACACTGCACGGGTACACTCAGTAAAGCTATGAATGCAGTTTTTGGGATACTATCTATGAGAGGGAAAAAAACACTGTTAATGCACACAATTGTCATGGTCTGACCTGTTATTGTCTGGTGTAGGTCTGACCCTCATTGAATGCAGCCAGACAGTGTTATCCTAATTTCTTATCCCAGGGTTGACAAACCAACTATGTTATCTGGTTAATGAAAAAGGCTGTGATAATAAGTTGTTTTGCTAACTCAGGCAAATTTATCTGGATTATATTTAGCTTGAAAATCACCCACATTTTTTTCATGCTAGTGTCAGAAGTGGAGGGATGGAAACAATACTCAGACACAATATGGGTGTGAATGGTGTAGACAAAGAGCAAATGTTTTTGTTACAGTGAACTTTGGCAGCAATGGATTTTTTTTGGGGGGGGGATAGAAAAAAGCCTTAAACCCAAATGAAAGTATAAAAATATGTTTTTATATGAAATAATGCTGACTTTGTTAATTTATTATTATTATGTTTTATTATTACCCTGTATTTGTACAACTGATATTTATTTATTATTGTATATTGCTGGCCAACTAGACTGTGCCATATCGCTATCAGGGAACAGACAGGATTTGGCATAACACACTTCTTCTAACCACTGCCATGATATAGTGAAGCCAATGGTGTCACTTTGAGGGGGTTCATACAATATCTGTCCCGAGAATGTGGAGCTTACCATCCCTCATTACAATGGTAAAGTTATCCACCTATCTGGACACACAGTAGACGTGGCTTTGTGGTTGAAGAGATCCTAAAACCATGCAGTTGCTATTTTACTAATTCCAATATTTTAACGTTATGCTGATCAGGGTACCTTTTTATCTAGGGACTGATCTGTATGAAAACATGCATAAATACACTGTTTCAACCGTAATACATCATGTTAAACTTACATATTAATTATTACAATGTAAACAAGCAATTAGTAATTAAAAGGGTTAAGACCTTGCTGACTGCCAAAGTTGCATGAAAAGTGAGAATTTTTCCCACAATAGTAGTGGCATTTTCTGCATGCTTTTCCTGAATTATTGCATGTGTCATGATGTAAATGCCATCACTTTTGATGTAAACATCATACCAAACATTACGCAAATGGCCATGGAAATTCTATACAGAAACAGGAATTTGCAAGGGACAGAAATCCACTATATTTTCAATATAGGCAAAAGTGTTCTCACAACTCTGCCAACCACAAACCAATGTTAACAACATATTTACAAACTGATTTTGAATACAATATATATTACATGTACATGACAAGTTATTATTAATAGTCATTTAAATAACCTTGGGTTTTAGTTTATGTCCCTGCCCATACAGAGTATGACTAGTTATGTCTCAAAAAAAAGACACTTCACTCATCATCTCTTTGCCCACCTCCCAACTCTTATCGATGCAGGAGATGTGTTCGGTTTAACACATCTCTTTACACAATATACTTACCGCCTGCAGGCAGGATTAAAACAAGGGTTCAGATCACTTGCCCAAAACCACTTCCATTGAGTTCAATCAGTAGCAAGAATCATTGGGCCACAGAGGTAGAGGGGAGCTGCGTATGAGTCTATGCAGCTTCTAGCTTAGATTTGGAGGGGGTTGAAGAAAACATATTAAAGAACACCCAGAATACTTTAATATGTATTTTTCTTTAGTGGGGCTGTCAGGTACATTAAACTGTCCCTTCAATTAGTTCAAATTACAAATAAAAGAAATGTCCCCTAAATTGTTACATTGGTATCAGGACAATAGATGTTCCTGTGTTCTGTGGTTTTGCTAAATAATTTGCTGGTCAGTATTTTTGCTTTCTATGTGAAAGATAGAAGATGATAAAAACTGTCACGGAGGAGATGCTGTTTTATTGGCTGATAGAACAGATATCAGCCCTTCCCCCCCTTATCATGAATTGAGTCCATGTGATAAAATGAAGGGATATGCAATGGTGGAACCTTGGGCCCTTGAACACATACATGCTCATTTTAAGAATCAGGCTGAGGAAAGAGCCAGTGGACAAAACAGTTTAACAATATAAAGAATGCATACAATATTAATACAAAACATAAGACTTAACACGAGACTTCCTACATGGGAGTGCGGTATTAATTCCGACAGACTGCTGTAAGTCTGGGTCCCATTGGATTCTTCACGTTGGCTTCATTTGACGCAGAGATTTTAAAATTATGTAACACTTCATCAGATTTGATTTCCCACACTTTTCATGAATGTAAGTCAACACATTTCCAAGGTGTCTTAAGGCACAATGAGTGTTAATAATTCTTTCTCAGTGCAATGCCTATAAATTATATTTTTGAATATAAGGTTTTAATAGATATTAATGAAATCAATGTGGGATGAAGATTATGAATGAGAGGGGTGGGACAGAGAATTAGTAATAACACTGGTATGCATGGGGTTTGAAACTTCTATATAGTATGAGCAAACCACACCAATGGAGCATGTCAGAGAGTTATAGAAGGAATAAGACAACATCTGGAGAGCTATACATTGACCATTCCTGTTTAGAAACATCTATGGGCTCCATGGCAAGTGGTGCAAAACTTAGATAGTTGCTTCAATTCTTCTTGCAGGGCATCGGCCAATGGAAAGAAATACATACCACAAACATGCGAAATCCTACGGCAAGTGGAAACAGTTTTTCTCATAGGCAAACATTGGGTTTCGTATGCATTTAAGGAACATGAGTTCCACAGGAACATGGGTTTAATAAGAATAGAGAACCATAAAATGGAAAATATATATCGAAGTAAAGGTCCACATCAAGATATACAAAGAGGGTCAAATGAATTATACTGACATGTTTGTAGGTGGAAATAGTCTGTCTTTTTCTGTTTTAATCTTTTTTTAAACCAGCATGAGGCATGTGAAACGTAAACCCAGTGTAACATTTGTGAGGCGTCAGTAATTTGCACATATTATACAACCTAACATATACAATGTTGGCACATCTGTATTGAATTTGTGTGAAAATGTTTATTGTGCACACATCCTGGTCAATGAAATATTTATATGTAAATTCTCGATTTAGATGTATATATAATGTAAAGTTAATCTCTATGTTTTACTAAGTCTTTGGCTTGGCTAAGTTTCTTGGCCCAGAACGGTTGTTCATCCCACACATTTTCCCCTTCTATACTCCTGATCTCAAGAGGAAGGAGATAATTACTGACAAGACCCAGTGGAAGATTCTCGCTGTCTTCTGGTTCCAAACAGTTGTGCAAGAAATAATGTGCTACGCCTATGTTGAAATAATAAAAAAAAATGTTAGAAAAACTGTTTTCGTCATCCTAAAAGATTATGAATGTCGTATGCGGAATGACCTGAAAGGACAAATAACTGCTATATAAATAGAAATGTACACCTCAGACAATTTTAATGTTTGCCTGTATGATATGGCAATGATATTGTCTAGGGTAAGCTTCTCGACCAAAAAAGTTTTTATTCTAAAGACATAACCTGTTTGGAACAGGTCTGGAATTGAGAATACTGTTGCTTCAGGTTGCGTTTGGCCAAACATAATAAACTAGGTTTAATCATCCTTTATTTCCAAACTATTTTTTTATTTTTTTTTATTATACAATAATCTTAATCTATTTATTTTATTATTTTACAAGCAAATTAGTACTACACACACATGATTTTGCTAATCCCATGTGTGAGACAATCTCTTATCATGGGAGACACAGGTTCCAGTAACCCAATTAAATGAAATGCTTCAGTGCCAAAACTAACAGAGTCTAGCCTCATAAGTAATAGATTCAATGCCAGAAGGGGTCTGCAATCCATTACATAAGAAAGCTCCATGGGTCATACAACAACAAAGTAAAAGGGCAAACTTGTGTACACTGATCTACATTGTATAACAGGTGTAACACAAATAAGGCTTTCATTTAAATAGTTTACAAGTTACATCAGGTTTCAGGAATGGCCAAATAATGTGTCATAAACACACTTAGCATATAAAAAAAAGTATTAACTCATTATTACACAAATGGCTAGAATGAAAGCTTAGTGGTCGGATCAGATTAAAAGTTATGTCAATTCCTTTAGATGTATGGGGCTTATTAGTGTGTATTGGTGAATACATTATTTCATCTTCCTTCATTAAGCATTTCACTCAGTACAAAAAGATTACATTTTTTACCCACATACATTATAAACATATTTGATTTTAGCCTCAGAGTAGTAAAAAGAACACTATAATCTTACTAAATATACAGCTTCCATTCAAGCATATGAATTAAAATAAAAACATAACTCTATATCATTTATCAAATGATAATGTGTTACCGAAGGAATAATTGTTGAAATCGGTGCAACAAAGTACTACTTAAGGTTACCTGTACTCAAATTCTCGAAACACTTGAGATTCTCTTTGTATTCGAGAGAACATGAAAATAAACACGAATGTTGTGTTTTCGTTGTTTAAATAGCAAATAAACTAATATGGCGGCGTGTAAACGTACAGAAACACGAAGAAGCACAACACAAAGAATCTTCATGTTCGTCTTTATAAATATCTCCTAGCTAATCTGTCTGGTCCCTTACCCCCGTATACTGCCTCTAGCCTATTTCGTAGCATCACAGGGGTTAACGGGAACGGTAATCTGTTGGATCGCCAGGAGTTAAAGGTCCGTAAAAGCACTTCATTGGTTGATGATAGAGGAACTCCCTGCCGGCAAAAAATAGAGTCGCTCTTATGGACCTTTACTTCTGGCCCCAAAGCTAATGGTCTCCACAGGCCAAGTTTTGGCGCCAGGAGTTAAAGGTCTGTAAGAGCGACTCTATTGTTTGCCGGCAGGGAGCTCCTCTGGCATCAACCAAGGAAGACTAGCTGCCCTTATGGTTGTTATAAACGCTAAAAATCTCTCTTTACTATATCTTTATGATATTTAATTCTTTTAGGCATATACTGTTTTTTTTGTCATATTAGGTTTTTTTAATTCTCCTCACTCTTTAGACTTCTCTTACATCGGGAGGAACAGCCTCTATGGAAAAAGAAGTATACATAGCCCTTAACTTTCTTTTGGCTATTCCTTTAGGAATTTCTACATTTGTACCATGGAACTGAGGGTACTGTAATTACCTAGTTTCCTATCTTATAATGGGGATAGGACCAAAATCTTAATACATAAAGATGCTGGCCCACCAAAAGAAAACAAAAACACTACTGGATAGGCTTTAATTAAAAACAGTCTGAAAGCTAACCTTGTTTAAAATTTAACATCACCTGATATTTAGACCTTTTCACACCAACATTATTGCCAGTTTACAAGAGGACAGTATCTATCCAGAGCTACATCGCATATAAGGTACCATTTACATCCTTGGAGCACTTGGGGAGTACAATGAATATACTTACTTTAATAAAAATATACAACTATGGTCCAGTGCATGGCAGTGTAGTTTTTAAAACATGTTGTAACTAGAGGTATCATGCATCCAAAGGGATTGTAACAGGGCTGGTGCAAGGATTTTTGCCACCCTAGGCAAAACATAATTTTGACCTCCCTGGCTCCACCCCCACAAGCCCCTCCCCTTTTGTCCTCCTAACTGGCTGACCCGCTCCCACTCCTCCCCATAATGACCCGAGCCACGGCCGCACTTCTAATGAATGACCGGCTGCGCGGCTGCCGGCGCCCCTTCCAAGTAGGGGCCCTAACAATGTGTTTCCTTTTTCTTTTTACAGGGTCTGCAAATTTTCAGATCTTTTCTTCTTAATTTTAATAAAATGAAAAGTTAGGGGGTGAGTTTACATTCGAGCAAACAACTCTGTACCCACTATATCTCTACTCTCATGTCCAAATACACTCCTAACTGCCCTCTTTGCTCCTCCCATGACCTGCGCCTCTCATCTACTTTTACAAACTTTCCCCAAGCGCGTATTCAGGATTTCACACAGGATGTTCACTTCTCTGAAAGCTTACAAACCTTTCCTCCTAATACCCCAAACAGCATCCTAAAGAAGCCACCTGCAAGATCAAGAGAGTTCTCCATATCACCCTCACTCGAATGAACGCATCTCCTATCCTACTGTCCCCATTAACCACCAAATAGATTGTAAGCTTGTAAGAGCGGGGCCCGCTTTTCCTTCTGTACCATTAGATTTTAACATATGTTATGATGTCATTTTAAATTGTCTCTGTTACCAGTAACAATGCTACAGAGTTTGCTAGCACTATATAAATAAATATAATGTAATTTTAACATAGCAAAAGCTTCCTTGATGAGCAATGTGAATTCAATTGTAAGCATAAGTTGGGTGTTTTTTTTCAATGAGAGGAAAGGATCGGAGAGCATTAGGTGATCTCACTTATTACAACATGATTTTCTTCTTAGACATTCAAAATGCTTTAGGTTTGAATTTTTAACATACTTTTACATAAAAGCATTACAAAGAACATTAGAAAGCTAGCACGATAAAGCAATTAGTATAATGAGTCCTGCAACAAAACACATTCCTAAAGTTTGTCTACCCTAAGTGATGTAATTAATAATGGAAAAACTTGCTTTAAAGTGATATATCATGATTAAAAACGCACTTGCTACAAATTCTGCTATACTATTAATTCATTAGCACTATGATGAATAGGGCTACATATTCTGTTGTGTTCCTGTGTATATGTTGGTTGGAGGGCTGTCAGGTGTAGGCTTGTACATTAGCAAGAAGGGTGCTTAGAGGTATCCAGAACATACATAAACACTCTCTGCTATCTTATACTGAGAATTCTTAGAATATATACCGGTATATTATAATTTATAAGTACATTTCCAGCTGTGCTAACATATTTGCAAAAGGATTTTTTCAATTGGCCTTCTAAACTTAACCCCTTCACGTCCTTCTGATGAGGTAACTTGTCATAAGTGGCGCTCGTGTAGCTCAGTGCTCACCGCCACTCATCTCCTTAGTCCCTGAGTCCAGGACTAAGTCCTGAGTCCTAACTGAGACAGGGTTCCTGGACCCAATCGATGATCGTGGGGTCAGCTGATCACTTTTGAGACACTTTGTGTCTGTGTCACCCTGCGAACCTCAAACTTTGATGTAAGGCACAGAGAGTAACAGACAGTGTAACACAACATTGGATGAATTTCAAAGTGTTACAAAAATATATTACATTTAAGATTAACCCTTCCCATCCCTTCCCGATCACAGTAGTACACTGTAAACAATGTTATGTTACTTTTTCGTACTATTTTTTTTAAAAAAATATTTACCGCATTTTTATTTGTTTTACATTTAAAAGCTTTTTTTTTTTGAAGCTGCCATTAAAAGATTACACAATTAACACACTCACATTATATATATATATATATATATATATATACACCCTAAACTAAATTATATTATATAACCTACATTGCTTTTCCTTTATTTTTATTTGTTTCCCATACAGTGAAAGTAATTTACGTTATTATTTATGAGAACATATTTTATCAGAACAACCAAATAAATAATTACAAAGAAAAATAGACTGTGCCATGATTATGGCTACTGGAATATGTGGTTTAAAGGAACACACAAAAGTATGAGACCTTTTTTATTTGTTGCATTATAATAGGTCCTCTGGATTCAGTCTTCTTTCAAAATGTATTCTTAATTCCCCATTAGCCATTTTCTTGGAAACATGAATGACTTTCTTCATTTAGCTCCTCTGGCTTCCTTCACTTGGTAATGGAGACCTCAGAACTAACCCCAAGCTACCAAGCTGATGTAGTTAGCGATATACATAAAATGACTGCCTGCATAAACTTTATTTTGTTCATTTTAACCTACGGAATATAATTGTCAATGACATTGAGGCCTGGGGAGAAGATAGTTCCAGGTAGACACCGATTTTACTTCATGTAATTAGAGCTGCCAGTGCTTCTTGACTGTTTTTGTTTTAAAGGTTTTGTGTCAATTTAAGTGTTAAATGGATGATTTTATCGTTAAGATGACCTCATCCTTAAACAAATAATAGTATGACATAACACATCAACAATGTAGCAGAACCCATTCTGAATTAACGGCGACGTTTATATTATGATTAATGTTTCGGTCCACTAATGGAACTCTATCAAGATAAACAAAGATATAGATCACTAAGGCCAACATGGTGATTGCATAAATATATCAGTCATGTTTAATTTTCTAAATATATGATGCAAGGAACAAGGAATCAGTGATTTACAAAACCCAAAGGCCACGTGGATGCCGTAGTACTAGACTTTAATGCTGTTCCAGTCACAACTGGACTCCTGTGTATCCTTGGCCCGTTACTTAAATGAATTCCCCTAAAATTACAGTTTCCACCCAAGCTTGCTGAACAGCAACAGGTTTCCTATAACAACGACATTAAACGTGCTTATGTACTGTAAATCTGCTAGCAGGTTATATTTCCATATATAATCTCTGTTTATAAACTCCAGATTTCAGTAGATTTTAGGTACATATAGAAAAATCTGAACTCTCTCAATGTGACCCTGAAATTTCTAGGATGTGGTAAACCAAATTAAAACCTGTGTTTGCAAACATAACGGATAGTCATAGCTTTATCAACGACAAGAAAATACTAGGAGCCAGGTGGCACCCAACTGTTTGTACCCTGCTTTCATACTACTTTATGTAAGAAATCAACAGTATTTTAACATGAAAAACGGCTTATTAACATATCTTCCAGTTACTTTCTGATATCAAGTGTTTATTCACAGTTTTGGCTCAGAAGGTCTCAGATCAGAAATTTTAAACAGAATTTTCCAGTTACATCAAAAACCAAACCCAGTTGTTGATTCTATTGTAACAATTGCAACAGAAAAATAAAAAAAATTAGACTTACGAATTAGTTCAAACTACAGTACAGAACAGTTAAAAAATGCAATCTCCTTCAATAATGATAAAGAATATATCTTTATATAATTAAATATCATTCATCCCTGGCAGATCATGTATTTAATATACGAGAGATTTGACAGTCTCTGTGACAGCTAGCACTTGGGACTGAGAAATCCTGTTTAGTGGATTTGAACATACTGTACCTAAAAAGCTGAAATCATCAGTTGAGATATCTCAACTTCTACTACTACTACTCCTCTTGGCGCTATGGATTCCCCACCTGGAAAATAAAATTCAAAACAACCTTTGTTTCTCTAAGAACAGTTGGATATCAGATGATCCCAGTTAACCAAACCCAACATCTGCTTTGTCTGTGACCGTCATAAGGATGTTTCTTGTTTTAATGATGACATGAAAAGTGAAAAGACTGCCCCCCTGTGGTAGATGGCCACAGACTACTCCTTTAAAGATGAGCTTGGGATGCGTCTGATTACCTCCAATGGTATTCCTAGACAACAAGTGTATTCTAGCACTGAATTCTACATTCAAGCGATATGAACATGATGATGCTGACTTTTGTTGAAGTGAATGTGAACGTATTGTCCTTGTTGTGCACACATAGCATGATATGTTTTCTGATCCAGGAATATGAACAATTATCTTGTAACGAATCACTGATGATAAGTAAACAATCAGAAACGATTGAATTATCAGCCTATGCTAATAATTGTAGCGCACTATATTCTGTTCAGTGGTTTATATCCTCTTATTGAGAGTGTTAAAACTGTACTGTGTTCATGATCTAGAAAGTCAAGAACAATCTTTTGAAATTCCGGATGGCTCTATGTTCTATAATGTTAACTGGCATTTGTGTTGCAATTGTTCATGTTCGTATGACGTGTTTATTTTATTCATTTGTCCCTGTATATATATATATATATATATATATATATATATATATATATATGTTATGTATATAAAAAAAATAACTATGTAAAAACCAGAAGCAAAGACCTTGCCATGAAATAGGTAAGGGGGCAAAATTCTCAGAGGGGTTTCCTAGGACTCCAAAACTTTCCAAGCTAAACTATTGATTATTGATTATTACCCGAGCATTCGGAAAATGGAAGTATGTCAGAGCATCACGTAACACTTTGGGAAATAACTTTACCATATAACAATTATGACATTCGGTAATGTGCCAGATATGCACCTCTAGAGTACTGTGCACAGTTTTGGAGACACCATCTCTAGAAGGATAATAACCCACTGGAAAAAGTAGAGAAAAGGGCTACAAAAATCAGGAAAGGCTAAGGGACCTTATAGTATATGTATACCTTAGAGATAAGAAGAGAGAGGGGAGATGCGATAAAACATTTCAATAAAGGAATTTAACAGGAGGCAAGCTTATTTGAGAGCAGGAGAAATGTTAGAACAAGAAGTCATAGTCTAAAACTAGAGTGTCAGAGACTTAGAGGTAATGTAAGGAAGTTCTACTTTACTGAGAGGGTGGCATCTGCAGTAAATGGAACAGTCTCCCAGCAGACGTGGTAAAAGCTAATACAGTGAGGGAATTTAAACATGCATGGGACAGACATAAAGCGGCCCTCACTATGGTACCAGACCAATGGGTTTTAATCCCTTACATCAGGAAATATTGGCAGACTCGATGGGCCGAATGGTTCTTCTCTGCCTCCAAGTTCTATGTTTCTATTAAGCGGCTGATATGGAAACCCTAACATAATTCTTCTTGAAAACACATGAAACTTCAAAGTATCATACATTCCAAATACACTGTGCAATCAATGACTAACATGTTGCATTACGTTATAAATGCAGTTACATACAATTATATACAGGAAGTCTGTTTTAACATACTTTGCTTAATGAGAAATTGTAGTGTCCTGAACTCTTTAACAATATCAATTTACTTTTTGGAGAATGTTTCAAGGAAGGTCAGGATGTGATTAAAACACTAATTTTATCAAGGCTTTATAACATGCATGAAAATGTGAGGTTTTCGCTATTTTAAAAATTTAACAAGAAGAGTTTTATATTAAACTGTAGAACACAAATATATAATGTATTAAACAGTAATGTTTTTACTTTACATGACTGTTCCTGAATTGTATTTAGCAACACTCCGTGAGTACAGCATCAATGATGGCAGAAGGAGCTTGATGTCATGTGATATGTTCAGCCAATAAGAAGCTCCTTTTAAACTCACATGCTACACCAGTAAGGGTGGAAGCTGCATGGCTTTTTGCTTGTAAGGGAAAGGCAAGCATTAGTTACTGTGTCAGCATCCTCAAGCCAGCAGTCTGTAGTCACAGGAACAGAGATACCTTAGGCAGATAGATTTAGGGGGGGGGCTGTACATGACGGCTGGCTAGTTTTATCTGTGGTTCACGTTTGGTTCCCTTAACCCTCTGTGACCAAGGGTTTTACCATCCTGAGTGACTAGGGCTTTTTTTTTGCTGTTTTTATCATACCTTTGTATACTCGTGATTCCCCTTTTTGCGTTTAGTGTACCCACAAAAAGTATATAGTTTTTTTTTTCCAAGATTGGGTTTATGGGATATGAAAAAAGCCTTTAGTATTGGGATGCAACCTTTATTTCTGTACTGAATGTTTGCTTCAATGTTAGCAATTTAACCGGTAAGTCCATTTCATTGTTAAATACAGTTATTATCATTTTTATTATTATAAAATAATTATATTAATAATAATTAAATATTATTTTTTGCCATTATTCATTTAATGTGTAATTTATTTTATGTTTAAGCTAATTGAAGGTTTATGCATAAATGCCTTCTTTCTTTTTTATAGTAAAACTGCTTGCCATTTATTTCTAGTCATTTGATACACAGTCGGAGTGATGGGGATGCTCACACATTGCCAGTACTTTTCAAGTTGCTTTTGGCCCTCCAAATTCTCTCATGTGGCAGACATTTTCCTGCTGTGTGGATTTAATTTATAGTTAAGATTCACCTCACATGGTTTTCTTCTGTAAAATCACTTGAGATGCTTTAAAGTAGGCAATATCCAAGATAAATATATTAAAAATGCTCTTCCACCTACACAAACACGAGTTTTGTCAAAGGCTGTCTTGTACAGCGGGCAATTACTTTGAAGGGATCCATGTATAAAGTGGATATAGAGGCAAAAGGTGATCATGTGCCTACCCAGAATCCCTTGTGGTTGTGGCAGCCCCATGAGATTTCTGAGGAAAAAAAACAAGCCTTCTGACTTGTCTGGTGTTTGTAGATGAGCGGTTAATAATACTTCTACTACCCCCTTAATTTTTATGGTTTACCCACCATAACTTTTGTGATTGGTATAACTAAATATGGTATTAGAAACATCATTCCTAGCACTAGGCTCAGACTGGCCATTTGGCCCATGAGACAAATGACTCTTCCAAACTGTCACTCCTGTGGCAGATCTGGTGCTGCACCGTACAGCCAATAGCTGGATACGCTTGGCCGCACTCTCATGCCCGGGAAACTCTCCGGGTTAGGAGAGCCACTACTCCAGTTCATCAGGTCAACATCCCAATCCTCCGGGGCATCCCCACTCACCGCCCATTTTCTGTTTAAGTGTGGGTGTTTTCTGCAATGTCAGCTGGAACTGACTGACTTCAGCAAGACCACCCACTGACGTCAGTGGTCGGTCTTGGCCGTGTCCCGCAAGGGTAGGCTCTGGGTAGCAGAAATAAGTAGCGTGCAGCCACTCACAGCCCCACTGACATCCTCAGGAGGCCACCACCTAAAGGGCCAGGGCAACCTGGCCATCACTAGTCCAGCCCTGTGTTGCATTGTTGAATGCCTTAACAAACATTTAAGAAAAATTGTCACTTATTAATGATTTTTGGAGAGAAGACTTAATTGTCATTTCAAACAAAAGTATATTGTTGCTATAGAAATTTAAAAAAACCTGAATCCTTCTGTGTGGTTTTTAAGTAATTATGTGATTTTGCTAAGTGGAACAACGCCTTTAAAATGTGCAAATGTTTGACCGAACAACAGACATGAGGTGGGGATTTAAGTGTTAACAAGGATTTCCTGGAATCATAGGCTGAAGCTGACACGTGCTTATTCAAGCGTCTGCAAGGATTAATTCTCTATATCGAGATTACTAATAAAAAAGGTAATGGCGTGTGTCGGCTATTATTTCAGAAAGCTATGACAGCACACTCTTAAATGAAGTGCTGTCTCAACTATTGTGCAACCGACAATGAGCTACCCTGCCATAGAAGTATTTTAGATCAAAGTCGATACAACATCAAAAGTTGTTCTGAGTGGATTTTGTACGAGTTTCCTTTTTAACAACTGCTCGGTGTACTCTGTATGGAAGCTGCAGTCTTCATTCTGTGAGAGTCTCAGAGTCACATGAGATTGAGACTTGCCGTATACATTTAGTATGTGTGGCACCTTGTGGTTGGTGGGGGAGCATATCTGCGGTTTCTCTTGTGGTTGCTATGAAAAGAGGCTCTATACTCAAAGGAGTCATTAGTGGTTTGTGGATTTGGCAGTAGTCTTCCTTACGTTACATGAACTTTTTCCACCCAGAGAAACTAGCAAAGAACTGCTATACAGTCAAATTCCTGTTTGAGGAACTTCCTAATCTGAACAATGTCTGACTGACCCAAACAATATTTTACTGACCCAAACAAAGCCAGATACCATAGAACACTTGTTCATTAACCATTTCTGTGTTTTTAAAACATTTCCATATACAATGATGCAACTCATTCATCAATTTAGTAGCCAGTCTCTGAATTGTCTCCAAAATATCTATATCCTTTTGGAGATGGGGTATCTGGTGCCGTATACAATACTCTATATGAGGCTTAATGTATATTGATAGGCAAACTGGAAAGTGGCCTAATCCCCACTTAATCAAACATTTCCATAAAGTATTTAGAATATAGGGGTGTATTCACAAATATATAGAGAATAAAAATTTCACATGTAGGTATTACAAACTTTGCCCTTTTAGCAAATAAAACCTGGCAGTGTTGCTAATTGAAACACAAATTTAATGGATTACTTTGTGGAATAATCCCATTAAATATTAATCCCTTTGCGTCTAATGACGTACCAGGTACGTCATGTGAAAATGTCTCTATAGGGCCAGTGACAAACTTGGTACGTCATAGGCAAAAAACATGTTCCAATGTTGTCACAATGTTGTGGCGATCGCAGGAACAGTGCTGCAGCTATCTGTCTGGAAGTCCAGACAGAGCAGCAACAGTGACCCAGGGAAGGAGAAAAACAATAAAAAAAACCCAAAACATTTTAACTTGAACTTCACCAAAAACAATGATGTGTGGAAGAAGAAAAGAAAAGGAAATCCTGATAGTGTTCAGTGGTAGGTGTATCCCCAAAAGCATGATGTGCACCTTCCTGTAAAAAAGTGAAACCCCTTTGCATTCTCTGTGTTTTCTTTCTTGTTCCTGGTAGCCCAATGTGAAAAACTAGAAAATAAAAAAACTCAAACTCCTGTTAGATTTGTGGTTGCAGTGGGACATCTAGAAAGGTAAGTGGGGTGTCTTTTGACATCTCCAAAGGTGTGCTTTTGGGGAATATACAGTGATATGGGGTTAAATTTAAACTGAAAACTGAAATGCACATGTTCCAATTTTGACCCCACAACTTCTGAGAAACATGACGTACCCACGAGAGATCTTTCTGTACACATGAGGGATCTTTCTGTGCTCTGGGGGTGTTGTGGAATACCAATCAAGAACTTTTTTTGTTCTTTCACATATCCACTCCACATGGGGAAACTGAAAAGTGAAAAATGCTTTATTTATTTTTTACACCAACTTTGAAAGGTGCTGGTGTGGAATCTGCTGCATTGATCATGGCAATATGTATCTAATCAGATTCCCTGTGCTGTCTAGTTTTGAAAAAATATAGATACCGTTTTATGGAGTTAAATTGAAATATGGGACCTCTGCTGTGCCTAAAATGAGATGTGGAACTAGTAATATGCATTTTCTGGTTGAGACTCAACAATATGCTGTCCCCATGCATATGGGGTAATGGTGTACTCAGGTGGTGTTGCTGAATACCAATGATGAGTTATCTACTTGCACATACCATAGGAAAGGGATCTTCTGACATACTGCAATGTGTTTGTTAAAAATGGATACAAAAATGTACTGCAATATTTGTCACAGATTGGCACTAAAACAGTTACATAAAAATGGTCATAAAAATGCCTCTAGTACAATAGCTTGGACAGGATATCCTGTCCTCCGATTACCTTCATTCCTGGTGTCTGCAGTAATGTCTCCCTAAAGGGAACGCCCAATCGGGGTAATTCTTACATAATAGCTTACCGGCGCTTGCGCTGGCAACTGTTATAAACGATCAGTGAGCAGGAAGCCAGCTTCTGCTGATGGAGGGAAGTCCAGGCCTAATCCCCGATGTACGTGTCTTTTAAATTAACATTCATTCCAAACGCACAGACGGATTCATCAGATTCTCCCTACCTATGAATTTGTCCAGGGTCGGACCAGCAAAAAAAATGTCTTCGGCACTTTACGGCCAGTAACCACTAAATGAGTACATGCGACCGCCAGCTGAATATGTGCACATTGACATAGCGTGCCCTGATACAAGCAGCGGAACTCTGCATGTCTATAACAACATAACTTTCAGACCCACAAATCATTTAACGGCAGCTGGCCTTAAAGAGCTAGGGCTGCCTAATCATCCTCAGTCTGGCCCTGATGACAGATTCTTCCAAGAACAGATTTTACCACATTTATCAGTTTAAAGGATTAGAATTTTTTTCTGGTAGTATTTAATTTGTACACACGCCAATCTGTTTCACAAACACACAATTTTTTTTAAGAGGCATACAATTTCAGTATTCTAAATTGCAATTAACATGAGGAGGGTAAATTATATGTTCTTTAAAGGGGAGGGATAATTACATTCCATATTTCTGGGCAGTATCTCAGAGTTTTGGCAAATATGGAGATGTGCATAATTTAATAATTATATTTTTAATGCTAACTCTTCAGTGAAGAGTAATTACAACACAAGAACCTTAACCGGTTAGTGTTCACCACAGCTTGGCATGGAGTTAAGAGCACGCAGTTAAATCATGGGAGAGTTTAAAGCCATTTTAAGGGAAGGTGGACATACAAATCAAATATTGAATTACAGGTCAGTGACCCTCCTCGCCCCAGGGAAATGGGAGGTGGCAAAAAGTCTTTTGACACAACTGAAAGACTACACATAAACATTGTTGAAAGACAATTTCCTTGACATCTGGTGTCCATGGGCTGAGCGCTTCCATGGACTGAATGAGACAGTTAATGAGATAGTTAATAGCGGAAAAGCAAGAGACACAATGAAACAGTCTATTTTTGGCCTTTAGTGAGTGTACACCAGGTGTCACTATGGGAAATGTGTATCATGACCAGGAAGCAGGAAATATTCAATATGGGAGATCTCAATCTAATGGATGTGGAACAAAACATTTATGTTGCAGATTCCAAATGGGGAGATCATTGACTGCATATAGAGGACCTTGCCTGAACCAGCAGGTTAGTGAGGTGGACCTCAAATAAAAAAATACACTAATTATTGGAAACGTAATTCCAAACTAATGGAGGGTTCTTTAGGGAATTATTTGGCAGCTTGAAAGCATTAATCCATTGGCAAGCACAGCTGAAAGTGGCATGAATCCAGTCATAGTGTCATATGTAATACAACAAATACAGGGTAAAAAAATCTAAAATAAAATGCTATAAGAATAATAACAACCCTTAAATATAATCTCCATGCCAACTGAGTCCGCTCTGATAACACATTCCATTGCTTAAGGGCCAGCAAGCGGAGTCGCAAGCAGCTTCAGGTGATTTATATAATGAGCATCCTCCGCCTCACATGTCTTCTTTTGTTCGTTGTGAAAATATCTTTGTAGACTGACAATTTTTATTTCCAAAAGAAACAATATAAGAAAGATCAGAAGTGTAATAGATGTACATAAAGCCAGTTATTAAAAACACCCTAAATCTGCCAACATGCTACTAAATTGCTGGAGTAATATAAAGCAGAAATAGGATGATCCCCAGTGTTCCATGCAACCCCACCAATAAAGGATGCATTCAGCTCATGCACGGGGGGGGGGGTGGGGGGTACATGCCAGCGCTGGAACTAACTCATTGAGTACACTACAAGAGTGCAACAGCTAAATACATCTCTTGTAAACCTAAGTTCTACAGAATGCATATGATGTCTCAAGGGTCCCTTTATCAGTGTGCATCAGGACTGGCACACCAGGCAAATGCCACATACTCACCATATCCAACCCCCAGCCACACACACCAGCACCAAATCTGCCACTACGTGGCCAAACAAAAAGATGCGTTGTGCCACTGACATCATCAGGCAGTCGCCAACTTCAAATGCCAGGGCCAACCGACCGTTGGCGGCCCATCCCTGGGCTGCAAGTATAGGGCAAAAACTGAAAGCACAGTAAATGGCAGTCTTGAAGGCAAGCTAGAGGAATAGCAGTAAATCACATTTCATAGATAATGATTGTAGCATGTTTGCGTACATGCTACGCAAAGTAAGAAAGAGTTAAGGAATTTAAACAAGCGTTTGCTAGACAACGGACAAATCAGAAACACATAAATGAACATCAAGCATTGTCTAAGGCTTTCAAGCTGGCAAAATGTTACACTTAACATGCCAAACATTTCTTATCTGCTGTCAACATTTATGTTTTCTAGGTTCAGAGTTGCATAAATATCCTTAAATCTGAACTTGCTGGCTTAAAAACACATGTCAATTAGACGTGCACATTAGTGCAATATACTGTATATTGTGTAGGAGAAAAATCATTGGACATCTAAAAACAATGTCTTTCTCATGCATATGCTCATTTAGTTAGGGCGTTTTGATGTGTGATTTGAGTAACCACGTGCTGTGTGGTGTGCCACTGCCCACCATATGCCACTATACCATATACATTCAGCCACCAGCCAGACAGATTCCTAGCTGTATGCTACATGAGCATAGAAACATAATGTTCAGCCTTTCATACCCACCCTTTGGTCGCATGTATGTCCTAAGGCGTCCACCGGCTTTAAAGTGCCAGGGTCACCTTGTCATCCTCAGTCTGGTCATGATATGTACCATGCAATATCTAGGTCTCTGTCCTAACCATCTTGTACCCAAAACCTCTTTTGTGCTTAAAACACTCCTATGTGCACCATTTTCTTACAACTTAATTTGCAATATCCCAGGCACACAGAGAGGCTATGTTGAGGAGGATCGCAACTGAAGCCACCCTACACTAGCCATCCCCATGTTTAAGTTTGGGGGTTTATTAATAAGGTTTGCAAGAGAGTTGCAGTCTCAGACCAATGTTTTCATTATGCTTCATGAAAGCCTGGAGCTGGCCCTAGCCAAACTGTGTTTCCTTTTTCTCCTCTTACATGTACCTGTTTGCTAACAGAAGATACCACCTCATGATGGAACCTCCAACTCTTCCTGCATTTGATAAATATGGGCATACTGCTATTTTATGTAAAATGATTGGATTAGAATAGGGCGTTATTTTCGGTCTTCGCGATAAGCATATATTATATAAACATCCTTAATGCGCCATAATAAACAGAGATCTTATTATACATACACCCCGTCTGTGTGTCTGATTTCTCTTGAGCCGCTCGATAAAGATATTTAAGTAATTTGGAACCCCAAGGTATAAAATTTCTCGGAAATTCTCCGAAACTCTAGGTAGCCCTATTCTAATTTGTCCCATGGCCTATCCTTCCCTCTCAAAGTTAAGCTGGCCTTGTTACACAGGCTACCATATTTGTGCATGTCTGATACTTTGACTGTAGCTATGGGCAAACCATTGGTATGAACTGCATATTAAATAGTTTCAACCTTAGACAGCTGTTTGCATGTGGAAACAAATGTGCCTGCGTAAGAATGGATAAGAAATCAAATATTGCATACTAGTATCCTTATGTGCACATTTCTGCGGTCATTCAGCAGACTGCAGGTTACTATCCCATAATAATCAGATCTAAGCGTTAATTGACTGTCTGCAGGTGGGATACACTGTCTCGGGCAAGCCTACTTTATAATATAATTTGAATATGCATAGGCAGGTTTATTCACTAAACAGCGAGTCCATGCGAGATGGATGAAAAGTTAACGTTGATACAGCAAACACACACAAGTTGGACTAAGGTCTGACTCTCATATTCACTATTGCCAACTAACTGGCAGAAATTCATGTCTCGTTAAACACCCAAAAGCTAATATGAGCCAGTACTGGAGACGGCTGGTGGTGAGTATATTGCATGTGCGCAGTTTGGCCAAATGAAGGAAAAAAAAGGTAAAAGTGCAAATTCATAGGGGGTTCTCCTCTGAATTCCTCAAACATTTGCAAGGGGGTAAGATGATAATTTAAAGGTCATATATTATGGCTGGTGCTCCCTCGCTATTCATTGTACTGTACAGCTGTCTGTTACTCTGCTCCATCTCTATTATATGTGCAGCTGTCTGTTCCTCTGCTCCATCTCTATTATATGTGCAGCTGTCTGTTACCCTTCTCCCTCTCTATTATATCTGCAGCTGTCTGTTACCCTTCTCCCTCTCTATTATATGTACAGCTGTCTGTTACTCTGCACCTCTATGTACAGCTGTCTGTTACCCTTCTCCCTCACTATTATATGTACAGCTGTCTGTTACCCTTCTCCCTCACTATTATATGTACAGCTGTCTGTTACCCTTCTCCCTCACTATTATATGTACAGCTGTCTGTTACTCTGCACCTTCACTATTATATGTACAGCTGTATGTTACTCTGCACCTTCACTATTATATGTACAGCTGTCTGCTACTCTGCCCCATCTCTATTATATGTGCAGCTGTCTGTTACCCTTCTCCCGTTACATGTGCAGCTGTCTGTTACTCTGCACCTTCACTATTACACACACACAGATGTCGGTTACTCTGCTCCCTCTCTATGATACCCGCTGCTATCTGTTGCTTTACACCCTTACTAATACACACGCAGCTGTCTTTGCTCCCTCTCTATCATACGTACAGCTGTGTGTTTCTCCTCTCCCTGTTATATTCTTGTAATGCAATGCACAGCTGTCCCTTATTCTGTTTTGTTCTCAGTCTTCTTTAAGTGTATAGTATTAATCTTTCTTTTAATATTGAATAAAAACTATATGAAAACTATAAATAGTACTGTTATGTTTGTGAATACACTAAGAGGCAATGGGAGAGTTAACATTCTTAGAACGAGATATGTATTTAAGGAATACACAACGCGACTGTCTGCGACTGGAACAAGATTTCCTAATCTAAATTCTTTCTCCAATCCAAATTTTTCTCCTAGCACGTCATTCCTTAACCTTATTAAATTGGGTACATTTAAGTGGATTTTTGGGTAGAGAAGTCTGCCTTAAGAAGCAAATTTAACCCCTTCCTGCTAAGCAGACTGTTGGAGAATTCCTCCCTTGCAAAGTACTGAATTATAAGATTTTCTGGGATACCCCCAGGGCTGAGATTAAGAAGAGCTCTGAGGCTAAATCTGTACTTGGTGACTATCACATACAGATGCCAGCAAGCTCCCTTAACAAACGAGATTGGTGGACATGGACCAAAAGAAATGAGTAATCACATGATTCTATTTAAATGCCTGTCCTTTGCCATATACAAGACATGGACCAAGTGGTCCTAGGAACGAGCATTTTTCCTGGGAAACACACATGAACATAGCGTGAGCTTCTTAGGCAGAGAGGCATAGAAAGCGAAACACACAGGGTGATAGATAAGATGAGGGTGGTAGAGGTTCAAGGAATTAGAGAATTTAATCCTGCATGAAACAGATGTTTTCACAGAATTTCCAAAAGATTCTGCACTTATTTTCAATGCTTATATCTTTCTATTATGTTACAAACGCAGTGATTCATGTAATGCATCTCATTATAACAGAATCAGGCTGTCAATGCAAGGTTACTGTGAACACAGCATTGGCACTCTGGTGCTGTTCATGTATGTTCATGTATGTTCTCCTGTTGTGATTTTCTTCCATCTAACCTACCTGACCACCGTGTAGTAAAGGGAAAGGCTGATCAGAAAATATTTACCTCCTGCTCTCCTGAAATACAACAACCTCATCATTCTCGGCCATCAAAGATTAGTAACAACCTGACAAGCTCTGCGTTAGACTAAAATTTGTCAGGTGGTTCACTATTACCCCTGGTAACCCAGTACATAAGCAATACTTGGGTATGGGTAAAGAAATGATACTCGTTCACCCTTATAGCCTCTCAGGGGACACCGAGCTTTTGTTTAAAATAGTACTCCAGAAAATCTTTCTACTGAAAATGACCTTAGGTCACCAAATTTTAGTAAACGTTGACACTGATGCAATGAGTGTGTCAGCATACATTTCACATAATCCTTTTTGAATTATGCACTGAAAAAGAGACAGTTTAATATCCCACGTAACCTCACCAAAGAAGACTGCTTTTTAAATACCCTGTGCAGTCCTTAAAATATCATAAATAAAATGCTTATCTGAGGGAGAAGCTGCAGCAGAACACCTTCTCCTAACCGTGAGGATTAATGCCACCGCTTGCAGCAGCCAATCAGTGTCAGGAAAGCACTCCTATTGAAATCAATGGGGGTGCTTTCTGTGTATGTGTACGGTTTGTTATACCCACTTAGAACACTTCCCTGTATCAACACCTCTCTTGAACACCAAAGGGGGGTTATATGAAGGGATTCCGACGAATATATATGGAGGACACCACATAAAGCTAAATGGTCCACTCAGCTATCATATTTATTAAAGTGCAAAAGATAGCCAGATTGTCCCTTTAAGGAATCACTTTATTATTTTCTTTTTAATAACTTGCTTCTCTCTTTCAAACAGCAAAACAGCAGGTTACTGGCAAATGTTTAGCATTGCCTGCTCCTATACACACAGACTCACACACACACACACACTCACACACACTGTTCTGTATACCCAGCAGAGAATGAGCAGCTGCAGTGCAAGACTCCCCCTACCCTTCACACACGCACACTGCTGCACATACGCCACAGTCTTTCAGACGCGGCTACCTGGATTCAGCTGTAACATCAAGTGCAAGTGTACTCTTGTTTTTCTGTCCTCAGATGCTCGATTCAATTATTAATAAATATTTTTTCTTAACTATATATATTTCTTCTGATTCCACCTGCAACTATTGTGCACAAGCCTAACGTGGCT
Source organism: Spea bombifrons (assembly GCF_027358695.1). Classification (NCBI taxonomy): domain Eukaryota; kingdom Metazoa; phylum Chordata; class Amphibia; order Anura; family Pelobatidae; genus Spea; species Spea bombifrons. The sequence goes on along the minus strand of NC_071088.1, from coordinate 26,661,311 downwards.
TTTGCATTATACTCCTCAAATATACACAACTGGATCTATCACAATCATCTACTTTGAAACAAGTACAATATATGCTTGCAATCCTAATAGCAACCATAGAGAAAAGTTCTAACATACTTTGGCACAAACAATTAAAATTTTCCATCAAGCTATTGTCACAAATATCCTTGGGCAGGTAAGCCATCGTAAGCATGGAGTGAACCATCATCTTGGCGCTCTCACATACAGCTCATACAAAAAAAAGAAACCATACTATTTATATTAATAATTAAATGTATAAAAAATATGATTAATGAAGTAAATAGGATTATGAATTACAATTGTGACTGGATAACACATTTTAATAGGACGCAAAATCTGTCCTAGCAGTGTTTGCTCACTCTACATATCCTTGAAGGGACATAAATAATCCTCTGTGGTAAATAATTGTCACCACATGTACAAAACTGTCTGATGGGAAAAGAACCCAAAATATGTGCAAAGCTCAGAACTAGTTTGCCACAACAATGAAAAACACTTAAAATAACAGCATCATTTTGCATCCAGCTTAACCAGGGAAGAATGCATTAAATAAGTGACCACATGTACCCATTTTTCCGGGACACACATCTATTTGATGTTACAGATCAGCACATGTAATGTGTTGCCCTACAGCACACCTGGGAACTTCCCCGGGGGCTACACCGAGCTCTCCCTCTTCTAGGATTGTGGCCTCATGAGCATACTTGGGAACGTGTGGGCTCTAGCTACCGGCCAACCCCAGCCTACCCATGTGGGACGCGGCCAGGACTGCCCGATGATGTTGTGGGTGGTCCCGCTGCCTCACTGAGCGGTCCTGCTGACGTCGGTGGGCATTTAAATGGGAAATGGGTGGGGAGTGTCAGGACCCTGCCCCCATGACCCAGAAGATTCGAGGGTCGAACCAAAAGATGCATTTGATGGCAGGAGTGTCCCTTTAAAGACAGCACTTGTATATAAGATGTTTTAAGCAAAGTAGCTATGCTTTTCTTTACAATTTCAACAGCGCCCATCATGAATAAATGCAATCAAACTGTTATACCGCAAATGAGCATCCTGCATTAGGCTTTTCCCTTAAGTCAATTTGATTGTGTTTTTCCATTCACGTTATCCGCTGTTATAGCCAAAGGATTACCGGTATAATGAACCTCAACAGTCTGTCTTAACATTGTCTTCATAAATAATGTTTTGTTTCTGTTGTGCAAACTGGAAATGTTGACACAAATGTTGAATTCCCATCAACTTCATCATAGCTTCATAACTATGATAAATGTTGCGAGGCTTATTGGTTTTAGGTGCTGTTCTATCTGAATTTAACAACATGGGATAACGAAATGTGGCATAAGAAACATAAACTCTTTGTTGAATGCCCAGATCCTTCCCACAAAAACTCATGTAAGGTTTTGACTTAATCATATTTTGGCAGAGACACTAATTATCCTATGATACAAATGCAAGTACTGATTGGTTGTTGCCATAGAAACATTGTTAAAAGTTACTTTGCTGTCTTTTGTGAGTAAACCTTCAGAGGAAAAAATAAAACAATCTGTTTTCTGTAAGTGAAATGGCACCTTTCCTTTATGCGATCTGGACATATTAAAAGGAAAGCACCCCCTTCCCCCCTTTAGTTTGACTTTCTAATTGATTAAACCCTTTCAATAAAAACCATGCATGTGATGCGAACAACATGTCTCATACATGGTGGCATCCTCAAGTCCCCTGTCAGCAACTGCTAGAAGTAGTTACAGAAGACCTATTTCTCTACTTAAGAGGAGCAACTGTTTGTCTCCTAAACCAACCAGCAGCCATCTTACCCCCTTTCAGCAGAACTCTTGCATGTTTGATTGCATATTCAAGACTTTAGTTAAAGTGGGAAGCCTTTCATTTACTGCTGGTCAAAAATTGAAGAGGTGAATATGAAATCTAATTGCTGCCTTTGCACAGTGATTTGCACACGGAGCAAGCAACCTAATATGGCTGCTTGCTACCATAACAACATATGCAATAAAAACAGGAACCCCCAACTCCAACCCATCCCCCCTTACAAATAAAACATGTTAAAATAAAAACCTCATGAATTTATTGATGATGAGTGTGGTGGAAGCTGTAGCCCTCCAAAGTGAGTGCACAAGAGGTTTACAAACGTTGCATTGTGGAAGTGTGTCTTACTATATTTTGACTTGTTTACACAACTTTCAGACACACTGGGCAAATGCTCAGTAGGCCAATGCCTGCAGTGCATGCCTTTCAACTGCACCCCTATGATCCATTAACTGCTGGCATTACAGTGACAGGACTTATTACTGTTAGGCTAGATTTCCACTTGTTTTTTTTTTGCTAAAAACGCCCATAAAAACGCCAATAGCGCCACCTGGCGTTTTTTTAGTGAAAAACGGCTGCAGCCAGATGTTAGCTGTTCTTCAATAGGAAATCGCAAAATGCCATTTCCACTTGGCGTTTTTCTGTCTGGCGTTTTTTCAGTCCTCTTTGGCGTTTTTCTGCTTTTTTGGGCTCTGTGGCAGTTTTTCAAAATCACAGCATGTTGACACTCTGGCGTTTTTTGCAAGAAATCTTGGCTTTTTTTCTCCAATAGAAGTCTATGGGAGAGAAAAAACGCCATGAAAAAGCCATGTGGGTTTATTGCCTTGGCGTTTTTTATGGCGTTTTTTCCACAGTTACAATGCAGAGGATGGACCCAGTATCTGTGTGTCCTACGAGAAATAGGCTGAAAACAAACAGTTTCACACAAAACAAAGTCCTGGACTGGTTCATATTGAATTTTACACCATTTGGAACAAACATGCCATTACAAACAAACATACCCGACGCATCAACTGGATCCTGCGTGCCAAAAGCAACAGCAAACAATTTGCACCATCATTTGGGGCCAATCTTCCCAGAGGAGCAGACATTCGGAATAAAGCATGCCTTACAAACCACAGAAAAGAGACAAAAGGGTCTACCAAGTAAATGACATCAGGAGAGGGCAGATACTTGCCATTTATCCTAATCCCTTTTAGCTGGGTGAAACTTCTAACTTGTAAAGGCTGGAAAAACTGCCTAAGGTCAAAAAAAGCAATTTCCACAGAAAGGCTAAAACGCCAGAAAAAACTCCAGAAAAAACACCAAAACGCAGGTAAATGCAGTGGCAGTTTTCTTGGCGTTTTTCCTGGCGTTTTTCATCAAGAAAAAAACGCAGGACAAAAACCCAAGTGGAAACCTAGCCTTACTGCTCCAGTACTGCAATACTTTAACAAAAGGGAAAAAGGAACAGGATGGAACTGCCATTGACTCAGCTTTTTTTTTTGGAGACATTTACTTTAAATGTTACCTTTTTTACAACAGGTTAGATAGACCAAATAGCTTTTATGTATTAAATTATTGTTAAAAGAGACACTTCGAAGCCCAACCAAATGAAAATGCAAATTGTGTAGGTAGCTTAATATGCATACATAATTTACCCCACCACACATTGTTATCAAGATATGCAATGGAAGAATCGATGCAGATTTCATCAGTCAAAAGTGATTTACTCAGACGTAAATGTCACATTTAATTCTAGGATGCAGTGCCAAATTAAGCCTCTCCATCCATGATCCCTAGGCACATGGCTTCTGGCCCTGTATCTGGAAACAAACACACTCCAACTCACTTACTTATACTTATGTGGATACCTGGGAACTCTCAGGATTTGCCCCTAAGTCTAAGGGTTTTTGCCCCAATCTCAGGGTGAAGGGGCAGATTCTCTGGAGTTCACTCCATCCTATCCTACACTGCTGTGATTATATATAAAGACTCCAAATTGGTACTTTTGCTAACAGTATGTTATGGTTGCTATCCCTAATGGAATAAAGGTGATTCAAGTGTATCTTTAAATAATGAAAATTCAAGATTTCCATGAGGACTAGCCATTTAGGCAACACATTTGATGAGTCACTACATAGAATGGCCACAATGTCACGATGGTCCATTAAAGAGTTATTATTTAAACAGTCATAGAAAGCCTGTAGAAATTTCCCATGTATGCTTATCTGTCAAACATCTGGTTCCACATTATATATTGATGGCAATTATGCTGTACCACCATCAATGTCTGACTCAGTATGTAGTGATGGCAGTTATGCTGTACCCCCGTCAGTGCCTGGCTCAGTATATAGTTACGGCAGTTATGCCATAGTAAAAATATTTACTTTTATATTAAGGATTGAAATTACTTGTATTTTTCAATTGCTGCTGCTATTATTTAATATATATTTAATGATAATGTTTATGTGATGTGTGAAAACCACAAATTCATTACACTGTTGAAAAGTTAGCTTTTTTTACTACAAATACTGAAAAATAGACATGAGGGAGTGTAACCAAAAGGTAGGTGCTTAATGGTCATTATAGGGTGTGGCATCTCCACAGGGGGCCATTGACTTTTTGTTGGCCAGGGCCCTGGATGGTCTCAGTCCACTCCTTGATGAGCCGAATGGTTCTTATCTGCTGTCAAATTCAATGTTTCTTGGTTTCAATGCTCCATGAATGTGCTTCCTGTCAAAATCTGGTGAGCCCCAAACTTTGGAAGATTACATTTGGCAATTTATAAGGAAGCTGACTAATTTCAGTAAATATTTAGAGAAGTTCTGCAAGGCATGTAATAGAAACCAAGAATGAGAGAAAAGCCCATGATCTGGCTGGGCACATTTACATTACTGAAGTGGCACCAAAGCTCATTTCAAAGCTTGGCCTGTTGTTTTAGGAAGGGCAAAAACATTAGTCCAGTTATAGGAGAGTATGACGTGAGGTCTGAGTTATAGCCAAAGCGGCGCTGGCTCAGGTTTTTTGACATTCCCTGTTGAATGTCATTACCGTGGGTGCTCTGTTTCACACTTTTCTATGTAGTTCAGATTTGTGGCTTACCACAAAGTCCTGTTGATGTGGATAGCAAAGAATACTTTATGTTGGGATTCTCAGACATGGTTTGGCGCAGACATCAGCCGAACCACAAATAATTTGAGTCTGGTTTTTAGGCTACAATGGTCATTGGACATACACGCACAGTGCGAACAATGTATCACATAAATAATTAGCAGTGTGTTATGTCATTCTACCTTTCTCACCAACGTCTGAAAAGCATTAAGCAGAAGAGTTTTATGGAATTGCCAAACATAATAGATATAAGATATATTTTGGTATCAATTAATACTTAACTGCATCATATACTGCAGCTATTTACCATCCCATGTGCTAAATCCGTTATTACTCCAAAGGAAGCCTTTGAGAGACTTTTGAAAAGTATGTAATATGTCGTTGAGAATTTTTTTGTTTGAAAATGAAAGAGTTAATCTTGCATGCCCAAGAAATATGGGCTAAACACGGCAACTCTAAAGAAAAGAACAAAAAGCAAAAAGAAAAAAAAGGAAAACAGATGTTATATTACAGAGAAGATACTAATTATCTTGATCAGTTGGTTATAGAGCAGTCTCCTGCACCTGATCTGATCTTGCCTGTGCTTATTCAAAACACTTAACATTATAATGTGAAACATACTATGCACAGTAAGAAATGTGATCCTGGCAGCCGTATACATTGTGTTCATAAAATATTACTGTGTAGAAATGTACATCTCTACTGAATTGTGTTACAGAAGATAAATACCATATACCTAACATTTTAACCCCACTGAGCCAAAAGACTTCATTCTCTCAATACGCTACAAAGAGAACTTTTCTTGGTTTGGTTTACATCCTCCCCAAGGCAAAGCACTGCTATACACCATAAGAAATCTTAAAACACTAGACGTTCCTGTTCTTCTCCTCTGTGAGTCCTGCACCTGCACATTTCCCCATTGCAATAAACGGGATGAGTTCATTGATAAGTCTGGAAATCTTTTTTTTTTTCTCGATGTACAGCCGAAGAAGTAAAACTTTGATAAATTCTCTGTGAAGAGAAGGAAGAGACAGACAGACAGAGAATACGGAGAGACAGATAAACACAGAAAGGAGAATTAGGCACCCCCCCCCCTCTGGCTCAGCTCCCATGTCTATTTCAGCCAGAATAAGGTAACGTCAGCCAAGAAAAATGAAAAAAAAAAGGAAAGAAAAAAAGAAACAAAACAAAATAAAATATTCCCCCCTCCTCTACCAATAATCATAGGGGTGGGGGGTTGGCTGCTGGCAATGTTGGAATTACGTCGTGTCTCTTGCCGCCCCTCCCTCGTTGGGGATGTGAGCTTAGCGGCGGGATAAAACCCAGCATGTGTGAGGGGACGGGGGCATTGTGAGACATGGAGAGCATACGGCCTGCCGCTGCTCTGAGGAGCATCTTCCTGCTGCTTGCCTTCTGCCATACTACTCTGCAAGGAGGTAAGTGGACTTATACTTTGCCCTCTGTCTGTTATATATGCTGTGCCCAGGCCTGGCTTTGCAGTTTAAAGCAAGTTACCCCATTCTGCGCTTTAGCATTTGCTCTAAGCAGAAATAAGACAGGTTGCTCTGATGAGCATCACTTGAGCTTACCTTTTTGGCTTCAACATCACTGCCATTATCTAGAAGACAGCAGAGAGAGGTACGATAGCAGAAGTGATGGATCCACTTTGTCCATTGGTACGCTGTCAGAGATAGCCATCATCATTGCAATAACCTGTTTAGTGCAGAAAGTCTGTGCACCTTAATGTGACGAGTGTCCTTCAGTACCAGTTTTGAGGAGGATACTCCATAGCATCATGTCACAGTGTGTGGGAACCTTAATGGGTGATGGATGCAGGCAAGCTGTTGTAACACACAGAGAGTCAGCAGAGTGCCAGCATATGATTTCAAATTAATGTAGCACACACCCCTCTCGAAATCCAACACCCCTTGTGTTTTTCTTATCTACAAATCCTCCGCTGCTACACTGATTGGAATAGCAGCTATTCCTGGTCTATGCAGTGCTGAACACCTTACCTTACAAAAATTAGGATTTGACCTCACCCCTTAAGTATACTATACACTCTCCAAAAAAAATGCTGTATAGGAAATCACACCCTGCATGTCGACACACTGGATCCTGACACCACACTGACCATACCAAATGCCAAGTTCCCACCATAGCTCCACTGCACATCTTATCACAACCGTCACCCCAGACAAAAGTATAAAGATCTCACATCAATAAAAATGAATGTTATGACAGATATTCAAACTAAACAGATTATTCTGGCTGCATAAAGATATTTGAATAGCTTGTGCCCTGAGAAAAGGGTACCTGTGTTAAAGGTGCTTCTGTAATTTAACCCTAAGTGATGCCATACAAAGCACAAAGGGGTATGTCCTATAATATATACCGTATATATATATATATATATATATATATATATATATATATATATATATATAATATTTTGCATTATTAGAGCGAATAATAATAAAATGGATTGTACATTTCCTAATATAATAGATATAAGAGGTTGTTTTAGGTCTTATTCTAACACAATGTACAATTATTTTTAACTATATGGTGCTATAATCATTAAACTAATGATATCTGCCCAGATTTGACATATCTGATACCACTTGACTTGACGTTAATTCATTAAAGTTTTACCTAGATAGTAAGTGGGTAAGTAAAGAGCAATAGCACCAAATGTCTGTAAGCATATAACGCATGCAATATCTGAGCGGTTAATATTTTTTTACATTTATTTCCATTAGTCACTGTCCATATTAATATATGCTCTCACCCACACAAAAAAACATATATGCATAAACTACACCTGCAACACTCAACATTTACATTAACACACATTTGAACACTGTGTCCCAATCTGATTCTTCCATACACTTGATCTCCAAAGCTCATTGCTTCCCACAATAAACTGTGGACATCTCTGTGTATTAATATTCCATAAAGAGATTGCTACACCTAGAGACATGGATAGTTACATGGAGGAATGGCTATACATTCCAAAGTATGAGAGGCTTCCATATTGCATGTAAGCACACCTTTCTCATACATAGAGGACTACTGTCAACAATTGAGTGTCTTAGCAGGTACCATAAAAATAAGTCACAACCCACCTCCGCAAAATCATTTTAGCAACCTTATAAATGGTCATCCCGAAATGCTTGGGGTCTACCATCAATGTCTCATGTATTCTGTACATTTTCACATTAATGCTGGATTGTGAATACTGCAAGCTTTTTATATTCACTACACTTAATGCGTATTGGTCCATTTGGCTTAAGTAACGTAATTAGCTCTGGTGACATAATGTGATCATTTACATAAAGGCATGTTTGTTCATATTGATTAATTTGATCGCAAAGAACATACTCTTGTTGGCTTAGATGTCTTCTAGTGAATCTGGTTTCCATGCAGGTATCTACACAATTCAGACCTTTTGCACAGTGTCTGTGCATATTCAGATCTTTTGCACAGTGTCTGTGCATATGGTCGTGTTTGGATTCTTGGCCACAGTATACTCTGGTTTAGCTGCACACTATGTGGAACTGCAATAGAAATGTAGTATGTTGATCTGTTTCACCATAGAATCCAGATGTTTTCTGTCAAGGGAAGCAAAAGCTTTAACTCACAAGTGAAAGCTGACACATTCCCATCTGACACGAAAGCAAAGGCTGGAGCCATTAACGCCTTCCTTCCTGAAGGGACCAGCATACCTACAGCACAGATCTCCCATATTATTATTATTTATTGTTTTATATACCGCCATCATATTCTGCAGCTCTGTACATTGGGAATGACAGGTCTAAACGTCAGAGGGTTAATAGAGAAATGCTTTATATGACAGCAAGAACGAAAACGTTTTAGGCATTCAACCTTCCAAATGCATGTGTTATTCAGAATAAGCAGTGGAATATGGTTTTCCCTATGGCATACTAGGTAAATAAATTGTTCATGATCAGGTTCTTCTGACAATCACGCTTAAAGATCCATAGATATAAGGCAAAACTTAACTTATGTTAACACTTGCCACCTGTTTAACACACAAGTGTTAAGGGTTAAAAACGAGCATCAGTAATGTAAACCAATATGTGTTTTGTAGAGGCACTCGTTTTAATGGATCTGTGTTTCATGGTTAGTGGATCATTTCTCCTGAGGCTTCTATAGCACGTTCAAAGTTCATGCATTTCCGCAGGGTCAACACACATATCACGATCAGGTTGAGATGCTGAAAAAGGTTTCCTTACTTGGCTGGGTTTAATAATAGTAATACTGCACATTGTGTTAACCCTTTGCAAAACATATGACTTACTTACAGTCATTGTGCTGCTTACTCGCCAGGTAAGAAACCTAGGTAATAGAGAAGTTAAGGTTTAGCTATTATAAAGAAGGCTAACTCTAAACACTGTACAAATTAATTATATTTGAAGATAATATATAATTACTATACAATATATTGAAGCCTTTTGTCCAATATTGAGTCATGTCTAAAAGTTGAATAAACTTTCGGGACCCAGCACATGCCCTGTATACTACTTGATAGCAAAAATTACTAAAAGTGCTGCTGGCTCTTTGTGCTAGAAAGAGCTTAGATTCAAACATAAGGCTAGGTCTGGAAATAACCACAGCAGCAAAACATTATTCCGACGTAATATTCAATGGATCTGCAAGCTCTCTGCCCAGTTTTTGCTGCTTATTAATATCTTAGACTCCCTGGCGACAATTTTTCAATCTCCCGCTGCAAAGCTGGACTACATAAGTACCAAAAATCACTAAATTCATTCTCATTGAAGCTCAAACAATGTAATACTTTGACAGTTCTGCTCCATGTTTGCACCAGATTTGGATCCAGCAGACTCCGATACATGATCCTTCTCCCAGTTGTGCTTTTAAAAGATTTTAGGCATATCCTTTCCAGAAGATTTGGAATGTGATTTGGCAAGAGATTTTCTAAACATCACAACGAAGGAAAATATATTCGAGTAGAAAAAAAAAAAGTGATACATTATTAATCTACATTTTTGGGACAGGTTTAGTAGATGAGTCTCATGATAGCATTAAAACCCACAAAGTGATGTATATTTGCATGCAGTTTCGTACTGTTTTACTGCTAATTATTCTAGCAAATGTACAAATTGATATGATTTACTTTGAGCAAGATTCTTATGGAAAACATATTGTGTGGGGCTACATTTAGCCAGCAGAGCTATGCAATGTTGTATGCTTCTGTTATCTAGCTAGGTCATCATTATACAATATGGTGTTGGGTTTCCAGTTCATCAGCTCAGACCCCCTGTCAATACATTTAGCATTAAGCTCAACAGAGTGCTGACAGACCATATTAAGTTTATTGGCGAAACAAGCACAGCATGATGACAGTCCACATTATGCTGCTAGCTAAATACTAAACACTGTATTATAAATGCATTATGATGTCATGTAAAGTGTCACCGCGCTTCCACCATACAGTTACATGTTATGCCTTACAAAAGAATAGAATCCCAGAGTGATCATAGCACAATGTCACAATGCCCTACTAGAAACCTTACATGATTTCACAATGGACCCCAAAAAGTAATTATCATTGATGTGCATGAACGAGTACAGTGTTTTTTTAGAATGTAAATTAAGCTGAAAAGTGTAAGATGAAAAATGAATTCTGATCAGATTTGTGCTTCACAGGAAAGGACTCCATAGCTGAGCTATTGCCTTTCAATAACCATACTAATATTCAGATAATATTACACGCACACAAAATTAGCACGCATTCTGTGTTCTTATGTAATGAAGTCCTCCGTGTAGTTTGCAAAACCAAAGCTACTTATCTATGATATACAATAACATAGTTGCCATCTTTTGCTCCAGGTGTTCCAGGACATAAAGGGGTGGGGCCTAAAGTAGGTGGAGTTATGCAACAGAGCTGTTTGGCTCTGCCTACTTTAAGCTCCACCCCCTGCATTTCTGCTGTGTGTGTGTCTCAGACATAGACAGTTTAAACGCAATGCTGCCTGTGTAATGCATTGTGCATAGGCAATATTTTTATGCTGGGGCAGACCTGAATTTGATGGGACAGGATCCTAAAAACAGGACTGCCCCTTCAAATTCGGGACTGTTGGCAGGTATGCAATAATGCTAGCAATGCCTTCAACCTTTTTTCTTAGTAATCCAGTCCCTGCAGCAAGTGTCATTCTTTCCCACCAAGATGCAGGTTAAATGGATCCCACCTGCTGCCACTATCATCCAATGCTCTGATATCCATTAAAATACTTACATGGAGGAGAAAGGTTAAGAACACAGTATTTTCAAGTGAGCCTGTCACAAGGATAGAGCTCTGGCACATGCACAAGATTGTAAAAAGTGTGTTTTCAATTTTGCTAATCCCTCTCTTTGGACAAATTACTCCTTAAATCAACATTTCATTTAAATATAACTTGAATTGATAGCTAAATTAAGTTAGTTAATGCGCTTGGTAGCATTATACAAGAATTTTTTTCAGAATTACTATATTTTATAGCTCAGTATTCCTAAGCAATGCATAAAATATTATTAAATATTTTTTGCAGAATAATATAACCAACATGTATGTATTACAATATAGTCTATCTACATACTTGTCACGTGTCACATTGTTTGCATACTTGTCACTTGCCACCCCTCCTCCAGACATACCTTACTGAAGGAGTCCATCGTCTGTGTTCTGCACATCCTCTTTGTGGACACCAATATATGATGTCATATCCCAGCTCTCCATATTTGGTGGCACCACACAGTTACTTCACTGGTCTGCACAGACCCCTGAAGGCTGGGCCGGTTTCTTTCACCTTTCCAGCCAACCCATTGAGAGGCTTGGGAGGCCAGTTGGCCAAGGGTGGTCAGCTCCTGGTGAAGTGCTCCAGGAGTTGCTTCTCCCCCCAGACCTGCAGTCCTAGGCCTAGTTGGTCTCGTTATGTGTTCAGACACAACACTCCAGATTAAATGAGCTATAGTGGCATACAAAAGTAATTTAAAAAATCCTGATTACTTAACAAATGCTCAGTAAACAATTATATTTCAGTAATCCATATAATTAATAAAATAACAATTTACCAATCAGGCTTTTAATAGCAACTACTTCTGTTTCTTATATCCATTAATTTGTTTGCTCATGGTATAACAAAGCAGGCAAAAGAAAAAATGCCAACATGGCAATATGTGTATGTCTACAAAAATGCTAAAGTTTTTAAAGCACCTTAATAACCCTGTTAGCATGATGTGTAGATAAGTAAATAGACTCTTTGCTTATTGTTAAATGGGATCTTCTTGGCACATGCCTGCTTCTTTATAACACGTTGAGCATAGGATGGTGGATAGCACAGTATGGAGCGTCACATGCAGGCACTGGTTTCAGTCTGGCTTGATCTCATCTGCAGTGGCATATTGTAGCCTAGGCCTTCTGCCACATATCAGGGAGCCAGCTTACTCTATTGGGCAATCATGCTCAGCAAATATACCTTTCAACATGTTTCATCCACAGCATTGTTAAACACATACTCATGCATATACACACGTCTACACCAAAATCTCAATATGGCACACACTAACTAGGCAGACCTCACTAGCACTCAATGCATTCATTACATAGAATTTACTAATACAGTCACAATGGATACCACATTAACACACTACATACTAACAGTATTTTGTGTACCAATATGATACATAAGAAAACAAAAGAAAATATTGTGTTGACTCCAACAAGGCAACACTCCAGCTAATCACAATCAGATGGAAAATAACGGTGCTTTTAACCAAGGGAATTAGGCTGCAAATGCCATCTGATTAGTCTAATGCTTTCCAGTGCCAGCCTCTAATTTGGAATAAATTTGAAAATCCTCTTTCCATGCAAGAACAGCAAAACACCATAAAGTTAAGTAACTTAATCTCTTTTCATCAACAGAGTCTGTACCAAGTTAATTAGTCAATACTTACTAGAGTCAGGTTCCCTTCAGTCAAAACTACACAAAGCACCTATCGTGTAGGATTTTGAAGTATAAGGGGTCCTTCTACCAATAGGCTTAGGAAAAGCTAACCCTTGAAAAACCATTGTGTATCTTCCAATAAACATAATAAATGAGTGCAAGTGAAAGGGTATTTATGTAAAGTAGTAATTACACTATATTTAGAAATTAAATAATTTTCCATGCTAAGGCTGCGTTTCTGTTTTTAACTGGATTTATTATCCTGATTGTAAAAAAAAAAAGTTTAGTCTGAGCTGTTTTTATGCATATAAACTGAAATAAGAGAACTCCCTTCTTTTTATAATAATAAAAGTGGAGTAAAGCTGCAATTCCATATTTGGTTGCAGTTTCCACAACCGTGAAAGAATGCTGTAACAAAAAGAGAAACAACATAATGCTTTGGCTGAATTCACTATTTTCCTATTAAAACATACCACGGATACGCATTATATATATCTAACATAGTGCCGAGATGTTTTTTGACTAGCATTGGCAAGGTATTTATACTGCTGTACACTTGCCAGATTTGTGTTGTTATAAGTTTTATACAGACTGCTGACAAAGAATGCACTATTTAATAGAGGTATTTAGAAAATGTAAAGCGACCCATGACATTTCATGTAATTTTGTGGTATTTATGCTACATTACATCTAGTAAATAGAGGTCTTCACAATGCTCCATGTGCCAAGTGACGCTATTACAAAACTAGGAAGCACAACCAGATGTTTTTACAAGAGCAACCAGTAAAATAGAAAGGGCTCTAATATGTTTCAATGGCACAAAATTACATTTTTCTCATGTAAAACAAAACTACTTAGGGAGTTCCTAAGTATATATTATTACACTTCCTTTATTGCCTATCTGGAGAAGGTTCTGCTACCTTGGTGACATCATAATGTGCCAGGTGTCTACCAGATACAGAAGAGGGATTTAGGCAACTAAAATGAATGGAAAAGAGATGGTAAAGACAAACTTATAAGGTAAATAGAGCAACAGAAATGTGTCTGGGTAGCAAAAAATACTATTAATATATTAATTTACAGAAATTAGGAGTTGTCTTTTACATGGTGGAATTCCATTGCGTCCCATTTGGTTCTATCACAATTTAAAATTATTAGGGAGATCTAAGGAGTCCCAAAATGTCCCATTCAGTGAACTGGGGACCCTGTTAGCCCAATAGGGTAATCACTACATGGTGGTAAAGCATTTGTCACCCTAGCCTGTACAGGACATGCCGCTGAGCACAGGGGCAATCTCAACCAAGGGCCCTAAACCAGAGTGGCCTAAAACTTATTTGACCGATGCATTTAACGTTCAAGATGTAGTCCTGTTGAAAATACCTTCACCAAATGCGTCCATATTGTTCTAGACATCCCAGTGGCTAGATAGGAAAATGCAAGCTAAAAAAAAGACTTCTGTTCCTTGCCCAAACTCTTTAATGAATTGTAATTCTGGTAATCCTATTCCCTTTCCAACTCTGAATCTTAGTGTTTACTGTGGGTGTTAGAATGTTAAATTAAAGAGGTATTTGTCACAATTTGAAGTTACCCCACTAGATGTTAAGTGAAAAGGTTCCTTAGATGTTAATTACAACTGTTATAGTGAAGAGACATTCTATTCTTTCCTATCTAAGAAATCTAAGGAACCATCACAACATATACATACATATGTATTTCTCCAAAACAGTTTTGTTAAGATTTCGCAAACTGTGTAATCAAGTATTTTATTTGGTGTAAAATGAGCAATAGTGTGATATTAAGAAATATATTTTAAATAATAATAAAACATGGGGAGACATGAAGTGTTACCCAATGGAAAATACCCCTGAGTACATTCTAAACACACCAAAAAAAAACATTTCTCAGTGTGTGTTTACTGGGATTCCTTAAAACCATTTCTGCTTACATTTTTAGTTCTGAAAACTTGGCGTCTGTTCAGACGGGTCTTAGTCCATTTTGAATAAAGTTATGTTGTTTTTAGGTACACTTCAATGTAGGCGTAAAAATATTGGCACAATAAACCAATCCTGTCATTGCTTCTTGAGACCTAACAGTCACATGAACAGCTGCAACACTAGGAGTCATCCGTAAGCCTCTTTTCTGGAGAAATGGACGCAAGGCGGCTCCCAGGGCTGTCTCCTTTAAGTTCTCTTGCACAACTTATGTTTGTTGCACCAAAATGTTACCCTAAAACACTAATACTTCTCTTTTAATGTATACTTTTTGCCAATTCCATAGTCAACATGAATCTCATACCATATCACCCATTTCAGTATCAAGCACATCTATACGATAACAGTGTGGCTTTCTGTTTGAAAAGAAGTTTATGTGACTTCTTTTGTTTATTAATTTGTTAAAGCCATTAGAACATGATGAATGATGCCCCCCCATTGCCACTCTTCTCATTGAACCACCTGAGATCATTTATATGGCTCCCCTACTGCAGTTTGTTTACCAAACGGCCTTGGAGCCAGTACTGTTGCAGTGCTCCCCCACGGCCGGCGCTCTTACACTGAGATCTGGCGCTCATGTATCAGATACAGCACGCTCCAAATTCCTCTCCAGCTGAGATCAACAGTTCTGGAATTCTTAATTCCCCCAGGGCTCTGCTAATCAAATGCACACCTCTCATATGGGGCTGTGCTTATTTGTATTAACTCTGTCGCAGCTGAGGAACATCAGTCTTTTAACCCTTACATGCCCAAGAGGCCTTGCCAAGTTTTTTTAAAGCCCTGACAACACTGACCTAATAGAAGGAAAGTAACGGAAAATGTCCTAATTATACTGTACATAGTAGAATGTTCCAATTACACTGGGTAGTATATGGACACTAGGGGATTTTGAGACGAAGTGATCAACATTATATGTAAAATAACATGCCCATCAAAATACAAATCTGACCAATTAGCAAAAACCTACTTTGAGGAACATCTCTGCAGTCTCTGTTCCTTTCTAGAGAGACATATGGAGCATATTGAAATAAATCTATTTCCTCATACATTGGTCTGCAAAATATTACTTGATTAATCCTAACATGTCTTAAATTACTTGAAACCTTGCTAAATTAGATTAGAATAAATCAGAAGGGTTCAGCCCTTTAGTTGATGTTGAACAATAGTATTTTGTGTAATGAGGTCAAACATGTTACCAAGAAGAAGAAGAGATTCCTCAGTCCTGGGCCAGATCAGGATATTAAAACATATGCTTTCCCACATTCACCTACTCTGAAAGACCGAAGAGAATCAGGGGATTCCCATGATAACCATGGATTGACTCAATAGACAAGCATGTTTTTACAGAGCAATGATACTACGTATCTGTTGGTGTTTAATGAAGTATTTACAGGTTTCATCAATTTATACTACCCTATTTAACCTTCAGTTCAGCAGTTATGCTCATGCATTGCACCTACACAAGTTTAACAAGATAATGGGTAATGATTTGCTTTGTTTTTTTCGCTTCTTGGGTAACAAAACTATTGCAAAACACAAAAATAAGCAATGACATACTATTTAAATGTTTCTACCCAAATTGGAACACCACTTTTATCTAGGAGGATTTTTTTTGTACGCCTACTACAACTACTCATAGGAAGAAGGAATGTCTCCTTGGAAAGACTGGAAAAGACTCAAGCAAACATATTTCCTAGCATCACTGATTTCCAACATATCAAATATGTCTGTTCATCCGTTGGATGTCTTTATAATGACGTTACACTCTAAGAACAGAGCAATTCCACATTTTTACAAGAAACACTAGGTCATGATTGTAAAAGGCACCCAAAGTATTTGTTTGTTTTGGACAGAAAAATACTCATGGATGGTGTCAGTTAACCCAGGGTATACACCACCAGAATGGATGTGTATGGATCTGATATTATACGGAAATCTCTTGTAATGAGATTGCTATGAACAAAAAAGAATGTACACTTTGAACAATGGACACATACGGATTGACATATTTTGTCAATCCCCGGAACCACTGTCTGTTTTTATTTCTGTTTTATGGATTACGACTCTCTTCTTCTTTGTCTGCTTTTCCAACCGACGTAGAGAACTCTAATGTCCCCATAGATTATATGACTACACTTTTTTACATGTTGGCCCAACACATTTTTCCCAAACAAATGATTTATATATGTACAATGCATATTGCTGATCGTCATGACTTGGGGCTTTCAAAAATAAAGCTCGATCAACCTCACCCTCTTTTCCCAACTGCACCTAGTGGTAAAGAAGGACTACATAAAACTTTTTGTTTTATACCACTTGATTTTTTACAAAGTTTTATCGCATGCTCTTTTTACAGGTACTCTTACAATTACTAAAAAAATTCCTAAAGAAAATTATTATACTGTTTTTCCAAGGGACCGAGCTTTATGTAAAATAACAAGAGAGAACACTATGTCTACCATATGTTACCTACTTCTTTGTTAATGAAAACACCCATACTTTGTGCTTTTCAGTTTATGATCATTATAATCATTCTAGACATATCTAGTTTATTTCAGAGAATTTAAGATTTGTTGCAGAAACCTAAGGATATCTCTTAACTCCACCCATACAATGGCTGTCTTAACCAAATCAACAATAATCAGCAACTTAACAACAGGGTAGTCACTTCATGTGGAAGAATATATATATATATATATATATATATATATATCCTGAGAAAGTTCAAATATCTGATCTCATATTATGGACATAAGGTGGATTTCTAATACATGAGACTTACTTACGTTAATCTGTAAATGCCGTTACATAGGTAAAATTACAGTATTTACAATTGTTATTGAATAGCTACTCACCTTGAAACACACATATGGAGCTTGTATCATTCCAACCAATAAATCAATTAGTTTAAACTCTGATCTAAATGTAAGAAGATGAAATAACTATCAGGGGTACCCTGCTGCATTCCCGTGAGAACATTTCAATCCATCACTATGCTTGATCAGCTTTGTTTTTTGTGTATTAGTTTTCGCTAATGCAATTGTGTAAAAAAAATAGGAGATATCTTTTAACTTTGTAGGTATGGTTTCCTCCACACGCTTATAAAAGGTCTATTCAACTCAGTCCTCCAAGATTCATTTCCTGCCAAAAGTTTTGGACCTCACTAATGAAGGCAGCTAATCAATTAATCAAACATACATGTATGTGTTGGCCTTAAAATCTGGACTACTAATGGTCTTGAGGGATAAAAGTTGGAAAACCATTAAATAATTCATTGTTCTGCTGGATTTTGGCATAGACAAGATGTGTGCTTTTAATTTGCGTGTTTATTGCGGGCATGCGTTAACATTATTTCTCCTTTCACAGGAGTGCCTGGTGCTGGTGTAGGAGGCCAATTTTTTCCAGGAGGGGCAGGAGCAGGGGTAGGAGGGGTATATCCAGGTAAAACAAAAACTGAATTTACTAAATTGAATTATGCAATGTATTACATTTATTCTATACTAGGAGATTCCATAGTGCAATTGCCATGAGAGAAAATCAACAATAACATTTAAATTGATAATATACAAAGAGTTATACAAGTCAAGACATACTGGCACAGATGGAGAAGTAGGCCCTGCTCTTCCGAACTTACAATTTATTAGGAGGTTGAGGAGAAATGAGATGGAAGAACAGGGAATTTATGTGTGACAGAGGTACTATTATTGTATCTTGGGGAGCCTTTTAAATAAAGTCCAAATTAAAGGACCGGCAAAGAGCGGCAGGGTGGGGAGAGGGTTAAATGCATATGGGTGTCATACACATACAACATGGCAAAAAGCAATAGGAAAGGCTAGGTGATAGACATAAGGGTGTTAACAATAAAGGAAATCAAGGTTAGGCAAAATCTATTGTCCAGGGCCCTGCAGAATCTTAGTCTACCATCTATTGCCAAATATCTGTGCTGGTTGGTTTGTTAGGAATGTGGAGTTGGGTAGAGAAACCTAACTTTTTATGATATGGAGGAAGTGGCAAAGGTAAGGTGAGTCCAAATCCATCCTCTCAAGTTCCATAGTTAAATGTCACCAAAAAAAGAATCATAGTAATAACTGTTTTAGGAAATCTCTGCGTAGACAGCGGAGAACTCCAGATTGAAGTCTGTTTTCTCTTTTGATGCTAGGGACTGGATTGGGAGGAGCTGGTGTACCAGGAGCAGGTGCAGGTCTGTATCTTATTGTTATTGTTCTCCTTGAATTTTGAAGTCACACTACTTGTTTTTAATTTCTATAATTCTTTTAGCAAACATTTATATAACTACGTTTCTCAGCTGTTTCGTGTGTGATTGTAATTTTCTCTCTGGATAGTCTTCTTGGTGCTGATTAAGGTATTGTGAAATTTGCCCCTGAAGCTCCCCTTGAAACAGCCCAATAAAATCCTTTGTAATGTACGTTTTTGGGGATACAATAAGCAGATGGGAAGTTCACTGAATTCACCGTAGCTTCTCTTTTTCTTCAATAACTGAATATTCAGAAGAACAATCCTTTGATTGTTCATTATAATCTACACAATGCAATGCTGAGGTTCTCTAAAACTATGAGGAAATGCAACAAATGTCCTTGAACAGTATTTATTATTAATTATTATTAATTTAACATCAAAGGCATTTCATTCTTTGCTGTAGGGTTAACCAGAGTGACATTCTAACAGAGTTAATATATATATAATCCAGTTAAACAAATATACAAAAATCAATATAGATGTGTTGCCTCCATGATTGAACATTTCTATCACTTTTTCCTTGTGATAAATTTATGATTCATCCAACAAACTCCTAATTTCATGTAAGAACAATTACCCTACTCCAAAAAATCACGTTACAATCATAGATAAATGAACGTTCACCACTGCCCTTTCCTAATTTTAAGTAGTTTTATTTTGTTTTGGAACTATACTAGTCTGTATGAGCAGACCCAATAGTTTGGCAGTAATGTTTTAAGGAGTATGAGAACAGAGATATTGTGTGTAAGCATGACTAGTGCTGTTGGTATGGATCATTGTGTACGTTAGTATGTATTTAATTTCATTTTATAATTACATTACATTTTTTTCATGTCACCTAGGCTTATATCCTGGCGGAAAACCTCCCAAACCGGGTAAGAAGAATTGTTTGCTGTATTAATATTAATATATAATAGTGACCATAGATCCTGATCAAACCTGGAAAACTACTTTACCACTAACTACCACTAGCTACCTAACCAACATCCTATAGGATTACACTAAAATCATTGCTCCTTAATGTTACTTTACTTTTTTTAAGGAAAATATGTTTTTTTTAAAAAAGATATCTGGTCACTTGCCTTCAGTATAAATTTTCCATAAGTATTTCCTTTTAAAGTCAAGGTCACTCTTGATTTATTTAAAAAAATGAGAACTTCCAATAATGATCGACTATTAATAAGCAACAGAGATATCTCTAAAAATACTAAATTATAATTGTAATTAGAAACACATATCTAAGCTTATAACGCACGCACTTACACTGTAATATTCCCAAACGTTTGATCGGAGAAAACGTAAAGTATGTGTTGCGTGGATACTACATTCCGGCCAGCATTTGTAGCTCAGCCAACAGAAACACATATAACTTCAAAATACAAAATAATGGATTATTATACAACCCTCCCAACACATTTTGCAATGTCCACAGATTATGGTAGTAAAATCAGTATTTCCCCAGAGCTCTGAAGCAATCTCCTTTTCATTCTGCGCTTTTCAAACATCTGGCATTTTACTAATGGGATGAGGTTCACTAAGCAGTGTGCCTAGCTTGGCCAGCTGTGGCTCCTGTACTTTCCAATGTTTGTCTTCACCCTGAGTTCATAGGCTGAATAGCATGTTGGCTTCTGAATTGAACATCTCCTCCTAGTATAATTAAGCATTATAAGTTCGACACTGTTCAAAATATTTAATACAGTGATGTTTAAATGTTTAAATTAAACATTCATCGAGTTCCCCATGGTGTAATTCAGAAAGAAATATGTGTGTAGAATCCAAACTATCCAACATGGATGCTTTCTCTCTATCTAACAAAAAATGGACAACCTTACATGGAACTTGTAGATAGCACCAGGAATCCAACAGTTGACTCTTATAATACTAAATGTACAACACTGAATATTCTCATCAGTTAGAGGATACTTCACTTTGCAAACCAAATAACTCATTCATTATTACATGAGAATGAAAAAGGATTGCTATGAAGACCTTACAATTAATGTTAGTAGCCAATAGGTAGTTCTGCATTTTTGGGCAGGTTGTCTGCTTTTTGTGATGTATCAACAACAACAAAAATGATATATTATTAGACCTATCACCCTATTTACCTAAATACGGTAATGTTCATGAGTTTTGTGCCTCTGGTTTCAAGGTGTTGGTGGCCTCGGAGCTGGTGGCGTGGGTGCTGGAGGCTATGGTGCAGGTGGTCTTGGAACTGGTGTCTATGGTGCTGGTGGCGTAGGAGCTGGTGGTCTAGCAGCTGGTGCAAAGCCTCCAAAACCAGGTTAGATATGTCTATTTAAAAAGTGAACAAAACTGCAAATCGGCTATAATTACATTTAAAACCCCTTTATAACTTGCCAGTCCCATGCATATTGATCCAGCCATTGTAATGCATATTAATGGAGGACTTATTCTGAAGTCGTATAATTTATGGTGCTTTTTCAGGTTATGGAGGCCTTGGAACTGGTGTAGGTGGTGTTGGTGGTGTCGGTGGTGTTGGACCTGGTAAGCACAGTAGATTTTCAATGAATTGGCCACATGGGGCAAACAATATTATATTAGATCTAGGTTTCAACTCCAGGTAAACAACCATGGATTCTGTAAGTCCTTGCCTGAAAAGATGTAATTTAACGTGTTTTTCATTGAGTTGGCTGAAGATGGCATGTCCAACGATTGTGACATGTGGACCTCCGGGCTTGGAGTTAAAAATAATGGTTTACATTATAGGTAGAACCTACTAGATATGTATATTGGCAAACAAATAGGTTGTCTAGTGTGCGACAATATTATGTTGATAGAACTATAGAATTATCTGCTGCCTTCACACAAGCATTAAAGTCATTCATTTTAGTAACCATTGCAGCATTAGCACAAACCGTACATAATCATAACCTGAACATCCCTTTATGAATTGCCAGTCCCCTGCGTATTGATCTAGCCATTATAATGTATATTCAAGTAGGACCTATTCTGAAGTGTGTAATTATTTATGGTGCCTTTTCAGGTTACGGAGGCCTTGGAACTGGTGTTGGTGGTGTCGGAGGAGTTGGTAAGCACTGTAGATTTATCAATGAATTGGCTACACCTAACCTGTTCTGTGAGGCAAATAATAGTCCTTAATCCGATGCCTGAAAACAAGTAATTTAGTGTGTCATATAATCAGATGTATGTGCTAACGATGGTATATTCAACAATTGTGACCTCTGTGTGGAACATAAGGCCTGGAGTTGTAAACCAATGGTTTAGATTATAAGTAGCAAATCATAGAAATGTATATTAGGCAAACACAAAGTCCCAGTTATATTACAAAGAGCTAGCCTACAACAATACTATGTGGGATTTTGCATTAAGAAAGCATTGTAGTAAGTATTTGCTGTTATGGACCATTCACCATAAAGTAAAGTTGTCCCTTGCTGGGGTGTTTTGCTTTAAGCAAGTATATTGGATGGTATGATTAATTAATGACAAGTAAATATTTGACTGCTAAGTCTAGAAGAGACATCCTTCATGGGCTTTTGTCCAGGATGGTTTCAGTAATAGTACGGGTACGTTTCCAGGTGCTCCCGGGGCTCAGCAGGTAGAAGCAGAGCCGTCAGAAGGTATGATAAAGAAGCTGCACATGCAAAGACACTGTGCAGATGACTGTGGTTACACAGCTGTAACGGAGTGAACGTTCCAAACGATTTCACTCCGGCTGATACTAACAAACTAATTTAAATTGTTTTTCTTCAATTTTTATCAAATTTTATCATTATTCTCTGTATTATTATAATTAAATGATATGCTACCCATCGAATTTAAAAGTCAGAATGCACTGTTTTAGGCTATTAATGGATTGTACTCTTCAGAATCCAACGCTTTTAATGCTTCCTCACATATTATCACCCACTGAAATGGGTAAGCTTATGCTTTTAGCTCCGTTAGCAAAAACTATAAGACTGTATGATATACTCTATATTTACTGTATATTTCATCATATCACGGGTATTTTTCCCAGCCTGCATATTTTTATTCTTGATGTTGCTGTGCATCCTTATAAGAGTCTCAGCATCAAGAGGCCCACTAAAAGCTGAGGGTTGGTAGTCTACATCTTCTGTAAACACCTAATATTTCAACACAAATACAGCAGAAGCAAAATGGCGACAAGTCATTAGACAAGAGACATCCTTCATGGACATTTAACATGAATAACAATAATAGTACGGGTACGTTTCCAGGTGCTCCCGGGGCTCAGCAGGTAGAAGCAGAGCCGTCAGAAGGTATGGTAAAGAAGCTGCACATGCAAAGACACTGTGCAGATGACGGAGTGAAAGTTCCCAACAATTTCACTCCCAGCTGTTCCTAACAAACTAATTTAAGATAAAACATTCAAATGGTTTTTATTCGGCTTACAAAAACCATTAATCTCTGTATTATTACTTATCTGGCTTCAAATCTAATCTTCTAAATGATATGCTACCCCCAAATTTGCTATTAATGCTATGTTCAGTTATACTCTTAAGAATCCAATTTGAGAAGCTAACCTGAAAAGCTCAAAGTGTTAATTTCCAAGCTGCCATATGGGAAAAGTGAGAGCTCTCCAACTGGAAAACATTGTCCCTGATTTAAGATTTCTGTAGCTTCCCAAGGACTGTCAGATGGAATTCTTTGAGCTCCTCTGGCTTGTAAGCAACATGACATATTTGTTGTGTGAGTGGAAGAGTGGGGAGTTCAAGGGTATTTAAAATGGGGCAGATATCCCTTAAGCACTGCTCAGTATTTTTGGCAAACTCCTTAAGAACTTGTTATATTGTTTGGAAGAACAAAAGTCCAACAATAACGAGACTTGCAATTAAGTGCCTCATTTCATTTCACATTAGGAACTGTTAGAATGGGTGAAATTGCAGAAAACATATGCATTATGAAAAAAGATTTCCAAGAAAGATCTTTTTTTCCCATCTATTGAAACAAAATTAATCGGTTAATTACCGATAAAGGTTTTTTTAATGTAACCTATATGAATTATTAAAAAATGAGGTGTAGCTTCCACCAACAGAGCCACCAACATCTGGACAGCTTAGATCTAAAATACCCTAGCCTTATTTTGTGCAATTATTTTTGTTATTTCTTTTAAAAAAAACGGGAAAACTCTTTTGTCTTATCTTCATTGCTGGACAGAAAGCTGTTCTTGCTACATGGCCTCATCAGCTGTTTTTCTTTGACAGTGACGATGTGCCCGGGTAAAACCCACTGGCCATTTTTCTGAGGGATACACGTACATTTCATGTGTTGCTGACAGGCACAAAGTGATGCTTTGCGGAATCAGTTACCAAGTCACACATCCCTCATACAGCCGGACCGGGCTTGTCGTGTGCTGGTCAGCTATGTTGGAAACGTTTATGTGCTCTGTGAAAAATGGACCTTTGCTGTCACCCTAGTTTTGCCACCTCTTGCAGAACAGAGATAATGAGACACAGATCTCTAAGTTTTGGGGCTCTGTCAAACTCTTCTCCAGTTTTAGTTCAAGATTGCTCCGCAGCTGGCGGATTCAGCCTATTGATAGAAGGATGTCACAGAAACCATTTAGCCAACAGGGACTTCAAGGCTGCCAGCTGTTTTTAAGAACAGACAGCATTAGGGAGAGCCAGAAGATTTTGCTTTGATTGTATCCCTTAAGCACTGCTTCTTCCAGATGTGAGAGGAGTGTTGTCTTGTCTGGACACAAAATCAACACATCATAGATTTTAAATATTAATAGTCCATCAACATGTAACATTAAATTGCTAAGTTTCGGGGGGGGTTTCCTGCCTTGGAAATGCATGGAAGCATCTCATGCACCCCACCCCCCCTCCATCTTATTAACATGCTGAAGATGTGTTCAGCCGATCAATCGATCCAGGAGGCCTTAGTATTATAAAGGACTTTAATATGCATTCTTCACTGTTGGGGCTGTACGGGACACTATCACAATCTACATAGCGTTTCAATAATAATATAACTTATAATAAAAGTTAAATATACAAATAATACATTGGCCTCCCATATACCAAAGAATAATAATGATATGAGAAGCACTATGCTTTGTGCATAGTTGACTTCACTGATTCCTTAATTAAATGGGCAATGGCAGCCCTATACCGTATTTGAATGTCACATAGAAAAAAGTTCTTAGAAATCCATTTGAAGTGTGCCCTAATGGTTTTGGAGCAGTTCCATTTAGAATGGTGAGGGGTGACATGATTACTTAAATGGTCAAACTGTTTAGAAAACGGAGTTCTGTACTCTGTGTTACACAGCCATTAAATAATCTCGATATTTTCAAACTTAATCTGATAAACCTTAGTAAAACAATGTTATACAAAAGAAAATTAAAATGCATGTTTATTCATCCCAATAGAAAAAACATTGGAAATGGTTAGTCAGTTCATGTTGACATCAGCCTTTGCCATTGTGGACTGTTTTTCTTGGCTATTGCCTGTTTCCTGGCTTTTATCTTGCACTTACTTGAGCGCATTATTTTAAATCTGCTGTAATTATTGGGCGAGAGCAGATCATTACACTTCTTGAAAGAATTACAAATGTGTGCTGATAAAAGGATTCCGTATTACAAACTGTGGATGGAATTCAACGAGAGCTCAAATCACAGTATTAACCTTTCTTCCAAGAAGTCAACAATTACAAGAAGTTAACAATAAAGCATTAATATCCCCTAACTCCAATAGCAATGACAACATAGATCTATCCATCAAAGTGTTCCGATGGGGAAATTAATAGATATATAGTTAAGCTAGCTAACTGTGAAAGACCACCCTAAATTTAGATGGGGAGTAGCAGTAATTAAAATGGAAAGGCGCTAATCTAATAAATCAAACAACTTAAAACAAACTGCTTAAAAGCATGCATTCTGGGACAAAATAGTGTTTACTTAACTGGACCCTTTCATTCAGTTAAAAGAGCAATGTCTCGATTAAATATGCTACTCCGTTACTTTCACAGCAGATACTGTCTCCTGGCAGCTCTGTCTCACCTAATCCTCATTGAACTATTGATGGATCCATTCCAGTAGAGCGGTGCGCTAAACTCCGGAGCAAACTAATGGGCTTTTAATGAAAAATGTTAAACATGTGTAAACTGTGTGTGCATGTATGCCTGTACCTTACAAAGAAGTATATTATGTGGTTCTGCCATTGTCGTAAAAAAAGAAGCAAGTTAATTGGTGATCGACACAGATTGTATGAGGATTGGGGTTGGCTTTATTTAATTTTACAGGTTAATGCTGTATCTGTATACTTAATTATCTTTGTTACAGTCAAAGAAACTATATTGGTAAGTCTAATATTTTCCCTGATCTTTCTACAAGGTGGTGCAGGAGTTCAAGGAGTCAAACCAGGAAAATTGCCAGGTAGGAACAATTGTTTCTAAATGAGCTATTTCTAGTTAAATGCTACCCCGTAATCATTTAACAGCAATTGCACAACCCATTTGGTCTATAATGCTGTAATTTGTGTTACTGTGCTGTCACTGTGATAGGAGCAACAATACCAGGATTGTACCCAAGTGGAACGGTGCAAGGAGCGCTGCGACTTCTGTATAACTTTGCATGCTTTTGATACTTAATTACATTTCATTTATTTATTAGAGCTACGGCTGATTCTGTAGCAATATACAATATACAGTATTAACAGTAACATTAACATACGTCAAGACATACGGGTACAGAAGGAGGAGAGGGTCTGCTCTTGTGAGCTTACTATCTATTAGTAGGTGTAGGGGAATAAAACAGAAGGTGAGGATAATTTGATTGCAGTAAGGGTGATGTGGAGGAGTCGGTGGCTGCAGATCTCGAAGGTGGGGAGATGAAATGGTTTCAGGATACAGTTTGAGGACATTAGGGTAGGTAGTATGTTTCTCTGAATACATGGTTTTTAGTGGTCATTTCAAGTTACAAGCTTGAGTGGAAAGTAGTGATAGTAGCTGTTATCTATGTTCCTGGTATTCTATAGATCACTCAATATGTATTTGGGGAAGATTCAGGTAAATAGATGGAGACATTTAATGTAGACAGTCTCTGTGGCCCTTTAATTCCATGAGTATTTTATGTGGTTTGGGCCCCAAAAAATTATTTAAAATTATATTACATATATTATACTCCTTTTTCAGGTGGAGTTGCTGGTGGATATCCTGGTGGTCTTGTACCAGGTTAGTGCTATTTTAGACATGCCTATTATACTTGCTGTATTATTTTGACAAACCTCAGCATCCTTAAACCTTATTAAGACACCTAATTATCCCAAGCATGCGTGTTTATCTCATTCTTGGCTCCCGAGTAACTATATTTTGCTAACATTTGTCAAACCCAGGGATGATTACAGTTATTGGTGATTGGGCCAATACTCTCAAATAGCCAATTTACTAATAAAAAGTTTCAATTAGACCTACAGGTCTTGTGCCACATGTCTTTTTGTTTATGTACTATACACATCTAGCTTGGTGTGTGATTTGCATGTATGTTTGATGCTATATACTGTAAATGGTGTTCAAGGTGGTGATTAGGCAGCAAGTCTTCACAGTGCCCAAGTATTAAAATGATCAAAATCTTTTACATGTACAGTATTTTGCTCCTTTTCCAGGTGGGGTTCCCGGTGGAGTTCCTGGTGGAGTTCCCGGTGGAGTTCCCGGTGGATTTCCTGGTGGTCTGGTACCAGGTTAGTGCTGTCTAATGCCTATTATTCACACAGTACTATTTTGCCAAACTTCACCATTCTGAAACATTATTTAGACACCTAATTATCTGGAACATTTCTTTATCTCCTGAGTAACATTTTATGGCTCCTAAATTACGCAAACATTTGTCAGAGCAAGGGTTTTATTGTGGATTTGCTATGATAACACTTATTAATGATCGGGGAAATAACCTCAGATAGCTAGAGAAAACACTACACAAGGCAATGATTAGGCAGCAAGTTGTCATGGTGCAAATATTAAAATATAAAAATTAAAAATGTATAATTTGCTCTTGTTGAAGGTGCTGGTGGAGTTATTCCAGGAGTGACCACAGGTAATTTATTAATTTGGATGCATGTATTTGTGAACGGTGGTTTGAGACCATTGTCTCCTAATTCTCCAATGCCAAAACACTAATACATCTATCTGTTTTCTCTCTCAGGAGTAGTAGTTCCACAGACTGGTGGCCAGCCAGGAGCAGGAGGAAAGCCAGGAAAACTGCCAGGTATGTGACTTGGGCATAGTTACCACATTTGAAGTACTTAAGGCATATTTATTTTAAATGAAGACCCAGTATTAACAAGCGTTTTACATAGGGTTTGTTACATATCTAATGTGATTATTTTATTATATATTCTCTTTATTATGGTATTAAATTATTTTTACTGAAAACTTGGTAACCCTACAAAGGTATCCACCAAGCATGCCTTTGGTAATGTGATTTGCATTTAGTGGTGTCACTGAGCTGTGTTTCAAAGTTTTAATATTTAAGTGAAGAAGACTTTGATCTATAGTTTCATGTGTCCTTGACAGGTGCTGGAATTCCCGGGGTCTTCCCTGGAGGAGTGTTACCAGGAACAGGTCAGTTATAGTGTTATACATTAAAGCTTTGCTATTGCTGTACTATAGTACCCTGCCTTATTACTGCAATTGGTAACTCATTCAATTTGTAGTTATTATTGTTTATTAAAAATGAATAATTGCTCTTATTACAGGAGTACGATACCCTGGAGTTGGTGTTCTTCCTGGTGTGCCAACAGGAACCGGAGTGAAACAGAAAGCGCCAGGTTTGCCCTTCAAGTTCTGTTCTTCGTGTCAGCTGTTTCTATTTGCCATGTCAGCCTCAGTGATGCATTGTGGTTGGGTTTTAAACCAGGATAGCGCCTCGGCTGCCCTCCTCCAAAACTTACCTCCATTGTTGCTGCCCACTTTGTGCGATGATATGACATTATTTTTTAGCCTTTAATATATCATTTTTGCAAGTTCAATTCACTGGGCCCTACACATTGCAATATATATTTGAAAAGTAATTTAAATATGACAACTAGGTAAAATTATAAATAAGCCAATGAAAAAAAGTCTTTATATGAATGTGAAAGAGTGTGGCCTCTCTGATGCACTGATTATTACGCTCCTTTAAATAACAACCCTGCTTTAGTCATACTGACTGGAATTAACGGCATCAAATAATTATCTACAAAGCCTTTGCCCCAACTAAACAAACGATCTCTCTCTAAATAAACCAATCCAAAAATATAAAACGTGTGTAGCATCTGGAAATTTGAGGTTGGCAAACGCCCTAGAATAGGGGTATTCAGCGTCAGACCCTGTAAGCACCAATATTTAATATCAGATTTACAATTCACATAGTTGTGCACTTTTTTGTTTGTTTTAATAAATCCAGTATAATAATGTAGCATTGTGATAAATGTCACACATGCATAACATCTATTCTCTCAAACCTAAAGACAAGACGTGTATAACATTTTATAGAAGCGTCAGAAAGTTCGGTTGAGTCTGATATTGGGTGGTATGGTATGTGAAATGTTCATGTCTGATTCTTTCCACAGGTGGTGGCCTGTTAAATGGAATTCCAGGTTAGTAAACATTTTTTGCGAACATTATACTTGATTTTTTGCAGACATAAAATAACATAATACTAATAATTGGGGCAAGACAGCAAGCATTGTAAGGGAATGTGATAGAGGTCAGTAAAATGTGTTGTAGGCATCAGAAAAAAAAAGTTTAGATACCATGACTACTGTACTCGTCTCCTGTAAAAATATTTTTTATTCTACCTATACGAATATTAAAGGTTATCTATATAACATGATTTTGGTGCAAAGTTTTTAAAGTAGTCTCATCACCATAGCAACCAATGGAATGCACTAATCACCAAGAGTATGGCAATGGTTGCTATGACTTTGTACTAGAATCACTTTTTATACAAGCACATAATTCCTCAGGAATATGCAAAATAATATGAAACAAGTTATTATATATAAATATATAGTATTAAATACTTGTTTTCACGGTACAGCGCTGCAGAATGTGATGGCGCTACATAAAACTATAAAAAATAACAATATAAATAATAATGATAAGAATATATATCCAAAGGATATCAGGCACAGTGACAATATTATAAAAAGTATCCGTCAATAAGTATGTACACGTAAGATGTCATTTTTTTCTATGCAAGCCAGCGAAACTGTCTGCTATCGGGTATTTCAACTGATTGAGATTCAGCAAAACATGCAAGGATGTGCTTATAGCAAGCAAAGTCATTTTCTTTAGGGGCTTTTAAATGAGGAAGTGACAAAAACACACAGTATTTTCCTTTACACCACCCTGTCCTCTCCAGGGACCCAGTAAAGATAAAACTATAGGGAAGAGATGGGGCCCTTGGCGTGTGGATAATGGATTTATGTTGAACATGGAGATATCAGGGAAAGGGAGCAGTCAAAGGAAGTTCAACACTCCCATGCTTCATGTCAACAAGTTATTTCACAGTTTTCACAAGTGAACATAATATCGTAACCCCTTAACTGTTCAAGCGCCTGTACAATTTTGTGTTGGGCGTTTTTCAAATGGGATTGCTAACATGTTAATACAACATCATCAGTAAAATCTGGGTTAACCAAACTGCAGGCAAATGTAAAGATCAAGAGAAAACGACGGTGTCGTGTAGCCTGATATATAAGTGAACTGATTCACTAATGAAAAATTAACTTACCTACCAGGTGGATTCTTTCTACCAAACTCTGAATAAAATTAACTTACCTACCAGGTGGATTCTTTCTACCAAACTCTGAAATTTTGAAGTGTGATTGATTACCTGTGCCCAGTAGTCCCAAATAAAAGTAATGAAAACAGTAAAATGAACCTTATTTCTAGATAAGCTTTTTTAACAGAAAATTAGCTATTGCTATATAAAATGTAACAATGTCCAACCTGAGAAGTGATAAAGCTCCTACTAGGAACGGTGCAAACAAGCTTTAAATGCCTCTTGCAATTTTTTTTTAGGATTTGGTGCATATGGTGGCCAGCAACCTGGCGTCCCTCTTGGATATCCTATAAAAGCACCCAAACTTCCAGGTATGTATGCTGGGAGGGTGGTATTGAGAATGGAGACTAGTGCCTACAAGTGTGAATTCTCTCTGGAACTGAACAGTTTGGGCTGGATGAGCAAACTTTCAAGCCTACAGATTAATTTCTATTATATATTTAAGTGTGACTATTGGATGAGTCAGGCATGTTTTATGTAGGTCACATAATGCAGCAGATTAGTATATACTTCCCTTTCTCCTTATATCAGACCTTACAAAATCAGCAAATGATAACTTAACATTTATATATCCTGTAGTCCCAGCCAGAATGTGAAAATCTCTTTTACTGGTGTAAACCTGATAAATAGAAAACGTCCGCTTAAGAAAGTCATTAAGGCCATTTGACTATTATTTGTTTTTGCAAGATCCATATGATGGTTATGTAATGTGCATGGAGACCAAGGACTGATTAAGGTCTGCATCTCATAAGGAAAAATGGGCAGCCTAGACGGGCTGAATTGTTCTTATCTGCCGTCAAATTCCGTGTTTCTGTGTTAAGCTGAATGTGATGGCTGATAAGTACAGGTCACACATTTTACTAGTTCTAGAAACAGTATAACATGGTACGTTTTGATTCCTATTTCTGTTGACATCATCCATAAGAGCAATGCTTCCCTTCATGACCTCCAAATTGACCTTTTTCTTGTCGTTATACACTTATGGCAATGTAAAAAGCATCAAGAACTCATTTAGTAATAACTGCTTAGTTATACTATTGAAATGTGCTCTTTCATTAGAAATCTATTTTGTTTAATGCAATTATAAACTTTTGCTGTGAATGAAACGACTGTCAACGAAACCTTAACTGACGGGCTGAAAAGAATAAAAACTATAAAAAATGAAAGCCCACCACATAATTTATATCCCAAAAATATACTGCAATGACAAAGTTTTACATAGATTGACCCACGGCTGATATTCTATATAATGCCCTTTTATCAGAGATTGGTAAATATGAAGTTTTACCAGAGCTTGACCAAAAAGGATGTGTTCTAGAATAAATGCTTACAGGGTGCAGCGTTCACAGTTACACAATCCATGAGTTATTATACATACTAGGTTTGCTTGTGTTCCTCGCAATATGTAGGAACCAATACGCGTCTCTGCTTCCCCGTCATTACTTAATGAATTATCATGAGCGTGTTTTTGGACACCCAGACATAGACTAGGTTATATTCAATATTATTGTCTACACAGGCTCTATTTTTTGCAGCCTTGGCAAATATCCTTTGGGTCGAAACACTGCCTGTCTGTAATTGATGATATGATAAAGGGTTTCTATACTCATTGAGTTCTGGGGAGGACTGGCTCCAATCAACCCCAGTCGGATGTCCGGCCAAGTGGCCCGGTAATAAATCACCACATTTGGCACATCTCTCAGCGTGTGCTATCAGCCCCTGCTCCGGTCCAAAACACAACTACACAAAGGGACTGCACAGAAAGCCCACAAAAAGAAATGATTAGTTACAGATGTAATGGAGCCTAAGACCCTTTTAATGAAGACACCTTGGTGGTTATGGGTGGAATGACAACCTGCACATAGGTGACCAAAATCACTATACCAGAAGTAGTGACTTCCTGAAACACAGTAAACATAGTCTTGCTCCAAATCATAAGGTTTACGTCTCTAGTGTAAGTGACAGTCATGGTGCCTTAGGACCTAGTTGTCCAAGTTGGCCCTCGGTAAAATAGTTCTGTGTTATTAATTAACTTCATTTACTTTTTAGGAGGATATGGGCTTCCATACACATCAGGAAAACCTGGAGGATATGGCGGTAAGTGTGATGAATGAGGTATTTATCAGCGTAAAAGTCTCCAAGGAGTCTAGACAAAGTTCCAAATATGTCAATTTGGAACGTATCTAAACACCAGAAAGCCGTTTGGACGTATTGTTACGTTAATACATCAGTTTCTTCCGCTTTGTGGTCTTTGCACATCAGAACAGAAATAAACAAGCACTTTTTAGAAAAATATTTCCTGGCATGCATGTGTTTCTGTGCAGACTTTTGAAAGAACATTCAGATCAGTAAAAAATTTACAGTAAGTCTGGCCAATCTAAAAATAAATTATAACTTACAATGGCAGTAATGATTATTGCTGACATTAATTGCTTTCTAGTTTACACCAGTCATTTATCAGTGATCTGAGAGGTCTGATCCGAGAGCATGAATCAAGAATAAGAATGCTTTTTTAACAGAATGTGGCAGTCTTTGCGCGGAACCGTTTTTAATATCATTCTGTTTGTCTCAATGCCATCAGGAGAGATTGAACTGAACGCTAACCTATATTTCTGGGACATTTTCTTGTAGCAAGAAGACAGAAATGTATAACTCCTGTAGCCCATCCAGCATAATCAAAATGCCTGGTCTATTTCTTGTACTTCTGTAACCTGTAAATGTTTTTTTTTATTGTAGGTTATGGTCAGGCTGGTTTGGGAGCTGGTGGAAAAGCTGGATACCCCACAGGAACCGGTATTGACTAAATGACCTAATGTTTACACAATGTATCCAGAACACAATAATACTTCCAAACATGTTCTTCCTTTGAGCCTTAGATTACTCACTCCATTGAAGCTAAATGTATCATTGAGTAAATAGTCAAACATATACCTCTATAGAAATCACAAGAGTAGATTCAAATGGCAAATTATATGAAAATCAGCTGTTTAATTTTCAAACACTGCAACAAGGGAGCAAGATTTTCACACCTGCAAAAGAAGTTAAATCAGGACTGGTCATTTATACGGAAGTTAATATCCTGTATTTAGTGTTTTATCTTTATGGGAAGCTCATTAATCTATTGTAGCGTAAGATATAATAATATCATGGTGTTAATATGTATAAGGTATTATGGATAAAGTCTACTAATCAATGATCTGTTCATCTGTTCAGGGGTTGGTTCTCAAGCAGCAGCAGCAGTAGCAGCAAAGGCAGCTGCCAAAGCAGCGAAATATGGTAGGTTTTGTCTTGCTTTTCTTGTTTTTATTATTATATTATTTTCTATATTTGGCATTGATGTAAGATTTAAGTGGAATATTCAACGTTTGTGTACACTAATTCCACTTGCATGTATATATATAATAGTTCTGTGATAAAGTGACACAGTATTATTAATCAGCAGTGATTAATATTTTCAGGGGCTGGAGGCCAGCCTGGGGCTGTACCTGGAACCGGAGTTGTACCTGGAGGTGTCCCTGGTTTAACTCCTGGAGGTGGTGCTGTTCCTGGTGTTGTGCCCGGTTTATATCCTGGAACTGGTGTTCTACCAGGAGGTGGTGCAGTGCCAGGAGCAGGTGGGTTTGTTTTATATATTCAGTAAACTAAATGAGATTATCAGATAAGAGTTGAGATCCTTTCTCATATTATGTTTTATATATTTTTAAAGGTATACCCCAAGTTGGAGTCCAGCCAGGTGCTAAACCACCTAAATATGGTGAGTAATTATTTTAACTCTTTAATATTTTGATATCATCAATGACAGGGTGAATTTCATTTCATAATACAGGTGGTCCTTCCATCCATGGTCCTTCCATCCATGTACTACAATGACACCTAGTGGTACTGCTTGCAAAGATGCTCGGAATATTTTGCAGTTGTGTCATGGTTTATTGGCAGTGATATAGTAGCTGCTTATATATAAAAGTACATAATTTCCTGATGTTCGCAGTTTGTTAAGCATCCAGGGTATTTTTGCTGTGCTACAGTCTGTACTGAAATCTAGTTGTCAGCTAATTATGGATTACCTGTAGATACCCGTAGATAAGATGTGTTATTTCAACAAAATCTTCATTTTGAGGTTATAGCTTAAGTATTGGAATCATACAATACTACAGTGACAGCATACAGTAATCATAAACCATAAACAAGGCATCAGGAAATAGATTCCAATAATATGGCAATAAAAATACATTTTTGACATAGACTGTCATTATCTTAGTAGACTTGAGATATCGTGAAATAAAGTAAAGAATTTACTGATTTGGCCAGTTATTTTAAAGGGATAGTTAGGTTTGTCTCATCATTCAAAAGTTCTGCCTGGAATCAGAATTGTGAATGTCTACCAAAGCAATGTACAAATAGATCTTCCAAATGAAACACCTAGCACGGCAGAAATGTCTTCATCTAAGTACATTACACTTCCTCTGTATAAGATCTTCCTTAAGACTGGAACCTCTTTTGTACATGAACCGTGTTGCCCACTGCAGAACTTGTGAGAGAATGAACCGATATCTGGTGACAAGGCTTTACATTTTAGGAGTCCCAGGCGGCGTGCCTGGAAGCGTACCAGGTGCAGGAGGTGTTCCTGGAGTGAGTGGAGTCCCAGGCGTTGGAGGCATTCCCGGAGTTGGTGTTGGTGGTAAAGACCGATAATTTGTCCATCTCTTTATATTAATCATCCACACACATGGCAAAAAAAATTCTATAGGGATTTCTTGAATTCCACCAAACCTATTGGAATATAGGCTGCCTGTAGGGTTCAGCTTCTGTACCCAGCCATGGGAAGTATATTGAGATTACAAGCCCATTAATGAGCACAAATAAATATGGCTAAGGTAATAAGTAAATATCATATGTGGCATATTCACTAAACACATTTTTAATACTTTGAAATAGAAACACCATTTAATTTACCCTACGCATGGGATGTTCTATTACCACTAACTTAAAATGAAGGCGTTATAGAATAATGTTTGACTTAACAAACTATCACTGAACTCTTTAAATAAATTCTCTGGGTTCATAGTTTGAGAAACACAGCTACGTGAGACCTCACCAGCTATGGCGCAGTAATTCCTAGAGCTACGGCAAATGGGGTTCCTGACACACAGCTGTCTTTGCTTTTTTACAGGTGTTGGTGGCTTAGGTGTTAAACCGCCTAAAACAGGAGGTAAGACAAATTACTTTGTGACAATAATAGCTACTGTAATGTGTTATAGATCAGTGGCTCCCAGCCCAGTAATCAAGGTGCGCCAATGGTCCATGTTTTTTGATTAACCTTTTTTGAATAGTATGTTGTAATTACTAAGTTCTGCCCTGTTGTGTGCCTTGAGGAGTAATTCTACATTTCTTTTTGTCATTATAGCTGGGTATGGAGCCGGAGGTGTCCCTGGAGGTGGGTGTCAGCAAAATACATGTGTAATGTAATTACATCTTCATATATTTAGTTCTTCATCTAGAAGAACACATCCAGTTGAAGTTCAGTTTACCTGTATAGTATATTCACTTCTGCCGGTGACACGTACTCAGATGGTCAGGACTTTATTCTGTTCTTAAAGCTTTTACATCATTGTATTTAAGAATAAACAGCTGTGATAACACCTGGCATTTTTATGTTAACTTATTTTTATAACCCATTGGCAGGGTGTTAGAAAAACACAACTGTTCTGTAGGATGCATGACATGCCCCAACTTATTTTGAGGGAAAGGTTTTGAACCAATGCTCTAGAACGTCAAAACAATGCTTCAAAATGCTCTTATCACACAAGAACATCTTACATTTAGCAATCCTTGGATTCATATTTGGATTCATATGTGTTGTATGAATTTGGCTGCTGGTTTACATACTGGCATGCCCTGAAATGGAAGAACATAATAGTTAGAAAGAGAGTAGATCCACCAAAGGCACTTATCTGCCTACTTCCTCAAAACTAGTTATACTTTACTTCTAGAAGGTTTTTTGTCTGCTGGTTTTTAAAGTGGATTTGGTAGAAACTAATACAGTCATGGTTGCATGGCATGTTCTCTATAAGCAATCTCTATTATCATTTATACGTATCGTTTGATATTTGATTGGATGTTTGACTTCCATTCCTTCTCTTACTTTAGCTGTGGCTGGACAGGGCGGTTTACCTACAGGAGGAGGTAAGCATTTTGATTGAATATGGAAGCTGTCCAAAAATACTTTACCACTTGCTGAACTATTTCTAAATCAGGGACAAGGGAACAACTTTCATTCTATAGAAATGACC
The DNA here is from genome assembly GCF_027358695.1 of Spea bombifrons. NCBI lineage: Eukaryota > Metazoa > Chordata > Amphibia > Anura > Pelobatidae > Spea > Spea bombifrons. The sequence goes on along the minus strand of NC_071088.1, from coordinate 26,624,098 downwards.
CAAGTTCAGAATGGTAAATGAAAAACGATACAACTGATGCTCAAATAATCCCACAAATTCTAGAATAGTGTAGTCTGTGCAAAACACAGTAGCATTGGCAAAAAGGCCAGATAATCCATAGATTGAGTGTAGAAATAATCCAGTATCAGGTAAAATGCTGTAATAGAACATCATACTTTTGTGTTGCTCTTTGTAAATGCAAGCATGCTCCATATATCAATATATCAACAGCCCTGCCCTTCAGATTTGAAGTGAATTAGGGAACGGCTAACGTGATGTATGCTGGGCAGATTCTAGAAAGCAAAACAGTTTGGTAATATCAGTGATTGAAAATAATCTCTGTCTCTCTAAATGCAGTGGGGATTGGACCTGGAGGTTTACCTACAGGAGGAGGTAAGCGACACAAATTCCATTAATTAAAGAATTATGATTTGGATAACTCTTCTGCATTTAAAGGCCTATAACATAGACTTTGACATCACGTAAGAACCAAGTGGCCCAGTCAACTCTATGAAAATGTCCTTATTGTTGACAATAAAAAAAAAATTGACACACAGACCAAGTAATGTGGCATGATTAACAATAGTATTCCCCTGGATTATGGATAACATGCAGATGAAACATGAAGGGGATCAAGTCAGGGAAAAATGTCACCATACATTTTTTCTGCATACTATTTCATGTCTTCTTGCCACATGCAAGTAATACCTCGACTGGTTCTTATGGCTTTCACATCAGCAGCCATTATGTCTGCTGTACTAGCCAAAATCCTTTAGTACAAAGTAAAATTAGGGCCAAAATAAGTTAAAAAAGAACATTATTCCTCCTAGAATTGTTTCATATAGTGGATTATAGCAATGTAATTACATTCTTTTTTTTATTAACTGTATGTGTGTAGAAGCTTCAAAGAAAAACAGCAACCTCAATCTTGAGGTTGGATATGTTTGTAGCTGACATTATGTAGACATAGGCACAGGCACGTGAAAGGGTAACATTCCGTAAAGAAATGTTTATATTTTATTTACTTGTTTTTGATTTTTTTGATTCGTGTGTGATTAACCTCTCCTCTGTTTTTAGTCGGGGGCGGACTAGGCGGACAAGGTAAGTGACACAACCTTCCCTTCAGTATTTTAGGAGGTGGGCAGTATATGGACAGAAAATATATTTAAAGGTGCCATTTCGCATAGACATTTACATTTTATTCTGTCCTTTAATCTTTAATTACACAAAAATCACAAAGACCTCTAACAAGCTTTTCATCATTAACTGAAACAAAGCTTATCAACCTATTGGTGCCTTTTTGGTGTAAGATGACTACAGGTTGCCGTTAGAGCTGAGCTAAATATTAAGATATGCATCATGGGGATTTCCACCAAAAAAATCCTTAGCCCCCAACAGGTGTATTGGTGGCATCCCAAAGAAGGTAGCCCTGCATTTAAAAAATTATATCTGGCCAGGGTTTGGTAGCTACGTTCTAGATGCTCTTCTAAAACACTGAGCTTCTGATTGTGTTCTTTGACACAGGTGCTGGTGGTTACGTTAAACCCCCGAAGACAGGAGGTAAGTCCTATAAACAGCAGAATTAACCATTTTAATATAAATTTAACAGAGCATGTCTAATCCTACTTTTCTATTTGTCATTTTAGCTGGGTATGGAACCGGTGGTGTCCCTGGAGGTGGGTGCCAACAAAATACATGTGTAATGTAATAACATCCATCTTTATATATATATATATAGCTTTTCATCAAGAAGAACCCGTCCAGTTGAAGTGCAGCTTGCCTATATAGTATATTTACTTCTGTCAGTGATACATACTGGTCCAGGCTTTATTCCGTTTAAGGTCTAGATGTACAGTCCCTGACTTCTGAGCCTCTTGACACGATATTAAAGCTTCTACATCATCTAGAGTGTTTCTTCTAATAAATGGAAGATATTTGGAATAGTTTAACAAATATATGTTGACAACACTTGTTTTTTTTATATAAAAACTACTACTTTGTTTTTATAACCTATTTCTTTCTTTGTTTTGTAGCTGGTGTTGGAGGCCTGCCAGGTGGTGGTACGTATGAGACGTAAATGTGATATATATTATAGTTCTATAACTTGAGAAGGTCTACAATATGACGATAGGATGAGTCTTCTTTTCCGTTTGTCATCATTTCATGTGTAAATCCTTTCTCTGTTTGATTTGTAGCTGGTGCTGGTGTTGGAGGGCTGCCAGGCGCTGGTACGTATTAGATATCATCCAGATTTATTATTTGTATTATGTATTATGACCTCAGAAAGTTCATAAAAGGCCTTAAGATGCATAAATGGTGATACTCAAAAGATTGTGGGCTATGCCAGATACAAAAAAAGCAAAACAAATCAGCTTGTCACGTGACTTACGGTATACCTTTATATACAGTGTTTCCCTTTCCTTTCGTTCCCACTGATTTTCCTTTAAACAATTCTTTAATAAATGGTATACTTTTAGTTAGATGTGAAACATAACTGATTTTTTGTCTTCCTTTTCTGGAGTAGCCCACATTTTTGGAGTGTGTTTGGTTATTTTATAGTGAATGGAAACTGCATGGTCCCTAATTATTTTCTAATATAAATAGTCTGTGCAATATTATTTAAAAGCACATGCCTTTTATATACCCAATAAAAGTGGTATCACCTTTTTTCCCACATGTCAGGTCTATATCCAGGAGGAAAACCACCTAAACCAGGTATGGAGAGTCCAGCTGTGCACTGGCATTTGTTAATATAAGACCTCAGGCTGTCGGGTATTTATGGGAATAGTGCCCGCGGTTAATCAAGGTGAACTTAAACTGAAAACATGGGGTCAAAGCTTGAAAAAGAGCTTTGGTCAGTGTTCTTCCTATTGGGACTTATCAAATAGCACTAATCAGGCTGCAAACCACATATAAATCTTAGATTTGGCAACAACAACGACGCATTAAAATGTAGGGTAGACTATTTGGTATTTTCTAATAAAGTATTTTGAGTTTCTTTATTTTTCAGTGTTTTTGATGGTCATCATTCTGTATTGCTTACAAAACATAAAAACAGTTGTAATCCCCATTGCTGATCCCTCCTTTTAGTGCTTCATTTAAGCAAAATATTGCAAAATATTTCTACAGTGCTAACGTTTAATAGCAACTGTACTGTCAAGGAGTCATTTGTGACTCTGTAAATATATTTCACTGCCATGGTCTTTCAGGTTATGGACTTGGAGCTGGTTTGGGAGCTGGAACTGGAACTGGATTATTACCTGGTGGTGGAGTAGGACCTGGAGGCGGATTAATACCAGGCGGTGGAGTGGGACCTGGAGCTGGATTACAAACAGGTAATGGAGAGGGAACTGGAGGTGGACATTTGCCATGTGTTGGACTGTGACAATTTATGTGGATTTTTTAAGGGTGGAGAAAACAAATGGTTTATTTCACAATGTATGTTGTGGGTATTAGAAGACAGATTTCGTACATCTCTGAATAAGTGATCAAGTAGATCAGAATATGACAGAATGAGGTAGGGACTTCAAGGGAACAGGTACAGCACAGGCCAAATCCTGGATACATAAGTGGGAAGAAGTGAAAACGGTTAAAGAAGGATACAAGTCGTAGACAGAGCAAAGAGGGTAGGTAGTTAGGAGACTATTTGCAGATAAAAGTAGAGATATAGAGGAGCTTAGTGTTGTTAAGGATCTGCAATTTAATTGGGGAAGGTAAAAGGAGTCAGTGGAGGAATGGGCACAAGCGGGCAACAGAAAATAAGTATAGAAGAGGTGTTCGGAATGGGTTAGAGCATTGAACAGAGTATTAGGGTTAGGCCAGTTATTAGGGTGTTGCAGTAATCCAGATCAGCTATCCAGGTAATCCAGGTAGTAACCCAAGTGTCCCTCCTTAGGAGGACAATCCTTCTTTGGGACACAAATCCCATTGTAATCCTGAGGAATACTTTACACAATTACGCACATAGCTATCAATAGGCTACAAATTTGTATGAAAAGATTAGGTTAAGCCTTGCCTAGGCATACTTATAACCCCACTCCTAAAAGAAAATGTGCCAATGAGAATGATAAAAAGTTGGTGATCAGATCTTCTATGCTTCTTTTTTTTGTCAGGAGCAGGCGGCAAACCACCTAAGCCAGGTATATATTCCATATTTTCTTCTAATTTTTAAGATGCGTGCAAAATCGCAAAATAATTAAATTCTGGACGGCATGTGTGTGAGAGATCCCACTATTAGAGAGAAGTTGTGTGAAAGGAATGACTGCATGATAGACTACATTGTAAAAGGTTCATTTCACAAAGGGGAGGAATTATAGCCTGGAACTCAAGATCAACAGCAGTAGGCATCACTTCCGTTCTACTAACATTTAGGAATTTGGTAAACACTAAATTAAATGCAAATGTTCCGAATTACATTTACAAATCTGTGTTTATTTTGCAGCAGGCTATGGAACAGGAGCAGGATATGGACCGGGCGCTGGATATGGAACAGGCGCTGGATACGGACCAGGCGCTGGATATGGACCAGGCGCTGGATATGGACAAGGCGCCGGATATGGACCTGGAGCTGGATATGGACCTGGAGCTGGATTGGGAGGTAAGATAAATGAATAGCTACAGATGAGTATTTCATATATGGTAAATAGACATACAGTAATATCGTAAACATAATTGAATGATTGATTTTTATTATTTGGAGGTTTTGTTTTTTGGGTTTGTTTTTTTTTTTTAAAGAAAGAATGCTAGATTAAATCTAAATGTTCAGTAATGAAAAATACACAAAGCTATGGAGCTTTGCCAGTATTTTGTCTTTTGCGATAATGTGATGTTTTCCCTGGCTGTTGCATAAAGGTGAATCAGACTTGGTAACCAAGCTACTATAGTATACTAAGTAAAAGACTACACCTGAATTATATTTCTAATGCTATATTTAGTAATAAAGTTCAGTATTCAGTTCAGCAGAATAGGAAATAGAAAAATGAATAATTTTATTTATTCTTAGAGCTGTTTTTCTAATTTCATAGAAGATTACTTAATGTAATATTGGTAATACTTCAGTATCAGTAACACTATATCATTTCTCTCCACATTGCCAGCCTTGTACCCCGGAGCTGGAGGAAAACCACCTAAGCCAGGTATGAATGCTCTGGTTTTGCTTTTATTGAATGATAAAAGAAAGCACAAACACCAACACCAACAAACACTACGTGAGCTCTAAAACTACTGTCTGCAGCCATCTGAGGATTGCAGTGCGGGAGCTCACGTTACAGCAAGTAGATGACTTTACTACCTTCAGAAAATAATATAATAATAAGCAATATTGTAGTATAGAAGACGACGTCTTGTGTTGCAAAAAAGTTTTGGTTCTGTTTATATTGTGATGAATAATTGAAATTTAAAAAAAGATTATGGTGCATTGTTTGAAAAGTGGTCTGAATGGATCACTTTGTTGACTTTTACAAGAATTATTTTTTTATCCATAACCTCAGCTTATCCATTACATCATGTATGCATCACCCAATGCATCATTAGAGTTCTCGTTAATAAACAATGTCCATATTTTAAATTCTAGGTTATGGAACAGGAGCAGGCTTAGGAACAGGAGCAGGCTTAGGAACAGGAGCAGGCTTAGGAACAGGAGCTGGATTATTGAGACCAGGCGGCGGATTGGGAACAGGAACTGGATTGGGACCTGGAGGGATTGGAGCTGGAGGTGAGATCTGTATAAATAAAAAAGAAGTAAAACTGGAACGTTCCATACTGAATATAATAGTGCTTACTAATAATGTGTTACTGAGTGGTAGGTGAAATTATTCTGGATATTTGTCACAGAGGCATCCTCCTCCCCATTACCCCATTACACATTAGAGGCAGTTGATTAGATTTTCATATACAGACACTGGTGATGTTCCGGGAGTAACAATAGTAGAGCGGTACTTTGGTGGGGTATATGAATCTGATCACTTTATTTAAAATTTATGGCTGATTAATGGAAAGCCTAAAGAGAAAATATTCCATAACATGGTCAAACTACTGAGGTGCTAAGAGTCCAACCAATTTGACTGCTTGAGCTTTGTTAAATATAAATATTCTGTGATGGTCTGCAGCATTAACTAATCCTAAGGAAAGGAAGGATCTGGCTGAGTTAGTGTGTGACTGTGAAGATCTGAAGTATTTATATATATAACCTTTGTTTTTGCCAGGTGTGTACCCAGGCGGAAAACCACCTAAACCAGGTATGGTTGCTCTATGTGCTGTTACTACTTAAAATGATAAGTTAGAGCCACAGATAACCAATAACCAATATTATAGGATTGCCAAGCTGCCATGCTTTCCTACAGTCAAAACTTCATACATGAGAACCATGGCTTTGGGAATCTAGTCTGGAGGTCTCCTGTACCGACTTGAGTTACTGTCTCATTCATAAAAGTTAACTGGTTCAGGGGAACTGTTTACATTTAAGATCTACATGTAAGAGGGGGATTTCATAGAACTTGTGTCAACATGAATGTAAAGCCACAAAAATGTGCCAATGCTTGTTGTGTACTACTCAATGTTTTTCTACATTTTCACCATTAAAACTAAATTGCTGGTAATTGTTTTATATTATCAGGTTATGGAGCTGGTGCTGGTTATGGACCCGGTGCTGGTTATGGACCCGGTGCTGGTTATGGACCCGGTGCTGGTTATGGACCCGGAGCTGGAGCAGGACAAGGAGGAGTAGGAGGTGACATTTTTATTAATGGTCTCAGAAAATCCACTTAAGAACTTGATGCAATCTCTACTTTTTACCTCCTTTTTCCCATTTCTACCAAAGTAAATGTTATCCATGAGCATTTCTGATTACACAACATCAATCAGAAGCATGTTCTGGCTCCAGATCCGGGGGCTGGAGTGCATCACCTAGGGGCTGATCGCCCAATAGGTGATCATAGGTGATCATCACTATGCTCCACAGTTCTCAATGAGCTCATATAATATCCCTTCCTTGAAACCTGCAGAGTTATACTTAAAAGGTTTGTGCAGACCCCCATAGTATAATTTCCTTGTGAACTAATGTGAGGACAGGAAATGGAGGAAGTCCTCTTCGGCTTGGTAGGTCTGGGGTGGGGTGGCCAGGCCTCTGCCATGGGTCAAGCCTAGGCCAGCTGCCCCATAAATACTTTTCTGACTTACTAAAATACTCAGCTTATTTAATTTAAAAAAATTACCACAATTATAGGTTGTAATCAGTTTAACGTAATTAACGTGTTGTAACATACATGTCTTGTTTAACCCTCATATTCTGTAGAGCTGCTACAAAAAAAGGAAGCGAAAACTAAAAACACATTAAGATTACTTTTAATTTAAAAAATTGGTGGCCCCCACATAATACACTAGTTGTTGCGGGGATAACACACCCAAAATGGACAGTAACATTAACACATGCTAAGATATACTGATACAGTGAAGCAGAACCTGTAATTCATGATTTTTTATTTCTAAGTTGAAGCCAAACAGTGCATCCTCTCATCCTCTAACTGTTCTTTTATCTATCAAAAGCGACACTGCTGTTTTGTCTTAAACATTGGGACAAACCACATTAATAAAATGACAATCACCACTTCCCCTGCAATTGTTTTCAGTGTTGTGCTGGCTCTTAATATTAGACATTGTGGCTTGAGGTTTTCCTTGCACTGTGTAATACAACGTAAAAACATCTCAATGCTTTGCAGGCAGAAAAAGGGAAGTCTATTCACTTGTGCATCCACCTTACAGACTGATGATTTTTGTGGGGGATTTTTACTGTTTTATAAATCTGTAGCCACAGAATATATGTACACTGTTATAATTTAAAGAAATATTAGGGCTTTTTATTTAACATTATAGTGTTGTGACTAACGCTGTCATTCTTAAAGGGGCACACAAAAGGACACATTTGAGATCACACAAAATCTTTTTCGAACCAAGTTCATTAAAAGCATCTCTAGCTCTAAAGGCATACATCCAGACATTTTCCCGATTTTACATATAGACTGAACCACAAGACACACAAGTCTGAGAAATTCACCCTTTTGCGCTCTCTGAGCAATATATAAGCACAATACTAAGTATGGAATGCACAACCCTCAACATTTTAAATAAATCCTTCTCATGTTGAATCCACATGTCTCTGTCTGCTTTAAGTAAACTTTCTTGATAGCTAACCTCAAAATTTGCTAAATAATCCCAAAATATTATCTGATGGAATCTGATAGCGTTATATAAGTCAATAAAGAATATTCATAATAATAGTAATATTAAAAAAAGCTTATTAGTGTAGATCCTATCAATTGCAGTCAACATGTTTGGGCACTAGATGGCGCAGCTCATTTTGCTTTCTCTTGTATTGATACAGGTGCTGGTGCTGGACAGCAAGGATACCCCTTAGGAGGTAGGTTATTATTGTGATGAATTTGAAACATGAAGCAAGCTGATACACAGGCCCTTAAGTAATGTTTCTATGTTTTCTATTTCAGCCCAAAAACCACCCAAATCATACTACAGAGGTAATTATAAACTCAATGACATTGTCGGTCAATATTTAGTTCCATTTTTTTGGGTGCTATATCTGTATTTTGTAATTTCCTGTTAGAAAACAAAAACGGCAAAACAGCTGAGGGGTAAACAGATGCCTTAGGCCCTGTGTGTCCTTAAAATAAATGTTCATGGAATAACATGACATTTAATTATATGAGGCGGAGGAGGCATGGAAACTTTAAAATAAGTTTCACAAGGTTTTTTTTAGCTAACAGTTCTATTTATGAATAGCTCTCCAGAGTACCAAAGATTTTAGATCTGGCTCTATAAGGAAGTAATAAAGATGTGATAGTGGGGAAATGTAACAACAATAAACCATGGAGATATTATTTCGCTTTTGAACCAAAGATATCTAAATGTCTTAATTTTCATGTTACATGTTTAATTCTCAATATTAAGAGGTTTCCTAAGGATAGGAAACACTTTCTGGGGTTTAATGGGACAGCCAGCCAACACTCCTTCTTTTATAGCAATATTGGTTGGCAGGGAATATGCAATATTACACTGTAATGAAAGATGATTGCAGTAAGTCTTTTTTTATTCTTTGTCTCATTTTGAAGAAAGTTCTATAGGAGTCAAATTATTACCTGATGACCTGCACCCAAAAAGTAATGCAGGGTCATGGCCTTTTGTCCCAATGTGTGAGGGGTTAAAATTCACAGTTTACTTGCTTTTTAGTTAGTTTAGTAAATTCCACAAGGCAAATGATTATGTGGGCTTGTGAATAACAAAAAAACTGGAAAAGCACCAAACTATAGCAAGCTATATAAAACATTACCGTATTTGCTCGATTATAAGACGACCCTGATTATAAGACGACCCCCAAATCTTAATATTAATTTAGGAAAAAAAGAAAAAGCCTGAATATAAGACGACCCTATAGGAAAAAAGTTTTACCAGTAAATGTTAATTCATTTAAACAATTTTTTTAATAAAAGCTATGCTTGAGAAAAATATTTTGGTTTTATTTCCTTCTATTTTCCAACCTGCCCCCCAGTTATGCACATCTGCCCCAGAAGTGCCTTATACCCCCTATATGCCACTGTGCCCCATGATATGCCTTTTAACCCTCTAAATGCCACTGTGCCCCATGATATGCCTTTTAACCCTATATGCCACTGTGCCCCATGATATGCCTTTTAACCCTATATGCTACTCTGGCACTTAGAGGGTTAAAAGGCATATTATGGGGAAGAGTGGCATATAGGGAGGTTTAAGGCATTTCAGGAGGCAGAGTGGCATTAAAGGGGTTAAAAGGCATTTCACAGAGAACTCTGCCTCCAGAAATGCCTTACACCCCCCATTTAACACTCCCTCCTCCAAACTTACCGGTGCTTCTGAGTTGGGGGGGGCCGCATAACACAGGAGGGTCCAGGTCCCCTGCATCTGAGCCCCAGGTGCTTAGTCCGGGCAGCATGTAGAGCTCCACGCGAATCGCGTAGAGCTCTACACGCTTCCCGGACTAAGCACTGGGGACTCAGAAGCACCGGTAAGTTGGAGGGGGGGCATAACACAGGAGGATGCAGGTCCCCTGCATCCACCTGTGTTATGCCCCCCCTCCAACTTACCGGTGCATCTGAGTCCCCGGTGCTTAGTCCGGGCAGCGTGTAGAGTTCTACGCGATTGTATCGCGTAGAGCTCTACACGCAGCCCGGACTAAGCACCGGGGACTCAGAAGCACCAGTAAGTTGGGGGGGGGGGGTTAACACAGGAGGATCCAGGTCCCCTGCATCGCTGCGGGGGATCTGGATCTTAGTCTCATAATCAGACCTATTTGAGGTCTGATTATAAGACGACCCTGATTATAAGACGAGGGTTATTTTTCAGAGCATTTGCTCCCGGGAAGTATTTAAAGATATCCCATGAATGGATGCCTTGTAAATATAAAGAGCTCCTCAGGCTGCTCCCATTTTGTAGCTTTTAGTTTATGAAATACTTTGTGCAGGTTTTGGGAAATTACATCAGATGTAATGATTTTCACTTTTTTGATTAGAATTTACACTTGTGCACGTGGATTTGTACTTGTTTTAACTGCAATTGGCTGCTTTGTACGAATCTCCGATAACGAGGGCAGTTTCCGGCAAAACTGCAGAAAATTCGTTAGTATTCGTACATTCGTTGCCATGTGTAGCCGCCATTACGAGCTGTTTTGGCGCCATTCAAACCTTGATGAGGTGAAGTGGGAGGGGCTGTGTATAGGAGGGTACATATCAATAACTGATAGAAGCAGATAAAAAAAGCAGGTGGTGTCATTGAGTGTTCTGGCTGTGATTGATGGGTCCAACAACCTGTGGGAGTTTTTCCTTTTTTCAGGCATCAACCTTCTCGAAGAGTAGAACTGTTCCCAGAGACAGGTGGGGCAGGGGCATCCACACATTGGGGCTTTCCATTTGAGGGGTATGTCAAAGCAGCAGTCAAACTGACACGACTGCTTGGTCAGCTTATAGCTGTTGAAGGTGCTTCCTTCCCCATATTTGAGGAGGAGCCCTTCAGGCAACTGCTGGAGTCCCTTGCTTCCTACTACCGCATCCCCCGTCACACCACCTTCAGCAGGACTGTAATGTCCTACCTTTTTCAGTCTTGTGTCGTTGTTGAAGGACAAGCTGTCCAAGGCAGCTGGACAAACCATCCACTTTACATCCATCGCATGTACAGTATCTCACAAAAGTACACCCCTCACATTTGTGTAAATATTGTATTATATCTTTTCATGTGACAACACTGAAGAAATGACTGCTACTGAGTGTACAGCCTGTGTAAACGTGCTGTCCCCTCAAAATCACTTAACACACAGCCATTAATGTCTAAACCTTGGCAACACAAGTGAGTACACCCCAGTTAGCCATTTCCCCTCCCCAGTGTCATGTGACTCGTTAGTGTTACAAGGTCTCAGGTGTGAATGGGGGTCCCCTGCATCCACCTGTGTTATGCCCCCCCTCCAACTTACCGGTGCATCTGAGTCCCCGGTGCTTAGTCCGGGCAGCGTGTAGAGTTCTACGCGATTGTATCGCGTAGAGCTCTACACGCAGCCCGGACTAAGCACCGGGGACTCAGAAGCACCAGTAAGTTGGGGGGGGGGGGTTAACACAGGAGGATCCAGGTCCCCTGCATCGCTGCGGGGGATCTGGATCTTAGTCTCATAATCAGACCTATTTGAGGTCTGATTATAAGACGACCCTGATTATAAGACGAGGGTTATTTTTCAGAGCATTTGCTCTAGAAAAAACCTTGTCTTATAATCGAGCAAATACGGTATATATCGCTCCAAATATAGGGGGTGGTAGGCTTACCCAGTCAGCAGACTTCAGATCTGGCGTCCAAGCAAAAATCAATACAAAACAAAGATGCGGAGAAAATATACCAACGCTGCAAAACCGAGATCAAATTCAAATAACTCCACCAAAATCTATACTTAAGCAGACTTTACTGGGTAGCTTGAAACATGGGGGACAATAGACTGGGAATAGAAACGCGTTTCGAGCCGTATGGCCCTTAATCAGTGCTGTCATCCATGGATTATAGTGAAAGCCAATTTGTAGATGTCATCCAGCAGGGGTTGCTGTGTTAGTGGTTGGCACCAGGGCACATTAAAGAGTGTATATGTCTTTAGAATGTGCAGGACTAGATAGCCTTATTAGTAACTATGACTGATTATTTGATGTTTATAGCTCTTCAAGCTGATTTCAATGTTAATTGAAATAATATTATTGTAGGTGGCGGACTCTGTGGACAGGGGAAGTACTGCGGCCGGCGAAGGAAATAACCAACCAGAGAGCTACGAGTAACCTCATCAACTATGGTGCTACTGCATGGTGTGAATGTAAAGCGATCCAAGAATCCCCTCTGTCTATCCTTAACCATATCCCCCAACCCAGCTCTTCTCTATTTCTCTTCTCACTGTAATGTTCATCTTTGAACAGGGGGTCAGCCAGCTAGATGCTAAAGAGGAGCCTGCAGTCTGACACATTTAAAAACATGCATACTTATACATCATATATATATACATTCAGTGGTGCAACGATAGATGTGCAAAGTGTGTGTCTGCGTGTAGGCATACAGGCCAAAAACCGCATATAATGGAGTGTACATTGTCTATGTCTAAAATTGCACAGTAATAAAAAAGAGTTGTGCATACTTGTATACAGAACAAAGATATAAATACAGATGTTCACAGCTATGGGCATACATGCACTGTATATATGCACTCAAGGGGCGGGTGGCAAGGTACATTTGCCCTGCCGGCTGGTGAGATTTTAATGGTTTGGGCCACCATGGAAGACCACTTGTCAACTACAGAGCCTGATGTATAGTAAAGTCAGCAGCTACTGCTGCTGCAGAACCTCTTGGGAAGCAGTGATACCCAAAAGCCCTGTTTCTTTAGATGTTTATGAGTAATCATTTTTTCTTTAATGGCGTCTTTCTTGAATAGACAAGTGGTTTTCCAGTGCAGTTTATACATACAGAAGAAATGCGAGGTCTGAAGGTGGCCCAAAATCTGGGCCAGTATGAATATGCCTTTCCCAGCCAAAATATTGCCAACCTGCCCCATTAGTATATAAAATATTGAGCGAAGATGTGCTCCCTCCTGACTTGATGTTTCCAGCAGCGTAAGCTGCGCTCAGTTTTTTTCCCCCCTGTCTCTCACCATCACTGCCCCATTAAGTTGTTGTAAGTTATATTTGGAACTCAATCTATTCTGATCCAATAGGCCTGCATCTGTATGGGATCTTTATTCTTTATTATTATTGTTGTTATTTTGTATTAATAAAGTGTGTGACTTCTCTCTCTTAGAGGGAGGAGGGCGAGAGAAAAACATATCTGCCTTTTACAATTGCTACATACGTGGAAACATTTTCTTATTTTTAATCTTGTTTTCATAGTGACAAAATGCAGAGCATTAGTGGGGGGTTTCAGCCGTGCTCTGCAGGAGGTCAAGGTATTAAGTCTTTACTACTAGGAGGGCTTGTGACACCCTGTACAGGCCCTCTCGGGGTAAAGGATGAGGTTAGCTGCGGCAGTGAGTAGAGAGAGGAGGTAATGCAAATTTAGCTTTTTTTTAATTATTATTTTTGTGGTGCCGATGAATTTTAACAGATTCTAGGTTTTCTAGGCACTGAAGATGTTACACATAACAAAAGCTGTGAGATGTAAGGTAGAGTGCGGTCTCTCCTATTTTCTCTCAGGCCCTCCTCCCGCTCTCTTTTATCTGCATTTCCTCAGTAACCAGAAAGCTGCAGGAAGTTCTTAAGTCTTCCACCCCGCTGTGTCTAAGGGTGTGAGGGGTGTGCGTGATGTGTGGATGTCCTAATTTACTGACCACCCCCTCCTCTCAGTGTATACCTTCTCTTACTGCCTCCAGTTTAAAAATAAAAATAACACTTTTTGTAAAAAATAATACTGAAAAAAAGTTATTAAAAGTAATTTTGCTTAAAATAAAAGGAATAAAGAAATCTTTTTAAACTATGTATTTGTTGATTCTTTTTTATTCAAATGTATGTTTAAATGGCAAGAAACCTTGGAGAATAAGCCACGTGAGGGAAAGCGGTAGGGAAGTAATATGGTTATTTTTTTTGTTGTTGTTGTTAATACAGCTAAAATCTATAAACCTATATTATACATCCCAAGGATATTAAAATTATACAAAAAACGTCATTTGAGCTGAAAAAAGTGGGTTGGAATGGTAAATTAAATCTCCAACGCTGGATATCGTGCATTGCAGTAGAAAAACCTTAGGTTTAGATTAAGGAAAGGTATGTTTGGTCATATAAATCAGGATTCTCTCATGGGAAAGGCAGAATGAATAAGTGAACTGAACAGGAACAAAACATTTATGTTTATCTACAGCTATTGTGCTATATCTAACATATATGCTGCCCCATCAGTCACCACTATTTCTACTACTGTGCCTGCCTGTGGTCTAATCCATTGCACCAGCATCTTCCTAAGAGCTTCCAAAATGTGAGCTGATCTGTGCTACTCATCCATAACCTCAGCATAGAGTAGGAATAATCTATAATTATTCCTTCTGCCCCAGTTCTGCACATCCTTTTACCCCCTGTGCCTACACCGGCTATAGTGGTACTATCCTCCAAATATGCCATCAGGGAAAGAAAGACATGTTTTGCACTAGTGGCTCTACAGTATCTCATAAAAGTGAGTACACCCCCACATTTTTGTATATATTTTATAATAATATCTTTTCATGTGGCATCACTGAAGAAATGACACTCTGCTACAATGTAAAGGGTGCAGCCTGTATAACAGTGTAAATTTGCTGTCCCCTCAAAATAACAACACACAGCCATTTATGTCTAAACCTTGGCAACAAAAGTGAGCACACTGCAAGTGGAAAAGTCCAAATTGGACCCCAATTGGGGTCACCTTTACCCTCAGCTTCTTTAGCAAGGCAGTGGATCATGCTCTGCTTCAGTATGTCACAGTACATGTTGGCATTCATGGTTCCCTCAATGGACTGTAGCTCCCCAGTGCCGGCAGCACTCATGCAGGCCCAGACCATGACACTCCCACCACCATGCTTGACTGTAGGCAAGACACACTTGTCTTTGTACTCTTCAGCTGGTTGCCGCCACACACACTTGACACCATCTGAACCAAATAAGTTTATCTTGGTCTCATCGGACCACAGGACATGGTTCCAGTAATCCATGTCCTTAGTCTGCTTGTCTTCAGCAAACTGTTTGCGGGCTCTTTTGTGCATCATCTTTAGAAGAGGCTTCCTTCTGGGACAACCATGCAGACCAATTTGATGCAGTGTGCGGCGTATGATTTGGTCACTGACAGGCTGACTCCCCACCTCTTCAACCTCTGCAGCAACGCTGGCAGCGCTCATGCGTCTATTTCCCAAAGACAACCTCTGGATATGCAGCTGAGCACGTGCACTCAACTTCTTTGGTCGACCATAGCGAGGCCTGTTCTGAGTGGAACCTGTCCTGTAAAACCGCTGTATGGTCTTATCCACCATGCTGCAGCTCAGTTTCAGGGTCTTGGCAATCTTCTTATAGCCTAGGCCATCTTTATGTAGAGCAACAATTTTTTCAGATCCTCAGAGGGTTCTTTGCCATGAGGTGCCATGTTGAACTTCCAGTAACCAGTATGAGAGAGTGTGAGAACAATAACACCAAATTTAACACACCGGCTCCCCATTCACACCTGAGACCTTGTAACACTAACGAGTCACATGACACTGGGGAGGGGAAATGGCTAACTGGGGTGTACTCACTTGTGTTGCCAAGGTTTAGACATTAAT
Source organism: Spea bombifrons (assembly GCF_027358695.1). Lineage (NCBI taxonomy): Eukaryota > Metazoa > Chordata > Amphibia > Anura > Pelobatidae > Spea > Spea bombifrons. The sequence goes on along the minus strand of NC_071088.1, from coordinate 26,608,272 downwards.
GGCTGTGTGTTAAGTGATTTTGAGGGGACAGCACGTTTACACAGGCTGTACACTCAGTAGCAGTCATTTCTTCAGTGTTGTCACATGAAAAGATATAATACAATATTTACACAAATGTGAGGGGTGTACTTTTGTGAGATACTGTACATGCGATGGATGTAAAGTGGATGGTTTGTCCAGCTGCCTTGGACAGCTTGTCCTTCAACAACGACACAAGACTGAAAAAGGTAGGACATTACAGTCCTGCTGAAGGTGGTGTGACGGGGGATGCGGTAGTAGGAAGCAAGGGACTCCAGCAGTTGCCTGAAGGGCTCCTCCTCAAATATGGGGAAGGAAGCACCTTCAACAGCTATAAGCTGACCAAGCAGTCGTGTCAGTTTGACTGCTGCTTTGACATACCCCTCAAATGGAAAGCCCCAATGTGTGGATGCCCCTGCCCCACCTGTCTCTGGGAACAGTTCTACTCTTCGAGAAGGTTGATGCCTGAAAAAAGGAAAAACTCCCACAGGTTGTTGGACCCATCAATCACAGCCAGAACACTCAATGACACCACCTGCTTTTTTTATCTGCTTCTATCAGTTATTGATATGTACCCTCCTATACACAGCCCCTCCCACTTCACCTCATCAAGGTTTGAATGGCGCCAAAACAGCTCGTAATGGCGGCTACACATGGCAACGAATGTACGAATACTAACGAATTTTCTGCAGTTTTGCCGGAAACTGCCCTCGTTATCGGAGATTCGTACAAAGCAGCCAATTGCAGTTAAAACAAGTACAAATCCACGTGCACAAGTGTAAATTCTAATCAAAAAAGTGAAAATCATTACATCTGATGTAATTTCCCAAAACCTGCACAAAGTATTTCATAAACTAAAAGCTACAAAATGGGAGCAGCCTGAGGAGCTCTTTATATTTACAAGGCATCCATTCATGGGATATCTTTAAATACTTCCCGGGAGAAATATCAGGCCATGTCACTTAGGATTAGCCGCATTGTCCCAGGTATTTGGTGCGGTGGCTGCTCAGGGTATGCACCTGCCACACGATTCCGCTTCTGCCCCTCATTTCCTTATTGGAGATGACGTAATGCTGTAGCATGCCCGGCCCTGACGCAGACTGGAATCGCTGTTGGTATTTCGCTGCCGTTGAGTGGCTGTCAGCACCGGGACCGTGTATATGACATAATGCACATCTCGGTGCACGCAGGCTTTCCCAGGGAAATCTGCATGGTTGTCCTTCCTCCTCCTCCCATTCTGCTGTTTAGCATCTGTGGGTAGCCGTGCTTCCCATGCGAGGGGACAGAGGGAGCAGCCACAGCCCTGAGGGTAACGCACAGCACCGGGACACACCGTCCCTGCAGCCTGACACACGCCGTCCCTGGTAGTAGCCGCTCGGGGACCGAGAGACGGGCTGGCACCCCGGTCTGCGGCCTCACACACGTGGGGTGAATGAGGTTAATGCTGCTCTGCTGCACCTGGAGCGAGGAGCACATGGGAGAGGAGGAGGGTGAGTGGCTGCTGGTGATGGTGACACACTGGCCGTTATTAGTGCTAATATTATAAAAGCTTTAAATGGGCACCCAGACGGTTAAACCTGCACGGTGCTGGCGAAGTGCATTGGGGGTGGGGGGGGGAGCTGGTGTATACACATAGTGGGGGTGTGTGATGATGATGATGAAGAAGAAGTACATTAAATGCTAGTAATGTGGTGGTTTCTGGTACTGATGCAGTGAATGATGATGTATGCCATGGTACCCAACAAGTGCATTAACCCTTATGGCGCTAGATTGATGAGCAGCATCTGGATAATATGGCTGTTGCTCGCAGAGTGTACTCATGGTGATGATGAGCAGTCAGTGGCATGTCTGATGCATCGCGTTTTCATAGAGAATCGGTTTGTGGTGGAGTGGATAGTGAAAGATGCTGCACTGGCTGTGGGTTGTGATAGATGCAGAAAGTGCTGAGGCGGCGGGTTCTGGTGAATTCGCTGGTGTTAGATGCAGACGCAACCAGGCAAGTGATCGGGGATGATGGACCGTGTGACAGTCGGTATCGGTGAATAGTGAGGGGTGCTGTGGATACTGGTGCAGCGCATGGTGATGGATGCACTCGGTGAATCCAGTGGTTAGACGCACATGAGACTGATCCACAGTGACAGTGGAAGCTGACAAAGTGAACAATAAGAGTTGCTGTGGGTTATAGAAAAGTGTGGCATGAGGGATGCAGTGATTGCTGGTGGGTTAATGGGTGATAGTGAATTTGATGGTGACATTCTGGGTATAAGCAATATTAAAGCTCATTTTGTATACAGTACATTATGTGCATATTCGAAATGTAAATCATGGAGGATGCTGCAAGTGATGTTTGGTGCTGGCAGTTTGACGATGGTTGCACATATATGAGAGATGGGTGCTGGATGATTGCAATGGTGAGGGTAGTATAATGTATGGTGACCAATTCTCAGTGCGCAGCTACATAAAGCACTGGTATGTAGTCAAAATTACATGTTGGGTTAGAGGATCAGATGTAGAATATGTTCACAGTGATGCTAAATGGCAGTCGATGCAGTTAATTAGTGAATGCTGGTAGATTTAGTGTGAATGGTGCAGAGCAGGTTTCTCCAGCTGTTGCCCTAATGTGTCCTACAAGAATTATGGTCCCCACTTTTCTGAAAATCCATACAATCTATTGCATTATGTCATACTACCTGTTGGATTACATCATCAGATGAATGGGCCCTAGTCCCCATCTGATGATGCTTGGTTGTACCAAACCTGTACCATGTGACGTACACTAATATGTACACTAATATGTTACTTTGTTTCTATCATGGAAAAAGTTTTGTCATGTGATAGAATAGTCTTAGATGTCTTACTGGTAAGCTGTGTTTTTATGGTCTTTCAAAGTCCACAACTCTGAATTTAGTGTGGAATTCTTGTGAATTGCCCCTTACGAGTTATGTCAGTGAGAATTAATCTGCAGCAGTCATGTTTATCTGTGACACCTTGTCACTTGAATTCCGTTTGTCTTTAACAGAAGAAGGGGAGAAAAAGACACAAGGGACCAAGAAACAAAGGCTGGGGCATTGATGTGCAAGAAAAGGAGGCACAGATAGGGGCGAAATAATACCCCCGTAAAGGAAGTGGGGGACAGAGGCACATAGTAGAGGGAGTGGGGGACAGATTCAGTAAAAAAACAAAAAAAAAAAAAAAAAAAACACTAGTGATGTGGAGGTATGGTGATGGCTCTACATTGGTGAAGCTTTACTACAAGGTTGGAAGGCATCGTGCACAGAGGTGCTAGTAATTCTCTCATAAACATATGGTAAACCTACCCTATATTCACTTTTCTTTAATCCCTGAAAAGCTTTACATATTGTTTACATATGTACAAAATATTTCACCCTGAAAAAGATTGAGTCACGTATAACTTCCACTAAGAGGTCCTTCTTTTGACCTTGCTTAAGTCTCTACATGGTAATCAGATAAGTTCTTTGGAGACTCATTTCCAGATTAAACCAGTTTTAGTGCTTTCCTTTGGAATCAAATTTCTCAGTATATCTGAAACAGGATTTCTTTCTTCTGTACCCTTACAATTCAGAATTTCTTTCATTTAAATTGATGACCAATCAAAGCCAATTATGGAAAAACAATATTCTTCACAGAAAGTATTATCGTTAACTTCAAGGTCATAGACACAAGCAATAGTGTGAGCCTATGCAAAAGGCAACATGGTCATTTCTCCTTTCCTTACTTATCCCTGGCCTGCTGTAGTGGATATAATGTGGATGTAGGTGCCATGCACAATGTCTTTATACACTGCCTTTAAAAACAAAACAGGGCAAGAGAGTTATCTGCTGTTTCACACACTTGGGGCTGTACAGATTCAACCAAATCAATGACAGATGATGAAGAATAGATTTGCCCCATAAACCGCTCATTATTCAATTGTATAAATGTTGACCCTAGCTTCTTCATTTCTGTCTAGTTGAAGAGCAAACTGGTGTTGAGGGCACCATCAACCAATAAGCGTTATAAACTGATTGATCACATGGGAATAGAAGAGGCAATGGTTACACATCATTTGGTGCTCTAAGTATTTTGCATTACAAACTCCATAAGAAATAAATATTAAGTGCATGGCAACTTTGGTATTTACTTAAAATGTGCAGGTAAAGATTCCCCCCTTAATGTACTCATGCCAGACATTGTTTGCTCAATGATGCATGGGATGCTTAGCTCAGTAATAGCTATTTTTAAATATTTCTCAGTGGCTTCTATTTCCTCTGGCATTTTGCCTAAGGATTGGACAAAATGCGACGTTCCTCAATTATTTAAAAAGCTATCAAGATTGCCAGCTGGGAAATACAACCTGGCATGTGTGACATCAGTAGAGAGGAGAAAGCCTGATGGTATATTACAAAATGTTGCGGTGGGATAACTCTAAATTATTGCAACCAATTTTAAACCTAGTAAAAATGCTTGAAAAGGAGGGCTGCAATATATAGTGCTGTTATAAAAAAAAAAAAAAAAAAAGTATTTGCCTGTCAGAAGTAGGCTACAATGTATCAAAAAGCTGCACATGCTGCGATCTAAAGGCTTTCCAGAATAGATAAGAAACAGTCATTGACATCTATAAGTCTGGAAAGGGTTACAAAGTCATGTCTAAGGCTCTGAGACTTCCGCGAACCACAGTGACAGCCATTATCTACAAATGGAGAAAACTTGGAACAGTGGTGAACTTTTCCCAGGATTGGCCAGCCTCCAGGAGCGCATCGACGACCCGTACAGGAGGTCACAAAAGAACCCGGACTAACATGTATAGAACTGCAGGCCTCTCTTGGGTCAGTGTTTACGAATGCCATCCAAAAATGGCATCGATGGGAGAATTGAAGGCGAAAACCACAGCTGACCAAAAAGAAAACACAGACTTGTCTCACATTTGCCGAAAAACATCTTGATTGCTCCCCAAGACTCTTGGGATAATATTCTGTGGACCCTGCAATGTGATTGAATTAAAACAATCCTGCCAAAAAGAGAGGGTCCAAAACTCCTCCACAGCGATCTAAAAGATTTTGGTTATTGTCGCCAAGTGTGGCAAATCACTTTTTGGTTTTTGGGGCAGTTACTTTTTCACATGGGTGATGTAGGTGTTGATTAACTCTTAACCTTTGATAAATTAAATGAGCCTTTAAAAGCTGTGTTTTGTGTGGACTCACTTTGTCTTATATTAAAATTAGTTGGGTGATCTGAAACATTTAAACGTGACAAATAAGCAAAAATATAAGAAATCAGGAAGGGGAAAATACTTTTATACAGCACTGTGGGTAGCAGTTGTATATTATAGGAGTACTCTGCAATTATAAATATGATACACTTCATTGGTGGACACCGATTATTGTGAATAGCAAAGCTGGTAAATAGCCTAGTCTTCAATGAAAACAAAGTGGTTCCATGTCTCCAGTGCTCTCTGATAAGCGTCTCATACAGAAATAGCGCACAGGGTGAGTTATGTATGAAGACTGAGGGTTTAAATAACCATTTGTGTCATCAGCATGAATGCTGCATTGGATACTGTGAGGAGTGTACACAAGATTAGGGTAAACAAATTACATTAAGACACTGTTAAGCATCAGCGGAAATATTCTCTGTTACGCAGAGAGGGATTTTTTAATAGTACGCGGTATTATGTGAACTGTACATTCAGCAGAAGTGGCGATTGCGGATAATGTGGATAACTTTCTGCTCTCTCTTTAGTAGTAAACATACGTAGCTGTAATAATTTTAATATACTTGTAGTATTTAGTTGCTTCTTTCTACTTGATGGATTTCTATTATCGTTTTTTCGCTTTGTAACTTAATAAGTAACACATTTATTCTTGCGTTTTAAATCCCAAACGTGATGCTTTCCACATATCTGTCCGCATCCCTACGTTAATTATTTTTTTCTGCAGAGAAATAACATTGACCTGTGTTTTTGGACCGACACTCTAACACGATGCACTAACTACACGGTTGAGTGTGTGAATGAACTTTGTTCTATTTGTTGTGCTCATATAATCTTGTTTACAAATGGATCCCATTGCATGTTCTCTAATTTTACTGGCACTCGTCTTACATTACCAATTAATCTGTTCTGTTTATTCATCGCATTCCCATCCATTGCATTTGGTGGTAAGTGATCTGGACATTTAACTATGGGAAGCATAGGTGCTCATGTTCCAGACTACACACAGAACTGCCCGTTCTTGAACAGTAAACCTCCAGGATTATCTTTCTTTACTGACGTGCAGAAAGCTGATATTATTATATAAGGAGAAACAGCTTTTATATCGTGAGTAGAAGAAAAGTTGTAGCTGGTGGTGGTATATCTACATGATGATGAATTATTAGTTTTGTTTTTTTAGTGGTCGTAAAGTGCATCTTAACGTATAGATGACGTACAAAGAAAGGGTATATTAATAGATGGTGTATCCTTTGAAGCGAGTTGTTAAAATTGCGGTACCCAAGGATGAAATGGATAGCTACGAGTAGAAGTAGGGTGTTGAGGTATGTAACTGTGCATGTAGTGGCTACTGGGAATGTATGTTTTAATGGCAGGATAATGGTGAAGGGGTAGTTCCCATAATGATGTGTCTGCTGGGTGCCAATTAACGACTTAGTTGTAGGTTTAGTGTATACTGACAAAGGTGATAAATATATAGAGATGTAGTGCTAACGCAGCAAATACAAAGAATAGTGGAAGATGCAGCTTATCGCAGTGAATAGTGCAGATACAGGGGGTCCTAATAGGTGCTGCGAGTGCTTACGCAGTGAACAATGATAAAATGCAGTGCATGCCATCCATCCAGCCAGCCTAGACATTTATAATACAGTTTTAAATGACGGTCTATTTTTAAATGTGGAAGTTCTGAGGTTTGCTTTAATGGATGTTATAGATTAGTATGTGAGAGATTGCTAAATGATCCTATCCTTGTGGTATAAGGTTATCTACTGGCATTGTTGGTTGGGTCTAGGTGTTTGTGGATGAACTTGGTGCCCTTTAACTATGCTACTTAAGGATTATAGGAATATAGGTGGGTCAGGAGGTCGTGATTGGTAGCTGGAGCTTTGTAGCTTTATATAGTTGTGGCTTACGATAACTGGCTTCTTCTGATACTGTTTGGCTAGATGGCTGAATACAACAACAAATTAAATTCATTTATTTGAAACATTGTTCTTCATCATCCATGTTGTTGTTATACTAGATTACTTACTGCTTTACTTACTTTATCCCCTGCGTACCTTGTAGTTCAGTCACTCTGTTGAAGTTGTCTGCAGGTGATTTTTTGCTATAAACAATGTATTAGGGATCTCTTACTCTCTTAGGCTCCCTCTTTGTCCATTAGCAGAGGGCATTACAGACCCAAGGGATCAATAAACCTTGCTCTAGATGGACCTTCATAAAATATAGTGAATTTAAACAGTTTAAACCATATCTCTCCTGTCAACTCTCCCTTTAGTGAATAGACCCAATGTTTCTTTTGGCTTCTAATTCCAGTAAATCAGTAAATGTGTTTTCCTCCACTGACTTCATGCTCACCTTTGATATTATTCTTTATTAAAAAACTTGATTGTCCCTATTTATACACAACGTCACTGCACCAGCTTGACACAGGAATCCAGACTCCAGTATTTTTTTCCCCTTATGCTTATATATTTGCTGCGTTGTACATAAGACATGTAACTATAAGGTATCTAAGTGAAATTGGGAGTCTTCTGACATCTGCTGTGACCTGTTGAATGGTGAATAATAAAATACCGGTGATAATCCAACTCTACCTCAAGAATCATCGCAAAACACTTCTTTGCACTAGTCATAGTCCATTCTGAGCATTAGGTACATCGGTTGACTTACCTTGCAGTTCCACCAAAACATTGGTCCAATAATAGCATGCTTGAGATAAGCTCCTCTGATCCTGGCCAACCCAACTAAAACCAGTGTGTACTTAGTGCAGCAGAAATATCAGCATCTTTGTGCAATTCAGCTGGTGGTGGATTTGCTGAGTTGTTTCTGGATTGACCTGATTTAGCTGCCTTGGCAAACAAATGACAAAGGCCGTACTAAATAGTATTCCATGTTTTGAGCATTGTGGCTTGTTTGCAGCAACCTACCCCACCCACTTGGAATAAGATATTCCATATTTTGACATTTTAGGTAATGCTCATAACATCATACCAGATCAGCAAGACACTGTCCAACGTTTATTGAAAATTCCATAAACCCTTTTACCAGCGCATATCAAGCTAAATTTCGGCTGGGGAAATAGCAACCGCACACGTCAAAAGAAGCATCGGGGATGGAGGTCACTTTTCATCTTTTTGTATTAAAAATCTGTTCCAAGCAACTTGATAGTCAGTGACATACCCTCAACTATTTGCTCCTTTTGTTAACCAGCTTTATTTGTTTCCTTTTAGGTAATGAACTGCCAGTATGCGCCAGTTGTGGACAGAGTATTTATGATGGGTGCTACCTTCAGGCTTTGGCAGCTGATTGGCACTCAGACTGCTTCCGGTGGGTCTATATCATTTTTTTGTTACCGTTGTTTTATATGATTCCTTATGGAGCAGCACTAAGATCACATAAATTTCACGCAGTGCTAATTTCAGGGTTTATGTGATGTCGGGAACAGAAGGATACTTCTTCAGCTTCACCTGTTCCTTAATCAGACCATTCAAATTGGTTTCATTGGTTTATGAGAGTTAAAAGATGTATAGTCAAATACCGGAAAGCCCATCAGCCACTTGCCCCCCCCCAGTAACCAAGGTACACACTGGCAAACATTCTCATTCTAACACACATACACATTCATACTAACACACACTATAACTAGGCTATATGTTGTGTATCTTTAATATTTCTAACTTGTCTTACCATTACAAAGGTTATGGTGGGTAAAGGTGATGGAAAACCCTTGCACTAAAATTAAGGGTGTAGTAGAAGCATTATTAAACACTCATGTACAGACACCAGACAAGCCAGAAGTGCTGCCACAACCATAGGGGATTCTGGTAGGCGCATGCAAATAAATATTGTTGACCTTATTTGCATGCGCCTACCCAGAATCCCTTGTCTTAGAAATGTTAAAGAAATTCAGAGAAGGGAAGATGCATGTAGGGCTGCGTAAATTGGTGGTGCTATATAAATAAAAGATAATAATGAATTTGTGCATTATTATAATGAATTTCTTAGTAGCAGTATAGAAAAAATTTAATAAACTTAACGTCAGTTTCTCCTAGTTCTTCTTTAAAGCGCATACGTCATTTCTCAAAATGCTCCTTACAATTGCCCAAGTACTTAAACTAAAACAGTGTTTACGGATTAAATTAAGCAATTTCCAAGTAAATCACGGTGATCTTAACTTCCTGTATTCTTTATCTGTACAATTGCTCTTCTCCTTTGGCAGAAGCCTATTGCTTCTGGTAGATTTGAAAGGGGGAATGGTGAAAATGTTCGGTGAGTTAAGTGTGGGAGATAATTTAGTTTTAGCCACTCGAACTTCACTTTGATGTTACAGTTTCTCTTTCAAATCAAATTTATTTAGAAAAAGAAAAGAGTAGGTAGTTTAAATAAATTGATTTATATGATGAGGTTTCCCTAATGCCCTTCTTTTAGAAAGAATACCAGAGTTGAAAAGCTTGCCCATAAACCCCCTGGTATCTGGGTTTAGGGTTTAATAACGCAGGGGTCATTCACAAAAAGTTTAGATCAGCAACGGATGCTGCTTTATTCCTATGCGGCCATTTCTTGATCGGGGTGGTACCACCAGCTTTTGTGCTCTTTTACAGGCGGGCATAGCGAGTCTGTGTGGATATACCATATTGGCTCGAATATAGGTCGCACTTTTTCCCCCCACTTTAAGTCTTTAAAGTGGAGGTGCGGCCTATATTCGGGGTCTAGCGCCCGACGCCCGGGACATGCAGTCCCGGGCACGGGCAGGCAGCGGGGTTAGGATACAGATCCCCCGCAGCGGTGCAGGGGACCTGCATCCTACTCTCGGATTTGCTCAGACAGCCTCCCCTGCCAGCACTTCCCACGGGGGGAGTGCCAGCACGGGAGATTGTCCAAGCGCATCATGCAGACGTTCACCGGCAGCGGCGATGAGCGTGAACGACCTCCGCTGCCGGCACGTCTGCTCGATGTGCTTTAACAATCTCCCTTGCTGGGAATTCCCACGGGGGGAGTCCCGGCAAGGGAGATTTTTAAAGCACATCTTGCAGACGTGCCGGCAGCGGAGGTTGTTTCTGCTCGCATCGCCGCTGCTGGTGAACGGCGGAAGTGCCGGCACCGGAAGTTGAAGTGTTATGTATAGATGTCCCCCGCCGGCCCCGCAAGACCCCATGGAGTCTGCACCGGTAAGTCTGGTGTGGGGGGGAGACATCTTGGGGACAGAGTGGCAGCAAATCTCGGGGGGGTACATCTTCGAGACAGAGTGGCAGTATATCTCGGGAGGGGGGGGCAGAAACCTTTTTCATTAAAAAAGCACCTAACTTTTAGGGTGCGGCCTATATCTGAGCCAATACGGTACTCCTAAACATTTTGTCTGTACCAGTTGGTGAAGGACACGCTAGCCTCATTGGAAAGCTTAAGATGCTAGAGCCCAGGAAGGAAAAACTTTTTTCAAGACACGTGTAAGGTGCTGCCCTGGGATATTTCAGAAAGGATCCAGCTCTCCTTGTTTTCAGCCAGGAAGGGGCTGCCTATCCCCCAATGGGGATGCAGCCTTGGTTGATAGCGCTTTACAAATGTGTATATGTTTTGCTTTTTGTTTTTGTAACACACATAAATAGTTTTATATATAATTTAAATGTGTAGTGCAGACCTGGGCAAAGCACGGCCCGCGGGCCACATCCGGCCCGCTGAATAGCTCGGACCGGCCCGCAAAGAGTGTCCTGGTGACTCACCAATGAGTCCGGTGTCCCCCCCGCCCCGGTCACTTACCTTAAACTCCTGTGTTGGAAGCGTTTGTCTCGGGTGCCGGCGCTTTACGCTGGGCGCCGGCATATGACGTCAGACGCCGGCGATCAGCAGTGAAGCGCCGGCACCCGAGACAAACGCCTCACGCTTCCAACACAGGAGTTTAAGGTAAGTGACCGGGGCGGGGGGGGAGATCCTGAGAAGGGGGGGTTAGGGAGTTAGAGGGGAGATACTGAGAAGGGGGGGTTAGGGAGTTAGAGGGGAGATACTGAGAAGGGGGGGTTAGGGAGTTAGAGGGGAGATACTGAGAAGGGGGGTTAGGGAGGGAGGTCTTACTGTGTGTGTGTGTCTTACTGTGTTTGTGTGTGTGTGTCTTACTGTGTGTGTGTGTATCTTACTGTGTCTGTGTGTGTCTCACTGTGTCTGTGTGTGTCTTACTGTGTCTGTGTGTGTCTTACTGTGTCTGTGTGTGTCTCACTGTGTCTGTGTGTGTCTTACTGTGTCTGTGTGTGTCTTACTGTGTCTGTGTGTGTCTCACTGTGTCTGTGTGTGTCTTACTGTGTCTGTGTGTCTTACTGTGTCTGTGTGTGTCTCGCTGTGTCTGTGTGTATCTTACTGTGTCTGTGTGTCTCACTGTGTCTGTGTGTGTCTCACTGTGTCTGTGTGTGTCTTACTGTGTCTGTGTGTGTCTTACTGTGTCTGTGTGTGTCTTACTGTGTCTGTGTGTGTCTTACTGCGTGTGCCTTACTGTGTTCATAGCTTATTCAGTTATTGTAATAAATATTTTAGCCCATTTTTTAGCTCAAAATATTTTTTCCTTTTTTTTCTCCTCTAAAATCTAGGTGCGTCTTATCAGCAGGTGCGTCTTATAGAGCGAAAAATACGGTATGCACTCCGAAGCCTTGTTCATTTTGTTCACTTCTGTGCTGTGCTAATAGTTATTCAGGCCTTACTTATTCAAGCACCTCTACCAATGACGTAGGCTTGAATAACTTTATTAAACAGCACATAAGTTAACAAAATGGACAAGGCTTCGGAGTTTGTAGTTTGTAGAGGTCTGGCCCTCTAAAACCATTCCAATTTCTCATGTGGCCCCATGGGAAAATTAATTGCCCACCCCTGGTGTAGTGCATATCTCATGTGTATATGTTCTATTTACCATTGTGCTCCTACTATTACTCATTAGCATCTCAGTATGGTCTGTGTGAACAAAAGGCTGGTAAATATGGAGCAATCCCCATAGACACAAATACTGTATTCTAGCTGACAGCTCCACAGCGGGGATGTTCCTTATAAATATTTGCAAATGTTGGAAGTTACGCATAAATCAAGGGTTTGGTACGTATGGTATATATGGGCTGATTCAGAAAGGTACTACAAGCACACGATTAGCACAACTAAAATCACACATGTGCTATAATCATACCTGGGAAATCTCCGGGTTTGCCGGTTGAAGCATTGCTTCTACGGTTCTCCAGGTTAAGACCCAAATCCTCCGGGTAGCGGGAGCAGTGTCTTGACACGCCCTGCTCCCCACCCATTTTCCCTTAAAATGGGGGTGTTGCCCACTGCCGTCAGCGTGAACGCCCCCTGACGTCAGCGGGAACTCCCGCCGACGTCAGTGGGCAGTCCTGGCTGTGTCGCACAAGGGAAGGCTCCGGGTAGCTGGAGCCTGTAAGTTCCCAGGTATGGCTATGATAATATTTATAAATGGAAATAAGTTTTATATAAATATGTGTTGTGGATGCAATATTGCCAATAGAAATAAGTCATGGCCTACCAGTGCTCATTTGAATGCTGGCTGAGGGTTGTGTGACTTGTAGTTCATCAAGCAGCTACGCCTGACGCCGAGTGCTCCTTTCATAGCAAATTGCTGTTGCTATTTTTTGTTCTCGTATATGATACCGATATGAAGTGGGATTGTAGGCGAGGGTATGTAGCAGTTTGCGGAAACATCGTTCTGTTAATTGCTTTAAACGACATCGAGTGCAGATAGCCAGAATCAAGCAACCTGTGAGAGTGAAACCGGCTCAGCGGAAGCTGTGGATGTTCTGATGAATGTGTGTTAGGTGGGGGTGTTGTGTCTGCTGGTAAAACAGCTGTGTGTACAGAACTTCCTGTTCCTCTATATAACTCACAAGCGGGGAGGCTGGGGAAACACAGCGGGATAGGCAGAGAGGTCAGGCAGCTGTGAGAAAGGACTTTGTAGGAAATGGAGCAAAACCAGCAGGCTCTGAAAAGACAGTAAGTAGGATGCACGTCGGGAACTGCTCGGTTGTTGGCATAGAGAATAGAGTGCTAGCTCTTGTGTCAGGATTAATATCAAATCATTGAACAGTTTTTCATTTTTATGAGATGTGCAATATTTTTATGTGTCACATTGCATTAGTAATTCTTGTACAGCACAGGACTTGCTCATCTGGGTTATTTTTAGGGAAATTTGTATTAATACTATTTAATTTACTACATTCTTAGAATTGCTTAATGAATACAGGATGAAAAACAATGATTGTTAAATCCACTTATCCTTGTTAAAACCAGTTAACGTTAACCTCCTCCCGTACAATGTGCCTCCAGAGTCAAATGTCTGTAAATTCATAGTTGTATAGCCTGAATAACTTCCCTTCTGTATTCTTGTCTTACCCTTTGGCATTTATGCTAACAGAGCTTATCAGTTTGGCTAATCATGATTTTATGCTTATTTAACTAAGCATTACACAGAAGCTATAGATACCGATTAAATCAGTTGTAAACGGTAAGCTAAGTGTTGGGTTTATAGGCTAACGCTTAGTAAGTGCTGCATAAATTGTTGGCGCTGTATAATATAGTATTTTCTCAAGTTTCCTCCATGATCATTGAGCACGGGCTTTGGAGGAGATACATAGTGGTCACACTGGGCTGAGAAGGTCTACTCCTACGTAGCTGCATCCTGGGTGCAGCAAAGGAATGATTTGAAGTTGGTTGTGAGACTGTTAGGGTATTTCCTATGTGCCCATCAATTATTATGACCTTGGAGGTAAGGGGTAGAATGGATACATTGGATGAATGAATTTGCTCATGTTTGTTTAATCTGTTTTTAAGGAGGCATCCAGCAGTAGATCCACATTTCTCCAAACGCTTCTGTCTCAAAAAGTGATGCTTTTCTGCTCCCTAATTAAAAAAAAAATTATCATTATCAATGTAAATACCTGCGTGTGTTCTTGAATAAATTATGTCAAAATTAGATAGATAGGTAGGATTAATTGTTTTACTTCATTCCATGACCCCAAGACCTAGTTCAGGCATGTCCAAAGTCTGGCCCGCGTTCCGGACTGATAAGGCCCCACAGATAAGTTGCCCAAATATAGATCTTACGGCCCCCCCAGTGAGTCCCCGAGCGCCGCTCAGGACTCCTGGGATCTCTCGCCGCAGGACTTGACATCATCAGCCGGCGCAGGGAGAAGGAAAGCCCAAATCTCGCAAGATCTCTGACGTCGCGAGATTTGGGCTTTCCTTCTCCCTTCATACAGGCAAGTTTTTTTTCCAATTGAGATGAATACATTGTAAAATCTCAGTTAATGTCAGTTGGTCTAAATCAGTTATAAATATATTTGAACACATGTATACTTGGTGTTATGTTCCTCTTCACATTTTTTGAACTTAAAAGTTGACAGACAACCTTTATTACTTTGTGTAATGTACTTTACAATGTTCCTGACATATTTCAGCTTCCTGTTTTTTTATATTAAAGGCAGAGTGGTTTAACACCTGTTTAGATTTGTCATCCAAGTCACAAAATGAAAAGTATGCCGTTTTCAATAAACTTTGCATAAAATAGTTAATTTGCATTTCATTTTAATGGTTCAAAGAATGTCGGGCAAAATGGTCGGCCCTCACACATGTTCACTTCATCAAATCTGGCACTCTTCGAAAAAAGTTCATGTTCAGTGTACTTTGGAGTCCATTTTGCATATACTCCAATGTATTTTACTGTGTGCAAATAGGTACACATACTCCTTAGTTATTTGAGTTAGAGTAAATTAGATTTGGCTTTTTTTCCTCCTCCACTGTCTTCCTCTAATGAAAGCAGGAAGCATACCTAAGTATCACTTCCTCTAAGGTCAAAGGAAGTAGTAACAGGCAATTGCATGAATGCTTCCTAAAAGCTGGGGTGGGTTCTGCCGGCCATGATACATTCATTCTTTTAGTGAAGTTGTGACTTAGGATGGCTGTCATTGTTACAGTACTATCTGTCTGAGGCTTCCATGCAGTGTGATTATGTGGGCAGTTTTATCAGTTCATGGGAATTTCTGTTTGTTTCCATAGGATATGAGTCAGGGTCACACAACGCTCTCTTTGTCTACTGCTGATTATAAGGAACTCTGTTTGCACAACTTTTGTAACATTCTTACATACCAGTGTTTAGATCATCTAGGAGCATGGTCAATAGTGAAATATTAATTTATAAGGAATAGGGCTGCAACTAACGATTATTTTAATAATCGATTAATCGGCCGATTATTTTTTCGATTAATCGATTAATCGGATAAAAAAAAACAATATGCAAATTTTTCGTTTATTTAAAAGAATTTAATGAACTGGATGTTAAAAAACAACTTAAAATTTACATTAACATTCTTATTTTGTTATGATGTAATAAAAAACAATATTTTCAAAGTACAAGAACCCAAACACAATATTTATGAAACAAAATAACCCCAAACATTCTGAAAAGAGGTGGACTATTACTGTTCAAGAAACTTTGCCCCAGCACTTTGCACTTTGCACCCAGCACTTTGCACCCAGCACTTTGCACCCAGCACTTTGCACCCAGCCCTGGCACTTTGCACCCAGCACTTTGCACCCAGCACTTTGCCCCAGCCCTGGCACTTTGCATCCAGCACTTTGCACCCAGCATTCAGCACTTTGCACCAGCACTTTGCACTTTGCACCCAGCCCTGGCACTTTGCACCCAGCACTTTGCACCCAGCCCTGGCACTTTGCACCCAGCACTGGCACTTTGCACCCAGCACTTTGCACTGTGCCCCTGCACCCAGTCTCTAACTCTGCCCTGCACCCAGCCCTGCCCCCACATTCTGCCCTGCCCCCACACTCACACTCTGCCCTGCACCCACTCTGCCCTGCACCCACACTCACACCCTGCCCTGCATCCCCACCCCCACTCTGCCCTGCACCCAGTCTCCCACTCTGCTCTGCACCCACACTCACACCCTGCATCCCCACCCCCACTCTGCCCTGCACCCAGTCTCCTGCCCTGCACCCCCCACCCCCACTCTGCCCTGCACCCCCACCCCCACTCTGCCCTGCACCCCCACCCCCACTCTGCCCTGCACCCACACTCACGAACCGCTCTGTGCGAATGGAGCCACTCGCACAGAGCGAACCGCTCTGTGCGAATGGAGCCACTCGCACAGAGCGAACCGCTCTGTGCGAATGGAGCCACTCGCACAGAGCGGTTCGCTCTGTGCGAATGGAGCCACCCGCACAGAGCGAACCGCTCTGTGCGAATGGAGCCACTCGCACAGAGCGAACCGCTCTGTGCGAATGGAGCCACTCGCACAGAGCGAACCGCTCTGTGCGAATGGAGCCACTCGCACAGAGCGAACCGCTCTGTGCGAGTGGAGCCACTCGCACAGAGCGAACCGCTCTGTGCGAGTGGCTCCATTCGCACAGAGCGATTCGCTCTGTGCGAGTGGCTCTGTGCGATCCGTGCACATAGACATGAAGAATACTTACCTCCGGAACGCGTCACATCCGTCACGTAGCTAGAAGGCGGAGACTGCAGAGCGTGTAGCAGAAGCGGGGAACGCTCGCGGAGGTAAGTAAAAGGAGCCGAGTGCTCCAACAACGAATTGATCACTCGATTAATCGATAACGGAAATCGTTATCGATGATTTCCGTTATCGATTATTATCGATTTTATCGATTCGTTGTTTCAGCTCTAATAAGGAACAACTGCATGGGAACCAATATAGAACCCCCTGGAGAAATCAGAGAGTTGCCGCCTCTTATTAATGCTTTTCACGCATGCACGGTTCTTCTATGTGATGGAAGGGGAACGAGCGTATGACATGGAGAGAAAATCAGTGTCAGACAGGTTTCAGTGGACAGGAAAACAATCTTCCATTGTTTGCATTCAATTTCAGTGGCACATCTTTAAAATGTTATTAATGTAAACAATTTACTTTGCAAACATGAGATTAGCCCTGTCGTATAGAAGTTAGTGGGTGATAACATTGCCTTGTAAATTAAAATTTTATTTATTCATTGAAATGGTCAAATTAGCTGTAAGTTCATAGGGAAAAATATATTGACAGAATATAGAACATAAAAATATTGAATTTGGGGCACATAAGAACCATTTGGCTTATCTAGTCTGCCTGTTTTTACCTGCTTTATAAATTCAAACCTTTGTCTGGTCTTCAGGATAGCCATGTACTTATCCCAAGGATGTTTAATTAAATTCCCCTACGGTGTTAACTTCTACTGGGATGCTGTTCCACTTATCTACCACCTCCCCAGTAAAGTTTCTTCTCCTCCTCGACCTACTGGTCACCATTTGAGAAGGATTGCATTGTAGATCTGTGTACCCCATTGTGAATTATTGCTGTTCGGAAGTGTATGAGATATCAATCCCTATTACAAATAAGTGATAAGAATCAATCTGCACGTCTGCCCCTTCCTTGTTATAGTATCACAAGGTCACTGCTGGGACTCATTGTCTTCCTGCGTGAGTATAGTGAGTATAGTGAAGCACTTTTACCCCTGGAGTCGGCAAACTGCTTCAGAGAGCTGCCTTTCTCTGTGCTTCTGTTCGTCTCTTTATACGTGACTTTGATCTCCGACTGTGGATATATTTTCCGCACTTCTGTAGGATGATTCTTTGCTGGAAAGTATTTTGTTCATGATCACTGTAAAAAGGAAGACGTGTTCCTAGGTAGTCTAGTCTCAAGTTTAAACCTACACACAAGTATCTGGTGAAAGTTATGGAAAGCGTATACTGCGCTGTAATCCCTGCCACTCCATAGGATGAGGTTATTTAAAAGGATTTAAACTAAGTAAGTTCCCTGTGATTGCAAGTGTCTACCTCTTTAGTATATCACTTAGGAGGATCTGTCAATAAAATGATTAAACTTATCGGGGTGCAAGTAGAAAGTATATGCTGTCTTCCAGCGGAGGACACCCCAGTATCCCAGGGAGTCCCTGAACAATGCATGTATAACAACTTTTATATGTATTCATCGAAGCTGCAAAAACTTAGGGTGAAGATTGAGCTCCCCACTTCTTCTGTCCACGTTTTATGCCACTGCTTGAAGAAAAGGGGACACCATGAAAAGAAACCTTTTAGCTATCGTATTAATTAAAGTATATATAATGGCTGAAGTGTCAGCTATTTAGGACACAGGGGGAAGTAACGAATGTCACGATATTCTGCTTCCTCCACACTCCTGATAATAGGAAATGCAGTATAAATGATCTCTCACTCCAAACAGGTATTAAAGGAGGCTGTAATGGTCTTTTTATTCTTCTCTTATGCCTTCCTTTCAAAGAAAGGAAGGCATAATGCTCTCGTCCTTCTGATTACTGCTGCCTGTTTCCTGGCAGGCAATTACTGCTGGATATGGAGCGCATGCACAGAAGACAATTCACATACACAGGCATCGGGGAGCACAAGTTTTCCTTTAGTAAGAGCCTTCAGAAATGAACCCTATGGCACGCTTGCCTGCAAACTAGAGCAGGGCAAAGAGACTTAACATTAAAAGATGTATTTTAAATAATTAAATTTTTAAGAAAATGTATTTAGAAAGAAACGCTTCTATGTTTTTTAAGAGGTTGCCATGTAAAGGTTGTTGAATATAGTTAAAAAGTAATGTAGAGGTTTCTGTATATTAAAATATGTAATAAATACATACATTTTTTTTACATCCGGGGGAAGCCATCTTTACGTCCTTCCTATTAAGCTCATCTCTCATTTTGTGAAAGGTGATTGGTTGCAGGAGGTTTAAAAAGAGAATTTTTGGAAGGGGCTACTTCAGCCCAGTTTATAGTGGCGACATTTTGAGATATACTTAGGACTGTGATTGATTTTAAAAACAGGATGAATGAACTCTCAGATTTGAAGTTTGCTCAATTTTGTCCTTTACTAAAGTAACACACCCTACCTCATTGTTATACATGAGAAAGCTCTTTTTTTATTGTGACCACAAATTACTGCTTACTTTGCATGTTTCTCTGGAGGCTTCAGTGTTTTTCTTGCCAACGTTCTACAGGGCATCAAACATTCATGAAGTAACCCCAAGGTCAGTGATGAAGGGGGAGTGAATGGGTCACAGCGCAATCATCCAGTAAGATTGAGCATTTATGGATTTCAGTTGGTGGCAATTGTTTCCAGCTGGTCCTTTATTCCCTCCACCCCCACCGTGGGATGTAAACAGAGGCAGAAGCTCGGTGCCCATCATATCCTGCCCTCCGTAACAAGATCCAGGGCATGAACATTGTTAATTGTTGAAACAAATCCCGGCTTAGCTAGTTGTGAAGGCCAAAGAGAAGTGCAAGTTGCAGCTGAGAGTTACGTTATAATGGAACCAGAACCATCAAAGCCTCAGCGTGAAGCTGCAGCCTCCCCAAGCTGTTCCTTGGTTCCCACTAGCGTGGCTCCTGCTGCGAACAGCTTATGCAAAGTGAGCAGGAAAAAACGTACAGAACGTTCACAGCAAATCAAGGAGTTAAGAGACCTGCCTGTATTAAATATGCTTCTGACTTACTTCTAGGTCTCACTTCACATAAACCATAAAGTTGCCCAGGATCATAGTATACAAATTAATTATCCTTTTATGTTACATTTTCAAAAAAAATTTATGCAAAATATATATTAATAATATTAATAATACATTTTGCTCATGCTATGTGTGGTCATGGCATATGTATTAACCCTAAGAGCGCTGGTGGTTGGGAAAAAACAAAAAGGGCTAGAGTGCCAACCATGTACCAAGTACAGTGACAGTTTGAGATGACGTTTCCTTTCTATAGTGTAGTAGAGGAGGCTGCTGAGCTGAACCTTTAAGTCACTTATTACTCCTGGGAAATTCCTTTCGGTTATTTACTTATTACTCTAAAATATCTGAAATAAGGCAATGAATATCCGTACAAATGACAAAAAGAATGCAAGTGTTGGCTTTACATGCAAAGTTGTTATTTTTTAACTCTCTTTCTTTTGCTAGTGAGCGGATATTTTCTAGAGTTTTCCCATTGAGAATTGAGTTATTTAAAGTGACACTGCAACAACCCATGGGCAGAACTAATCCATCTCTATTCAAGCATCACATGGGGGAATAGTTAAATATTTTTCCAAAATACCTCGGTATGCCTCCATAGCGATATCTTTTACTATTCTTAGCTGATTAATGTTGTTTTTTTTCCAATCACAAAATTCAACTGAATTTTACGTAATAAACCAGAAGGATATATTTTTTAAGAATATATATTTTTTTATATAATATATAAAGCTGTTACATATACTCCCATAAGGAAACATTAAGATGACAGTTTGATATCTGGAAAGAGGAGAGCCTTAGGGGGTTTCTTCCCAGAAAGACTATGGCAGGGATTAGGATTGTCCTGGGAGTTGTTAAATGGAGCAGTAAGTATACTGCTCACAGGGTTTGGCAGTACATCATTTGTCATTGCATTCATCTTGATTATGAAGTGTGCCAGACATTATCTTCATCAGTCTTAATGGCCCTCCACACCAGCAAGTACAGGTGGATCTGTCCAAAAAAGTCAGCCAACAATCAATGTGGAGCGACGGTAACTTGGTAACCTGAACTATTGCTAGTCCCAGAGGATGGGAACTGAAAGTGCCTGCCATATGGGAAATGGAGAGAGCCCAGCAAATCCATACATTATACACAATTTCCTGTAACTCTCTGAGTGCCAAAGGGGTAAAATCACACATGAGAGTAGTTAACATCTGACTCGTTACTAGTGTTTCACAACTGCATTGTGGCTTCAGCCATACAGCACCACACACATCTTAGATTCTAAAATGTATACAAATATATACATATAGATAAGTATACTGAAAACGGTACGATTCTCCTTACTGACTAGCCTGTGAAAAAAAGTTTGTTTTTTGTTTTTTTTGTTTTTTTTTCAATTTTCATTTTGGCAAATGTCTATGTGTGTCACTTTGACTGCATCATACTCTGTATAGAGTGTATCACATTTGAGTTGTTAATGTCATTTGTAGTTATATATGTTAGTGACAAGTGCTGAACACTATCACCAAGTGTGTGTGTATGTATGTATGTGTATATATATATATATATATATATATATGTGTGTGTGTATATATATATATGTATGTATGTAATTAGATACATCATCTGCAGTGAGACATACAGGCTGTGAATTGAATGCCAGCCACCATATCATACAGAACACTCCTGCAGGCTGCGGTGTTGTGGGATTCCAGGGTTATTCATAGTTGGCCATCGGTTTTCTTTCACAAACCAGGACAATAGGATGACACAGCTGTCTCTTAAAGGTACAGTGCACACCATTTGTGTGTTCTAAATTAACCAGTTCCTTATCCGAGAATACAAAAAAGCACTACTGTATAAAGCAATACTTATTTAATATGCAGTTATTCATTTAATTTCCCTGTCAAACCCTTAATGTGTATTTTTTTATTATTATTCTCTTACGTTTGCAAAATTATATTGCAAAAAAAAACCAAAAACAAACAAACGTGTAAAATACATACTGTGCTGTGTGGAGCCCTGGCATGCTCGTTTTAATTAAAATTTTTATACGTTGGTTGTAAGACAGCTCACGCAAATCGACTATAGCCTTTAGCAAATATTTGGCCTTTTCTCTGTTGATTGAATTCATTATGCCCTATTGAATTAACTATTTCTTGCAAATTGCTGTGTTCAGACATGTTTCAGTCATACTAATCTATTTGCATGATGTGGACACCTATATTTTTAATGTAAGGAGACTGTGGAGATACTCGGCTGTTTACATTTTTTTTTTTTTAAACGTTCTCTTATCTTTTCTGTACGTCTTCTGCATTAGTGAACTTTTTTATGTTGTTGTTAGCTCTGGCTATTATTAGCGCGGTGGAATATCATTTTTACTGTTCAAAAATGACTTAGGAATGAAAATAGTGTCTGGATGTTAAATAAATACCGTATTTGCTCGATTATAAGATGACCCTGATTATAAAACGACCCCCCAAATCTGAATATTAATTTAGGAAAAAAAGAAAAAGCCTGAATATAAGACCACCCTATAGGAAAAAAGTTTTACCAGTAAATGTTAATTCATCTAAACTATTTTTTTTTACTAAAAGCTATGATTGAGAAAAATATTTTGGTTTTATTTCCTTCTATTTTCCAACCTGCCCCCCCCCCAGTTATGCACATCTGCCCCAGAAATGCCTTATACCCTCTAAATGCCACTGTGCCCCATGATATGCCTTTTGACCCCCTATGTGCCACCCTGCCTCCAGAATATGGCATTTAGAGGGTTAAAAGGCATATTATAGGGAAGAGTGGCATATAGGGAGGTTTAAGGCATTCAGGAGGGAGAGTGGCGTATAGAGGGTTAAAAAGGCATTTCTGGAGGCAGAGTGGCATTTAACAATCCCCCGCCCCCCCCCCCCACCAAACTTACCAGTGCTTCTGACTTCCCTGTCATGTAGCCGGGGCAGCGTGTAGATCCCACGGACTTATGCTGCAGCCGGAAGGAGGCGTGGCTAGCAGCGGGGGTTGTCTGCGTCCATCGCGCCGACCTTCCCCGGCTATCAGAGTTCCCCGCACCGTGCCGGTGCCGCATTGGTGCGGGGAACTCTGATCTCTGACAGCCGGGGAAGGTCTGCGCGATGGACGCAGACAACCCCCGCTGCTAGCCACACCTCCTTCCTGCTGCAGCGGAAGTTGTCTACGCGAATCGCGTAGACATCTACACGCTGCCCCAGCTACACACCGGGGACTCAGAAGTACTGGTAAATGGGGCGGGGGGGGGGCAGGAGGATCCAGGTCCCCTGCAACTGCGGGGGATCTGGATCTTAGTCGTCTCATAGTCAGACCTATTTGAGGTCTGATTATAAGACGACCCCGATTTATAAGGCGAGGGGTATTTTTCAGAGCATTTGCTCTGAAAAAAAACCTCGTCTTATAATCAAGCAAATACGGTAAATCTATATGTAATTCACGTTCGCAACCGCTGTAGACTAACCACAGGAAAGAAGCCATATGACTGTGAATGCAGGCGTGACTGGACGTTTGCTGACTGTGGGAAGGGGAGATTAATTGCTTGTCAATACAGGGACAGGCAACACTGCATACCTTCCCATTGTCTGTATTTTGGTACCCAGATCACAGCATCCCTTATACTGTATAGACGTCCCTCATTCTTATTAGCCATCTATGTATGAATGTCTCCCGATACTCCGCAGCAGTGACAATTGCAGTAATCTAAGTGGTGCAATATTTTTTGGATTGGCACTTTTCTACCTTTCTTATTAGCATTTCTTAGCATGTCTACTACTACCTTGTCCTTGACAATGGCAGCATCCCAATCATGAGTTGTATTGACTAGCCAGCTAGTTTGTGTGAGTTTCCCTGACTTCACTATACATTATGAAGGGCAAACCCAATTAACTTGTGATGCAAGAAGAGCATATTTCTGCATATTGCATACAATGTGTTATACAGGGCCAGAGAAGCTCACCGAGTGGACATTTTGGTAACTTCCACCTCTCCTGCAAACTCCCCGACATACTGATTAAAACTCCAACCTTAGATGCTTCCTTTGCCCTTGTTAAATGTGTTCTATACGATTCTGTTTGGTGACCATGTTGGAGAGATTTAGAGCATGTTACTAGCCAAGATGTTCTTTACTTTTGGGCTGCAAGTTGCCGACCTCTCCCGGTATGATAAGACCTTTCAAATATTTAGCATTCTTGAGCAATGTGGTTGGAATTTAAAAATCCATGCAACTCAAGGTCCGTGGCAGAGTTTGCAGTGATATATCTCGGATTGCTGGACGGTGAGGTCATCACTGAAAATATAACCCTAGCACCCAATAAGCAGGAAGCTAGTTTCTGACGCACGTCTCTTTACAGACGTAAGCATTTCTTTTCATTAGCAAAAGAGTATAATCAATATTTGATGCATATACGACGTATAAGCTTCCCAAGGGCGTATGTTATTAAGTAAACTGTGACGTGCATGTTTTTCACTGCTGGAGAGGGACAGGAGCAATATGAACCAGGTTAGAGGGTATGAAAAGGAAGGTCATAAAAGTATCAGAACCAACTAAACAATCTCAATGGTTTAGTTCAGTGGGGGAATGTACACGTGCATGGGATAGAAATAAGGCTATGAATGTTTCCTGGTTTGAAATGGAAATGGTAACGCATTGTCAACTGAGTGACTTCTTTCTCTCTGGAACAATAAGGACCAAACAATTGTCACTGAACTTGACTGTCTTTACTTCCATGGAACTCATTTCCATCAGTGGCATTGGAAAGATTGCATACACTGGGGTTTATTAACTAAACAGTGAGTTGTGTCTTGCTGTCATGGGCCAACCCAGCAAGTACACGTGGAGACAAGTTTGCTCCGCGTAGTTAAAGAGTGAGCTTTTGCTTCCGGGAGTAACTCTGTTTAGTGTAGCTGTGTATAATGTTATTCTACAATAGTTTCACTTCTACTTACTTTACAGAAATGAGAAAGAAAGTAATATTGTGAGGTTACATATCCTGCTGTACAATTACACCGCACACCTTGCAGGAAGTAGGCGATTTTGCAAGCAACTATGCAGCTGTCCCAGTGCGAGTTTCAGGCTGACGCAGGTTGCAATGTATGGCTCGGAAATTATTTTCTAGTTTTACATACTGTGCAGGACAGACCTGCCTGTGTTTCAACATTTTATGTCAGGATGTAACATTGTCCCACGCTGAAATTGCTTGGGACATTATTCCCTAGTGACAGGATTGTGTTCGATGTTGGTAACACAGACTGGTGCTGCTGACTCTTCTTCTACTTCATGGTACTAGAGCTTCCCAGCTGGTGATTTTATACAGTGGTACGTTATGTAATGTTATACTGGGGTATACCACCTTTACAAGTAATTGTTTTCATAAGGACCGTTAATAATAATAATAATAATAATACATAATGGATGTAGCCATGTCCGTCCAAGAGAAGATATGGAGTCTTTACTTGAATGTAATAACTTATTGCAGGGCTTGACAAATTTGTTGTGAATCTAGGCGCCAGGTAAAAAAGTTAGGAGCCAGGATTTTTTTAAACTAACAGTTGGTCAGGAGTGATCTGATCATCATCAGCCCACTTACTAAACTCAAAGCATTTGACCTGGAAGCATTGACTGATATTTAGTCCCCACAAGCTTGTGGGGACAAATGTTAACCCCTGCAATGCCACGAATGTGTCACACAATTGTGGCATTGAAGGGGTTAACGCTGCACTGTCGCTCTCAGGGAGCGATCAGGCAGCAGGGGGGTGTTGGGGCTGGTCTCCACACTCATGTGGAGACCGAAGAACCCTCTCCCCCTGTCCCTGAAGCTGCCTCTGGCAGCTGGGACTCAATTGCTGGTCTATAGGCCAGCCATTGCAGGGAGGGGAGTCTTTGATGACTGCTGTCTGCTTCCATGCCTACAGGAATCATCAAAGGGCTTGTGGGGGCTCGTTTTTGCTGTTGCTGGTCTGCCTGGGCTTCCAGGCAGACCACCAGCAGCAGAGCCCCGTACAAAACGGGAATTAACCCCTAAATGCCGCGTTCAATGCTGCGGCATTGAAGGGGTTAACGCTGCACTGTCTCTCATGGAGCGATCAGGCAGCTGGGGGGGGTGTTGTGTCAGGTAACCACACTTGTGTGGGGACCCAATAAACACACAACCCACTTCCCTGAAGCTGCCTACAGGCTCACTCCGTGGGAGTGATCTCAGGCTCGGGGGCGGGATTGGAGTGGCTGTGCTGGGCAGACAGCAGCAGCGCCCCCGTGTGGTGACTCAGCCTCTTACATCCACAATTTTTTCTGGATGTAAGAGGCTGACAAAACCTAGGTCGCCATGGCGACCTGGCGCCTGGGATTTGTCGAGCCCTGACTTATTGAACTATCACAGAAAAATATGCCCCATGAGCTTTTAGGACCTCTAAGGTCTTTTTTTCAAATGGAATGACCAAATTTTAGTGAAGGCTCCGTAAGGCTTGTCATTAGAACAACTTGGGTGCCGCCGTCACTGCAGTAGAATATTTATTGGTTTGAATTTGACTCTGACCTGCTGGTTTTGTTCATATTGTAAGTTCCTGCGGGAACAGGGCCCTTCATACCTCTTGTATCTGTTTGTCAATTGCTGTATTGTACTTTTTGTTATCTGTAAAATTTTCATCTTGTACAGCGCTGCGGAATCTGTCCGTGATTCATAAATAAAGTATAATAATAATAATAATATTGTAAATGTACCGTAACCACGTTGCTCTGAGCACTTTTCCACTCGTTTTCATGCTGATTTGAGGATTTTGGTTGTGACCCTCTACAAAATCCTGCAAATGGGATTGTTATCATCTGTGAGATTTTTTAAATGGACCTATTATGAATACATTAAATATATTTATAGTTCATAAAACTAGTTCAGGAAATTACTTTGTTTAGATGTAATAAATGCCTCCTATGATTTATTTTAACATATAAAGACCCTCCATGCAACTCATACTTTACTTTAATAACGACCAATACCCAGAGTGAAAATACGTTATGAATGCTTCTCATGGCTATATCCATGTGCCCTTTATTAATTCTGTATTCTGTCTATTTCTATCACATCTTTCTTATGTATTGGTTTCCAAAACTGGAACTGCTTATTGTAAATGAGACCAAGCTAGTATAAATAATAGAAATAATATAGCCTTTCTAATGCACTTGTATTAATTAATATTAATAATACATAATAATATTGACAGAACATTACTTAATAGCCTTTTAATGCACTTGTATTAATTTAATAATAATATTGTCAGAACTTGAATTGATAGCCTTTTTAATGCACTTGCATTAATTATTAGTCTGTTATTAGCTGTTACCTGACATTATCACTTAGTACCTCTAAATCTTTTTCAGGTGATGATTTCTCCAATTTGACCCAATTTAGCTTATAATTAGCATGCATGTTTTTATTACCCAAATGTATTACTCCATATTTATTAAGATTGAGTCTCTTCTTCAACACATCTGGCCAAATCCCAATTTAATGGAATCATTCCAGAACAACACACATTATAAGCTGATTTTAAAACACAATTTGGTGTAAAAAAAAAAAATAACAAAAACAGTCACTACTGTGCTTAAATCTTCTGGTGGCGTTTATGATCCCTTTTTGAATAACTTAGTCCGATAAGCATTTCCCCACGGTTTGAATGTCTGTGAAGTATGTATTGCATAATGGAATCTATATCAACCGATAAGGTATTTCTTATTATATATGAATTAGTACTTAAAATGTAACAGGAACTTCACCATCAGTCTATCTAACGTTTCACCTAAATAGAATGACTTCCTGTAATAGACAAGCCAGAATACATCCCTTTAACAGAGAAAATATACAAATAAAGTGCTGATCAATGTCCACAGGGAGGATTCTTTTTGAAATGAGCTTCCGGTAGGGGGCGTCCATGGGAAGAGTTAAATGAGAGTTGACTGTGCAGACAACATAAAAGAGACGGTCCGTAGCAAATGAGCTTGCTAGGTTTCTTCGTACCTCTTCCTCATGGCTGCCGCAGGACAGAAAATGGCATTTATTGCTTACTTTGTGTGAATCTACAGTAGAGCCTTGAATTTCAAATTCCCATGTATTGCTTTAGATGGTGATGCAATTCTGTATGTATTGGTTATGAGCTCGTGTCTGTATGTCCACTACGGGAAGTGCCCACCATAAAGAAAAGGCCAGTCTAGGAAGAGTTATAGATGTGGGTTGGATTCAGATGGATGCTAACAGAGCCGCGGTTTCTGGCCCATCAAGCAGGAAGGGCTCTTTGCCATGGAAATCTGATTTGTCTTCTCAGCCGCAACATTGCTTTGGCTTTTAGTATAATTGGGTCAGGTTTCATTCGGCTCTAAGTGCATGTATAAAATACCAGACTGAGGCAAGCATCTCATACATTTTGATAGGTATCCAACATATAAAATATATTCATTGTTTTTGTTGCTGCAAAATCCATGCGCTGAGTGGCACCCAATTAAAACCAACTGGAGTGGAAGCTGAATTCTGATTTACTTCTTGGTGATCAGACAACAGTAAGAAGACAGATAGTGATCACTGACTACAAAATGCAAAATGAGAATAAATAATTGGGAACTCCAATCCACCATAAAACAAAGTGTAAAAGGCTAAACATCCAATAAGACATATATTTAGAACTTTTCCATAGCTTTAAGCTTCAGCTATACACACCGAATGTCTGTTGTCGGGAATTATTTTAGGTATTGAAATGTTGCATTACTGGTAAGATGTCCTCTGGCTTTGTTTTCAGATCTGACTGTGACCTTTATTTCAGGTGCAGCGACTGCGGGGTGTCCCTGTCACACCGGTACTACGAGAAGGATGGGAGACTGTTCTGCAAGAGGCACTATTGGGCCCGGTTTGGGGGAATGTGCCACGGCTGCTCAGAGCACATCACAAAGGGGCTGGTTATGGTAAGCACCGAATAACAACAGGCTAATTGTCTGAAATAATGAAAAATTTACGTATTTTCTAGTATGTGGCAATTTCCTTCCCCGTATCGGATTTCTAAAGCCAGTCTATATAATTACGTTTTGAAATCTTGTAACCATTGTTCTCTTTTTGCTGAAAAAGTGCATTGATAAAGAAATATAGAAATCAGCCATGTTGCCCACTGAATTTTATTAAGCATTTCTTCTTTATTGAAAAAATGACAACTATATTAAAATGTTTTTAAAAATGTATCATTGACGTGCAGGCTGGTGTCTTCATGCATATCAGTTTTGGACAAGACATCCTTTGTGGTCAACACTGTTTCCACCAGCAGATACAAACTTCCTTATGGAGATTACATTTAAACCTATCACAAATGAATTCTGTTATAATGTAGAAAACTCATACACATTGTATTGCCTGCATCCAAGTTTTGTTTTGTCTCTCTTAAGGCGTGCAAGCTAATTCCATATTTTGAACTAAATTGAGTATCTATTCTTTTGTTTTCGTAGGTAGCAGGAGAGCATAAGTATCACCCAGAGTGCTTTCTGTGTGCCCGATGTGGGGCTTTCATTGGAGATGGAGAAACATATGCTCTGGTGGAAAGGTCCAAGTTGTACTGGTGAGAGTTGTGTTAAGTGAAATAATCTTTTCATGACGTTTTCATCTTAATGTGCACAGCTGTGCTGATGTGAGAATATCCCAAAAACTTGCAGCCTGCAGATTTCATGGTATTTTACAGTTAAGCCCAGAACAGTCTATTCTGTGAACTCAATGCAAAATAAAATGCATATTTTTTTAGTTTGGAGGTAAGAAACATTACTGGTGCGTAGTTGTAATGTTCTACGAAGTATCCCATGATGTTTTAGTAACCTCTGTCTGTTTTCCCTGTATTAGTGGTCCCTGTTATTACCAGCTCTCGGTAACACCGGTGATTGACTCTCCAACATCTCGGTCACCTCACACAGTCACTTTGGTGTCGTTACCCGCCTCGGACGGCCGGCGCGGTTTGTCGGTTTCCATCACACCATCCTGCGCTGAGCATTCTCATACAGTGCGGGTCCGTGAGTGAGTATTTGTTTCGTTCTTGTTTGGAGCGCAGTAAGTTCACTGTAACATATTAGCAGATCAGTAGCTATTAGAATTGTTCAACATTTAATACAGCTGCTCCTCCTGCCTATGCTCAAAGTACCTCTCTAGCCCATCCTGCTTTGTTAAATTTAACAGTTTTGTAACTAAACGCAGAATTCATTGTAGTGTTTAGTGCCCAAACCCTTACCAGAAATATGTTTTAATTGTGTAGAATTGTCTTATTATTTTTTGCCAGGAGCACTCAATTGTCATATGCCACAAAATCAGACACTCTTTGGTTGTAGCTATTCCTCCCAAGGGTTCCGTGTTTAGATTAAATAATAAAATGGCAGAGATTGCAATTAGTGTTTTAGTGGAACCGCACTTTTAAAGGAACTGCACAGCAGAAAAAATGCTCTCTCTCGAAATAAATAGACATTGGCAAATATTTTTAAGGTGCATCATTTGAATTGCGTAAAAACAACAGATTCTGAAGAAAAGGGAAACAGATACTCACAAGGTGTATTCTGAGTTTTCCTTTAAACCTTGCAGCTATATGAACATTACTTTGTTCCTGTTCTCCTCATGAACTATACATGAGACACCACACAGGTGAACAGATGCTGCAGAACGCATGGAGGTTTACAGAAGTAGCTTTGAGGTGGATTATAGGGAATGCGATACATCTATCCGAGTTTTGCCTGTAAATTCTGCCGCAATGCCCAATATAAAAGGGAATCCATTTCTCTGATACTTGTACTAACAAACAACCAGTTGTTATTCATATCAGACTCTGTGCAGTGTTCTGTAGCAGGAGTAAAATTACTACATACCGTACCTGCTTGATTATAAGAAAAGTCCTGAAAATAAGACCACCCTATGTGGGGGAGATCAGAACCACTGTTTTTGGCATAAAACATTGTTTTTAATCGTTACAACACCTAACAGATTATCTGTGAAGTGTAACATCAGAACAAAATCTTGTATACTCACCTGCCTATCAGTCTGTGGCTCGGAGTTGGGTAGAACATGTCCCATGATGCTCAGTCAACCTTAACACTGCTTGAGAGTCATGGGGTATGTCATCTACAAAGATTTGCCGCTATTTGAACCAGCTCCTCTACAAAACTTTTGAAGAGGAGCACAAGCAGCTATGTGTGTCCACCTGATGGCTTGCCGTTCAGAGTCTGGCAAGTCTTTTAAATGTATGCAAGTGTGCATTATAACGTGTCCGGGGAGCTATAGTAGACAGCAAAAGTGCTATGTCGGAGCATTGGAAGCACAGGTCTGAATAAAATACAACACTGATTATAAAACAAGGTCTTTTTTTTTCCAGAGGATTTTTTTGTGAAAAAAACTTGTCATTATCAAACATATAAGATATGTTAAAAAATGCATGTGTTTGCTAGTGAAAGCTAATGATCCCAAGGCATTAAATGAATATCATGAAATAGGAAGTTGTGAGTAGACACACGGAGCTGTTTTAGCTCACCTGAGTAAGATTTGGGAATATGCTCAAAGATTTGGGGCCTACTAAAGTTCCATTTAGTTCATGGGTCAGTTCATGTCTATGTTTGGGGCCTTCACCAATCTCTAGGTGGAACACCGACAACTCCTAAATTAGCATTTGTGAGATCAGTTCTAAATCTGGAATGTTAAGATATATTTAACTCAAGGCTTAATCAACAAACTTCTTGATGTTTTCACAGATCTACCTGTGTGTGTAAAAAATAAATAAATAAATACAAATCACACTCAGAATTGTGGAATTGGTTCCCATATCGCTTGTTAATATATTCATTTCCATACACACATTTTTTGTTTCCTATTTCCCATTATTATAACTTTAAACAGTAATGGAATGACTCTATGGAACCAAGTCCTCCTTGCGTAAAATCTTATTTGGACCAGTTTCCATGGAAACCTATCTTAAACTGGCAGGGGCTTCCAGGGAGATGAGGGAGCAGGGCAGTGTGACCCAAAACATGCACAAATACATTTGTGTCACTTATATATTGTGTCACAAGCCTATGTAAAGTATACAAACTGTTTGATTTGGCCTGCACATTTTCACAGGTGTCTGTGATATCCAGCTACACGTCTCATCTTTATTGAGTAGACTATGCTTTAGACGAGGTGATCAGTCTCAGCCTATGAATATATACAGTTGTGTTCAAATACACATAATGTAATACCCACCTTATTTATGACTGTCTGGGAGCACTGTAGGATTTATTCATATAAACATGTTTTCGTGTCAACTGTATGCAAAGTCAAGGGCCAACTAAACCCTTCTTGTAAGAGAAACATGCTTGGCTGGGCCATTAAAAATGCAAAACAAGGTTTGCTCTCCTGTATATTATATTGCTAGACAAAGCTCCTGCAACACAGGTACATATTTTATCTATCTTTTTATTTTTAACCCTTGCTTCTTATGACAGACTGGATGCCGGTTGCTTAAGTCCTGATATCCAAGGCTCCATCCATGTTGGAGACCGAATCCTGGAAATTAATGGCACTCCCATCCGCAGTGTTCCCTTGGATGAGGTATATTTTTTTATTTTTTATTTATACACTTTTTTTTCTGTCTTTTACTCACTTTCTGGTTGCGTTCTTGTTAAACTTCCTGTTTTCTCTTTTAGATTGATGTCTTATTACAGGAGACAAGCCGCCTCTTACAGCTTACTATAGAGCATGACCCACATGAGACAACCCCACTGCCCACCAGCTGCACAGAGACTGCAGTCAGACGGCAGAAGCCTGTCACGTAAGCCTACTTTCTGACTCTGTGTTGATTTTATTGTTATGATAGTAGATATGACCATGCCATGCAGTAGAACTAGAGATGTGCAAGTCTCAAGCTCAACATCTGCATTGGCCCAGCTCATCTGTAGTAATGTGACACAGGACCCAATATGTTTAAGTGCTTCTTCTCCTTCTGTCATTTGTTCTGGTGTCTTCAGATGGGTCTGGTTTATCCCAGTATGGTATATGGTATCAATATGGCTGACTTGTCCACCTTAAGTAAAATTCATGTTGGCCTAGTGGGAAAATAAAAAAAAAAACTGGAACACAATCATCCCAAAATTGGGATAAAGTATTATTAGTAAGTAAAATTAAGTAAATTAAGTAAAATTTTCTACTTATTTCCCCTCAGTAGCTGCAAATATTACATCTGAACTAAACCATTATTTGGTTTATTGGGTAAAAAATATAACATTTCCTAGAATGTAAGAATAATGGTGTGCAGTTTCACACAGGTGCCAGTACTATGCACATTAATTTATGAGGTAATATTAAGTCATAAGGAGGTTCATAGTCTTTGTAGACTTCAGATTATAATTTATATTAAAATTAAAACAATAACGAAAATTAAGAAGTTATAATGGTAGAAAAAGTGTATACAATCTAATAAAACATTCACTCACATAAAGCAAATATTCTTGGGGTTTGAGAAGCGTCTTATAAGAAAAAAATAAAACCTCTATATGCCCCTATATAATATTAACTGATAGTTTATTTTACATAACCTCATGTATAGAGTATCTGGCTGCTAAAGGGGTATATAAGACTGTAGTGTGCTCTTGATTGCATACCACAAAAAAACTGGTAATATTCATGCATGAATTCTGCTTCTGACTTTAATCAGTATATACCCAATGAAAGATTCATTAGTCACGGTTTTGAACACTGATTGCTGTGTAGCATGGCAACTTCAAAATCAAGAATAAGTTATATATGGTTTGCATGTTAAAACGTTAGCCTGACATCTGAAATTGCAATAACCAACACACCCAAAAATCTGTGTGTTAAATGATTTTATTGCTTCGTCTGATTAATTAACTGATTGCTAATATACAATAACAGTAAATATTAACAGAATAACAAGTGTGGTGTTATAATCTTTATTATTTGTAAACACATCTCTTGAATACTGTTTAATGATTAATTATATTTAAATCACAGGTACCCTCTTATATATCCATTACACTGTTGTTTTGTGTGCTTTAGAACAGTAGTGATTCTAATGAAGTTTAAAATGTCTTCAGTACTAAGGTTCTTTAAATGTAGCATTATCCACATACCTTAAGCAAGGCTACATTTTTTTAAATGTAATTGTAATATGTAAATGTCAATTTAATATAACCAATTGCTTAGCAGCCAGATATATTTTAACAGAGGCGCAGTTCTAGATGCAGTTGTTGAGTTGTAACATAGGCATGGCAGCCTGGGTTGATGTGTCTTCTCCTTCTCTCTTTAAGGCGCAGTTGCAGTATAGATCGGTCCCCTGGATCTAGTTGTGTGGGGTCCCCTGCCTGCACGCGCAGGGACATGTCCCGCTCTGAATCTGTCCGTGGTGTCACTGGTTCCCATCGAATCTTCCGGCCGTCTGACCTTATCCCTGGGGAGGTGCTGGGTAGAGGCTGCTTTGGTCAAGCGATAAAGGTTAGTATCTTAAAATGAATGTAAACAATATTCCTTAATCTTAAGAATGCCATTGCTTGTTCTGGTTAACCTTACAGTCTGCATGGTATTTTTAGGTTACTCATCGTGTGACTGGTGAAGTGATGGTGATGAAGGAATTAATTAGGTTTGATGAAGAAACTCAAAGAACATTTCTAAAAGAGGTGAGTGGAGTTATGTGTGCCTATTCCCAAGTAGGTATTTGCTGTCTATCAGACAGGTTAATTAAGAGCCTCTTGTGCTTAAATTAGAGGAAAAACCCTACTTTTTAAGGTGAGCTTTTATGGGCAACTCCAAGTATCTTAATGCTTCATGAGAGGAAAACTGAATATAGCCATAATAGTGAAATAAGAGAAAATGGAGTCCTTTACACTTTTTATGTAAAGCGTTCAGGACCTGAGATCTCTTCTTCAGACAAACTGAAACAATCATCTCAGGCACTGGCTGGGGTGTTAGTAGGAGACAATTTTCTAATTTACCAGCTGAACGTGTTTGGGTCTTTTCACATAACATAACATAACGCAGGGGTCGACAAATTTGGTTTGGATCTAGGAGCCAGACAAAAATGAAGAGCCAACTTTTTTTCTTCCACAATCATGTTTTTATTTTGATATATTAGCCCCAGTAAAATACTACATAAAAAATACAATATACACTTGTATACTCATACATACATTACTCCCCCCCGACCACCACCTCATAGAGACCTGCCTCTCCGCTGCCTATCTTCTTCCATTGTGAATCTGGCACCTTACGCTTTCCTGCTGGGTCATGTAATGCACGATATGTTACCGTGCTGGGTGGCTCACGACACCCTCTTCACCGGGGCCCCTGCAGGAAAGGTGCCAACTTCACAATGGTAGCCCTGACCAGATTTTACCCCTTGAATGAGCTCAGAATGTTGAGTCACCAGCGATATCTGTTTTCCAGGTGAAGGTGATGAGATGTTTGGAACATCCAAACGTACTAAGATTTATTGGGGTGCTCTATAAGGACAAAAGACTGAACTTTATCACTGAATACATCCCAGGTGGAACCCTGCGTACCGCCATAAAGAATATGGTGAGTTTAGTATGTTGTGTATCTTTTTTTTTTTTTTTCTTTTTAAGCATTTTTCATATAAGGTCAGTGATAAAAAGTGTTGTTATCCAGCTATAACTCACATGGTGTCCTTGAAGGAAAACACTCTGGTCTAATAACTTATAAAGCCATTGACTCTGACAGATGTATCATTAGTTCCTTTCTAAAGATTACATTTGATTTGAATCCTCAACATAGTATACCACTGAGCAAAGATGGTGATTTAACATTTTTAGGTCATCTTTTTATCATTTTTTATTATTATTAGCTGATGAACTTGTACACAACTCTTTGCAGGATGCAGAGTATCCTTGGAACCAGAGGGTCCGTTTTGCCAGAGACATAGCTGCTGGAATGGTGAGATTTGTTCGTTAATTTCTGGTTCCAAAAAACAGACCATCTTCGTCTTCTGTTAGCTCTTCAGTTATGATTTTTAGTCCTAATCGTTGGATCTTTTGATACTTTGAATTCTTGTAGTTAACATAGTTGTCTTTCTTCCTCCACAGACATATCTTCATTCTATGAGTATAATCCACCGGGACTTGAATTCACACAACTGTCTTGTGCGAGAGGTAATCTTATATAATCGTGGACTTATTCCACTTATGCAGTCACTAGATATACCATACAAATCATAGTTCACGTTATAAATTAGATGCCAATGGAAAAAATGGGTTATAGGCGTTTACTTGCCAGGGCAAAGTGCGCTGTTTCTTCAAAGTTTAAATCAAGGAATGTTTCAGTTTCAGCAGGCTTGTTGTCTATAAGCGTCAGTTGTTGCCAGTTGTGAAAGTCTGAGGATCTTGCTTCTTAATCAGCTGTTGTTTGTGTCATAGGATGGGAGTTTGGTGGTAGCTGATTTTGGCTTGGCACGGTTGATTACAGAAGAAACTCGCGACCTACGTAAAGACAGGAGGAAACGCTACACTGTTGTTGGGAATCCATACTGGATGGCACCAGAGATGATAAATGGTGAGAAATGGCAGCACTTTGAGCTTTGTGAGGGCTGGGAGGTAAATGTAGAAATGCTCTGTGAGTTTCAGCAGAGTCTTCTTGTAGAATTAAGAATCATAAAGGCTTCAGGTTTTGGGCTTTTTTTATCAACAATCATATGCACAGTTGCTAAGCATATAAACCAAGTAAATAAAGTACTAGTCAAGCATTTGGTTAACCCCTTCACAACAAAGCCTGTTCATGCACGGGCTCACAATGGATTGTCATTAATGGGTTTAAGGATAACCTGTTGTCGTTAAGGGGTTAAACTATTAAATTACATAAAATGATACATACATTACATTATAACAAAATTCCAATGGAAACAAAACCCCTCTGCCTTCAGGTAAATCAGCTTCTGATCCCAAAAGTGGTATTAAGGACCCGAGCTGCACTCGCTACCTTTTTAAACACAGGAAATATTTTTTTCTGTACTGAATGTGTACAATACTGGGTTCTAAGTAACTTAAATTCCTTTTCCTCTGATACTTTCCTAGGGAGAAGTTACGATGAGTCGGTGGATGTCTTCTCCTTTGGAATAGTGGTGTGCGAGGTATTTATTCTTTTTTCTGCTCTGACTATCTGTATTGCAATTCATATTTTAATCTTTTATTTAATGTGTGCAAAGCATCATTTCTGTTTTTTTATGATTTCTTAAACTCCCATGCTTTTACTATAAATAAACATTCAGGCTTCATCTGTAATGTGTGTTTTTTGCCTTATAGATAATTGGATGCGTGAGTGCCGACCCTGATTATCTACCCCGCACAGTGGATTTTGGGCTAAATGTTCGTGTATTCCTGGACAGATTTTGCCCACCAACATGCCCACCCGGATTTTTCCCCAGTGCAGTTCTGTGCTGTGACCTGGATCCTGAGAAACGGTACATTTTTAAATCCTGAATTGTGACCTGCTGCATCCTTTCCACTGTATAAATACTGCCATTATTCCAGCTCTCAGCAGTAAGACTTAATGTGCAAACAGTTCGAGTTGATTCTCTATACTGTTACTGGCCATTTCTCTTGATTCCTTTTGTCATTACAAAAAGGGTCCCGTCCTAACGCCATTAGTCCACAGTAGTGGCATATTCTGGCCTAAACCTAGCTGGCCAAGGATGGCAGGTCCAGGAGTCGGCAGCTCCTCTGGCGCAAGACCAGTGGCATAATGCTCTATGGAGCAGGACTCTGCTCAGTGGGCTGATTACATTAGAGATCTCTATCTCCCCAAGTGTTCAGTAGAAATGGCCCTGGGTCTGGCCTAGAGCAGTGCCCAACACAAATAATATATCTCTGTGGACCAGAAATGTTAATACACTTTTATCATTTTATGTTTTGCAGACCAAGCTTCTCACAGCTCCACTTGTGGTTGGATTCTCTCCTGAAACACTTGAACATGCAGCTGCCCCTGTGTTCACACCTCGAGCAGCTAGAAAAGAACTTCTGGGAGCTTTACAGGAGGGGCGAAAGCACCCTGCATGTGCACCCTGAAATCCCTGAGTAACCTCAGTGAGAATGTTCTCCCAAATATTTTAAAAAGACACCCCAGTGTGTGTTTGGGGTTTACACTGCTTACCTTGCATAGAGTGTTTTTCAGCCCATACTTCCAAATAACACAAAGGGGACCCTATTGAGTTAGAGCTCACATGCCCACAGAGGGCACTTGGAAGTAGTTGGGAATTCCAAAGAAACAATGTTCTTGTTCAGTGCCATGTTCTGTTGGTTCATCCTGGTCCGGATGAAGTAGGTTTTTGATTGTCATCATAGCACTGTCCAATGTTTTCAGCGAACAAGTAACATCAAGTGGTCTAGAAAGGCGCCATTTCATCACATCCTACCCTGCATGGCGGCTCATACTATTGACACTTTGTGGAAAGGAGCATTGTGCACCTTGTGTAAATTTATGTATGTATATTTAGAATGTGCATAGCTTTCTGTACATAGCCTCTCCAATGTCTGTAAAAATGTAGACTCACCTGTGCCGACCTTGTTCTTGTTGCCAAGAAGAGCTTCATCTTTTCCCTACCCATGCAGTGCACTATGGTTGCTCAGGGTCACAATGCACCGGGAGAGAGAATATCATTGAAGCCAAGCAGGACGTTTGTGTCTTACATTATATGAAAGATCACCATCACACCCTGAGTCTTCCCCACACATTTAATGTGATGCCAACACAGCACTTAAAAATAGGTTTTCAGCTTTTAAAACCACCAGCATTTTAAATTACTAAAATTTCTTAAGCTGACATTTGTCACTTTGGCGAAACCTGTATATGTAAAAGAGAAGGAAAAAAACTTATTACATTGTTGCCTTATTTCCATTTACATTTATGTGTAACAGCTACGATGAAAGCACAGGCCATCTGGAGAATAGCAGCTCTGGAGGAGAGTTCAAATTGTTGAATGTTGAGCAATCACCATGGATACCAAGTAATGTTTCCATTGTTTGCTCCATATTGAACACTTTGCACCAGATTTGCTCTTCATAGATATGGTTCGGTGTTAAATAAAGTCTCACTAAATGGATCTGAGGCTTCTATGGGTGTTCCTGGCTATTTTGGTAAGCCTAGGACTGAGTTTTTTTCTCCCACATCTCAGACCTACTGCAAACCAATATCATGACAGGCAATTAACAGGGTGCCTTGGATTATAGTTGCTGCTCTCTTTACCCAAGGGGTTGAGAAATGTGTGCAGAATCTTAGGAGCCGGGCTTAAATATATAGAAACCGATGTTATTTCTATACATGAAACAGGCTAAAGATTTGAGAAGCCTGGGTCCAAACTGTTCTAATTGCCAGTTATGAAATTAACACACTTTTGTTCCAAAACAATAAATGCATTGAAATATGCATTAACTTCATCAAGTAAGGGCAACTCCTTTGCAAATGTACAGGTTTTATATTTATACAATATAATCCTGGCACCGCCA
This sequence comes from Spea bombifrons, assembly GCF_027358695.1. Lineage (NCBI taxonomy): Eukaryota > Metazoa > Chordata > Amphibia > Anura > Pelobatidae > Spea > Spea bombifrons. The sequence goes on along the minus strand of NC_071088.1, from coordinate 26,569,040 downwards.
TTGTACAAAGCTATGTAACATTGTCTATGCTTTGAACTTTAACACTGTTATTGCATATGTTATACGTCAGGATGGGCCTAGCTAAGCCTGCTTAAGCTCTGCAAAGAATGGCAGAAGCCAGCTTTGTATAATGCGTAGTTCAGTGGGTTCTACAGTCAGTTCTACGAGGACCTGTACAACCCATTCAATTAGACTTTTCTTGCTTTCATGACACACATATTATTATAACTGAGTTTAGGTGACATGGCCTATGTTCCAAATTAGCCATCCATATTTCATTGATAAATTTATGAAATGATCTTACATTTTAATTATGCAGTAGGCAGAGTGAGCTCAACCCTGCTTTTAAGAGAAACTAGCCAAGAATGCAATTTGTTGTCAGACTGACAAAATTAGATGTTTCTTCTCGCCTCAATATATTCACAACTTTTGTGAATAAAACCCATAGTTTAAGACTTTCCATTTGAGGGGCTGTGCAACTTAACTTTAGTTGCTTCTATCTAATTAAAATTGATTAGTGTGTCTTGCAGGTTAATTTGAAGTCTTTATTTTTAGGAAGACTTAGTTAGACTTTTTGCTAAAATTCATGTCATCAAAGTGCACTTCATGCTAATTCTTGGTTTACCTACTGCAACCGTGGAAATCCATGTTCACCTGAAACACTCTTTGCTAAAGAGTGAGTCCTAAAGGGGTTTTCATGCCATACAATGTCACATATCCCTTTGGCACTCACACAGTTAATGCAGCAATTTTGCACCTTAGTTCCTAGAAGTTTCTGAGAATGATTCTTTTCAAGTTGGCCTTATATTGTCGTACGTAATGTAAGAGATCTTAGTTTTAACAGATGCAGTTTTTTCTTAGATGGAGATCTAAGCCATTTTCTCTTTTAAAATCTATTTTTTGGCCAGACTTTGACCGATCCTATATTTCTATATATCAGTTGACTTTGAATGTTACTGGCTTGCGGAATCAGTGCATTGATTCTGTAGCCGTATTTGCTGGGCTCTGAGTTGCATATTGACATGTACTCCGATTTCACACACGTAGTAAATCATAGCACAACATATGGCAGACCTGAAAACATCTCAATCACTTACAAGGACAATCACATCTCTTCACATTTTCTGTGCTAAAGTGACTAGTGAAGTCTTTCTTGGGGTGAAGCTATTTTGTGCGCCCCTCCTTTCAACAAATGGTAATACGATGTTCACAAAAAATGCTGTATCTGTTGATCATAGTGAAATATTAAAGGAGCGCTATAGCCTATTCGCTTGGACTCTAGTGTATTTTCTTGCATGCATTCTTTACTTATTGGAGTTAGAATATGAGACTTCTGTTTTATTTAACTCCTCCCCCAGCTGCCAGTGCTGAAAGCATGGAGCATACTTCAGTATGCTTTTTACACATGCTTAGTAAAACACCTATTAGCAGTGGCTAATCACACGTATGTTATCTCCTATTTTGCTAGCATGCATGCATGCAATTGTCTGCTGCTTCAGGGACGTCAATGGCAATGTTACTGGCCATGGCCAAGAGCTTTACATACAAATGCTTCCTAGTTTTAGTAAGGCTAGCCGGAGGAAACGGAAGTTTGATTTTCTAACTCTATCGACTAAACAATGCATGCTCCAATTTGAATGCTGTAAAATGCAAAATGAACTCTGACATACGTTAAAAAAAGGAAAATACAACTTTGAGGCTAGACTGTTTCATTAAACAGGACATTGGATGAGGAGACAGGCAGCAGTATAAGACTAATGTAAATACACAAATATTTTAAAGATCAACCCAAACTGCATCCCATATTATACAGGTAGAAGTGCAGTTGTTAGTTGGCAAACACTGTAGTGTGCATTCTGCCGACGATATGTATGCATCTGTCCAAGTATCTGCTTTTAACCTCTTCACAACTAAAGAAAAATGTCTTGTTTGTCGAGGTTGTCACTATTGCTAAATGTAACTTCTATGGTGTTTAAAATGTAAACTCTTACAGATGGCTTTTCCACACCAGTGTCACTGTAAAAGTAGGACAGGGGTTTTGAAAGCCTTTGTAATCAATGAAAACTCAAACGTGTCAAAGCCCGTGTTGATGTCAACTGAACTGCCCCCTCCTCGTGGATTGTTTTATGGAATAACGAGACCACTTTTGCAACTTGTTACTTTAGACCAGGATGACTTTTTTTTAGCATAAACCCTGTTATCACAACTGATAGGTATGGGGAGCTCAGTTCATATTAATAATACAGACTTTGGCACAGTATGAAGTAGGGATGTTTTGTAGTGACGTGCAACAACCCCTCACTCTCAAAGGGAATTTCTGATCCTAAACAATACAACATATTAATCGTGTCATCTCAGACCAGTTCCCTTTTGAAGTCGATTTGCACTGAACACGTAATATTTTCCTTATCTCATCCAAATAGTCCTCTTTAAATGGTTTAATGGACAGTGACAATATGAGCTTGGTTGATAATCATTTTATTAGCATAGAGGTTATAAGATATTTAAACCATATTGGCCATATATTGCAGTTTGCCTTCAGAATGTTGTGAAGTTGGCATGTAAGACTCAATCTGGAAAACTGAAATGTTCTACTTAAACCTTTGGCACCTTTGCATAGAGGAAAAGTGGGGAAAACAAACTTAGTGTGACACAAAATCTGCCGTTTTTTTGGGGGGGGCAACATTGAACTGTTTTCTTGCTTTGCTGCAAAACAAATAGTTCTCAAATAAATAAAAGTTGTCCTGTTAATTTCAGTGTTTGTGTTATTATTATATAGGACTTTTGACTTTGAGTTTGTATGTTGGGGTTTAACACATTTAGACCCAATGAATAAGAATACATTGGAAACTGTAATGGAAGAAGATGTGTTCATTATCCACTAAGCATGCAATCATAAAGAGCAAGCCTTTCGTAAAAGATGGGCAGGTGCGAATTTATATAATTTCATATGAAGAAAAGACCTCAGGTCCCGAAAGCTTATATAATTTTTTTATTTATTTTGTTGGCCCAATAAAAGGCTTCAACTTCAACTAAAGACTCCAACTTTACTGTCTACATCCAACCCTAATCAAGAATTACTTTTAATTTAAAAAAAATAAAAAATAAACACCTCATAAACCGTGCTTTACATTGCAGAAATGAATGAACTGGATCACGTCTTGATTTTACTATACTATATATAGAAAGAGAGAGAATTTCATTGTGACACCATCGCATAATCAATAAAGTGTAATATTCACCATTTCATTAGGTAGAAACTAACATATTAAGGGAAAATAATAACTAAACTCCAACAAATACACGCAACGTACGTGTCTGACATGAGTAGTTATCTCTTGTTTCCCCAATAATGATGGCATGAGATATAAAACAATACATAATATTAATACCTTAGTGTATTCATGCCTCAGCTACACGGCTCTATGATTTTTGGCAACATTTTTAACCTGACTTGTAATGGTGCATATTCTATGTGGCCTAGCTAATAGATCTTCCAGAACTCCAGAGCCAAGAAACTGCTTGGGGATGGCATGGAAGAAATTTTGGCCAGAATTCGCCTTCATGGCATTCTTTGCCTATATACACTGGTCTGGTTCCCATATCTAACCAAGCAAAACTTCACAGGGCCAGAATGTATACTGGATCCACCTTTGTTTAATTTGTAATGCCTTCCCTGCATCTTCAAGGTGATTGGAATAAACAAGCATATCGTTTTGTCCTTTACAGACTTACAGTTTTTGGAAGTAAATCAAATCGTGTAATATTTGAGGCTCTCCAAAGAGCAGGGGAAGCCAAAGAGGCGCATTGCCAGTTTGGGGAATTAAATTATATTCGGTCAGACTTTGGGTTTGTTGCTACACAGCATTTTGGAAGGTACCTCTTGACTCGTTACCCCAGCACAAGGAGAGAGCATCAACCTCTACCTACTACCTAAAGGCATGCAGGGATCATTAAAATGAGCTTCTGAAAAGTCTATAGCTTGGGCTCCTTTATACATTTACACCAGGATTGTCATTTATATCCGCAATATTTATCTATTTTCAGATTTTTACAAACTGCCTCTTTCAGGTCAGCTGCTTTAACTAAAACTAGATTTTCTTTTTGGAGCATCATGTGGAATCCCTCTGTTGTAGTGAATAAAGTTTGGAACATAAAAAGACAATAAACATAAAAACATAATTATAGAGGCTACCAGCATTTTTATATTATATACACATGGAAAGAATGCATCCCTGTTCATTTAGGTTTTCTGCCAGCACCATCAGGCATAGACGGGTAACCACTACTACTCCAGATGCTACAGAAATCTAACTCCAATACAACTCCAATCCTCCTATTAATAAACAGGTCTGTCTGTACTTCAGTAGACCCCCTACTGAAAATCTACATGTATTTCCACACACGCTGTAACACGGTATCATGGTCACGCTACATGTTTATGGTACATCACTTAGTCCTTCTCATTTTATCCCTGATACAAAAACCTTGTGACCCAAATGTATTGAATGTACAGCTGGTGCCCATACCTGAGAACTTCCAAAAATGGAGTGTGTCCTGCGATCTCAGCGGGACCAGTGGTACCTCTTACCCACCTTTCACAGGTTACTGAAGCCAGAGATTTCCCGGTATGCTGGTACCCGTACCTCACCATGTACTGGTACAATTAGCCCCCACATCTCATCACCAACAAATACCAAGGCACTCACAGTTCAAGACCCACCGGTGACTACAGCTCCCATAACTTTGTATACAAATAGTACCAATGTATGACCCTTGCCCTGAACATCTGTTCTTTGAGTGGCAGTAGGGAAGGGGAAACACACTCCAGTACAAGGAAGGGAACATTAGTATGCCACTTGTATATATTTGTATATGTCCTAACTCTGTTATCCCTGCCCACCTGATCACACTGTCTATGGGAATGACTTAGTCTGACGCTGTTACTAATGAAAGTCTATGGAGAAACATACATCATTAGCATTGTCATAAAGCATCTGCTCAGTACGGTGCTTGAGAAGGGATTATCACCCAAAATATCTCAACTGATAACAATGGCAGCCTCCAGGTCTTCAGATAAAGGGGGTTTATTGGAACAAAAAGAGATAAAAGCAGAACAAAAAATAAACCTGTTTTTTGTCGATGCTAACCTGATGTATACAGCCCTGTCATTTACCAGCCAACAGTCCTCAATATAAAGTGTCATAGACCCTATACGTGCCCCCGCATTGGGCACTCCCATTGATTTTAATGAGCTGGTTGGGGAGATTTGTGCTGTTACAGCGGAGACACCCATCAAGAGCTTCCATGCCATGTGGTGTCCATGGAATGCTCTGCAGCCGAGCACTACAAGGTGGCTCTTAGGGTATTTGGAAGAGTAGCTCCACTCTGGTCTACATCCCTGCCCCAACCTACCTGCAGTCCCACCCTCCTCTCCTCCAGTCACGCACCCCAACAAAGGTGTCTTAATTTGGACAATCAAAATGTTGAGGAGTAAGGGATATGACATCATACCTTAGTCCACTTCATTCAGCAACACAGAGAACACAAGTATGAGGGAGAAAGAAGTAAGCAGCAGTGCGTATCTCTACTAATTATTCCAGGGTGGCAGCCCCACCTATGGATAGCTTTTTAAAAGGACAGTTTAATGTTCCTGACAGGTCCACTAAATAAGAATGTGCCGGTATATTAAAGTAGTCTGGGAGTACTTTTATGCGCATTCTTAAAAAAACTAATTGAAAAAAGAACAAAGATATCTGCTGCATTGAAAGTAGCCGAAGGCATGGGAAATGGCAAATCATTTGTGTGGGTACACTAAATAAGAAAGAGATAGCAATAAAACTGTAACGTAAAAAGGCCCTGGTCCGTAAGGGGTTAAAGTACATATGATGGCTGGCGTGTCTCTTTACGTAAAGCATTTAGAATTTATTTTCTGCAGTTTCTTCACACATTACAGGGCTGCAAAAGACTGTGACTCAAACCCAGTAAACATTATGTGCTACTTGAAAAGAGGGACAACAGGGGGTTAAAGAGGCACAGGGGTCCTAAAGAGATTTTAGGAGAATATACAGTGCTACCTTCTTCTTATGCCACACCTCAATTTAGGGGTGACCTGAGAGGGTGACAGAGAGAGTTCTATACAGGATTCTCACAAAATAACATTTGTGATCCTCAATGTGGTGCCCCTTAGATCATGCATAGGGAATGTTTTTATCACTTGTGTTAGCAATGAGGGTCCAGTACGGATTTTTGCTTAGGATCCCTCAAAACTTGAGCTGGAGGGGAGTGCTGGATTGTAAGGCTGAGAGGCGAATGGCAGTCGGACCTGCAGAGACAGAATAGAGGCTAGACAATATCTATGTCAAGACATCAATGGAGAGTACATTGTCCCCATGTGCGCCCTTGCAGGGGCAGGTTATGACATCATATCAGCTTTTGACTAACCGTGATGGCAGAGACTTATGTTTACTTTCATTTTTTTTAAGGTTAAATACTTTTATATATTGTTGATAGCTAAAGGAACAGCGAACAATCTGCATGGGGCAAACAAGTTTGGGGGTCACCCTTGGAAGTAGCAGGGCAGCAGAAGCAAAGGGTGGGCTTGTAGAAGGTGGATGAGGAATAGGGGCGCTAGGAAGGTTAGCGGCCCACTGTGACGGTGGCACAGGCTGAAATAACCGATGGCTTTATACAGTTGGGGTAAAGCATTGGCATTGTGATGTGAATTTGGAAAGGTTATCATGTCTGTAATGTATGAATACGGTATGGATAAAAAAAAAAGTGAATAAATAAACTTGAGCTTCCCCTGCTGGTATATTTTTAGAATAGAAAAGTTCGTTATTTAATGTAACTAAATAGGTAGAGGGTTAAATATCTGTAATTTTCAGATTTTAAAATGTAAAAATGAAACAATTCTTCAATCTCTAAAATCTTGCCTACAAATGGTACAGATATCTTCTCTTGTGTGCAAATCCAGGGCAGGATTTTCATCCTGCTCAGCAAAGGATGATCTGCATTAGGATGAGAGGGACAAAGACAGGAATGGCAGCAGCTGGCACTGACCTGGAGCCAGGAGACTCAGCAATATATGAGCAGCTCCCATTCCTCCCTCCCAACCCCCCCCCCCAGGCTAATCAGTGCAAGCAGGACCTGGCATGTCACCTGCAGAGGAGAAGAGGCTTCATGTGTGCACAGAGTGATGGAGAGAGGGCCAGACTCAGTGATCAGCCTGTGTTTACTAAGCATGTCACCAGGAAACCTTAATCTGAGAGCTGCACCTCCTTCTCTAAAGTACATTTAAAGGGATACAATAGGGACACATTGAGGTTTCTTTCAGATCACAGAGACTTGGACAGTGACATCTTGTGGGACAGGGATCCAGAAGCTGCCAGCAAGGAGACATATCCATAGAGGGGGGAACCCTCACACTGCAGCAAATGGTAAGGATTTTCCATATGCCTTTTACTGGGTAGGTTATATGGAGAAAAGGTTGCTTTGATGGAAAGGAGAATATGGATATAAGAATGGTGTTAGTATGAGTGGCAGAGCTGAGATGTGCAGCCAAAAAGAAAATTCCAGGGATCTGAGAAAATCTCATTAGATTAAGAAAAGCAGAGACTTGCAAGAAGGAAAATGTATGGTGAGCAGCCAATAAGTAGTAATCTTAAGAGCTCTAATGGGAAAAACACTGGATCAGGACAATTCATTCAAAGTTTAATATTTTTACTGCAGTTAAACCAAACAAATTCTGAGAGTTTAGAATTCTGAATTTCAACGTGTAAATATTTACTAAAAATATCAAAATACATTTTTAATGTGATTATTTCACTGTGATTTTATTTGTGATTAAATGTGAATTTTTTTTTCATAATCGAAGCAAGTGCAGTAAAGAAGAATGTGTCTATAGCAGAACCCAGATCATCAAGAGTATATTTAACTCCTAGTCATCATGTAATGTAAACTAAGAGTTTTATTTTACTGAAAGGGTGGTAGATAAGTGGAGCAGCCGATAGAAGTTGTAGAGGTTAATACAATGAGGGGATTTAAACATGCATGCAATAGGCATAAAGATATCCCGAATCTAAGACAAGACCAATGGACTGATGAAGGTCTATGTTTCTGTGTGTGTTTGTAGAAGTTAATTATTATATTTAATAGGTGTCGCATATACAGTTATTATCAAAAAGCAATTTTCAAATTTAAATGCAGGTTTGGTTGGTAGTTTTGGTGAATGCATTTTTCTAGATGTATGGCCAGTTGTAAAGTAAAGGGGTTTCCTTGCTGTAGCTCAGTAAATTGGTTAAAATTCTGGTTACTTGCAAAATATTTTCATAAACATGGTTGGATTTTCATCTTAGGACACGTGGGAACTAGTAATGGTTCTCCTCCAAGGCTTTAAAGGTGGGATCAAAGTAGAAAATGTTGAGGATTTAGTAAAACAGAAGTTACATGCTTGAAAATAGGTGGAATGTCATCATCAGATATGGTTGGTGCTTTCATAGCTGTGGGCGGGCCACCATTAAGACCCTCCCCTTTGTCTTCGACGGCTCCTTGAAGGCTCTGTAGCGTGTCTGCGTAAAGGATTTGCCATCTTGCTACCATCTGAAACACGAAAGGTTTTAGAATAGAAGTGCGAGGCAATCGGCCCAGTAACCAGACTTTATAAATATTACGCCATTAACACAGCTTTACCAACACTGTATGAATTACTTTTATTTATAGAGCTCCCGCAGATTCTGTAATGCATGGTGAAAATGAACAATAAGATGAATTATGGCTTTGGAACCTGTTGATATTTAATGCACCTTCTCTATACAATATATTATCTTTTATTAATATAGCACCAAGTATTTCCGCAGCGCTCCTTACAGAATATATATTCCAAGGGAATGACAAAACTACAAATGACAAACTGAGAAAAAACGATATATTGGGTAAAGAGGGTCCGACTCTCATGCTTACAAATTAGTTTCTAAATACATTATTGTGATTTGTAGGGCTGCAGAACACTGTGATACGCCAGTAACCGTATATATATATAAATATATATATATATATATATATATATGCTAAGCTCTTAGAAACTGGCATATATATGCATTTGCTTTTCCTACAATGTATTATAGAAAGGCTAACTGGTATACAGTTTGAATGCTTGAGATGCGTATAACATAACGGCACACATGGAGTTAACATACCCTGCATTTCCGCAAGTGAGTTATGGCCGCTAAAGCAGATCTCCAAAGTTTTTGCTAAGGGACAAATGATTGCAGGCGCAAAGATTCTGCGTGTGCGGCTGAGCAGACCCGCGATCCTCATAAACATAGTTATGCTGTATTGAGCTTGTATTTTTATAACACTGGCTGAGCATGATAGGGGTGGGGGTCAGTTCTTGCCGGATCGTACATTTTTATGCTAATTAATTATTATTGATTGTGATCCACGCAGAATGATTTTCAGGGAGAGATGCCAGCGGGTAATTAATATTATCTAATATTTATATAGCGCCAACAATGTATGCAGAGCTTCTTACAGAAGATACATTCATAGGGTATGACAAAACTAGACGGATTAAGACAAACTGATGCATTAGGTATAGAGGGACCTGCTCTTGTAGGGTGAGTGGATCTCACGGAGCGATAGTAATATCGTTTCACTGCAGCAGAGGACACTGCAGCATTCTGAGAAGTGGATTCTAAAAGTTACGCACTTAACTGCGTTAACAGAACCGTCAATCAGTTTATACACTGTTTATGTACACATATAGAATGATGCTTTTAAATACATGAAACCAACATTGGCAATTCTATTTTGTTAAAATAGTAACCAATATCACACTTTTGGTCATGTGAAAAATGAAAGGACAATGTGAATTATATAGGCTAAACGGATGGTGCCAAGAAACATGGGTATTGTTATTAACTGTCATTTATTAATTAAGATATATGACTTATCTAGCTTGTAGTACAACTTGATGAATGCTGCTTGTTTCTCCTTTGGAAAATATGGCCCTCAGGGCCGGCCGAAGACTTAACGCCGCCTGGGGCGAAGTTTAAAATGCCGCCCCCCCCGGCATTTTAAACTTCGCCGACACCATTATCTACCCCCCGGTATTTACCTTTAAACAGTCCTGCGGCGAGTCTCACTGCTCTGCCACGGTGCCGGCTTGTAATGCAGAGCGCCGGAAATTGACGTCACTTCCGGCGCTCTGCATTACAAGCCGGCACCGGGACCGAACAGGGAGACTCGCCGCAGAGGAGAGAGAGAGGGGCGCCGAGCGGGTAAGCGAAAACCACTCGGTGCCCCTCTCTCTCTCTCCTCCGCTTCAAAAAAAAACCGCTTGGGTGCGGCAAAGTGCCGCCCCTTCTAAAGTGCCGCCTGGGGCAATTGCCCCAGTCGGCTCCATTGTAGGGCCGGCCCTGATGGCCCTGCCCACTTGACTTATACATTATATGGACAAAAGTGTTGGGACACCTGATCATTACATTAACAATAACTTTTATGACAAAGTGTCACAACCCTGGGTTGAAAAGGGCTGTTTAATATCATTGTTGTGATAGTTATGTATATCTATCTGTGTGTCTGTCTTCTTTGCCTTTGTTCTCCCTCCCGTGCCGCCCCTGTCCATGTTCCACATGCCCTGCCCACATACTTTAACCCCTCATATCCCGGGTGCCATCAGCCCTCACCTACTGCACCATTTACCTTGCTAATAACCCCCCGGGGGTGGGGTACGGAGCAAGACCAATTCGGGTGGAAAAGCCTCCCCTGGATGCCTGGTCGCCGGGACTTCCAGAGGAGCGGAAAACGGCCGGCATGGCTGCCGAACGCGTGCCGGCTATCTTGCGGTTCGTCCCGGGGAAACTGTTGTCGCTCCGGCCCCCGTTGACCGATCACGTCGCTTTTTTGGACCAGATCTTCCTGGTCCCCGACCGCCCCCTCGGCACCACTAAGATCGCCGCTGCTCCATCGGGATCACCCCGAGAACGTATACGGACATTGCGGGGCTCGGTAGCCTAAGCGCAGCGCCGGACTGTCTGGGTAGGGCGGGAAGATGTGTCCTGATTTGTGACCTTTTTAACACCTAACCTGTATATAAGCCTGTGTTTTTCCCAATAAAGTGTGTCACTTCTCTGGACATTAGTCTTGTCTAATGCTTCAGGGGCTTGCTGGATCACTCACTGTCCTTCTCAGGACAGTTAAAGCACCGGATTCAGCTACGCTTCGGCGAGCTACGGTGCTCGAATCCAAGCCACATTCCTGGTCCCTTCCCCGCTAGTATAGGCTACAGCTGGAAGTGGTTAATATAGTGTGCCCCCCTATATAGCACCTGCAACTCTTCTGGGAAGCCTTTCCACAAGATTTTGGAGTGTTTCTGTGAGAATTTTTGCCCATCCATACATCCAGTGAAGTATTTGTGAGGTCAGGCACTGATATTGGACGGGAAGGCCTGGCTCGCAATCTCCTTTCCAGTTTGTCCTAAAGGTGTTCGATGGGGTTGACCTCTGTGCAGCCGGTCATGTTCTTCCACACCAAACTCATCCAACCATGTCTTTATAAGCGTTGCTTTGTGCGCTGGGATAGAAAAAGGGTATTCCCCAAACGGTTACCACAAATTTGGAAGCATAACATTGTCCAAATGTCTTGATAAGTCCCCTTTCAGCATACCAAGACATTTTGGACAATGCTTTGCTTCTAACTTTGTTGGCGGACCAACTTCATATTAATGTCTATGTATTTAAAATGTGATGTCATAAAAGTCCCTGTTGGTGTAATGGTCAGGTGTCCCAATATTTTTTGTCCATATAGTGTATATAATTTGGCAGACAATACCTAAACCGGTTTACATTATTGCTTGCAGTTGGTTTCTCCTTGGTTGGTCCTGTGTAATGTATAGCTAAAGGGATGCTCCAGTTTTCCATACAACCCCCAAAGAATCAATACATATGGACATACTTTGTAAGTACTTTAAAATGCATTAATTTAACACGCAAAAAAGAAAACGTAAATACTTTCAGCAGAAGCTGCCGCGCCAGAGCTGCAGCAAAACGCCCCCTCTGTGGCCTGATGTTTCAGGCCACTGATTGCTGCTTGAAGCAGGCAATCCATTACATAAAATCAATGTATTTGAACAAACTCATCTCCTGAATGGCAATATCTGGGGGGGTAAATGCATTTGCATAGAGGACACCACAAAAAATTAAAGGGAGTCCTTACAAGTCAGCTCACCAACTGTACATTATGCAGACTCAACTCAGGTCCTTGCTTAGAAGAATCTCTGACTTTTCCATAAAGTGTTTCAAATCATTGTAATCTTGAGAATAAACTTTTACATGCATTTATCCCAATTTATTGCACAATTTCAAAGATAAAATTTGCATAGCAGAACACAGATTAGTAACATATTTACAGGGTTTATGTTGCTACAATTACGCAATAGGAAAATACGGATTTATTTACGTAATTCCAGTGTTTAAAAAAAAAATATCAGACCCACGCGTTTCAGGGAAGGTAGCCGTCGAGCCTGTATCGAACCGACTCATTGACAAACCCTTGCTTGGTTATCTGGAGCTGAAAACCTTCTACTACACAAAGAGGATTATAGGATTTTCTGCATCAGATTGTGAGTAGTGCTGATTTACATCACATTCCAGACCACAATTATAACAGACATATGTTTAGCGGGACAAAGCAACATTACTGCTGTCAACCCCCTGTATTTAAATTAGATCCATCATACAGTTATAAAAAAAATCATTGTGCAGCGTGGCAGTGATTATACATTTTCCAAAAGCACCTAGAATTATAAAGAAAACAATTGTAATGAAGGGTCTGTATTTTACAGTATTAGTTACAGGAGCGATGCCATAGTAGTACGAAAGCTCACTTAAAAAAGAGATTTCTATTATATGAATCTTTTATGGTCTCTATATGCTGTTACATCATAATTGTTTAACGTGCAATAAAGGAATAGTCAGGGCCTGTATTTATTCACTGTCCCTTATATAGAATAGTCCCCGCCGTTCTGCTCTTATAGAAACAGTCAACAGTGGGTCATCCATTTGGTCATATGGTAGAAAGGTCATTGTATGTTCAATCTGGGCTGCGCTAGAGACCTGGGTCTCCTGAAGACGCAAGTGCGGCCAACATCTGGGTGTGACCGGCCACTGTTTTTATCCAGCCACTGGCCGCACACCATCGCACCCAATCTGACACTGAATGACCAGTATAAGCCTCGGTTCAGTTCATGGAACTATGGGATAATTTTTTACCTGCAGTTTGTCCGAGTTTACATTAGTTGTTTAAAGGAGGTACTCTTTCTTTCTCTATTCAGAAGCCCTTTGTTCCCCAATAGACAGGTTATTTAAGAAAAATGTGTACATTTTTATTGTAATCATTAAACCTTTGTGATTCTATTTAGGTTCATCCTGCCAAGATGAATTAGTATATCATATTAGGGTTACCCCCTATAGGAAGAAATATTCTTAAATTTTCAGGGATCTCACAAATTGTGATTTTGTGCATTTAACTAATAATAAAAAAATATATGTATTTATAGTGTGTGTGTGTATATATATATATATATATATATATACATATACACATACATACACATTTGTGAGGTCAGACACTGATGTTGGATGAGAAGGCTTGGCTTGCAACCTTATTCCAGTTCATCCCAAAGGTGTTGGATGGGGTTGAGGTCAGGACTCTGTACGGCCGGTCAAGTTCTTCTACACCCAACTCATCCAACCATGTCTTTATGGACCTTGCTTTGTAGGCTGGGGCACAGTCACGCTGGAATAGAAAAGGTTCTTCCTCAAACTGTTCCAACAAAGTTGGAAGCTTAGCATTGCCCAAAATGTCTCGGTATGTCAGCAACTTTGTTCCACAGTTTATAATTTCAGTTTAAAATTCCTTCTCGAGAGTTAAAAATAGTAGAAAATGCTAAATTGGTTTGGAGGTTGGGAACATGAATACATTTCCTTCTATTTTAAGATTAAGAATATTTCATTCTTGGATTATAATAAAACTTGTATGGATTTGGCTTTATTTAACACTACTTTTATCATATGACTGATTTATAAAGTGCAAGAAAATAAACATAATTTTAGTTCAAAAAGCTCACTCAGATGGTCGACATTTCATCAACTTTCTTTTTATTACTGAATGTAATTGGACAGCTTTTCATTTTCAAAAAGTTAAATAAAATGCAGCATAGTCTGTAATTCCATCCATTTCTGATAAGCCGACTCGATGTTCATATTTCAGGCTTTAAAAGACAAAAAAAAAATGTAATTTTCCTAAAGTATAGATACGTTTTAATGATATATATGATTGGGTAAATTTAACTATGAAATGTAAAAAGTAGGATGGAATACAAAAGAAATATAATTACCAGGGTAAAGGAACTGTGGCAGGAGTTGATGGTCGCATAAGCTAGAACGTTGGCATCAATTTCAAACCTTGAGAATTTTAATACAACCTTGAGAATTTTAATAGGATCCTTAGACGTGCATAAGATCAATTCTATGAAAAAAAATAAGAATTGAAAGCCATTCTTAAGTCGTAAGGCTCCATACAGTATTTTTATTATTACTATTATTATTATTAATAAATATTATTTATCACGCGCCGTAGTACAACCTGACAAGGGGGTATATTGCCCCAAGGACTCCTCCAATTGTCAGATTTTGGTAACGTATGTGTGTTTTACTTGGCTCCTTTATGAACCCTCGCTGTGCTATCTAGCTATGAAGTACATGGGGATCGTATGTTGGAAATTTCCATATGGTCTGGTGACTGTATTTTGGGCCACTTAGTGGGACTTGTCTCCAGGGCTGAATTTAACAAGCTCTCCCCTGGTGCCCAGCAGATACTGCAGCTTTATTACAGAGAGGGAAAGATAAAAGATTTATAGCAGTATTATAATAACATGAGCATAAGACATACTGGTGCAGAAAGAGACGGGGGTTTGCAAGATTACAATTTATTAGGAGGTTTAGAGTGATTGTGACAAAAAGTGAAGGGTAGCCCGGAATGGAAGTCAAGACTGGACATCTGAACACTTGTGATGAGTTTACATTCGATGAGTGAACTACATGACTGTTTTACATGGGACACTGATGGAGACAACATGCAAATACTTTTTTTTCTTTCATCTAGAACACTACTTACGCCTTACACGAATACTATAAACTACTATACAGTGAATCAGCTTCCAAATCCTCCTTCTTACATCAATGCTTCCCAACTCACAGCCCCATCCAATATTATATCTTCATCTCTCATATCCTTCCCTCCATAGTGGGTGCCTCGCTAATCCTTTAACACCTACTGATCCATATCAACTAAAATCATTTTCATTTTCAGTTTCGTATATCTAGATCTTCCTACCATTCAACAAGCTTCAGCTTTCCACAACTTTAAAAGAAAACTAATGGAGCAACTTTTATTATAGCCCTAGAGTAATTTAACATGCAGAACTTAAATAAACTGCACTTAACTTCTTGTAAATCTGCCCACTCTCTACTACTACTTACAATGGATAGTAACTGTTCATGGCAGCGGCTTCCCTTCCCAATGTATTCTCATGGCCCAGTCCTTGACCAAACAGCCCTTCTCATGTGACCACAATACGCTGACAACCCTAGGAAGTAAAACCACCCATCACCTGTCTCTAGATATATTGATCTTCTCCCAGGATTTGTCACCATTGGCAATAGGAGCTATGCTGTGCCCGGCAGGCTTTAATCAATACGCTGACATATTGTGTGAATTTTTAATTATACTAGGGACAGCATAACATATTGCCAATATAACATATTACATATTTTTATATAAACATCTATATTGTAATCCTTTGAGTGCCAGATATACCGTGGTCTGCTCACTAACTGCAACCCACAAGTACCCCGTGTACCCAAATCATAAATCACTAGCCTGGAGATTTTTTTCTTCTATAGGCATTCCTGTAGAAAATGCAAAACATCTTCTGACCTCCCCAAAAGTGTCCTGCATTTAGACTGAAATTAAATTGAAAAAAAAAAAATTACAAAAATTAATAACATTTATTCATAAATAATCTTCTAAAGAGCTAAAATGATTTAAAGATTTCAAGATATACTAAGATGTTTTCAGACTTAATAGACCATATTGCTTTTTTTTTTTGCTCTAAAATTCAGTGCATTGGTAGGAATGATGATGATCGGTGATTATTCCGTATTTCTAACATTTACAATGGAACTCCTGTTGATGTCCTGAGTTGCAGTCATCTGGCGTGGTATGTGTTAATTGCTTTGTGGTACTGCGATACATCAGGAAGGTTATTTGGTGTAATGTGTCTCCGAGCAGGCGGGATGCTTGCTTTTCCTCCTGGCTGTACAGAGCTGATGTATATATTTATATAAGCCGTGAGGATCCCCGGGGACATTGCATTTGGATATGGAGTACAGTAGTGACGAAACAGGGAGTAATGGAGAGGAGGAGAGCCAGGTGAGTGTTTCCTCTCTAGCATCACCTTATGTACAAACCCCAACTATGCATCTATATAGTCTGTGGGACCCCTACACACTGCTTCCCATGACCCCTCACTATAGTACAGCACTAAATAATATTTTGCGATCTTAGTGCAAGCAATGTATCTTAGAGAGAAACTGTGCAGGACTGCGTAGACATTTACTGCTCAAAGATCATGAAAGCTCTTTAAGTGTTTCTGTGCTCGAGGTCGCATTTATCAAATTTATGTGCCTGGTTATACAGGTCCCAGTTTGCCTTTATGTATATGTATTAAAAATATAGAGTTAACCATTAAATTGACTCCTGATCACTTTCTTTCATTGACGATTTGGCATTTTGAGTGAGTACATGCTTAAAATGTAAAGATTTGATACATCTACACATTTCCTCAGCAGTCTTTCAAACCTCGACCTCTTATCATGTATCCAAATATTAAATAGAATGAGGCATATTCTGCTGAAATGTCATGCTCTTTACTGAGTATATTTGTTATATTCGTTTCTTCTTAGTTTCTGCTGTTCTGAGTTCACTAATTTAAAGTCTTTGTGCCAACTTTAAATGAGTGAATAATTGTCAACAGCGGTAAGCAGCTAAGTTCCGTTCTTTGAATTTGTTTATGATGTTTACATAGACAGATAATGTCTCTATGTAAATATGCATCACTGTGTATATATGGATGGTTGGTTAAAAGATCATTTTCAGGTTTGTTTGGAGTAGCAGAGGGAAGAAGCCATTTGACATTTTGCCGAAAACTGTAGTTGAGAAATTGACTACAGACAATTATTATTTTTATTATAGTTTTTTTTGCTTTTATTATTATTACAATAATATTATTATTAATAATAATAATATTTTACCACCACTGAGATAAATGTTGGGCTACAGTTAGTGTAGGATTAGTGTTGTATCTGTTACCATATTACTGTGATTCTGGTTCGTTAATGTAATAAATCTATTTTTTTGTAATTTGTCTATTTGTAGGGTCTCGCGTAACTTTGAAATAGTAAAAAAGTAACGGATAATTAGAACCCAGCCCTCCCTCTTATTGACTCCCTATAAAGGTTATTGAAAACACTCCATCCTATAATGCCATTCTTTTCAATGGATAATTTGCTGGGGGGGGCAATGTATTTGCCTTATTTTTAGATGCTGCAACAACTATCAGAATATGTTTAAAAAATCTCGGTTTGAGTAAAAGCCACTATATTAAGTATTAAAGAAAAAATCCACTTTTATTTACACTTTTTATTTTTATAGATATTTATTTTATATTGTTATTGATTACTTAACACGAAACTGCGGACACTAGAAGCTCATTTCTCCATTAGACTGCACCCTGTTTCCCTCTATTGATTTGGTGACATGGTAGCAAACAGGATGGAGTGCAGCTGATGGGATCAGACAGTGTAAAGGTCAGGCACAAGGGCACAGCAGGCATCGGAGGACGTAAGAGGCATTCGGGTAAGAGGTGACGTGCTGAGCGTGGAGAGAGGAGTGGAACCCCACTTGATTAATGCTTGGAATATCTGGACAGATAATTACTGTAAAAAGGAGTAAACATGAGCATGAGGGGTAGGTGTGGAGTTCCTTGCGAGCAGCGCTGGCTGTGAGGGAGAAGTGTAGGAGTTTTATAACACTGGGAGCTAGTGAGCAGCATGAGAGCGCTGGCCACTACTGAGCAGCGTGAGAGCCCTGGCCACTACTGAGCAGCGTGAGAGCGCTGGCCACTAGTGAGCAGCGTGAGAGCGCTGGCCGTTAGTGAGCAGGGTGAGAGCGCTGGCCGTTAGTGAGCAGGGTGAGAGCGCTGGACGTTAGTGAGCAGGGTGAGAGCGCTGGCCGTTAGTGAGCAGGGTGAGAGCGCTGGACGTTAGTGAGCAGGGTGAGAGCGCTGGCCGTTAGTGAGCAGGGTGAGAGCGCTGGCCGTTAGTGAGCAGGGTGAGAGCTCTGGCCGTTAGTGAGCAGGGTGAGAGCGCTGGCCGTTAGTGAGCAGGGTGAGAGCGCTGGCCGTTAGTGAGCAGGGTGAGAGCGCTGGCCGTTAGTGAGCAGGGTGAGAGCTCTGGCCGTTAGTGAGCAGGGTGAGAGCGCTGGTCGTTAGTGAGCAGGGTGAGAGCTCTGGCCGTTAGTGAGCAGGGTGAGAGCGCTGGTCGTTAGTGAGCAGGGTGAGAGCTCTGGCCGTTAGTGAGCAGGGTGAGAGCGCTGGCTGTTAGTGAGCAGGGTGAGAGCGCTGGCCGTTAGTGAGCAGGGTGAGAGCCCTGGCCTTTAGTGAGCAGAGTGTAGTTTAAGTAGGCTTTTACTGGTCAGTTAAGCAGAGTGAGAGCGCTGGTCGCTAGTGAGCGGTGTGAGACTGCTGGCCATTAGTGAGCAATGTTTGAGAGTGATGGCTGTTAATGAGCAGAGTGAGAGCGTTAGTTTTAGTAGGCTTTTACTGGTCAGTTGTGTGAAAGCACTGGCTGCCAGGAAATAGTGTCAGTCAAGATGTATGTAAGGGAGGATGACCAGAAGGCGTCTGTAACATTGCAGAGCTGCGTTAAATTTAGCGCTCTCCTGCATTATGCATTTTTTATACCTGCAATTATAGGAATCATTTAGTCACAAGGACAAGGAGCATGACAAGCGCATAGTTGAGTTTTTGCCCAGGATGGCCATACCCTATATTCAATAATGATGCACACACTTTATTGTGCAAATATAATTTCCACAGCTTTATTAACATTTACAATATTTAAAGGTCATTGTCAAAACAGAGCACCACGGTTAAAATATAAATAACAGATTTCCCTTTTATTAACAATGACAATGACCCCCCATAATAAACATATTAACCTTATAACAATGGCACCAACACGTACCAGGTGCTTCCACATTAACACATTGACCACAATAGGGGCATACCAAGACCGTTTAACCAAATTATAAACCATGTAGGGGCATACCGAGACACCCCTACACCACCAACTTAACCAAACCACCAATGCAGGGGCATACCGAGTCACCCCTACACCACCCCAGATTCTGAGCCACAGGCCAGCTCGAAACCTACCAAACTAACTTAAACCAAGTCAAATTAGTAAACCAAACCAGAAAATCCACCGTACTAAACAATAATCCCCAACTATCCCCGCCGCTGTGACAAAACTGGGTAGTCACCCCCACAACCCACTAGTAAAGGGATGGAGGGTGGGACAACCAGGATTTGGAAAAGCAGTTAAGTGACCGTTTACAAAATGGATGCCACTTATATACCTTGATAGTGACCCCACCCATAAAAAATTTGAACCAATTAAATTAAATCACTCCTTATGCACACCACCTAGCTCTGTCAAGGCCCACTCCACCTAAGCTGTGCTGTTCCATGGGCTTCATGAAACCCAGTGAGTATCATGAGATATTACGGCAGGTGAGCAGTGTGACATATGAATGGAAAGTGAAAGCCTAGATGTTCAGAATGAGTAAAAGAACACACTGTTAGCTCTTTCTGGGTGAGGAGCAGCTGGCCTCAGAGGCAGGCTAGGGGGGACAATGTCACATTGGTTTTGATGTAATTACCATGCAGTGTATTGATTGTTTGTTTTTGTAGCCCGTGCTTTCTGATTTAGCTGACACCGTCAATACTGTTCCATTTAATGTTCTTCTTAACCAGGATCAGGAAACATTAGCTAATAAAGCAGCACTCTGATTTATTCAGGAAGTGATCAATGGGCACTCATCTTCAGAACAGTTCCATCAACAAATTCAACATCGACGATATAATGAAAAGCCAGAAAATGTACTATTAATGCGATGAAAATTACAATATGCTAAATCTTAGAAGGCCTTTTGGGATAACACAAGTGTTTCTCAGAGACCAGTTTGCAGTTTAGCTCAAAATTACCACCAATAACACTTTGAACATGAGGTGAAAGGGATGCCATTAAAGGGTTTAGTAAAGGTGATATCACTGATATTTAAAAAAAAATAGGACATTTCCTACCTGCCTCCTAAATACCTGAGCAATTTATGTCATTTTTGGTGGTTGCATCACCATGTATCTAAATAAAACTCACAATTGTCAATCTTAACCAAGGTGTGTTTTTATAAATAAAGAATGAATATGTATCAGATGCTACCATATCTATCTTGGAGCCCAGATATACGGACAGAAGTTTGAGAACCACTCATCTACTCATGTTTTAATTTACCGGTATAATGTATATTGTCAGGTTCTTTCAATTATATTTCAGCTATTGTTCCACAGTGTGGAACTTTAATCAGAAAAGGTAATAAAGGTATAAATAACATGTTGACTTGGCTTTATCTGGCAGATCCGACATTTCCTGCGCAATGATTCGGAAGAGGCAGAGTTGACAGAGTTAATCCAGGCATTCCCTGGAGAAAGTCCTACGAAGAGCCAGAGGCAGCAGGAAGGCTTTCAGAAAGAACAGGAGGAAAGGTTCTGTAAAAACCAAGACGAAGAAGGGAGGCTTAGACGAGAGCACCAAGAAGACAAGCTCCGGGAAGAACAACACAAGGATGATGAAACGTTCCCCAGGGAACAGCAACATGAGGAGAAAGAACGGCTCTGCAGAAAGCATCTGGATGAAAAGCTACGAAGGGACCAGCAAGATGAAGAGAGGCTTCGCAAAGAGAGACAGCAAGAAGTAAGGCTATGGCAGAGTCAACAAGACAAGCTTCACATGGATCAGGAGAAATTTCAATGGGAATGCCAGGTAGAAGAGGAAAGACCAAAGCATGATCAGCAGAGATGCTACTTGGCGCAAAGGGAGGAAAGCTATCTCAAGGAGCCCGAGAAACACTTCCACAACAATGAAGAATCTGAGATTTCCAATGTTGTCAGACACATCAGTGATGACATTGAAGAGGTACGAGATTTCAGTCAGACTCTCCCTGTGATGCCCCCAAAGTGGGGATGTCCTGTGATGCCTCCACCCAGTCCATCCAGACCCAAAAGTCCATGGGGCAAACTGGATCCATACGACTCATGTGAGGTAAGAAAAAGGCCAAAGAACATACTGTAAAGTCCCTTGTCTAACTTTGATAGCAAAAAGCCACGCTGAACTTGGGAGAGCACAAGAGTTGCAGCTTTTAAAATTGTTTTATTTGCATGTTTCTAGCATAGCGACACATTGATTTTAGTGGGAATTAGGGTTTCTGGCTAAACACAATATAAAATGACTTCTATAAAATGTGCATTGATTTCATTTCAAATTGTTTGTAAAAGCACCATTTAAAACAGCAGAACATTTCATAAACCTGAATGATGTCCTATTTTATCTAATAAAATTAAAACTGCATGCCTCTCATCCCAGCATCATCCATTTTTACTGTATGCCCACAGATACCTAAAAATGTCTGTATACAACAAATAAATTACCTAAGATTGTGATGGGCACATCCATTATTGATGCAACAACAACAACGATATACAAAAGAACCATAAACTACAATGTTGCTGTGTTTGCCAAAAGGGAACTTGTCATATGTCACATGCTTGCCAAAAAAAACCCAGAAGGTAGCTAGAAGAGTTCATTTTGTCATAACAGTGGTACCCCAGTTGGTGTTTTATTCACAAAGGACATCTTTCATGTCGTCCATTCATACGTTTGTACACCATACTTATTCCTAATTTTCTTTTTCATTTTGTTGAACTTCTCTATGTGAATGTTATTTTAACTTAATATTCAACTTTGATGATGTCTCATACCCTTCCATTATACAGTTGGTGGAGCACTGGAGCTCAAAAGACATTATAGCTTCAGAATGTACCTTCAGGGCTTAGCTCTCATTCTATAAAATGTATTTGTCAAATTATTTCGGCTACGCTGCACAGTCCATTACTAAATGGACGTGGGTTCATGAAATGACACAGATAGATTATAAATCTAGACAAATCCAACCAAGACTCAAATAAGAGAGTATTAAGCTAGCCTGTATATGATGCTCTAATGGTGATACCTGTGGGTCTCAATAACCAACTGTGTGTATATATATATATATATATATATATATATATATGCATACACACTATATGTACAAAAGTATTGGGACACCTGACCATTACAGCAATGGGGGCTTTTATGACATCACATTCTAATTACATAGACATTAATATGTAGTTGGCCCCCCTTTGCAGCTTCCACTCTTCCGGGATGGCTTTCCACAAGATTTTGGAGTGTTCCTGTGGGAATTTTTGCCCATTCATCCAGTAGAACATTTGTGAGGTCAGGCACTGATGTTGGATGAGAAGGCCTAGCTCTCTTTTTCTGCTCTGCCTTTCTGCCTTCTAGCCATGTGTTCTGTCCTTGCACTACCACGGTTCTACCACATGGTGCCGCTGTTTATGTCAGTTAATACTATTTCAGATCTGATAGCTTCAAGAACGTTGTGTGTTTGGGACACAGTACAGTGATTTAAATTAGACTTGGGCACCAGGGGGCTCTTCGTGTTCGTCTTCGTGCTCGTCTTCGGGGAAAAAAAAATCTTCGTATTCCGCGAATATTCGCCCGTTCCTGTCTTCTCTTCGGGCGAATATTCGCGGACATTCTTCGTGCTCGTTTAATCTTCGTTTTCCTCCTGGTTGCCTAGCAGGGGTTAATACGGGGTTAATAACACATCACAGCAGCAGCAGCTGCCGTGAAGGTACGTGTGTGCAGCTCTATTGGTCGTTTCGGCAGGGGGCTGGTCTGGCATCAACGAGTGAATTGCAGAACTGCAGAATGCACTTCATTCGTTGATGGCAGGCGAGCCCCCTGCCGAAACGACCAATAGAGTTGCACACACATACCGAGGTGTACTGTCCATAGATGTTTAATAAAAGAATAGGGAATATTTTACATTTTTAAATTGATTTTGGACCACTTTACATGCCTAACATTTGCTACCTATTTACAATGGCATACTTTGCAACAACCCAACTTACTTATTGGACAGGACTGGAAAATAGCAGGACTGTCCACCAAAATCTTGGGTGTGTTGGCAGGTATGCTGATGGAAAAATGTTGGACAAGAACTAAAAAATAGCTTAGGGTTAATGTACGGTTATGTTTAAGATTAGTAGCAGTGCACTGGTTTGGTTAAAGATGGATTATGTCTAAATAATAATAATTTAATTTTAATGTTTTTTTTTTAAAAAAAATAGGGGTTTATTTAAATGTATTTTAAAGTTAGATTTATTATTTAGTACTTGATTATATTTATTAAATGTTTATAGTAGCGTTACCTACCGAGCTATAACTACCTATGTGTATTTGCATTTTGCATACCTAGTTTAGCTAAATTAGATGGGACAGGACTGGAAAAAAGCAGGACTGTCCCTGAAAAAGTTGGGTCTGTTGGCAGGTATGTGGATGGAAAAATGTTATAGGGTGAAGTGTGAGTTATAGTGTTAATGTAATGCTATTAGTGAGTGAAGGCCAGGGCAAATAACAAGGAAAAGGTCCTTGTGTTTTGTGCATTGTAAGTGTGTGTGTATGTGTGTTATGTGTGATGTCACTGTGTGTTATATGTGTTATATGTGTTATTGTGTGTGTTATGTTTGGTTGGTTGTGTATCAGAAGGAAAATAATGAAATGGAAAAGGAAATGGGAAAGGCAAATGAGTGGGCAATTGGCGACCCGCTCACCTGTTTCACCCCAGGGCAAAGCACCCAAACACTGTCAGTCTTAGACGTTTGGCAGCAGACTTCCAGAGCTCAGACACAAGGCCCTAGCGTAAGCTGGCCACTCCGGCGGAGGTAGCAGGCGTTGCCACACCGCAGACAGAGGCAGCCAGGGGGGAGAAACTGCCCTTACAATTAGGGACATTTGAGGCATGACACTAGCCAGGAAGCGAACTGGCAGAGAAGAGATGCTGGCACCACCACCAGCAGCAGCATTGAAAAGGCGAATGAGTGGGCAATTGGCGACCCACTCACCTGTTTCACCCCAGGGCAAAGCACCCAAACACTGTCAGTCTTAGACGTTTGGCAGCAGACTTCCAGAGCTCAGACACAAGGCCCTAGCGTAAGCTGGCCACTCCGGCGGAGGTAGCAGGCGTTGCCACACCGCAAACAGAGGCAGCCAGGGGGGAGAAACTGCCCTTACCATTAGGGACATTTTGGGCATGACTCTAGCCAGGAAGCGAACTGGCAGAGAAGAGATGCTGGCACCACCACCACCACCAGCAGCAGCATTGAAAAATGGGAAAGGCGAATGAGTGGGCAATTGGCGACCCACTCACCTGTTTCACCCCAGGGCAAAGCACCCAAACACTGTCAGTCTTAGACGTTTGGCAGCAGACTTCCAGAGCTCAGACACAAGGCCCTAGCGTAAGCTGGCCACTCCGGCGGAGGTAGCAGGCGTTGCCACACCGCAAACAGACGCAGCCAGAGGGGAGAAACTGCCCTTACCATTAGGGACATTTGATTAATGACACTAGCCAGGAAGCGAACTGGCATCGAAGAGACACTGGCACCACCACCAGCAGCAGCAGCAGCAGAATTGGGAAAGGCGAATGAGTGGGCAATTGGCGACCCACTCACCTGTTTCACCCCAGAGCAAAGCATCCAAACACTGTCAGTCCTTGGCGTTTGGGAGCGGACTTCCAGAGCTCAGACACAAGGCCCTAGCGTAAGCTGGCTACATTGGCGGAGGTAGCAGGCGTTGCCACACCGCAGCAAGTGCAACCAGGGGGGAGAAACTGCCCTTACCATCAGGGACATTTAAGGCATGACACTAGCCAGGAAGCGAACTGGCAGAGAAGAGATGCTGGCACCACCAGCAGCAGCAGCAGCAGCAGCATTGGAAAAGGCAAATGAGTGGGCAATTGACGACCCGCTCACCTGTTTCACCCCAGGGCAAAGCATCCAAAGACTGTCAGTCCTTGGCGTTTGGGAGCGGACTTCCAGAACTCAGACACAAGGCCCTAGCGTAAGCTGGCTACATTGGCGGAGGTAGCAGGCGTTGCCACACCGCAGCAAGTGCAACCAGGGGGGAGAAACTGCCCTTACCATCAGGGACATTTAAGGCATGACACTAGCCAGGAAGCGAACTGGCAGAGAAGAGATGCTGGCACCACCAGCAGCAGCAGCAGCAGCATTGGAAAAGGCAAATGAGTGGGCAATTGACGACCCGCTCACCTGTTTCACCCCAGGGCAAAGCATCCAAACACTGTCAGTCCTTGGCGTTTGGGAGCGGACTTCCAGAACTCAGACACAAGGCCCTAGCGTAAGCTGGCTACATTGGCGGAGGTAGCAGGCGTTGCCACACCGCAGCAAGTGCAACCAGGGGGGAGAAACTACCCTTACCATCAGGGACATTTAAGGCATGACACTAGCCAGGAAGCGAACTGGCTTTGAAGAGAGACACTGGCACCACCACCAGCAGCAGCAGAATTGGGAAAGGCGAATGAGTGGGCAATTGACGACCCGCTCACCTGTTTCACCCCAGGGCAAAGCATCCAAGCACTGTCAGTCCTTGGCGTTTGGGAGCGGACTTCCAGAACTCAGACACAAGGCCCTAGCGTAAGCTGGCTACATTGGCGGAGGTAGCAGGCGTTGCCACACCGCAGCAAGTGCAACCAGGGGGGAGAAACTACCCTTACCATCAGGGACATTCGAGGCATGACACTAGCCAGGAAGCGAACTGGCATTGAAGAGAGACACTGGCACCACCACCAGCAGCAGCAGAATTGGGAAAGGCGAATGAGTGGGCAATTGACGACCCGCTCACCTGTTTCACCCCAGGGCAAAGCATCCAAGCACTGTCAGTCCTTGGCGTTTGGGAGCAGACCTACAGAACTCAGACACAAGGCCCTAGCGTAAGCTGGCTACACCGGCGGAGGTAGCAGGCGTTGCCACACCGCAGCAAGTGCAACCAGGGGGGAGAAACTACCCTTACCATCAGGGACATTCGAGGCATGACACTAGCCAGGAAGCGAACTGGCATTGAAGAGAGACACTGGCACCACCACCAGCAGCAGCAGAATTGGGAAAGGCGAATGAGTGGGCAATTGACGACCCGCTCACCTGTTTCACCCCAGGGCAAAGCATCCAAGCACTGTCAGTCCTTGGCGTTTGGGAGCAGACCTACAGAACTCAGACACAAGGCCCTAGCGTAAGCTGGCTACACCGGCGGAGGTAGCAGGCGTTGCCACACCGCAGCAAGTGCAACCAGGGGGGAGAAACTACCCTTACCATCAGGGACATTCGAGGCATGACACTAGCCAGGAAGCGAACTGGCATTGAAGAGAGACACTGGCACCACCACCAGCAGCAGCAGAATTGGGAAAGGCGAATGAGTGGGCAATTGACGACCCGCTCACCTGTTTCACCCCAGGGCAAAGCATCCAAGCACTGTCAGTCCTTGGCGTTTGGGAGCAGACCTACAGAACTCAGACACAAGGCCCTAGCGTAAGCTGGCTACACCGGCGGAGGTAGCAGGCGTTGCCACACCGCAGCAAGTGCAACCAGGGGGGAGAAACTACCCTTACCATCAGGGACATTCGAGGCATGACACTAGCCAGGAAGCGAACTGGCATTGAAGAGAGACACTGGCACCACCACCAGCAGCAGCAGAATTGGGAAAGGCGAATGAGTGGGCAATTGACGACCCGCTCACCTGTTTCACCCCAGGGCAAAGCATCCAAACACTGTCAGTCCTTGGCGTTTGGGAGCAGACCTACAGAACTCAGACACTAGGCCCTAGCGTAAGCTAGCTACACCGGCGGAGGTAGCAGGCGTTGCCACACCGCAGCAAGTGCAACCAGGGGGGAGAAACTACCCTTTCCATTAGGGACATCTGAGGCATGATTTCAGCCAGGAAGCGAACTGGCAAAAGATACTGGCACCACCACCAGCAGCAGCGTTGGAAACGGAAAAAGGTGAATGAGTGGGCAATTGACGACCCACTCACCTGTTTCACCCCAGGGCAAAGCATCCAAAGACTGTCAGTCCTAGGCGTTTGGGAGCGGACTTACAGAACTCAGACACTAGGCCCTAGCGTAAATTGGCTACACCAGCGGAGGTAGCAGGCATTGCCACACCGCAGCAAGTGCAACCAGGGGGAGAAACTACCTTAAACATTAGAGAGAAAAAATTTAACTTTCCAAGCTAAGAGCTGGGTAACCCAATTTGGGCAGATTGAATTTAAGAAAGGCAATCTGCTCCATCAGATGAGGTGCCATGCGTGAGCGCTGTGGACTCAGTATGTTTCCAGTCATAGAAAACACGCGCTCACTTTGAACAGTGGTTGGCGGACATGATAGAAGCTGCTGCGCAACCCATGAGAGTGCAGGCCACACACTCTTCTTTTCATCCCAGTAGCTAAGAGGATCAACATTAGGAGCAGAAGGAACTTCACAGAGGTAAAGTTTGACCATTTCAGCAGCACTACTCTCCTTTCTGCTGCTAGCTCTGTCAGATGGTCCAACTATACTGCCAAGTGCCTCTTCCCAAAACGCAGCTGCTCCACTCAGCTGTGTTGTGCTGCTTGTGGCACTGCTGCTGATGCTGCTGCTAGGGGTAGCAGACCACATCATCTCTTCCTCCTCCTGCACCTCACCCTCCTCGGACAGCATTCCCATTTTACGCTGCCAGTCACGCACCTTGTTGACCAATTGCTCCCGGTAGCTACTGAGAACATTGAATTTCAAAGCTAGCTTTCCCTTAATTCTTGGATCACAAAGGCACGCTAGCATCATTTCGGGACTCTCTTCCATTCGCTTGCGAAGGTGTACTTTTAGCAGATCCTTCAGCTTCCTGACTATGGCTGCTACGTCAGGATGTAGAGTGCCACCTTGAACAGCCTCACGGTTTCCAAGGAACACATCCATCTTGCTGCCTAGATGGGAGAACACTGGGATTACCTGGGCCAGACTGGCAGTGTTTGAGCTTAAATTTTCTGTGGCATCCCTGAATGGTTTAAGGACTGCCACTAGCTGGGCGATCACTGTCCAATCCTCCCTATTCAATGGAGAGGTAATCCCAATATTGTGCTCTGAGGCAAGATTATGGATTGCCCTCTGCTGCTCCAAAATCCTCTCTAGCATGTCTAACGTGGAGTTCCACCGTGTACTGACATCCTGACGTAGGCAGTGTACGGGAAGACCTGACCTCTCTTGCTCTTCCCTCAAAAGTTGGCTAGCCTTAACACTATGGTGAAAGTGCCCAGCGATCTTTCTGCAGCGGGACAGAACTACTGCTGCCACATTAGTTCCTTCTGACATTGCTGCCTTCACTACAAGATGGATGATGTGGGCTGCACAGCGCACACCAACAATATGACCATCTCGCAGCGCTTTCACCATATTGGCACCTCCGTCAGTTACCACAAAACCAACTTCAACATTGGTGCCCGCCTCTGCTCCCACCCAAAGGCTAAACATTTTCCTAATCGCATGCAGAATATTTTGGGAAGTGTGCTTTTCATCCATCACTTCTGCATGGAGAAGGAATGATCGGTAGCCTGCTGCAGCAACTTCCTTAGACACACCGGGCTGCCACCAGTGTGCTGTCAAAGAAAGAAAGGCATGCTGGGCG
Organism: Spea bombifrons; assembly: GCF_027358695.1. Lineage (NCBI taxonomy): Eukaryota > Metazoa > Chordata > Amphibia > Anura > Pelobatidae > Spea > Spea bombifrons. The sequence continues at coordinate 26,540,011 of NC_071088.1, read as the reverse complement.
CTAGGTGCACTCCACAAATCTGTAGTGAAATGAACACACTGACCAGCAGCCTTGGAAAGCTCCTCTTTCACTGCTGCAACACAGGACCGATACAGCGAGGGGACAATGTTCCTGCTGAAAGTGGAACGTGACGGAACTGTGTATTGTGGAGCCACAGCCGCCATCAATTGTTTGAAAGGCTCCCCTTCAATCATGGAGAAGGATGCCCCTCCAACAGCAATGAACTGACCAATAAGTCGCGTTACTTTATTGGCCTGCTGTTTGGGCATCGTTCTCTTGGAGTGGAATGCCCCAAATTCTTCCAGGGTGGGCTGGGCATGCAGTGCTCCAACCTGCCTTGGTCTCTGGCTGCCAGCACTAGTTGCTGCTGCTGCTGCTGCTGCTATTGGCTCAGAAGAATAAGCTGTTGGGGTTTTTCCACGGCCACCAGCTATGCTGCCTGCACTAAGTTTTACCTCTGCATCTTTCCCCAATAGCACAGCGTTGTGTTGAGTGCTGAGGTGATGCTTCATGCTAGCACTGGTAAAATGGCCAGACACTTTCCCTCTGCTTATTAGCTTCCCACAATGTTTGCACTTTCCATAGCGCCCTTCTTCAACATTTTCAAAGTGCTCCCAAATTGGGGCGCGCATAGCCTTGGAGTGTGCCTTGGGTGCTGCTCTTACTGCTCGGGGTGGATGAACAGAGGCAGAACTAGTGGTGGTGGGACTGGTGGTAACAGTACTGGCCATAGTGGGACTGCTAATTGCTTTAGATTTGCTAGGTTTTGCTGCTGCTGCTGGTGGTGGTGATGGTGATGATCGTAGCGGAGAAGGTGGAGGCTCAGGGGAAAATTGTGCACTAGTCATTTGGACACTGCTCCCTGAGGAATCTGATTCCTGACCACTCATCTCCTCTACTTCCTCTGGCTCATAGTCTAGCTCTTCATTAGCCAGATCAAATGGAATTCCTGCTAGGCTGGAGCTAAGACTGATATCGTCGTGAGACTCGTGACTAGTAGTAGTGCGAGCAGGAAGAATAGACTCTGCACTTGGCCTCTCAGTCTCAGGCTCCTCTGCTACCTCGCTAGGTGGAGTTCCACTATGTGTAGCCCTCTCTCTAACTGTCTTTACAAAAATTTTGTAAGGACTTGGTGGCTTGCTAGAGGTACTAGGAGGACATGGCGTGGCGGTACCAGTGGGAACAGTAGGCGCAGCACTAGTGGTGGTAGAGGCGGTAGAGGTGGGGGTGGTGGTGGTGGTTTTCCCTACAAAGGAATGAGATCGCTTTGGTTTGGGACCCCTCTGAGTCTTGCTGCTAATTTGGCTCTGCTTGGTACCTTGCATGCTGCTGGTGGATGGGGAAGATGCTGCTTGGGGCAAAAGGCACTTCTTTTTAGTCACTGGGCTGGTACTACTTGTGCTACCCTTTAACTTTGAACGTGCTTCTGGTGCTTTAGGCTTTCCGTAAAAAACCATAGAGCTTGTGGGCCTAGCCGCACTACTACTGCCTGCTTTTGGTGCCTTTCCTTTACTTGATGATCCTTCAAGCAATGCTTCCCCAAATGATAAGCGAGAGCTTGGCCTACTTGGCCGACTAGACTGACGCAAAGGCTGCATCTTAGAACTGGTGGTGGTGCTGCTGGTGGTGGTGGTGGTGGTGGTGGTAGATGGAGCTTGTCCCTCCTTAGTCCCAAAAGGAGGATCCATTTCAAATTTTGTGTTGTGTGTGTAGTGTAGTGTAGTGTAGTGTAGTGTAGTGTTTAAAAAACTATAAAAAAAAAATAAAAAAAATAAAAATAAAAAAAAGGAAAAATGAATTAAAGACAAAAAAATTAGAGGAAGTTCTCTTCAGTGCTACTGCTTAAAAAGTAAAACTATGCACTACTGCACTGTGCTGTGTGCAATCTGCCAAAATCCTAAAGTTATTTAAATTATTAACTCAAGATTAACTATTTAATAACTAGCAGTATTTTATTTTTAATTTGAATTTACACGGGCCTAAGAGCTTAGCCTACTACTATGCTAGCCTAAAGCTATATTTCCTTACTATAAGTCTACCTCTAGGCAGACGCTCTCAAACCCACTAAGCTAAAGTGAGGTTAAATCAGATTCAGTATATGATTTATTAATTAATATTAAGTTATATAATATTAATAGATTAGAACTAATTTACTTATATATTATGTATTATAGATAGAAGAATATAGATTATGAATTAGAATTTAGAATTAGAATTACTTATATTATAGATTATGAATTAGAATATTATTATTTATAATATATTATAGATTAAGATTAAAGAAGATTAGAATTATTTTAGTACTACAGCTAGTAGCTTGAAGCTTTGCTTAGTACAGCTCGTCACAGTCAATTTTTCTTGAAAAGAATTAGAAATAAAATAAAATGTCACAGCAAAACAGTTATCTTCACTGCTTGCTGCACTCACTAGCCCAACAAGTTCACTTCACTGATGGACTGAGGTGAGCAAAACACTAAGGGTACTTTTAATAAAATTGAAATAAAATGTAAAATAAATGAGAAAATCTTTGCAAAACAGTTAACGTCACTGCTTGCTGATCAAAAAAAAACACAGCACTTATTCGGCTGCACTCACTAGCCCAACAAGTTCACTTCACTGATGGACTGAGGTGAGCAAAACAAATGAAATAAAATGAAAGATTAATTAAGAAAAATTGACTTGGTCTCTTACTGTTGCTAAAACAAAGCACAAACTATAGAGCTGCAGCACCAGTACTAATAAGATTAGCTGAACTATACGCTAGTAGTAATTAATTAATATTATTACTTTTATTTATAGCTAATTTAATTAACTATTAAGATAAGAAAGAATTAGAGAATTATTGATATTACTGATTTTAGATTAGACACTAGTAGATGTTCTGAATGTCTACAGTACACTCTACACTAGTATACTATTACTAACTATAACTGACAAATATATATATAATTTTATAATGAATTCAATTATTAATTATATTAATTAATATTACTGATTTTAAATTAGACACTAGTAGATGAATGTCTACAGTACACTCTACACTAGTATACTATAGTATATATATATATATGACTGACAAATATATATATATATATATATAATATTATAATGAACTATTAAATTATAGATTCTATTAAATTGTAATTTATAAATTCTATTTAATTTATTTAAGCAGGACAGGCAATAGGCACTAGTGCCAGCCCAGGGCAAGGGCACCCCAGTGCCACTGAGGCACTGGGTGCACTGTCAACTCAACAGCACTTACACTAAAGTTGATGACAAATTAATTTAAAAAAAATTAAATTAATCAAATTATTATTATTAAATATATTAATTAAGTAGCACTGAAGTGAGGATGAAGTACACAGTGAGAAATGGCAGGCTAAGGCTTACCAGTCTCACACAGAACAGAACAATCTCTCTCTGTAACGCTCGGATGCAGCACAGCAGTGTTGCCAAAGCAGTCACAGCGAAAAATGAATGGATCTCTCAGGCAAGCTCTGGTCTTATAAAGGCGCCTTCAGAATTCAAAAAACAGCAGCACAGGCATTGGACGAGACCCTTAGCGTTACGTCACAAGAGTGAGCTGATTGGACAGACGAGGATCAGCTCACTCCTGTTTGAAATTTTGGCGGTTGCGCGGCAAAAACGAAGACGATCACGAAGAATCGAAGATTCTTCGTGATTGTGAGTCTTCGTCTTCGCCTACGGTTTGCCGGCACTGTATTCTGTTCTACGTTCCTTCGGAACGAACAAAAAAACGGCCTCTTCGTGCTAGTTTTCATGTTCGCCCGAAGACGAATGCACAAGTCTAATTTAAATACACTACAGTTCTCAACAGTATGGTCACTTTACTGGAAATTTTACCAGCTGGCTCTGTTATTGATCACTCCTTATACCAAACACCCCGGTATGTTTTCTTTACACATCTTTGATTAATTTGCAATGAGAGGGGGTCCCTGGCGGACTCTTCTTTTACAGTAGTAGACTTACTTACAGTTTGCCCTAATATTAGACCCTTTACAAAGCAGCCTTAAACAGCTCAGAGTTGGAATAGCTAAACTAAAACGATTGTGTCTGCACATTTCCTTCTTAAATCCCCCACCTGTAAGCAACCGACCGCAGCTCTGGAGAGTGGTTTTAATAACACATGGGAATGCCTTGTCTAGTACATCCAAATATAAAGTGTCTGATGAATGTATATCTTCTCCCTGCAGGAGGACAGGGATTACGTTGGATTTGCCACCCTTCCCAACCAGGTGCACAGAAAATATGTGAAGAAAGGCTTTGAATTCACTCTGATGGTTGCAGGTAATCAGCGGCAGAGTTAAGAAGCCCCTTACATGTCAGTGACAGCTATGACTCCCACACTTGGCTGACTCAGAGCTCAGACAGAAAACATGTTGGCTTATACATTCAGGGCTATAATCATATTCCCCTATACGACATTGTTCCAACTACTGTCTTCAAATAGCTAGCTGGTTTTATTAGATGTGCTAAAGCGTATGACACTGCAAATCCGTGTTGGAAAAATATGACAAGTAAATGAAGAGGTTCATAGAAATGTAGACTGAAGTATTGTGTCATCAAATCAAAGATACATCACAAGAATAATTCATCCTCTCAACAATATCTTGTGGGACTTACTGTATCTCTACTACCTATAGTATGTATTGCATAGTGTAGTGGGGTTCCGCTTTTACAATAGGAGTCCTTTCTATACATTGTACGGGTGCTGCCCTGTATACTTCCGTTGAATTAAATGTGAAGGTGACAGCTGAATTGTCGCAGGTGGCGTCCTACCAGCCGATACATTGCATACAATTGCCCTGCACGGTATAATTGGCAGTGATAACGAAGTGATGATAAGTACGCTGGTGCATGCTGAGTGCTAGTTATTTTATTACATATTCCCAGCAAAAATAACGATGAGGCAAAATTTTACTTGATTCTAGAATTATTTTTCAAAAGGTTTGCACATTCAACAGTAATAGGACTAATGTAATTTAATTACAAAAGTTTTGAAGTCAGCAGAGTAAGTAGAAGTTTGCTGAGCCCACTTGACACTGCAAATGCATCAATGACCCTATACTTTTGTGCTTCAGCGTGTTCACTAAATGTATATCTCACAGAAGCGGGTCCTAAGCTGGCAGCATTTACTGACTCTTTTACTCTTTATTTCAAAAGGGGAGTCGGGGCTTGGAAAATCAACTCTGATTAACAGTCTCTTCCTCACGGATCTGTATCGGGATCGCCAGCTGCCGTGCCCAGAAGGTATTGTCAAGTGATGATGATGATGACCACTAAACATGTGATTATTTTGCCGGCTTCAAGTAGAACATTCAGTTTGTTCAATGTACAGCAGTGACAAGTAACATACAGTCTTGGAGCTGAAATACAATTCTGAACATAAACAGTGCGTGATAGGAATTGGAGTCCAGCCACAGATGGAGAACTCCACGTTTCCCAGTTCTGGCCTAAAACTCTCTCCCTAAAAAATCTCTGTTATTGTCCTTATACCTGCCCTCTTGATAAAATAAGGAATCTGCGTTCCTGCCTCCCTGGGTCAGTCCAAATTTGTTCACAAAGGGCCAGTCTGAACTTTTTGAAGACCTTTGGACCAGCTCGGGGGGAAATTGCCTGTCTGCCACCTTGCCAGTCCGCCCCTGTCCATGTAAATCTGATTGTCACGGTTTCCCCAATGTTACTCTGCTGAATAACACCACCAAAACTTTTCACGTTCAGACAATAGTACTTGGCAAATAACCACATTTCTTGGTCACGTTTTTGTTTCTATCTTTGCTGAATATGACTGGAATTGCTCTTATTTATTTGCAGAATGTGTAACACAAACTGTGGAGATAGTGAAGCAGACGGTGGATATCCAAGAAAAGGGAGTCCGGCTGCGTCTTACAGTGGTTGATACCCCAGGCTATGGGGATGCTGTAAATAATGAAAATTGGTATGTGTATGTTAGAAATTTGTTTTTAAATGTCTCAGTGAACAAAGATCAATCTGAATCCCAGCCTCTATGTCTTAAATATGTTAATTTATTACACACAGCATACATACAGCACCAATCGATGACAGATGATAGTAACGGGATGATGGAACTTGAGTGCTGTAGGCTCTTCTTCTTGAAGCAATGGAGGAAAGACTAGAGGATCATAGTCTGGGGGTGAAGGGCAGAGGTTAGAGGATAGAGATAATATGGAGATACCTTAGCCAGCATAGAACAAAAAGTTGGGTTACATTGGCTAAGACGTCTCATCTACCATCTGAAATCTTGTTTTAAGGACCTTATTTTATCCCATGTCCTGGTGAGATATTGGCCATGCTGTCTGTGTTTAAACTATAAAGCAGATCCCATGCTGATTGTTACCAGAGCTGTCTATTTCTCCTTTAGCTGGAAGCCAATAGCTGATTACATTGATCAACAATTTGAGCAGTACTTCAGGGACGAGAGTGGATTAAATCGTAAGAATTTGCAGGACACCCGTGTGCATTGTTGCCTGTACTTCCTGTCACCTCTAGGACACGGGTACGTGCTAACACTTGTTCATACATCACTGCTTCTTCTCATACACTGTGACATACAGTAGGTAGGTAAGGTGATCACGTGTCATTTTAAATCAGAAATCCTGTTTACAAAAGTGCATTTTGGGAAGCTATGATCTTAATTGAACCGTGATCTACACATTTTTTGTGGTTCTCTGGGATAATCAGACTCAGACTCTTGCTGTGATTTATGCATATTAAGGCTGTGAATTAACCCTTTCCAACCTGTATCTTCTATACAGCAGGGCTGGTGACAAATGATATACTCTAAGGATACAGTTTGTCTTAACAGCCTGTTCCTTGTAACTTCGTAACAAAAGCCACTTTCTTCCCATAACCAGCAATTACTAACGCCCTCTGAGAGAATTCTTATACCCATCTGGTGTTGTCTTTAATGACTGCGTTTTTAATCCAATAATTATTACCCTTTAGATATATCCATTCTTTAAAGGAAAAGTGAAAAAAGTTGCATTTGGTGTCACCTGTGGCTACGATGGCTGTTATCAAACTCAGATTAGTGTTCTGGTCCCAAATGAAGAAACACTTTTGACCTCTACTTTTGTAGAAGCTGCACATTATAAATACCTTGGATTAACTCCTTATGTTCTACAGCTGGTTAGCATCATAGCATTTTAACAAACTAGTCCTTCACGATGTACCTAAAAATCATTTGCTGCAGATTAGGGCCCATCTTGCATATCTCTTCTGTATTTGGGTCTCAACGACATCTGGTTAGTTTTTTTAGGGATGACCATAGGGTCTTGCAGTATTAGTCCAGTAGATATAATATAAAAAACAGAGTATTGCAGTATGCAATGATACCTTTTTTTGGACTAATATGATATTTAAAAGACAAGCTGTAGAGAGTTTTCCTGTGTTATTCGGAGTATTGCTTCAGACCAGAAGAAGAGAGGAAAACTCTCAATACCTTATAAATATATTTACATGCACCGATAAGCCATAACATTATGACTATTGATAGGTGAAGTGAATAACACTGAGTGCGAACATTTTATCCTCAAAGTTGATGTGTTAGAAGCAAGTAAAATGGGCAAACCTACGGATCTGAGTGACTTTGACGAGGGCCAAATTGTGAATGCGAGACGACTGGGTCAGTGCATCTCCAAAACTCCAGCTCTTGTGGAGTGTTTCTGGTCTGCAGTGGTCAGTATCAAAAAAGAGTGAACCGGCCACAGGGTCATGGGCGGCCAAGGCACATTGTTGCACTTTGGGGAAAGCTACTGTAGCTCAAATTGCTGAAAGCGCCTACTATGGGCATGTGAGCATAAGAAATGGAGCAATGGAAGAAGGTGGCCTGGTCTAATGAATCACATTTTTTACATTACTTGGATGGCAGGGTGCATCGCTTTCCTGGAGAACACATGGCACCAGGAATGCGTGCATGGAGGCCCCACCTTGCAATTTACAGGACTTAAAGGATCTGCTGGTAATGTCTTGGCGCAGATAGCACAGCACAGCTTCAGAGGTCTAGAAGAGTCCATGCCTCGACAGGTCAGGGCTGTTTTGGCAGCAAAAGTGGGACCTACACAATATTAGGCAGGTGGTCATAATCTTATGGCTGATTAGTGTACATAGTGTGTGTACTCATATAAAAGCACTCATCCTACTGGTTGTACTTCATTGCCTGTAATGAGATTTTGCTGTGGTAATTTGCCTTGCTCTAATGTCATTTGAAAGTTTTCCTTTTATTCTACAAGGCGCAGAGAGGTTAGGACATTTCAAATGTTTCATTGAATTGAGACCTTGATTTTTAAACACCATAGCCATTGACCAATATCTCGTAAATAAACTGTGTGATCTATGTTGCTTATTCTACAACTCCAACTTAGATAGCAACTTGCAGACATCACCTTCAGGGCCCATGTTAATTAATGTGCAATAAATTGCAAAACCACAGAAGTTACAGGCTCCAAAGGTGGATTGCTCAGGTTTGATAGCTTAGCTTTAAATAGCATATACTATGAGAAACTCTGCAATACAGCTTTATAACTCATTAGGTCTGATTCTGCAGGATGCGTCCTCTTGACATAGAGTTTCTGCGTGCACTGCAGGACAGAGTCAACATTGTCCCAATCCTGGGGAAAGCCGACAGCCTAACAACTGCCGAGCTGCTACAGAAAAAGCAGAGGGTGAGTCTGATAAGCAAATAAGCCCCTGTCTTTGTGGAAGCCAAGTCTCTGGGTCCACTATTTTAAAGTGGTACTTTCACTAAAGATCTTTACCATCTATTATCTACCGTTGTGGCATAAGTGTAACTGTTTGTATGTCTTATCTTTATTTTTCAAAGGTTTCAACACAATCTAAGATATTTTTAAAGTGATAAAGCTTTGGAGCCTAGTGGATTGGTGCCAGATGGTACTTTGCTGATGCTCATGTGGGAGATCAGGTCTTTTAATGTGTGGCTGTGGGCTGGATCCAGCAGGTGGCTGGAAATACGTAATTTAATCATCTTCCAAAACACAGTGCTATGGACTTCAAACAATACAAACACTACTACTTAAATCAGGGGTGCCCGTGTAAGTGTTTTGGTAGGGCATTTCTCCAACCGATGTCCACCAGCATCAATTTGTCCTTGAATATCACTGCCACCCTCCGTGAACTTGTTCATCCACCAATAATATGGCTGCACCAATGTTCATCGGGATCTAACTGCTCAGTGATATTTATATCTCATTATCTTAGACAAGGGAAAAAGATTATGGTTCTCTGCAGGTGTTTAAAAAGAAATGACTTCACTGAATTAGGATAATGTATTCATAAAGAGCACATACTTCAGAGCTGAACAACAGGGTTACAAAGAAACTAACAAAGCATGTCAGATGACAGAATATTTCTAACATGCTCCTTGGAGAATGGAAAATACACAGTATACTGCTAGTTTAATTGTTAAGTAGAGATAAAAATTCAATGTTTTTATGTGGTTGGTGGTGCCTTATTATGACATCACCATCTGGTCATTGATGCAAATAAGGTATTGGAACAAAGTAACATTGCTTTGTCACATGGATGGAAAACGGTATTCCTAAATATTTTCCACTGGCCTACAGCGCTGTGAAAAAAGTATTTGCCCTCTTCCAGATTTCTTCTATTTTTTTCATATTTGTCATTGAAATGTTTCAGATGATCAAATTAATTTTAATGTTAGATAAAGATAACCCAAGTAAACACAAAATGCAGTTTTTAAATGATAATTTAATGTATAGAAGAAAAAACGGTATCCAACCCTACCTGACCCTATATGAAAAAAGTAATTGTCCTCTTAGTTACTAAATCAACCAAATCAAGCAGCTATGTTGAATCTAAACATAAATTAAATAGAAACCGTTTTGCAAAGTGAAGTAGAATAAAAGGTCAAAAAGCAGCATAGGATGCTGAGAAATGAATCAACAGATGAAAAACAAAGTCATTGACATCTACCAGTCTGGAAAGGGTTACAAAGCCATGTCTAAGGCCCTGGGACTCCAGCGAACCATGGTGAGAGCCATTATATACAAATGGAGAAAACTTGGAACAGTGGTGAACTTTCCTTGGAATGGTCAGCCTACCAAACTTCCTCCATGACCGCATCAATAACTCCTCCAGGAAGTCACCCAGACTAACATGTAAAGAACTGCAGGCCTCACTTGCCTTAGTCGGGGTCAGTGTTCATGATTCCACATGAAGAAAGAGACTGTGCAAAATGGCATCCATGGGAAATTTGCTAGGTGAAACCACCGCTAACCAAAAAGAACAGAAAGGCTTTTCTCACATTTGCCAAAAAACATATTGATGATCCCCTGGGATAATTTTCTGTGGACGGATGACTTTTCTTTTGGTGCTGCTCTTTTAACATGTTTCTTTTACTTTTCCACTCATGTGATAATTTTCTTCTCTTGTAGATACGCGATGAGTTGGATTATTGTGGAATCCGGATTTATCAATTCCCCGACTGTGACTCAGACCAAGATGAAGAGTTTAAAATTCAAGACATGGAGCTGAAGGTGACAGCACAGGATGCACCACAACTGATTAAGTAGTCCAGATCTAAAGATTACTTGTCTTTATAGATGAGTGAGACCGCATAATCTAGAGTCCAACGCTTGGCTTTATCTGGCTCATCAACAATTGAGGAGTGAGAGCTGGAACTCAAACCCCTCTTTGCTTTTAATACTTCAGTTCTCATGTACAAAAGTACAATTTGTAGCCCGAATAAATTCTACATGTTGGTGGAATTTTATAAACACATGAGCCGATTAGCTCATTAGGGATAGCATTGCCAAAATACCTTATGTTTGAATTCATCCTAATTTGAAGTGTTTCTGGATCAACATGAAATTAGATCATATTAGATGTTATTATGTATTCAGTAATAGATTTTAAATCATTTACAAGCCCAGGGATAGATAGACTGCAAACCCACGGAGTACAATGCAGAAATAAACTGAAAAATGTTTTTTTCTTTTAAGGATGCCTCTCTTTTATGAGTGACCTGTCTGTTTCTCCTCTAGAAAAGCATTCCCTTTGCTGTGATTGGCTCCAACACTGTCGTGGAAGTGAATGGGAGGCGCGTAAGGGGTCGGATATATCCGTGGGGAGTAGTGGAAGGTAAGGATCATTAATCAGTACCCTTTGCTCATACTTTGCCTTACTCAATAGTCCTCTACAGCAAAGCAACCTATGGGTTGATTTTCGGCAGGAATTGAACAATATTCCCATAATTTGTAGATCAGCAGCAGTTGGGAGGCTGCCTATTGTTCCCCACAGATCTCTTTGATCTCCAGCAGTCCCGGGTATATCTTCCCTTAATCGTGTGTCGAATCATTGGGGCAATTCACAGTATAGGTATCAACATAACTGGAGTCCCCCTTGAAAACACTATTGCAGCATTACTTTCTAGGACTCCATAATGTGCAGCCTGAGTCCTAGAAAGTCCTAGTAGGTTTTTCTTGAACCCCTATGCTGTTTCTGTACACTCCTGTACCTCTCACTCTTGATTTCTCTGTGGCTGATTCAGCTGTTTGCCACAAATGTAATGCATATTTAGGAATACCACATATTATGCTTACTGCTTCCTCTCACATGAGTCTCACAAATGCACAAAATCTCACAAAGCTCCATTTAAAAAAAGAAACTTTAACAGGTCCCTGCATTTCTTGTAATCCTAATATATCCTGATCACCCATGCATGTCCTCACCATAACTTATCCTTCTTCATCTTATACTCAGTGGAAAATGAGCAGCACTGTGACTTTGTGAAGCTACGAACCATGCTGATCCGCACTCACATGCAGGATTTGAAAGATGTCACGCGTGAGACCCACTACGAGAACTACCGAGCACAATGCATTCAGAGTTTAACCCAACGTGTGGTCAGAGAAAGGAACCGCAAGTACGTGCATAGGGGCAGTTTGCATGTAGAGGGATGATTGTCTGCAGATGTAATACATCTTTGTAACTCCTGTCCATATCATAGAGATTGTGATTTTAAAGTTACCCAAGTACATCAATTGATTAAGGTATTTAATATACTTTAAACAGACCAATTCCATGCTAGATCCTTGGGCAGAGCATGTTACATACACTGTGGGTTGTCATCTACAAATACTCGATGGAACAAAAGAGATTTAGTTTTATGTACATTTTAACCAATCTTTGTCAACATTTAATCCAGTCCTAGTAACAGCTTTCTGTTCAGATCAATGATCTATGCTGATTATATACATTTCGATTTCAGTATTTTGGGGGGTTTAGTGTCAGGTTAGATTCATTGGTGGGCAGAGGGAATTTGAGGCATTCTGGGGGGTCTACGTTTTTAGTTTTCTCTAAATATATTGTTCATACCAAATGTTGGACTATACATATAGAAATAGTATGGTTAAAATGGCAAAAAAGCTCTCATGTCTAGGGTACAAAAGAACTGTTGTCATGAAGGGGTTAAACTACCTACCCACTTCAAATTTATACAAGGGGCACAAGAAGCCTCCTCGCAGTTGTGACCTGGGAACGGCTACCCAAATCTCCCGTGACCTGGAGTTTTCCCCGCACTGACCCAAAGGCCAGGATCACTGTGTGTGTATTATGTGTTTGTGTATATATATATATATATATATATATATATATATATATATATATATATAAAATTTTGATTTAGTAAAGTTTGTCACTCCTGTGTTAGTATTGTAAATATTTAAATACAATATTTTTCATTACAGCAGGGGTTTGCAGGAGAATTACTCTGTTTTCCACAGATTACATGTATTTTAAAGGGCCATGCCCAGTGAGTCTCTCTTCTTAGAATAGGCATGTTTTCCCTGTTTGTTTTTTTTAGATAAATCAGTGAGATTTATTGAATATCACCTCGCCGACTAAATTATACATCATACAGGGCCAGCTCGGCCCCCTTCTCGCAGGATAACCTTTTCTGGGTAAACAGTAGAATGTCTCTCTCAGTTAACCATCTAACGAAGGTCTGTTGGGACATGAATTAATATGGCCTTCATTGGCAGAAGGAGGATTGCATTTTCTCTTCCATGAACAGCTCGGTATAGTTTCACAACGTGAAGAAAAACCCTTTCCTGCGGTACTGCATTACATTAACGTATACAATCCTGTATTGAAAACTTGACAGAACATAATTTTTTAGTTTCACTTTCCCTTCAAATACCTCATGGTGATGGGATAGACCTGATGGGAAAGACTAATAGGTCCAAATGGTTCTCATCTGTTGTAGATGTCTGTTTTCACATACGTCTATATTCTGAGGTTACGATCACAAATGTATCCTCTCACTAATCCAAACCCCAACAGTCTTGTCTCCAGTGGGATAATCCAAAATTCCTGAGTGCTATACTCGGCAATCTGAGAGTATGCCGTGGGGACATAGCCCTTGAAGAGGCCATGTCCCCAATGTCCCAGCTTTTTTACTCTCAGATGTTGGGCACCTTTTTAAGACTTAATCCCAAAGATATTCCTAAAACAAACTGTAAACATATGCTGAACCTGATATAAAACCAACCATAATGACAGGGTGGCACACAGTGCAGCGCATTCCAGTCATACAAGAATTTCTTCTGCTGGGTACTGATTGGTTGATTAACTGATTATGTCCTTGAACGGTCATCACTGTTTTAAAATAGTTATCGACAAGGGTTGGCATATGGGCTTTCACCATCTTTAAAGACATGCACACTGTATCACATGGATACATGTTTTTGTTATACAATTGGACACACAGTCTCTTGGCCCTCACTGAATCCTGGCTCTTGTCCCTAGACACTTCACCTGCTGCTGCACATTCTTTTGTTGGCCTTCAGTTCAGACACACTCCCCGACCAGGAAGCAGACAAGGAGGTGGGGTTGGTATCCTTTAATCATCCCCTGTGTTCCCAAACTCTCCTGATCATATTTCAAGCCCACCCCATCTATTTGTTCTTGCTCTTTAAGTGTTATAACCCTATGGTGCCCAACCCACCTGGTCCTTTAATCATTTTCTCCTTGGTTCTCCCTCTTTCTTTCCTCAAGATATATGGGGTTAACTGAACGCCCTTTTTGTTGATCACATTTCATTATGGTTTGTCTACAAGATAACCTCTTTCCCCTTCAGATCATTTTTATTAATATGCACATCTAGCATTCATTCTTGTCACTTACACTATATTACCAAAAGTATGTAGACACATGAGCGTTATAGCTAAATGAGCTTGTTGGACATCCCATTCCAAAAAAAACCATGAGCGTTAATTTGGAGCTACCTCCCCCACCTTGTGGCTATAACCACTATTCCACAACATTTTGGAGTGTCTGTGGGAATTTGCACCAAAAGAGCATTTGTGAGGACTGATGCCATGGCTGTGTGCAGGCCACTAGAGTTCCTTCACATCAAACCATGTCTTTATGGACCTTGCTTTGTGCGCAGGGGCACAGTCATAGTCCTTGTATGCTGTAGCAGTAGGTAGCATACATTCTGGTAGGTAGTGTTCTCCTGGCATCCTCCAAAACCAGACTTTATATTAAAGTGTAATTTATCACTCCACAGAACACGTCTCCACTACTCCAGAGTCCAGTGGTTGGTGTGCTTTACACCACTCCAGCCAACGCTTGGCATTGCGCATAATGATCTTCCGTGGAAACCCATTTCATAAAGCTCCTGACATATAGTGCTTGTGCTGATGTTTCCAGGGGCAATTTGGAACTCTGTAGTGAGACATGGTACAGAGTATCAGGGCAGAAATTTCATGAACTGACTTGTGGCAAAGGTGACAGTCCCACACTTAAAGTCACTTAGCTCTTCAGTATTCATTGCCAATGTTTGTCTATGAAGATGGCTGTCCATGTGTTGATTTTATACATCTTACGTATAACGATAGGTGTGGCTGAAGCCTAAAACCCAATAGGTAGAGGTGAATCCATATACTTTTGGTTATATGGTGGAGTTAAACCATTGACAAAGGCCTGCAAAATCTCTCTGTAGGTTTCCTATACTACTTAGTTACTTCAAACTCCATTGATGTTAACGATTACAATCATGCCTCACCATTCAAACCTGGCAATCGCTGAAGGGTTTTTGCTTAAAAACCTTGTTATTTAGAATCATCTGCTCTTGTCTTGTCTTAACACAAGTACATGTGAAACTCAAAGTAATACCAAACCTTATTCACACACAAGCATGTTTCTGGATGGTTAAAATAGTGAGGAAGTGTAGTGAGGAAGGCCCAAGTAAAGTTTAACCCCTTCGCGACCTTTGCCGGTTCAGGACCGTCATGACATGAAGGTCGCTAAATGACCTTTGACGGTCCTGAACCGTCATAAAATTAAATAAGCTTAGAAAGTGATCAACGATCACTTTCTTCGCTTAAACGGCGTTACTGTAATGCCTCGATGTCGAGGCATTCAGTAACGCCGAGATCGGCATCGGGGGCCATGTCTGGCCCCTCCCCGGGGCGTAAACAGCCGCCATACATTGTATAGCGGCGGACGCCCGTTTTAAAAGCGTTTAAATGGTGTCGCTGGAATGCCTCGATCAGGAGGTATCCAGCGACACCAAACACTTACCTTTGGATGGGCTGTGACCGCTCCGGAGAGCGGTCACAGCCGCAGCTGCCGGTGATCTTCGCCATCAAGAAAGATGGCGGCGGCCCGGGAAAATAAACAATAAAGATGAGAGAGTTAGCTAGACGGTCTCCAGACCCTCTAGAGAACTCTGTCTCCACTTGCAGGTTGAATACAGGTACTGCATTCAACCATGCAAGTCAATGGAGCCCAGCTTTCTAATCACTATGTGATTAGTAAAATATTCAAAAAAAAAAAAAAAAATGTAAAAAAAAAAAAAAAAAAAGTGCTAACATTTAAAAATAATTATGCAGTGATGTCACTAGATGAACCATCCAGTACATTGCAAAATGTGTAAAAAAAAATATAAAAAAGTATTAAAAAAATAAAATAAAAAAATAAAGTTTATTATTTTGAGCAAGTGCTAAAATTTCTCAAAAATCTCAACAAAGAGTTAAAATAAAAGCACTTCAAATACCCAAGGGGTGTCTAATATATATAAAAAATGGCTGATGGGGTAAACTGGAGTGGCCAAGCTCAAAGATAGGGCATAGGTACAGACTGACCAAAATGGAGAAAAAAAGCGCACTTCCCAAATGTGGCATTTTAAATCTCAAACAACCCGACAAACCCATGCATGTCGGGTATCACTGCACTCAGGAGATGTTCCTGAACACATATTGGGGGGTTGTTTGACAGTGGCATATACCAGAACCTGTATATCTATAACTAAAGTACAATTTGTGTGGAAAAAAAAATAAAAAAAAAATACTATTACAAAGTTTGACAAAGTGTAGTTCTATAATTGGTGCATGGAAAGGGTTAAAATAACAGCATTTGGAATACCCTGGGGTGTCTAGTTTTCAAAAATATATGGTTTGAATGGGTTAAATTGAGTTAACCCGCTTCAAAGATGTTCCAAAGAGGAGATGGAGGCAGAATGACCAAATGACCACCTGGATTACGCATGCCCCAAAAGTAGCCTTTTACCAGCCAAACAATCTGACAAACCCATGCATGTGGGGTATCGCTGTACTCAGGAGATGTTCCTGAACACATATTGGGGGGTTGTTTTACAGTGACATATATCAGGACCTGTATATCTATAACTAAAGTACAATTTGTGTGAAAAAAAAAATAAAAAAAATTACTATTACAAAGTTTGACAAAGTGTAGTTCTATAATTGGTGCATGGAAAGGGTTAAAATAACAGCATTTGGAATACCCTGGGGTGTCTAGTTTTCAAAAATATATGGTTTGAGGGGGTTAAATTGAGTTAACCGGCTTCAAAGATCTTCCAAAGAGGAGATGGAGGCAGACTGACCAGATTTGTTAAAAAAAGATTTGGAAATCATAAAACGCTGCTTGTACTTATTGCCCTATAACAACATAAAAACATTGGGTATTTCTAAACTCAGGACAAGTAGTAGAATCTATTTAGCTAGTTTTACTTGCTTTTTTAGGTGAGTAAAAGATTTTTCAAATAAAAGTCATAAAATGTGTTTTTTTTCAATTTTTCACCATGTTTTTTTTATTTTTTTTATAGTAAATAAGATGATACGATCAAAATAATGGTATCCGAAGAAAGCCCATCTTGTCCTGAAAAAAACAATATATAACTTATGTGGGTACACTAAATGGGTGAGGAGAAAATTACAGCTGAACACAAGCACCACAATAGTGTCAAAACAGCTGCGGTCCCACAGGGTACAAATCGAAAAATGAGCCCGGTCCTTAAGGGGTTAAAGGCCCATTTATACATTTATAAATATACATAATTTTAAGTACATTAAACATTCTGCCCTTCAAAACAGCTGCGTATTAACTTGTATTGAAGACAAGATGATTATTCTCCCTCAGTTAGGTTATTTATTCCTCACTGTCCCTCATTGGTGGAACTTTAGTGATTAAGGGCCTTTTCAAGGGTCGGGATGAAGAGAAGAGACAAAATTTCAGGATTACTATGTTCGTTTGATTCTCGTTAGCACAGCAGTTATTTTATAAAAACTAAACTGTTTGACTTGTAGACCTAAACTACTGTTGGGATTCTGCTTACAAGTAGCTTCATTTTGCATTGCCTATTACAAAAAGTGGAAATTCCAAAGGAAAAAACAGAGTAATTCCTGTACATGTAGAATGGAAATGGCTGTTGCAATAAGGAATGCATCATTCCTTATATATTAAAAAATTGTTCTGGTTGAAAGTTTAATAAAATATTGATTGGTTTAATAATTGCATATTGTGATTACACACTATTAACAATGAAATAAAATGCTAATAAGTATATGCACGTTTTTCTGTTTTTGCCACAATCTACCCAATACTCAAAATAATGGCATGTTCTGTGTAACCTATTCTGACATGACCGTCAGGGATGGGATGAGCCAAATGTCTACAAGGAAAGCCAGTCTGCTTTTTTTCAAATTGGGATTACCAAGTGTGGGAAGGGGGCACTCAGCGCGTAACTTGACATTATGTTGACATTGTATGGAGGGAGGGCAGGGGCTCAAAGGTGATCATCATGGTCATGGATGGATAAATGAGGCTCACAGAGGACTTGGATGAGGACCAGACCTGGAAAGACATGTTCAGGGATTATTGTTGTAGTACTATGTAGGATAATATGTGATTATTTTAATTATTTGCGTATATTCTAGGTGACCCTTAATATGCATATAAAGTTGTGGTCAGAAGAAGAATCCTATCCTATTTTTGTCTATTTGGCACATTTAAATAGTGCCAGAGCCTTAGAAATGACTTTGTAACCTTTTCCAGACGGATAGATATCAATGACTTTGTTTCTCATCTGTTCTTGAATTTCTTTGGATCTCAGCGTTGTGTGTTTTTTTCTTTTAGCCTACTTCTCATTGCAAGACAGGTTCTCTTTAATTTGTGTTTAGATTCAACAAGGCTGGCGGTAATCATGCCTGGTTGTGACTAGTGAAATTGAACCACATTATCAATTCCATTTGGTTAATTGCTTGATTTAATAACTAAGCGGGCTGGTAGGGTTGGATTGCATTTTGTGTTTACTCTGCTATTCTTTGTCTAATATTTAAATTAGTTTGATGATCTGAAACATTTAAGTGTGACAAATATGCAAAACCAGAAGAAATTGGGAAGGGTCAAATAGTTTTTCCCAGCCCTGTACTATGGTCAACTAAGAGGCACTTTGGATGAACTCATCATGGTTGGCCTTTGATCTGGATATCTACATTATAAAACATGATCCTGATGAATACCTTTCCTTGTTTGTCTATCCTTGTAGTAAGCTGACTAGAGAGAGTGGGACTGACTTCCCAATCCCAAGTGTGCCTCCATCACCAGACCATGAGACCCAGAGACTGATTCGGGAAAAAGATGAGGAGGTGAGTGCACGCATAGTGATGATTCAATGTCCCGGCATAGTCCTTACATTTCACTGAAGGATACCGGTCTATTCAAAACGTCTATAAACCATAAGGATTAAAAGAACAATGAACGCTGTAACAATGAGTTCCATTTATTTTATTTATAAAATACTGAGATGAGAGAATAATTCCTATACTTCCCAGTCTTGGGTATGTTAGCTATGCTTCAGACTTATTGAGCAATAACCCTAATCACCGCCTGTGTATATATATATAAATATAGATATATATGTGTATATATTCATATATATATATATAACTGCTGAATGTATTGGAGGAACAGTACCATAAACATTAGCGATTTCAAACATATCTCAGCAATTTGTACACTACAGTGCTAATTACATTTAATTGGGCACGTTATGCATATGGTTGGTGGTATAAGACATCTGGTTTGTTTTCAACACTTGCAGGGCTGAAAAAAATAGTATGTATTTTTGGAATCACGTTTTGAGGAAAAAACTGAGAGGCAATGCCAGTTTTCTGGGAACATTAAATAGTACTTTTCCTACACAATATTATTTCTTGTACATTGGAAATATTTGTATGATCCCTATATCCTCATTAGGTCCTTCAAGCTTAGTGTTTTATAAACTGGACAGATTAGTTAAACTCAAAGTATATTTACCATATAAGGAAAATGTATTTTTAAACAAACATGTTAGGTTGTTAATAAAAGTTGCTATATAAACAGAAATCTAAATATTACTGTTTTCCAATGTATATGTTTGTATGCAACTTTGCTGCTAATAACATCATCCCAGTTATGAAGTATTGTGGGAAAACTGGATGACCATTTCACTTGGCACTACTTTTGGAAGTATATTTATCAGATGATTTCCGGTCTATTCCACAATTCCTGCTCTTCCTCAGTTTTGGAGGTGTTTTTTCATAGGTAAAATTATTACATTAACTTTATTTTGTGTCAGAAAGATACATTATTATAGCTGTATGGAAAAAGTGGGGGTATGCCACAGGCACTCATTCATGAGAATGCTCATTTTACCTCATATCAACCGAGTGACAAATTAGATCACAACATTGCAAATAACAAAGACACTTAAGTAAGCCCAATAGTCAGAAAAGTTAAAAGGCACCCCTATACACAAATAGTTTTAAAAAAACATAGAAAGCAGTGGAGTAAATATTCTATTTGATTTAAACATGCATGTACTATTTTGATCTATTTATCTCTCCCTTTTCGTCTAGTTGCGAAGGATGCAGGAGGTTTTGCAGAAGATGCAGAGGCAAATGAAAGATTCACGTTAACATATTGTTGCACCCCTCGTATATATCCCTTGGTGACTTTCCATGATATCTAAAATGATTCCTGAGCACCAGTCCTCTTCATCAAAACACTAAAAGTTAATATATGTGCTACTGAGAAGACCTGTCTAGAAGCTTATCCTGGCACAAAGGCCACCAGTGAAACTGTCACGTCCAGTTCTGAGACATCAGAGCATCATGAGAGCCCCATTCTACCAACAGCTACATGTTACTTACAGCTTGTTTTAGATCCAACTGCTTTACCCATCCTGTTTTCTTCTTCATCTGTTGATGCCAAGTCCTTTTTTTCCCTCAATGTACCCACTACACAACTAACAACACTGGTAGGATTCACTAAAGGTGTTTTGGATGTATAGCATGGCCCTGTTTTCTGCTCGATGCGTTCTGCAACATGACTTTACTAATGACTCATAAACACTGCATTTGGGCATGGGTTCTCGTGGTAAAAAACAGTGAATGTCCTTGAAAGTAACGTAGCAGCAAGTTGGCATGGCACTGTTGAAGAATCTCTACTTGGAACTTGTCATAACTTGATAATTAATTTTCTTTGTAGCATAAAGCCCTGCTGAAGTTAGAACCCATCAGTTTAGTTGGGATTCCACTGACATCGGTAGGAACTTGAAAAGTGACCTGATAGCTGCAAGTTCCTGACACTTTAAATTGAACTATGCATCTTTCTGTAGGCCTAACAGCAATAACTAATTGTAAGTAAACGAGCCAATCATTAGCTTGTAGAGAATACCAAAAAGGGTATTGAGCTGGCTTGGCTCTGGCTTGCACCTCTACCCTTTTGATAAACCAGGTGCTGGACTCACGACTGCTCACCTAACTATAATAACCAATGGTGGTAGTTTATTCAGAACTGAAGAAGTGATCAATGTTCCCTCTAAGCTGTGTGCGCACACATGTTTTGTAGCCAGTGCACAACAGAAATTTATGTGCACGCAAAAGGTTACAAACAAACAGTATGTCTCACCTCCCTGTCCTTGCCTTCTGATTCTAGCAGTTTGTGGTGCAGTCTTCCTTTGCTCCTCTGCCTGTCAGCGCAGCAACGGATATGACGTCAAATCTGGCGTGGCGTTGACAGGCAAACGTACAGGGGAACACCGCACTGCAGAGTGCCCGACTCAGAGGCCAAGGATGGGGAGGTGAGAAGTATGTTTGTATGAATGTGAAGGGGGTGTGCAAACGGTAGGGTATGAAGATGATGGGGAATAATGCTCGGTGGGTATGGAGATGATGAGGTGCATTAGGGGGCATGAAGATAAAGGGGGGGTGATTGTGATGCAGTATGGACTGATGACATTTTGGTGGTTGGGTGAAAATGATTGTAGTGGGGCCTATGTATGAATTATGAAGTGGGGGGATATGATGATGGTCAGGGAGAGCTCTACATTTACAGATACATACATACATACTTACACATTTGCTCACTCTTAACACCTTACACATACATACACACACAGCTACTCTACCACCATACACTTACCCTTACACACATACATAGATACATACATAAAAACATACGTACATACACCAACACCTTACACCAACATGCATGCATACATACACGCACAGACACTCTACCACCATACACTTACATTTACATACACACTGCTCTAACGCCTTATACATAAATATATACAAACTGAACAAAGTAGTTCAAACTTCAAAGTATAGAATAAAATCGTAATAGTATAGAATATAATTGTTATAGATTCTATAAAAGTATAGAATATAATCGCTTATTATTTTAAAACACGGCAATACATTTTTATTAGCCATGAGAGGGAGGCTGTGCCAAAATTATCTTGAAAGACTTTCAGGTGTACATTTGCACAAACATTCAGTGCACACATACCAACTGCTAAAAATTAGAGGGAACATTGACGGTCATAATGGCAAATTCTTTGCAAAATGCTTTCCTTTGTGTATACTCTGTGTTCGTTGAAGCCTTACATTATCTTTAGTTTAGTAAATATGCTATCAAATTGTGATCTAGAATTTTTTAACAGTAAAACTCATTTGCCCCATCCATAAATATCTTGTTGTAATCTGCGGTTCAAGGTCTGCCGGCTGTCTTGCTGTATTAGACATGAATATTAGCAAAACATATTAAAGTATATTTAATATAGTGTTAATCTGGGTTAGTAAATATAATCCTGTAACATCTCAATGATGATGTTCCCTTTCAGATAAGGCATACATTAGCTTAATTAAAAAGAACAGATCTGCATTGACTGCATTGTACCCAAATCACATAAAATCTTAACTGCAAAGTGTAATAAACTTCCGATGTTGTTTTGAGAACGGACCTCTGTTAATTCTTGCACCCTGTCACCTATTAGGAGGGAATGGAGCCTGGACAAACCAAAGCAACAGGACCAAAAAACAGTCTTAAGAGGCTGTTGGAAAGTAATACTGGTTGTTTTAGGTTATGTCAAATTCTATCCAAAAGTTACATTTGTAAATGTTCTCAAGGAGTCCTCATTGAGCGCTATGTGCATTGAGTATGAAAACAAGTGGCGTCTTTGGCTATTATTATCATGTATTGGTTTACCTATGTTCATTTTACTTGTGTTTTTGTAAAAATTGTAAAACAATCCATTTCTAGTATGTGCTGTGAATGTGAAAAATAAACACACATAAG
Source organism: Spea bombifrons (assembly GCF_027358695.1). NCBI lineage: Eukaryota > Metazoa > Chordata > Amphibia > Anura > Pelobatidae > Spea > Spea bombifrons. The sequence continues at coordinate 26,517,058 of NC_071088.1, read as the reverse complement.
CAAAACTGGTCTCAGACTGACGTGGTAATGTATCATAGGCCAAGGAATGAGTACACAGGCCAACCAACTGTTACCTAGCCTGAAGTAATGTTTCCTGATTTTTGCTGAAGCTTTGTACTTTACTTCTGCCTTTCCACACAATCTGCATAGAACCGTATAAAACAGCAGATAAGAACCCTTCTGGTCTGCCCGAATAAAGACTTTAATCAGTCCTTGGTCTTATATTCAGGATATCTGCCTATCATATGCATGTTGCATATCCTATGAATGCATCCTCTCAGTAATCTAAAGCAGGGACTGGCTGGGCCGGGGAGCAATTGGGTGTCAGTGTGGCAGAGCCTGTCCTGGTGTGTGTGACTGGGTGTCGGCGTGGCAGAGCCTGGCCTGGTGTGTGTGTGTGTGTGTATTTAATTTTTACTTATCTAGAGATAAAAAAAAAACTTCCTGAAATTGTAGTCACTTCAGGACAAAACTTTCTAGGCCTTGAAATCAGTGAGCAGAAAAGTTTTGTGTTAATTACTCTATTCCAAGCTGCATATCTTATTAAAAATGATTAGTGGCACTAAATTGTGGCTTCAGGCCTCCCGTGTACTTATGTACTCCCAATCCCATCACATTATATCAATATGCGTTAGAAAATCAGGAAAAGATGGGCATGCATAGTGGGCTGATTCAGTAAGGTGGAGCAATGAGCCACTTCATTAGACTTGCCACCAGGCCTTAGGCTGCCAGCCCTCCCCTGATCTGAAGCTTCCTTATATTGTATCTATGCTTTAATCTAGTTTTAGATTATGACATCTATTCTTTTGAAATAAGCATGTTTGTGATTGAGGAGTTTGTGAGTAGGGTTTGTTACTGTAACATGACACCAATGCTTTCTTTGTGAATCAGTTTTATTAGGTAATTCAAAAAGTTTGAGGTGGTACATGACACATGTGGGAAATACAAATGGAAAAAAACCCAATAAGTAAAAAAAACTGTAATCCTCGCTATTGGCTTTGCCATAATTTAGAGAATGTGAAAATATGTGTTATATTAACTAGTTACAAGAAACCTGATCATTCTTTTCCATGCTACCTCTTCATTAGGGATGTCATCTAACCAGCCACGTGTTAATAACTTTTTGTGGCAGAGAGATGAGTGCCGTTTGCATAAATAACCAGCACTCAAAGCATTATAATACTTAGGCTCGAACAGCCTCACCCGATTTGCCGCTCCAGTGCGGCTAGTGGCTAGATATGCCCGGCCAGTGGCTAGATATGCCTGGCCACGTGCTGTGTGAGCATAAAAACGTAGCATGCGACAACGCATATCCAGTCCGGCCCTGATAATACCATTTCGATGTTATGGTCTGTGTGATGTATGTGAGTAGCGAGTCTCCTAGCAAGTACATATATATATATATACATATTTATAGCTACACATTCTTGTTGATTGGGTATAATGTATGTTTTTGGCGCGTGTTTTTTAAACTCAAAGATAGATGCAATAATCTGCTGGCCGTATTAAAACAGCAGATCCTTTGCAGTTCCCAGTACACAGTCCATGCCAGTGAATACCATTTTTGTTGTTGAGTTTAGAGGCAAAGCATGCAGCATACCACCATGCACCTCCATAGCTAACTGCACAGTTTGCACTGTAAATGTCCTGGTCTTTGTCCTTGGCTGTGAACTTCATATTGTCATGTGTGGTCCCACTCTGTGTAGAAGACATTGCATCTCCTGCAGTGCCTGTGTACGTGCCCAGTCGTAATGTGTAACCATGAGCTTCATCTTCTACACTGAACAGGTTGTAGTCAGCATACTTTTCTTCATTGTTTTGGTCAAAGATTACAAAACGTACCTGATACACCTTTTGCTTGGTGATATGATGAAGGTATTCTGCCCCCAACCAATAGTCCTTCTCCACATTCCCAAAACCATACTTATAGGTGCTCCAGGACTCGTCCCAAGTTATCTCTGTGTTGAAGCTGTTGCGCTGAACAACAATCCAGCCTCCACTGTTTGTAGTCATATCACAATATACCACTAATGGATGCATGCCTTCGGGTTGGATAACGTACACCCCATCTGCCATATAGCCATTGACCTCACTGCAGTCTTTTGGTAATTCTAAAACAGGAAAAGCACACACGGAAAAGACTATTGATCCACAGAAAAAATTCACATGTCCTATGTGTTAATACTGATCTATTTTATATATTAGGTTTGTAATCCTTTCTTAAAGAAGCACTACAGGGTCCCAATCAACCTTTTAAACAAATAATGTAACCTGAAAGAAAAATGTAAAAAAAAATGACCTATGGTGGAAGCTACAGCTCCAGAGATGCAGTGCTTTATCTCCTCTGTGGTGTTATTTGCACCACTGATTGGCTGCTTAAAGCAGGAAAGCACTCCCATTGAAAAAAACAGTGCTGGAACTGACTAGGGTAGGGGTGTCCAACCTGCGGCCCTCCAGCTGCTGCAGGACTACATCTCCCATACTCCTCAGCCAGCTCCTTAGCTGAAAGAGCATTATGGGAGATGTAGTCCGTCAGCAGCTGGGGCTGCAGGTTGGACACCCCTGGACTAGGAGTAAGTATACCACGTGTTGAGCCAAACACATCTTCTGCAAGCAAATAGCAAGGGGATGGGCAAAGGGGCAAATGTATCCGGGGAGATTATTGAATTTGGCTACTAGGTAGGACTGTCAGGTCCCTTCCCACATAAAAGAGGACTGAGTCTGCATCTATTCCCAGCCACACTAAGATGAACACACTGGCCCATTCATAGTTATAGAACATAGCTAGAAAACACATCTACTCACTGCCACATTTTACAATACAAGAACAGGACATCTCATAGTGACATTGTAAAATAGATACACATAGCACCAAGACACTGCAATACTGTCATAGCCACACAATAACACAACAAATAGCAGGGCTATTTGACCTGCAGGGTAAATTGTAATTGGGAAAATTTAGTCAAGACAGTAGGGAACAGGACAGCATAATTAGCACTTAATCGTTAACTTTGAAGATGCAGAGGACTATATAATCATTTACATTTCTATATAACGCTTTACAGAAATCCTGTCAATTATAATATAAATATTAATAAAACACAATTCAATATTCATATGAATAGTATTTAAAAGTCCAGTGACTCCCCAGTCAGGAGACTGTAGAAGTTATGGTTGAATATCATCAGAGGAGGCCTCAAAATTGCTTTTGCAATTCAATATATCTCTAGTATGGTGTCTATTGTACATTTGGGTAGCTGGACGCTTTTTATCCTGTGTGTTTTGCTTTGTGAAAATGTGTTTGACAGGACTGGATATTGTGAATTGTGTTCTGGCAAGTGTTATTTGGGCTACTAAATGGTCAGTTGTCCCCGGGGCCAGCTCTCTTCTGAAGATCAAACGGTCTACATGCTTGATCCCAAGAACTTGCGTATCTGCAACACAATGCAAACATGTTCTGTCTTTTCTACATTTCAGAACCTTGGACAGCTACACTTTTTGCAATTACTGTATTACTGTAATCCTCACCTGTACTGCAAAATCTATAGATATAAATATATACTCATAGTATAATAAGTAAATCTATGAAGTAGTAGAGATATAAAGCATATAAATGTATGTACTATTGCTTCCTGTTTGCAGTATCTACAAAATTATTCCTTAATAATAATGCCTTTTATGACCAAGGTTTTCACAACCTAGTGACTGGATCTTTTTTTGACATTACCATGGTTCACCTTTTGTATGTTTAGTGCTCCCACACAAAGTTTTTGTTGTTTTTGTTCAAGGACATGTAAGGTTTTTTCATACTGTTTTTAGACTTTAGATAAATAAATGACCCAAATGCCCCCTTACATATTATCCAAGTGTTTTTATGTTTAAAAACTTCGTGTTATGAGGCAGTGAAGTTTTTTTGAAAAAAATGTTCATGTTTATGTTTTGTTTTTTATCATTATTATTTGTTTGACTTTTTGAACCGGAAATCCCTTTTGGGGACCCTCTGGGATTTCTCTCATAACCACACCTTATAGTGGGTATAGCTGAGTGGCCCCATGGCACCTGACGCCCAGTAACTAATATACACATTTACACACACTCATTATAACATATACACACACACTTCCTGTAACTAACACACACTTACACACACCCTCTCACATACTTACACTAAAATATACCCACTCTGTCATATCCTACTCTATCTCACACAACTCTGTCTCTGTCTTACCTTGCCCAGGGCTTTTCCTTAAAGTTTCTCGTACACTGTGTGAGCAGCCGCGACTTTACTCTAACCTCACTGTGTTCCTGCGTATTGATGTCAGGCTGGCCCTGTTGAAGTATTTTGTACTGCTGCCTGCTGGGCCACCCATCCCCTGCTCTGACCAACCCTATAGCCCTGCATTTCTGATTGCAGCATGTGTTATCAGCCAGGAGGGAGAGTCATTGTAGATCCCTGCAGGTTATGTATATACCTTTTGGGAGTTCTATTCTAAACTTTATTTTTTGGCTCAGCACTCACACCCCAGAAGAGAATGCCTGAACTCCTATTTGGGCAGCAGGCATAGACTGGGCAAATGCTTGGTAGCCTGTGGCCAGCAGATGGACATGCCCATCCACACCCTACGTGAGCAAAAACAAATAGCATGCAGCCACGCATGTCATCAGGCGGCTCGTGCCCTTAAAGTGCCAGGGCCGCCCCCTCATCGCCAGTCCAGCCCTATTGGGCATTCACTGGTATTTGTCAGTGGCCTCAGTTCAAACATTTTAGGACATAATAATATGTTTAACTAATACTATGTTCTTGACTCAGAACACATATAAAAATCAGCAGTTCAGAAAATAAGATATTAGATCCCCATCCACCCCACTGGAATCCTGATTTTTGATAATAATTAATAATAAATAATAAAATAATAATAATGATTAAAAATAAAATAAATAAAATGAATACTTAAGTTTTATAGTGGTGATTTACTTTATCAGTTGGAAGACATAGACAGCATGTAGCCTCCCAGCTGTAATGGTGCTGCAATTCCAATAATGCCTAGCTAGAATTTACATAGAAAAGTAGCAAACAAAAATAATTTAAAACAAATCTATTTCAGACTTATCATAATGGGAGTTTTAGCTCTCCACTCGCAGCATAGTAATAGCCAGCTTCCCATATTGTGACTGGCTACTCATGCTTTAAAATAACTAATATTTTCAGAAACAGGTTTGCAAATATTTCCCACGGGTATGCATGAATCACACATACTTTGCCCTTCTTTCTCCTCATTATTCCTTGGCCTCCTGTGTGCGTGTCTTGTTGAAACAGTGCTGAGGAAAGCAATTATCCACAGAAAACGGAGAACTCCTAATAATGAGATATGTAAAATGAATTAAAGTAATTAATGTACATAGAAGTAGTATTAAAATATTTTAGGAAAATTGCTTAACACTTCCTAAGGACTAAATTGAGAGACCTTCAAGGCAGTAGGCTATGCAATATCTGACCATGTTTCCTTTTTTGTGTCATATAGATGTTTTTCATTTTTTAAACAAAATAATTTAACCTTTTAATATTTTGTGAAATAAAATCTTATGTGTATATTTTCTGTTGTTAATATAGAAATGTAAAATTGACAGCAGATAATAACTATTTGGCTCATCGCGTCTGCTGTGAAAACTTTTAATTGGTTCATAGTCTTGTCCTTTATTTAGGATAGCATTTCTTGACCGTCTAGTTTTCAAATTGGTCTTCTATGACCTCTTTTTTCCTCATTTGAATATACCGTATATATATATATATATACCATATTTCAAATCTTAAATTCCGTTTAAGTTCACAGAAATACACAAAAGTATACATTGAGCTTTATTTACATTTTCAAATATATTACAATTGCAATGTGACACAGATTAATGGCTGGCCATAGGGTTAGTAGGCAAACTAAACCATATACATTTGCTTGCAAACACAGGGAACAACCTATCTGCAGCACCACCGCATACCTACACACCAACATACAACATACATGTAAAGTTAGACCTGCTTTGGGGAAAACAAGATGTTAGCAGCCCAAAGTAAGCTCTATGATCATACAGCGACTCAGAAATGTGCCTATATTTTCCTACCATGAACTTTATAAAAGCACATTGAAGCCCCAAAGTACGTAAAGCAGAATGAATTGTCGCAATGCCTGCAAACTTTGGGATATGTCGATCTCTCACCGAATTAAAGCACTTACCCATTTTGATGAAGCTCATTGTCCCTGTTTAGCACTGAAATGTCTGGATAGGAAGTCTTACCATTTAACACAATCCACTTGTCCTTCCGATTTCCTTATCACTGTTGGAGAAACTATTGCGATTTTCAAAAGAAATAAAATCAGTGCAAAGTCTAGATTTAAGGTATTTACAAAGCCCATAAACACTCGTTGTGTTTTAACATTTCAGCTGACCTTGCTAAGATAGCTGTGTACACCACAGGGTGTATCCACTTCCAATTTACTTCTTTCTACAAAAAAAATCTACAAGTAAACACAGGATGAAATATATATATATATATATACAAAATATCTTTTTGGCATAGGTGAGTATGAGGCAAATATTTAAGTAATGCATCATGGCCGATATTTAGGTATAATTTAACCTAAATAGAAAAGAAAGGGATTTCTTTAAAAATGTAACATTTATTACCTTTTATAATTTCCATTTAACAAACTACACCACTGATACAAGTTCATTAGACTACAGCTCAAATGTAGAGGAAAAATGTTTTTCCGTATCATTGCCTCTTTTATAACAAAATGTAAAGATACATTAAAATGCACCAAAGTAATTATACCTGGGAACTTCTTGGCTCCGCCTACCCAGAGCCATCCCTTGTGGGATGCGGCCAGGACTAGCCCGCTGACATCGGTGGGTAGTCCCACTGACGTCAGGGGAGTTCCTGCTGACGTCGGTTGGCGGTCCCACTGACATCGGGGGTGGTCCCACTGACGTCAGGGGCGGTCCCACTGATGCCGGGGCGGTTCCACTCACGTTGGGAGCGTTCCCGCTGACGTCGGGGGCATTCCTGCTGATGTCGGGGTAACACCCCCATGTAAATGAAAAAATGGGTGGGGAGCGGGGCGTGTCAAGACCCCGCTCCCGCGACCAGGAGGATTCGGGAGTTCACCAGAGCTTCACAGGTTGCCACTGGAGTCCTCTTCCACTCCTCCATGACCATATCACGGGGCTGGTGAATGTTAGAGACCTTGCGCTCCCCCACCTTCCGTTTGATGCCTCACAGATTCTCAATAGGGTTTAGGTCTGGAGACATGCTTGGCAGTCCATCGCCTTTACCCTCAGCTTCTTTAGCAAGGCAGTGGTAATCTTGGAGGTGTGTTTGAGGTCGTTATCATGTTGGAATACTGCCCTGCGTCCCAGTCTCCGAAGGAAGGGGATCATCCACTGCTTCAGTGTCACAGTACATGTTGCCATTCATGGTTCCCTCAATGAACTGTAGCTCCCCAGTGCAGGCAGCACTCATGCAGGCCCAGACCATGACACTCCCACCACCATGCTTGACTATAGGCAAGACACACTTGTGTTTGTACTCCTCACCTGGTTGCCGCCACACACGCTTGACACCATCTGAACCAAATAAGTTTATCTTGGTCTCATCGGACCACAGGACATGGTTCCAGTAATCCATGTCCTTAGTCTGCTTGTCTTCAGCAAACTGTTTGCGGGCTTTCTTGTGCAGCATCTTTAGAAGAGGGACGACAGCCATGCAGACCAATTTGATGCAGTGTGTGGCGTATGGTCTAAGCACAAACAGGTTGACCCCCCCACCCCTTCAACCTCTGCAGCAATGCTGGAAGCACTCATACGTCTATATCCCAAAGACAACCTCTGGATATGACGCTGAGCATGTGCACAGTGAATGGGTGGAAATTTGTGTATTTCCATTGGATAAATACATATGACCCACTGGTCATTATATCACCAGGATCTTGGGCCTTTGTGGCTACTTTGCCAGAACTCTCACTTATCCCAGAGCCTACATTTCTCATGTTTATGTATTCAATAAAGCTTTTCTCAAGAATCTGCAGATGTATTGTTCCCCATTAACTTATCTCCTGTTGTTAAGTTGATGGTTGTTGTTGATTGGCTTGTGTCATGAAATGCATTCAACACTGGGCTGCTTTCAACACATGTTTATTGCAGAGCTTAACTGGAGGGCAGACATCCCCTGCATCCTGCTTGAGCCCTGTCCCCAGAGCACCCCTGGTGATGTCACTCAGGCTCATATCACACTTTGCGCTGCCTTTGTATGGATGGGAAGAGAATGGGGATGATTTCAGGACTGTAAAGTAATTAGGTTAAACTAGCAGAGTTAGGTAAACTGTGAAAGGAAACATATTTTAAGTAATTACAACTGGGGGGAAAAAACGCAAGCTCCATGTAGTTTATGCTAAAAACCATGAAAGTGACAGCTCTGTAATCAGTGCTACTCACAGAAAAACTGGGCAAAACACAATATAATAGCATATAATAGCTCATCATTCATGACACTTTGGTAACAGGCACTTTGGGATGTGCTGAAAGGTTAAACCTAAGAAGAAAAAAAGTTGTCCAAAAGTGCTTTCAAATGAGAGTCCCCAATGCCTAGATTCACCCCTAAAATAACTAATGAAGGTCATGGTTGGCTATAAACAGATTTAGTCACAACATAATTAATATCTCAAGTTATAAAGCACCATGTGCCAGATGTTACTTATTAAACATTTCCCAACAACAGTAAGCCTCATAACCTTTGGTTAGAAGAGTAAACTCCATAAACTGGATACAAACAGTGGACTTTGAGACAACTTTTGATTCTTCCCTTTGAGTTTGTGTGTGAACTTTCATGGGTGTAGGAGCAGGGGTGAAGGGGGGTAAACTATTCAGTGTCATATGGATCAACATTGCTTGGTTACATTACATTTACCCAGAACAGGCAATGGGTGAGATGCTTAGAAAGTCCTTCAACACACTGAGGTTCAATATAGATCACCTTGTGAACAAATGGAGATTCCCGGCCTCAGTAGCATTTTCTCATCTCACACCTGCCTTTCCTTTCATTTATCTCACTGTGCTTCCTTTTTTAGCTTACCCTCGCTTGTTGGCATTATTTTGGGTCCTGGCAGTATCCGTTGTATACCTCTTTGTGGCACCAGTCGACTCAGTGGATGAAGAACAGAATGTTCCTGAGCTTCCTGAAAAACGTGAGCACAAATCAAAATGTCTAAATGAAAGTCTGTGTTAAATACATACATGTTTTTAATTTTAGCCAACTACTGCCAGTGTAAGGGTCATATTGTTAGCGGTTGGTACAGCAACACACTAAATGATAAGCTCCACTACTCTTATTTCGCATAGTAAAATAAGAAAACTGTCTGCTTTAGAAACAAGCTTTAGAAGTGGATATAGATCTGTAAATTAAATAAGTACCATAACCGAAGACAGTATTTTTTCCTTCATAATGGCGCAGAATATCCCTGAAAAGTGCTTCTCCAATGAATATAATAGGCACTTACATATGCAAATACATTTTATGCACTCAGGTTCATATCCCCTGAGTATAAGTAATTGACTTCCCAGCACCATACACAACAGTTGCCACAAAACTGATCCCATTGTATTGTAATTAAGGGTAATTTGAGTGTAAAGATGCATAATATGTAAACATTGTGTTATATTTCTCTTTTATGTTATACCTATAATTTTACCATGCGTTAAGATATTTTAACATTTTATCTGATAGGTATCAGAACTTGATTCTGAGTCCCAGGGTATCATCTCCCAAAAGATGCATTTCTTACTGTTATATTACAGTTGAAACATGTAATTTAATACAAAATGTCTTTACCTCCTTATTAGTGAATGTTTTCATGAATATCACCAACAGAATGATATGGTTGCTACTATTAAAGAATCACTACAATAGAATATTTATGATGAACTATTAATGTGTTATTATTTGAATATTCTTAAGGTCAAAATTTAAGAGAGGAGAAAAAGGTTTTTTTCTAGCAAAAGTAGGTAAATAATAATATTAGAACTTCTCCAAACCCAGTGATTTAGTCATATTTTGTGCTGGATGAGGCCTAAGAAAGTGTTTTGCATGAGCCTCATGGGACATTAGGGAGAATGGGACAATAAAGTAACCTTTGGCACTCTAGAGGTTGTGTACTATAATCCCCATTATGCATTTGCAGGTGCTATACCATAGCCCTCCTCAGTATACAGTTAGCCAGACACAGATATGATGCAGTGCAGCTCATAGTGAGCATAAGCACATAGTGATCCTGAAATATGTTATACAGCGTAAATCCCATTACTATATATTGAGCTAGACACTGTCTAGTGCATAACTCCCATCATTTTATAGCAGGCCAGACACTGACAATGGTACAGCATAACTCAGATCATTGTATAGTGATATAGACACTGAGGATGGTACAGCATAACCTCCATCACTATAAAGTGTGCCAGGCACTGATGGTGTAGTATAACTCATATCATTATATAGTGATTCAGACACTGACAATAGTACAGCATGACTCCTATCATTATATAGCAAGCCTGACACAGACAGTGATACGGCATGCCTTCTATCATTATATAGTTATCCAGACACTGAAGGTGGTAGAGCATGACTCTTATCATTGTATAGTGTGTCAGACACAGGCGGCGGTATGGCATAACTCCCATCAATATATGCTGAGCCAGATACACACAGCAGTACAGCATAATTCCCATTACGATATACTGAGCCAGGCACTGATGGCGGTACATCATAACTCCCATCACTAAATGCTGAGCCAGACATTTACCTTGATATAGCATAACTTCCATCACTATAAAATGAGTCAGACAAATAGTTGCACAGCATAGCTTTTAATCTATTTACTGCCGCTAAGAACTACCTATGGCTGGATAGGCATCATAGGGTCTTTTTCACACTCTCATTCAGTCTGACACTCTTTCTATCTGCTGACCATTTCCATGCACATGTCTCCTTCTGTCCCAAAAGGGCAGAGCCTCCTCAAAGCCCTCTCCCTAGACTGGAGGAATGGGGGAGAGGCTGTATACGTGGTGCATGCCATGGCTCCGTCCTTTTGCATACCACATGGACAGGCTCTCCCCGGTTCCTCCAACGGGGGGAGAGGGTTGTGCAGAGACTCTGTCCTTTTGAGAACCCGTTTTCTAGCCCCCTACAAGCTGTGCCTGAGCTTCTGAGGGTCCTTAGTTGTATGCTCAAAAGTGAGACTGTGAGAACATTTAAGTTATGTAATGAGGGTAAAATTTCTTAGTTCTGTTGTCTAAATTATTTGTGGTGTATAGTTTTCCCTGTAGATTGTGATGCACTCCCCAAAGACAGTCCCAGCGGAGTGTATGTGATCAAGCCCAATTCTTCACCACCTTTAGTAGTCCACTGTGAAGTTGATAAAGATGGTAACCGCTGGACTGTGGTACAAAGGAACTCCCTGAAAACTGAACTCACTTGGCTGGAGTCCTGGTCCACCTTCAAATATGGTTTTGGCAATGTGCTTCAGGATTACTGGTTGGGCAATGAATATATCCACCTTCTTACCTCCCAGCGGGTTTACATGGTACGCTTCTTGCTGAAAGATAAGACAGATCAAGAGTGGTATGCGGACTATGATGTATTCAGCATTGACAAAGAGGTTAACGGATATTCCCTTCGTCTGGGTCGATACTCAGGCACAGCCCCAGACTATCTCACCACCTATGATGCAGGTAATATACACGATAACATGAAGTTCTCAACCAAAGACAAGGACCAGGATAGAAGCAGCTCTCACTGTGCCAGCAGCTACGGGGGATGGTGGTATGATAATTGCCAGCTTGTACATCTGAATGCCAAGGGCTACATCAACTGGAAGTCTGTCTGCAGTGGAGATTGTTCTCACTCCATGATAATGGTCAAACCCACAGGTATCTGCTGAACATCATAGACAAATGTCCTGATATGAACTATGGGGTCAAGGGCAACCTTACCACAATAAATATATAGGCTATATATCAATATCATAAAACGCTCTGTATTTAGTCACTAAGTGTATTTTAATCCAATATAGGGAATGCAGAAGAACAAATAACATCGTTGTGACTAATGATGAAACTTTTCTATATAAGTAAAACTGAGATTTATTGTGCCACTAAACAGCAATAAAACACATTTTATGTGCATATTTTGTCACACTTTTATCTATTAAGAAAATTCGGGTCAGTTCTATAGCGAATAGACTGCGTCATACAACAGACATACATTGCAGAAACATGGAACAATATGTTTGCTGTTGTATTGTCCTGGTTATGTCTATAAATAACCTTGCAATCAACAAGGAAACACCAGGAGTTGCAGTAGACAAAAAAGTTTACAGATTTATTGGCAATATTTATGGGCATATACTACTATTATCATTTTGTATTGATTATAAAGCTCCATCCCATTCCATAGAACTGTACAATGGGTCAACAGGGCATAAGAAAGTGCTTAACATAAACTCCATAGCATAACAAGCCCTGCAAGCTTACAGTCTAGAAGAAGTTGGAGTATAACACAAGAGGCAAAAGTCCCAACCAAATAAGCTTAGTGTAAACACTAAATAAATAATATTGCTGGACAATAGTACAGACCGACAGTAAGAGAGGAAGGAGTAAAGGCAAAGGGATAGTCGAATTAGCCAGGAAGGAGCATTCCAGAGGATGGGGGCAGCCCTTAAAATGTCTATGAATAGAACTAAATTGGGGGCTACAGTGTGTGGCCTGCTGGCTGGATATGTTCGGACACCTACTACATGCACATAAAAACATAATGTGTGGCCGTACATATCCAACTGACTAGCTAATTATCCCCAGTCTGGTCGTGACTACAATAAATGTTGGTTCTTAATCCCAGAGTAAATTTCCCAGGATCAGTGGTGGTAAATTACAGCTTCACTGAATAATGGTGAATAGGTAGTACATCAAAGAGAGGAACTGACTGTAACCTGGGTTCCTGTTACATTACATTTATTTATACAATGGTGGAAGATTCCATAGCACACCTACACTAGGTTACAACCAGATGCTTCATGAAAATGAAGATACCATGCTTAAATGAAACACAAGGGAGAAAGTCAACCCTCAGGGCACAAATCCAAAAATAAAACCTGATCACAGCCCAATGCAGTGGTTATACATCTAAACCATTGCACCTAAATGATATTAGCACAGGTAGTTGCCACAGATGAAGCTCATTAAAACCAATGTGATACAGCCAGTAGTGTGATTACTCTAGTACTTGATGATGTTAGCTGATGTTTGATGTCTAATCACTTCATGTTAAATGAATATACCTGTTTTGCTTTTACAGCTAATAAAATGTATCAACCAATATAGTTATGTTCTAAAAACAATTATAGTTATGCATTAACTATGTTGATGAAAAGATGTAATTAGATAAGAAATTATCCACAAGGAAGTGACTGTGAAAGTACTGGGGTAATGAATACGTTTTTGTAACTCCGTGGCATATATTTATATGCAGTAGTAGCAAGGTGGCTCTTTTGTAATGCTATGACATTAAGAGGGTTAAATTGTCACTGGTATGCTGTGTTTCTCTCTCTCTGCAAGGTGTTTATTTCGGCGTTTAATGATGAGCTACATTTCTGTAGACATGTCTAAACATTTGCAGACGGGGCTAATTCTATGAACCGTCTAAAACCAAGTCTGTTTCTAATAAAACTAATTGTACACTAAACTCATTCTCACTTCAAATCAGCTAACTGGTCACATTTTTTCAGAATTTAAAGGTATGCAAGCAATGCAATAAGGCATTGGAAAAACCTAGAGGCATTAGTAGAAGAAAGAGAGAGGTTATTCTGCCACTTTACAGATCTCTGGCCTCACATAGAGTACTGTGTACAGTTCTGGAGACCCCGGTATTGACATATTGTAGAGAGTTAAGAGGAGGGATAAAAAAAAATTATAAGTGGTTTGCAGGATAAAAATGATCAGGAAAGACTAAAGGCTCCTAATATGGAGAGCCTGAATCAAAGAAAAGAGAGGGGAGATGCGATAGCCTAAAACTGGACGGTCAGAGATTTAGATGCAATGTAAGGAAGTTCTACTTTACCAAGAGGGTGGTAGATAAACAGAACAGCTTCCCATCAGACATTGTAGAGGTTAATATAGTGGGGGAATTTAGACGTGGATGTGATAGGCATAAAGCTATCCTGAATCTAAGACCAAGGACTGATGAAGGTGCGAGTCTCTAGATCAGTAAATACTGTATAAGCATACTAGATGGGCCAAATTTTTTTATTTGCCATTCAATTCTATGTTTCTATGTTTAGTATGCATTTAATGAGTGCATCCAAATCACAGTAGAGAAAGCATTTATTTGATGTCTAAACTACTGCAAAGCTCTGTCCAAATCAGGTTCAGTTGTGTAAAGCTCTATAAATACGTAGAGATTATCAATTTAATTTTACTAGAACCAAATTGAGTTGTGATCCTTGAAAAAAGAAATATTTGTGAAGTAGAAGTTTCACCAGTAATAGAAATCATCTTGTGCTGGTTTCATGTCACAAATATTTCAATCTTTTTGGTGGAAAATCACTTAAATAAATAAATATATATTTATATTAGGCAGTTACATTAAACTTCCTGCTCCAGAAATCTATTAAAAGTCTGTTAGTAAACCATCAGGGCCGGCCCTATAATGGGGCAGACTGGGGCAATTGCCCCAGGCGGCACTTTAGAAGAGGCGGCACTTTGCCGCCCCAAGCGCTTTTTTTTTGCTTTTTTTTTGAAGCGGAGGAGAGAGAGAGGGGCACCGAGTGGTTTTCGCTTACCCGCTCGGCGCCCCTCTCTCTCTCTCCTCTGTGGCGAGTCTCCCTGTTCGGTCCCGGTTCCGGCTTGTAATGCAGAGCGCCGGAAGTGACGTCAATTTCCGGCGCTCAGCATTACAAGCCGGCACCGTGGCAGAGCAGGGAGACTCGCCGCAGGACTGTTTAATGGTAAATACCGGGGGGAGATCGTAGATTATGGCGTCGGCGAAGTTTAAAATGACGCCCCCCCCAGGCGTCGGCGGGGGGGGCGGCGTTTTAAACTTCGCCCCAGGCGGCGTTAAGTCTTCGGCCGGCCCTGTAAACCATGATGTGATGAATGCAATCTACTGATTCATACACAGCAAAATATGTTTTAATCCTTTGAATGCTAGTAAAAAAAAAAAAGGATCTCGCCATTTTAGTCCAAATTAAGCATTTTGGGTTTGATCCCTTTTGTTAGGTCAACATAGAAAAAGATGTATCATTAGACTTTGTTTTCTTAAATTGGCCCAATAGGAGTATCAACTTTGACTAAAGCTTCCATTCAATGCTTGTACGTACTTAATTAATTTAATATGACATTGAAAGGATTATATTGCCCATGTTATATTGTTGTGAACTCCTCTGAATCAAGCCCCAAGCTTTATGGTCTAAAATGTAAATGTAAAATTATATCCAATTAAGTTGTGCTAAATCCTGGACATTCCCAGCTTTTTAGTGGTCGTCTTCTAGAATCAGGGTTTAGTAAGGGATCTGAACGGCAAATCAAGCATTTTTAACACTGCTTAATGGTAGGTGGGTCATTGATTCAATCCTATGAGGTCATAGACAAGAATACTTACTCTAAACAACCAACCGAAGACCACCAAGCAAGCAGTTCTTTTTATAATTTACAATAGATTGCCAGAAGATGGGATGCCGGGGATATAAGCAAGCCTAGACCCCAATGATCAGACCTTACTATATTTCTCTGTATTGTTATAATATTGGTCACAGCTTAAGAACCAAATTGTTATTCATTAAGCACAACCTTTGTAAATATATAGTAGCCCATTAATAGTCCATATATAAAAACATTTACTTATTACATTTTTAGGGAGACCTTTGACATTATAGCTGACAATGAGACAAACAAAACCTATAAACTAACCTTTGTGTTTATATTTGTTCTTTAATTTTAACAGAAAACGTATAGGGAAAGGTGTTCACTCTTTCATCTGATGCAGCCACGGGCATGTTGTTTAATGCAAACACCCAGTAGCTCCTAATGAATCAAATGACTCCATTTCCATTTGTGTTGGAAACCTTGCTAAACACGGTGGAACCAGGAATCACACTGACGGCTATTGCATTATTCATTATTCATCTGATGGCCACAGAACACTGTATATTACAATAATTCTACTTTTAAATAAACCATGACATCTCACAGATCTCTTATTTCTTTAATAATGACAAACAAAATGATCCTTACGTATTTCCACTGTACAAAAGGATATTGATTTTCACAATAGCGTTGGTCCTAAGGACCCACAAGTATTGCAGTTTGTGGAGGGTACCTGGCATGACAACTGATGGATCTTTCAATTCTACAGATTTTAGCAAATGTTTGCACCATTGATGGCACTTGAGTTCCTGTGCTGGTGAAATCTGTATTCAGAATT
Source organism: Spea bombifrons (assembly GCF_027358695.1). Lineage (NCBI taxonomy): Eukaryota > Metazoa > Chordata > Amphibia > Anura > Pelobatidae > Spea > Spea bombifrons. The sequence goes on along the minus strand of NC_071088.1, from coordinate 26,500,536 downwards.
AAAATTCACTGTTGGGAAGACCCAAGGACCATCTTCAAAAATGTTTCAATTAAAAATCTACAATCAGAAAGCACAATTCTGTCTAGATGATCTAAATGTGTGTGTAGTAAATAGAAGGGGTGTCCTAAACACTATGCCTGCACCTCTTACTGCTATTTTAACACTGTGGTGAAAGAATGACGACTAAATGCAGAAGACCATCTACTTACCAGTGTCTCCTTGTGCGTTTCTCGTCTTCCAGAAGCAGATATGACATCATAGTGCGAAATTAATACTTGATGGGGTCAAATGTTTTGTAAGATTCCAAAAATTACTTATACCACACTTAGAATATGCTACAAAATGTATAAAAGAATGACAATTTGAGTAGGAACAGTGAGTAGCTAAACTGCGTGTATTCACCTAAGAGACAAATATACTCAGGCCTGTACGCTCGTTTGACTAGGGCCCTCCTCACCTGTTGTTTCTGTAAGACAAATAAGACTACTTATTATGTCCTTTCTACCCATTTTACAGCGCTACACTATATTATGGCACTATATAAAACCATAAATAATAACCATCATCACATTGGTATAAGGGGGTTTTAATTTAGACATTTTAGGAAAACCTGCTATTGTAATTCCCAGTACCATGTATTGTTTTCCATGCGGTTTGAGCAGTTACCACAAGATGGCCTCCTTGTCCTCCCACACTAGTCATGGTTTGGTTTTTTTAAAATATTACCGTATTTTTTGCTGTAAGACATCACTATAGCATGTCACAGCATATGTCATACTGAATAATTGTAATAACCACTGTTGCTAAAGAGGTAATTCAAGTTTCATGGTGTTCTTTATTCTGTGATCACCGCTTGTTGTTCACATTATTGCTGTTCCACAATAAATAGACAGTATATGAGAGCCAAAAAATGCCACTGACCAAGTTTATGACATCACCACAAGGCATTATAATTATAATTTTTTTTAAGGTGTCCCGTTGTGAAGTAACAATTGCAGAGACTATCTATTTCTCTTTACAAACACACACACACAATATATATATATATATATATATATATATATATATATATATATCTTGCATTCTAAATACATAGACATTTATATGTAGTTGCCCCCTCCCCTTGTAGCTATAACAGCTTTCACTCTTCTGGGAAGATTTTCTGTGGGAATTTTTGCCCATTCATCTACTAGAGCATTTGTGAGGTCAGGTACTAGAACAGAAGATCTGGCTCGCAATCTCCGTTCCCGTTCATCCCAAATTCTACCACACCAGACTCATCCAGCCATATGGACCTGACAGACACAATACATATGGATTATATTTAGCTATGTAGGTAAAACTGGTATTTGCCATATTTATCACTGGTCAACTTGGTTTGGCTTGACCCTGGCATGAAACTTTTGACACAGCTTCTGGTTTTTCAACTTTCAATATTAAATAAACCCAGCAGTGTATGTTTTTAAATGTCCTCATTAAAGCACAAGTGGCTCAATCAGGGTATTTCCCCAAAAATATTGTGTGCTTTTGGGGGATTCGATGACCAGACCTAGGAAAGGACACTACCACACAAATGTAAATCCAATCATGTAAATAATCCGGCTCTATTTTATATAATCTTACATCATCTGTAAATGCAGACTAAATTAGGTCACTAGATTTTTTTTATTTTACTTCTCTTGAGAAATCATATGGCAATTAAAATTGTATCACCTACCTTAATAAAAGAAGACTCTACAACTTAATAAAAAGATTTAATATCCATCCGAAGGCATATTTAATGAAGTGTTGATTGCCATTGAAGGTAATATTAGAACTATAATCGTATTCTGTATCCCAGCTGCCCATCACCAGGATAAGCCTCATTCTCAGATTCCCATATGCATATTCCTTCTGTAAAACTTGTCCAGACAACCTTAAAATTACCTTTGGTCTGATCTATTGGCATTAGTCAGTTAAAGCCATCTTTAGAGGTCTTCAGAATTTACTCTTGTAACCTCATAGTAAACAGAACATTTCAGGAAACCCTTAAAGCAGTAAATATCTGATTCATCTAATCTAAGTTACTTATATCATGGTGGTGAATACATAGATTCTTTTGCCACTAGCATTTTGTCAGAATAAGACCAAACCTGCTTAGGTTTTAAATATATATAAAAAAAATCTTATTTGAAGGATCTCTTTAGTGACATTCAAATAATTTATAAGAAATAAATGAAACACGGATACAGGTAATGAGGATTATCCACGTGAAATGCAGGAGTTCGGGCTTGGTTTGTTGTACTCTGCCAACTGCATCCAAATTATGGCATCAAGATGACTCTAATTCCCAACTCCACTTAACAGAATGGACCAGTGTTGTGGATGGCTGTGGGCCAAGCTATGTGTGCATAGTACTCTGACCCATTAAATGGAGAATGAATATGTTATTTTTTGGATAAGGGGTTTATCAGATTTTAACCATGAGGGACTAATACATCTAAATGGTTCCTTGATACTGAGTTCTTTTCCATTCCATTTTTCACAGTTGTCCTTTGAAATCATGTACAATTAGGATAATTAACAATTGTTGTCTTTGAATGTTCAGACATTTAATAGCAGCAACAGTTTTTCTTTGTTTCTCAAATTAAAAGCTCTAGTCTATATATCTGAAATAGTTTACATTTCTTAAAGTATTGAAATGTTTCTATCACACCTCCTATGTTTACACATGTTTAGTCTGCAAACCATTAACCATCTTAGTAGCCCTTCTTTGAACTCTCGCCAACATTTCAGTTCTTCAAATTGGGAGTGCTGGGATGTAGCAGGAGGTGGGAATGGCATGGTCAGATCCAGGAGGACACAGGGTCTGGGGCAGATCACCTGCCCACCATACACTCTCTGCTGTAGAGTGTCAGGAAGCGGCCAAGTTGGAGCTCCGGTAGCATTTGCTACCCAGGACAGTGGAACAGTGCCTGAAAACCAGGTCAATGGGATGTAATGTATTCTATTAGTTAAAGAAGTATCTTTACAGTGCCTTTGTGTGTGTATTATCGTCAGTGATAGGTGCTCAAGCCCTACTTATTTTGCTGTAGGGTCCTTTCTTTGTCTAAAATCAGTTTCACCAGCCATAGTGTCATCTATGACCAGAAATATTATGTCTAGTCGCCGTATCTTGTATCACTTTTGATATTCTCCATTTATTTATTTTTTACAGCATGTTATTGTTGAAATAGGCGATCCTTTGCACACCATAGAATTGTTTTCTGCCAGATGGTCATGTTAAAAAAGTTTTCCTCAGTAGTTACAGCTTCATGTTTGCTTTCAAAGACCTCCTCACCTCTTTTTCTTTCTTTGCTTATGCTGGAATATTTTCCAGGCCTCAGTTCCCATATTTCTCACCCTTTGATATAAGTGACTCCTGTAACATATTTCTCTTACTTTGTAACTGCCACTCTCCTTCCATTAAAGCTTACTCTGGAGAGGGGCACCACTACCATTTTCTCCTCTTTTTCCATATATTTGTTCTCAGGGTGCTTGTAGAAGACAGTGCTGTTTTTATCTAGAAGTGTTTGATCTGTAGAGCTTGACTAAGCAAACACATGTCAGACATTTATTTACACACAGACCACTTGCAAATTGGGACTTTTTCCACAACCACAATGTTATTCTCAGATAGAAAGTTTTGTGCATAATGTCTGCTTTTGCACTTCTAGAAAGCTTAAGACTTTACTCTTTATTCCATACTTCTATCATGTGATCTTTTCTAGATTTTGGAACTATGTGTTCTAGTTCATTCTGTCATAGGTTCATTTTTTCTTTTGACTGCCAGTAATAAAGACATCACTCCTAATCTCCTGCCATGGAGCTGTCCACATTCTTCTCGCTTCTCCCTTATGTATTTGCCAGGAACTGGGCTATTTGCTTGTTCTTGTGCTGATTACAATCCTTGGAATGATTACTCCTGGGAGTTCATTTAACTAGCCAAGTACTCGTAGTTTTGTGACTTGTACTTGCTTTGTGTATTGAATACTTGGAATCAGCGATGTCATATACATATGTTCCTAAGTACAGTGTAGCAATGAGTACTCAATACTGGCGGTGTTCCTAGTTTAAGGAGCACTACAGCATCTTGTTATTTTGATTGTTACAATAAAAGTTACCCATTCCTCCTCACTATGCCGCCTAATCTATTTGTCTCTGCTAGGGTGATTACATTGGTCATTTTTTGGTACCCATACAGAATTCATGTGTTGTTGATCAGTATAGATAAATTCCCATCATTCACTTCTGTGAATTTATATATCCCACATACTGCAGGGTAACTGAGCAAATCTATAACTTTCCTCCACCCTTTGACTAGGTGTTACTCCTTTGGATTTTTTTGACACCAGTATATTTTAGGGAAAAAAAATAATTATAATATATATATATATCACTTAAGACATCTGCTGCTTCTACAAGTGCAGCCAACTTTGTCCAGGTTTGGTCCATTTAATGTCTGTTGGGCCCTCAAATTCTGCAATCCTTTCCTCTTGTGTTTTTCACCGGCTCTTTGAAATAATAAACCAAAAATGTTTGTTTATTTTTATCCTGGTTTATATGTTCTTCTCAAACTGTCTTCACATAAGGAAGGCCTTCATCGCTTTCTATCAGCAGATTGGCAAAAGACAGCTCACGATATGCATTTAGCACTTAGGATGATGTATTTGTTTTGTTTTTCATTTTCTTTTTAACACAAGCACTGTCAACAGATCCTTCACAAACATCTTTCAAAAAAGATATTAAAAATATATATTGCGCTGAGAGAGAAAAAAATCAAACATTTTATAAACACAACTCAAAGAAAGCTAAAGATCATAACCAATCATAGCTTCTCAAGGGGCTAAAGTTGTTTCTAGTACCTTCAAGTTTTAAAATCACCTTATTTTAAACAACTAGAGTTTGAATGTGCATTATTATAAGATTATATATATATATATATATATATATATATATATATATATATTGTGTATATAATATACTGATACAAGCTTTCTTTTTTTAATTACGAGCACATGCAAGTTTCATCCTGCTGGAAAAAGAACAAGGAGCTCTGCTATACATTTTGACCATTGCTTTACTATGAGTTAAGTCCACTTAACCTACCAAATACTTAAAATGGCATTTGCCACGTTGACCTGGAACAGCTGATTACTTGAACTAGTGCAACCAAACCAAATAACTGACTACTGGAAACAGCATCTCAATTTATTTTTATTGGCCAAGCATGCACATGTCTCTTCCTAGCTTTGCTTCCCAGATTGTTTCATGGCCTGCCCCATATGACGGTTAGAAGTAGTGGAACCGGGACCTTTGACTATCGAAGGAAGTGGAGACACTTCAATAGTGACTGTCTCCACCTTCTGTATCCATCTGTGCAATACATTTATTTATATAGGGCCAGTAGATTCTGTAATTAAATGTCACACACAAACAAACTGGTACAAAAGGAGAAGAGTGCCCTGCCCTTACAATCTAGTCGGTGGTTGAGGGGAAGTGAAACAATAGGAGAGGGCTGCTTGGATGGGGATGAGTTAATGGGGTCTGGATGATCTGTTGAAGTTGTTGATCATGGCTTGATTATGATGAGAGTATTAGGAAGAAATGTTGTACGCTTCTCGAAAAAGGTGGGTTTTCAGAGATCTTTTGATAGTTGTGTACAAGGGAGAAAGTCTGGTGAAATGGGGAAGGATGGATGCAGCACGGGCAAACTCCTGAATACAGGAGTGGGAAGAGGTTATGACAGTAGAAGAGAGCCGCATCTCATGGGAGGAATGAAGAGGGCGGTTAGGGGACCATCACCTGGCTCCACTACTTCTCATATGGAGACAGGAGGTAGAGTCTAGTGGAATCACTATTGGAGTGTGGGTCTGCAGTGGACAAATAAGTAAGGGGATAAACTTTGTGGAGATGGGGCTAAATGCTTGCCCCATCTTCAGTTTAAAAAAGTGTCATCTCTCCGGCACTAAGGTGGTCTCACAATGAAGAGGTGATAGCCAGCAGTGGCCATACTGATTAGTCAGTAATAATGTCTGTATTAATACCAAGTTAGTGGCACCAAAGGGAAATCTAAAAGCATAAACAATAACAGGCTATAGTCAGGAGAGGCTGCTACCAGACGCGAGAAGACAAGCTAAGACAGAAATGTAGATCCACAACGGGGCTAAAATCACAATTAATACAGAGGTGCTGGGTAATGTAGGACTGGTGTATGGAGCTTTTGTTAGGTAGGCATCTGGAGTGTGGAACTGTCATGTACACATGCAACCCACATGATGAGGGAGCGTGATGCCAAAAAAATATGAATGATGTGAAACACAACCCTTTGTAGTGTATTGTAGACAGGGGAGGGCTGACTGCCTACCGCCTGGGGGGCAAGTCTAGTCAAGTGGCCCATAGTCCTTTAAATTGACTATAGCTCAATTTATTCCTACAGAAAGTAAAGTGCCAGGAAACAGATGATCAAATGCACACTAGGACAGACTCTGCCACACCGACACACTAAACACACACACATCAGGACAGGCTCTGCACTTCAACACCCAAACACACACACACCAGGACAGGTTCTGCCACACCGACACCCAAACACACACCTACAGGACAGGCACTGACACACTGACACCCAGACACACACACCAGGACTGGCTCTGCCACAGCGACACCCAAACACACACACATCAGGACAGGCTCTGCACTTCAACACCCAAACACACACACACACACCAGGACAGGCTCTGCCACACCGACACCCAGACACACACACCAGGACAGGCTCTGCCACACCGACACCCAAACACACACCCACAGGATAGGCTCTGACACACTGACACCCAGACACACACACCAGGACAGGCTCTGACACCCACCAGACGGGCTAAGCTACAACAATAATTTTTAAAAAAAAGTATTTTCCACACTGCCATTTTCAAAACACGTGACCATGTGTCCTACAACTTGGTCTCGAAAGCATGCAATTAAACTCTCAGTTAGCCAATCAATTGTATCATTTTAACTATACTTTTCTCCTGTTTTCTTAATGACTAACACGGTACAAACCCTTTTATCATTGAACTGAAATTACAAAATCAAGTTTTAAAAATGATTTTAAAAAACTAAGGGAAGACAGTAGGCAAGCAGTAGGCCGTGGGCACGGTCAGCCCAGGGCCAGGACACGGCGGTGCCAGTGAGGCACTGTGTGCAGCAAACTGTCAGCTCAACAGCACTACACAGTTGACAGTTTCACAGAAGCACTGGGAAAAAAAATCCTACTTCAGTAAAGTACACTGTGAGAAATGGCAGGCTGAGGCTATTACCAGTCTCACACAGAACAATCTCTCCTGTCTCTGTAATGCTCTGATGCAGCACAGCAGCGTTGCAAAAGCAGTCACAGCGAAAATGAATGGATCTCATGCAAGCTCTGCTCTTATAAAGGCTGTTTCCTATTAAAAAAAAAAAGCAGCACAGACATTGGACGAGCCCTCAGCATGATGTCACAAGAGGGAGCTGATTGGACAAACGAAGATCCGCTCACTCAATCAATCCTCTTCTTTGAAAAATTGGGGGGCGCGCCGTGAAAACGAAGACGAACATGAAGAAACAAAGAATCTTCGTTTTGTGCGTCTTCGTCTTCGTGTACTTTTTGCCGCCGCCTTGTTCGTTTCTTCGGTATTTGGTTTGAATAACAAAAGCACACTATTCCTGTTCGTTTTTATGATCGCCCAAATACGAATGCACAAGTCTAGTGTATTGTATACAATTCAGGTATCCGCTATATGGGAGGTAACAGTTGAATATATGGTAAGACGCTGCCTCAGAGACATCAAATAGTTAACATCAAATCCAGAGTTATCTGGGAATGGAACACTTTCTTAAATGTATATAACATTTATTTATATAACGCCAGCAGATTTCTTAGTGCTGTTGCAATCGAGAACAGTGAAAATATTTAACAATGACATTAAATTTGACCCTATACGGGATTGACAATAACATTAACACATCTTAAGACATATTGGTACGAAAGGAGGCGAGGGCGAGCTTACTGTCTTTAATAAGCACTGTTGTATTGCCATTATCTCTCTTTTTCAGTTAGATGGTGAGTACAGGGTAAGGTTAAAATCTTTTGTCAGACGCTGTAATAATTTTCTGTATAATATATCAACCAGTGATGACGCAAATGCATTTCAAGTGGTGATTTGTATGCACTAAGGGTTCATTTGCAGCAGTAGATTCAGAGTTGATTTTCTTAGAATAGGCTTTTAAAAGGGAAAACATTTAATATGAGTCAACAAAGCACACTGCTCTTGGGGTCCATATCACCTATTCATTGTATCTTGAATGTTGTGGTTTTAAACCGTACTTGTTTCTTTCTGGCACCAGATCAGCAGAATGACAATACAATGCTGTGCTCTGTGCTTAAGTGGAGCCTGTCATAGTCTCTTTTTGCTAATGCTCTAGTTTAAGAAAAGGGTGAGTGATCAGTTCTTTATGGTTTAACATGTCAGATAATTTCTGTCTGCATGTGTCTGTCTTTAAATATCAAAGTGAGTCTATGGTTGATCTTCACTTGTGATGTAACCATCATAGGTGGCCCAGGCAGTTACCTTTTTTTAGAAATGTGAATTTTCTCAGCAGGGTTGCCAGGTAATCCTTTGAAAACTGGGTCTGGGCATCCTACATACCAGAAGGCTAAAGCTTTTTACAAGGGCTTCCTGGGCCATACCATCCAGAATCATAGGGGTCTAGTTTCAATGAGCAGTCTGGTAACCCTACATACTGAATTACCTGTCAAATCCTTTGCCCCGCACTGACTGACACTACTTATTGAATTTATATTTTGGTCTTTTGAATGGCATTTAAGTAAATTAAAAAAAACTAAACAAGGGAAAATAATGTAAACATTGAAATATACGATCCCAAATTTAGGTTGGGTTACATTACATTAATTACAGCTATGATTACATGAAATGTCCATAATGTGGTCTTTTGATGTGAAGGTGTCTGTATGCATATAATGCCTTAAATAGTCTGGTCCTTAAATGTTTTGGATCAATCTCTGAAGGCAGATATTTGATGTTTTGGTACTATTGTAAAAACTTAAAAATAAAACATAAGGAGGTCCATTTCCTTAACTGTTTTCTGCATTTAAACCAAAGATGACTGAAAACTTGCCTCAGGCTTCATTGAGATTTGGCCTCAAGTGAATAACTTGCCTTTTCTAGTTATAGGAGTATTTAAAGAAAAACTTCAGCCACTTTAATGCATGTGATAGCTGCAGAGCCCCTTTATCCCGTTTTCATGGTGTCCATTCCACAAACGTATGGGAATTCTACAGAATCCTCCCTATATGCATTGCCCCTTTTCCTGCCCCCCCCCATCTAAGTTCTGTTCAGGAGATGTATTCTCCGTGCATGTGATATACTCACCTCCAGCCAACTCCAGGGCGGTTTGGGGAAAGCTGCAGTCCTGAAGTCCTGTCAGACCCCTTTGCACATGCATGACCAGCAAACCAATTAATTTTAATCAACCAGCTTCAAGCAGCCAATCAATGGCAACAAATGTTGGACCACAGAGTAGATGCATATTAAAGTACTCACAGAGTGCCTTAATATGTATTCTTCTTTAGAGGAGGTGTCAGGGAAATTAGACTGTCAATTTAAGTCAGCTTACTGTATATAGTAAACCCATCGAGGCTGTAATTTAAACTTTGCTGTAACAAATTGTATTTTCAGTAAATCAGCAGGGGTTACACCAGGGAGACCCATTCTCTATACACGTGAAAGTCTCCAAGTGGTTTATACTTACAGTTAAGAAACAGCCTTATCACTGCCAAAGTAAAGATTGTTTTTAGAATGCGTTGTATACAGTGTATATACACTCACTGGCCACTTTATTAGGTACATGTGTTCAATTGCTTGTTAACACAAATAGCTAATCAGCCAATCACATGGCAGCAACTCAATGTGTTTAGGCATGTAGACAGGGTCAAGACAACTTGCTGAAGTTCAAACCGAGCATCAGAATGGGGAAGAAAGGGGACTTTGAATGTGGCATGATTGTTGGTGCCAGACGGGCTGGTCTGAGTATTTCAGAAACTGCTGATCTACTGGAATTTTCACTCACAACGATCTCTATGGTTTACAAAAACGGTCCGAAAAAGATAAAAAAATCCAGTGAACGGTAGTTGTGTGGACGAAAATGCCTTGTTGATGTCAGAGGAGAATGGGCGGACTGGTTCGAGATGACAGAAAGGCAACAGTAACTCAAATAACCACTCGGTACAACCAAGTTATGCAGAATACCATCTCTGAAGGCACAACACGTCGAACCTTGAAGCAGAAGACCACACCGGGTGCCACTCCTGTCAGCTAAGAACAGGAAACTAAGGCTACGATTCACACAGGCTCACCAAAATTGGACAATTGAAGACTGGAAGAACGTTGCCTGGTCTGATGAGTCTCCAATCCAGCTGCTACATTCAAGTGGCAGGGCCAGAATTTTGCGTAAACAACATAAAAGCATGGATCCATCCTATCTTGTATTAACAGTTCAGGCTGGTGGTGGTGTAATAGTGTGGTGTAATAGTGTGTGTAATAGTGTGGGCCCCTTAGTACCAATTGAACATCGTTTAAATGCAACAGTCTACCTGAGTATTATTGCTGACCATGTCCATCCCTTTATGACCACAGTGTACCCATCTTCTGATGGCTGCTTCCAGCAGGATAATGCACCATGTCACAAATCTCACACCATCTCAGACTGGTTTCTTGAACATGACAATGAGTTCACTGTACGCCAATGGTCTCCACAGTCACCAGATCTCAATCCATTAGAGGACCTTTGGGATGCGGGAGATTCACATCATGGATGTGCAGCCGACAAACCTGCAGCAACTACTTGATGCCATCATGTCCATATGGGCCAAAATCTCTGAGAAGCGTTTCCAGCACCTTTTAGAAAGTATGCCACGAAGAATGAAGGCAGTTCTGAAGGCAAAAGGGGGTCCAATAAAGTGGCCAGTTAGTGTGTAATATATATAAATATATATATATATATATATATATATATAATAACATGCCCTTGTGGCTTATCTTATATAGGCAAAACAGAGCTCACATTAGGAGGCCTGCCATTAAAATGACTTCTAGCGTTGCCAAGAATGACAAATCTGTAGCGAAACACATCCTTGCACTGAGACATCATTTACCAGAAATGAAATTTGTTGCTATTGATCATGTCCCTCTACTAAATAGAAGTGGCAATCGTGCTGGAAAAAATTGCTTCAACGTGAAGCTTACTTTATAAGGGAGCTAAATAGAGTGCTTCTGACGGGACTGAATGAAAGCTTTACAGCAGCATTTTGGGACATGGATGATATTTATTATGATCAGTATCCTATGGAAATTGTCTATCCTTGACTATAGACTAGAGACAATTATTAGTTTCATGTTTCAGAATAATGTCCTCTGAATTTTGATTTATATGCAATGGTAGTGTTGGTATATATATATACACAGTCTAATCTGGTTGTTATCATGATCACATTGGCTTCCTTTATACCGTTTTCCTGTTTTCTATTTTATTATCACACATTGTCTGGGTGTTTGTGTGAGTAGGTGATCACCTGGTAGTCCAGATAATGTTTTAGCTCACACATTGAACATACTTTCTGGTCCCCAGCTGTATAAAATAGATTTCCCATGAACATGCAGTGTTTAATATTATGTATTTTCATTTTTCTGTTTATTTATCTGTTATCAGAACTGTTTACAAAATTATTTTACAGCAGTTGAAATTTAAATTTTTTAAACTAGTAAGTAATGAGAATTAGGCATTTCTTAATTGAGAATCTTACGTATAAAAAAAAAAAAATATATGGCGGAGTTTCATTTCTTAACACAATGCCCTAGTTTAATATATTTCTCACAGGTGCCCTACTTTTGATTAAATACACTTGAAATGTCTTTGGAAACCAACTCCTTGAAGCATTTAAATAGAACCCTTAATCATTTTTACAAGCTCTTTGAGTATGGCGGGCTTTAAAAACTCTACGTGAAGGATTTTTGCCTGCGCTGGATGAAATCTCCTCTAATAAGACAATGTGTTAGGGGTGACTGACTGGAGGGGGCAGCTACATGGGGATCGTACAATCAGCTGTGCTGTGAGATATGGCAAATAACACCGAGTAAAAAAAGGAAAGCACATAATGAAAGCAATAATTTCACTGACCAGTCATTAACAATAGAGATTGTACAGCTTTTAAGAATTCATGGCCTCACAGCATATCTGAGTAGCAATTAAAATTACAGATTGCAGCCCCTGTGCTGGCAGAAAAGTCGGCATTACTTCATACTGGTTGCGTGCCCATCTGGCAGCAAACTGGTTAACTGAAATATATCCAGCAGAGAGTATTATCCTTAAGCCGAAATGTGAATTGTTAAATATTTTATACGATACATGGCTGCAGGGAGGCAGATCATTCCTTGTTACTCTTCAGTGTTTTTCCTTATCTTGTGGTACATATAGGGTACTGGAATCCATCAGTATGTCTAAAATAGTTATATGTTGTAGTTTTTGTTTTGGTAATGTGTGGACATTGTATGTTTCTCCGATGTGTCCTTCTCAGATAATTTCTCTACTTTGTGTTCATTGTGTTGCTGAACGTTGCACTTGCCTGAATTCACTGTATAAAATGTCAAGGATAGAGTTGGCTCAACATAATGTACAGTCTTTCAATTTAATTAAGGGCTTAACAGCTTCTCTTGGAGGATTAATTGTTACGGCAATGTTACTCTAGATGTATGTCTACAACATACCTTTCGAGCAGAACTGCAATCTTTGCCACAGAGCTACCTGCTGGCTTCACCTGGCTTATTTGGACTAAATGCGAAGTATCAGGTCTTACTCTGGGGTAGTTTGTGTCCACTAATGCTGGATTGCTCTGATAATCTTTGTTTTACATTTATCAGTCAATCAATTGAAAGGTGATGGCTGTTCACTGAGCTGGCCAGAGACTGCTCCCACGCTAACAAGTGGAAAACAGATCCCTGCCTTGGGTGCACAGTAGGTCAGCCATCATCTTAGCTTTAAAAAAAACTCTTTTGGGACTATGACCAAACAAGCTTAAAACTAAGTGCATATAACTGAAAACATGACAGGCTAGTGCACACGCTTCAGTGATGGCTGAGCACGTCAGGGTATTGCGAATAATTGAATGGCCACTGTTTTTTTAGGCATATGTTTGGAATATTATATTTGAATACAATAAACACATGACTTTATACAAAGTAATAAGGTGTCGCCATTACAGTAATTTCACCTCCATACACATATAGTAATAAATTTGAAACAACACTTCCATTGATTCTGAGCAGGTGTTACAGAATCTGTGACTATTGCTGTGCTTCCTGGTCAAGTGCTGTCACAGTCATTCATGTCACCCTAGTGCTCTGCCTTTTATATACGGTATATTACATTCCATATGGAGCACAGGATGAGAGGTGGCTACTGTGGCCAAACATATATTTTTACAATAGTATAGAAAGCTAAATATTTTTTTAGTTGATGTATATAAGCATTTCTATTACCTTTACCTATTTCAGTCCCCTTTATGATGCTGAGCCCCTATTTTAAAGTACATTGTGTGGGTGAGGGGTCAAACACCATGTTCCCTGTACTTACACACCCATGCAACATCCTCAGTTTGTGGCAGTTTGTTGACCTATTAGTCCATGACAGATAGATTTGTTTATTTAGAAGGAGGAAATTGCAGATAAGATATAACAGAAGAGTAACATACAGCAGGTGCTGGAGTTACTGGAATTACTGCTATATACAGGCTGTATACTTACATTTTATTAGGCGTGTCTGACTGATTTATATTTGCTTGGGTAGTTGTGATAGCACACAATGGTTTATAAGCATCATCATATTTAAGTAGGTGACTTTGTGTTCCTACATGATCTGGTTTGGTACAAAGAGGTAAAATATCATAGCTTCAGTGTTAGGGGATCTCTAAGCCATGTCCCTCTCAGACTTTGGGGGGTTATGGATAAAAGGCCATTCTAGTTGTGGAGCAGCCAATAGGAACTGCTATACTTTGCCCCATAATTGTCTGCTGCCAGCCCAATTGTGCCTATGCTGGAGAGCTGTGAGTAGGATAGTTCTAGTTACAAGGAGGAGAGATTAAGAGCTGTGAGAAGGAGAGGGAGAGATGTAAGAGCAAGACTGATTGTGTATTTGTATGTGTACGGTGTGGGTATGTGTGGTACTGCATGTCGTTAGCGTGTGTAAGTATATGCTATTGCTTGCATGTTGCTGTACGGTGTGTTAGAGTATGGTGAGTGTGTGTCAATATATGGTGTTACAGTATGTGTGTGATAATGTTGTTACCATCAGTTACTGGTGCTAGCATGTGTGTACGGGGGTGTTTTTGTATGATGGTAGCACGAGTGTGTGGCAGTTTGACTGAGTGGGTGCCAGAGCAAGTAAGGTCACGAACCTAGGGAGTCAGGACATGAGCTCCACACTAGCAGGTGATTCGAAGGCCACAAGGACACATTAGTGGAGTTGACTATTTTACTTTGATTAAATAATCTAAGTGATCCAACTGGAGCTTTTCACAATAGCTTATGACAGTTCTTGCTTGAAAACTGGTGATTACAAGGGAATTCAGAATAGCTTTGCCTCCCAACATGAAGCTACCCTGTTCTTAGAACCAATTTGCAGGCACGTTAGTGAATACAATCTTTGTGACACACAATTAAAGGATTATATGTCAAACAGTGTCAGCTCACCTCTGCTTGTTCATTTGGTGTGTGTGTGTGTGGTATAGAAGTTATGGATATCAAATCCCCTTAACCAATGTCACATGTGATAATCACATATGAAGGGTGTATATAAATACATAAATCAGGGCTTATGAATAAAAAGTAGTCCTGATGGAAAGTTGGAAAATTGGCCTTATTTACCACTTATCAAAATCAGTTTAATGACCTTAGCAACCTGTAGTACTATTGCTTGGACCATTCCATTGGTTGCTATCATTAAACTGCCTTTGAGTTTTTGCTCCATTTTCATGCATAGCCTACATTGTATATACCAGTATATGAAACAGAAATGGAAAATCCTTTAAAAAACCCTGATTTGTGTTTAAGATCATGTTTTATCATACTGTATATTATTGTAGTTTTGATAACAGTAATCTTTGTCTCTTTGAACAAGTGTTGTTGCCTCGCTAGATTAAATATAACATATAATACTGTACATATTTTTGTTGTTTCATCATATTCCTTGACCATCTGAACTTGGCACCAACGTTACACTCATTTTTGCGTCAATAAAATCATTATGTATTGATTTTGGCCTGTGCAAGTGCCTCACTTGTTGGTGGGCAACTAAGAATTTATGTGCATGCCTCAAAGTAATGCTTTAGACAATGTAATTAATAGCTGATCCGTGTAGCAGAAATGTGGTTAAAAGAATGCCTCCCGCAATTAATATTTGCATTTCTATTTCATCATAACAGGGGCCTTCTCCTAAAGAGAAGGGGACACAGAACACTTACTGTACGTATTCTTACCAGCTAAGGAGCACCTCTCTTCCTGAGAATACAGCTGTTCAATGTACATAATCTATGTAAAACACTCCCCCCTTTATAACACTTTACCCCACACCTGACCTATAAATAACTTTCTCTATAAAGTCCGTGAAGATAGTAGTTCTACAATACCATCCACTGTTAACCCACTCTTCTCCATTAGGGAATGGAGACAAAGACAGCCGTCCAGAATGCAGCTGAAAGACAGATACAGATTGCGAGACAGACGTTGGATCTGTTTAGTTGGGTATAAGGGTCTGGGATGTGCTTCAGAAAATGTATTTACACAAAACTGCTTAGGAAATGTCCTCATCACAATAGTTTTATCTATTTGGCATTTAATTAGATCAGGCCTAGATCACACATTTGTGGGTTGTAAGACTGTAAGAGAATTGATGTAAATCTGTTTTATAAGTTGTGGTGCAGTAACACTACAGGATGTCAAAAGACGGATTCCTGCAACTATGTTTCTCTCTCTCTCAGTATACAGTATGTATAGATAGATACATAAATACAGTCATGTGAAAAAGAAAGTACTTCTCTTTGAATTCCATGATTTTATATATTTTACATTGTGTCATGATTTAATAAAAAAAGAAGCCAAAATGAAGAAGCCGTGTGTGAAAAACTAAGTACACCCTTACTGCTGCCATAGGAATTAAGATGCAAAGTAGCAGTCGGTGTTGCTAATTAAATGCTCTTGATTAAATGAGCATCAGCATGCGTGGCCACCTCTATAAAAGCCAAAGTTTTAGCAGTTTGCTGGTCTGGAGCATTCAGCTATGTGTTAACACAGTGCCAAGGAGGAAAGACATCAAGCACGGTGGTGGAGTGGTGATGATTTGGGTTTGTTTTGCAGCCACAGGACCTGGGAACCTTGCAGTCAATGAGTAGACCATGAAGTCCTCTGTATACCAATGTATTCTAGAATCAAATGTGAGGCCACCTGTCTGACAGCTAAAGCTTGGCTGAAATGGGGTCATGCAACAGAACAATGATCCAAAGCATACCAGCAAATCTACAGAATGGCTGAAAAAGAAAAGAATCAAGCTGTTGCAATCGCCCAGTCAAACACCTATGCAAAGAAATGCTGTGGCAGGACTTTAAGAGAGCTGTGCATAAACAAATGCCCACAAACCTCAATTAACTGAAGCACCGTTTTAAAGCATGGGGCAAAATTCCTCTACCATGATGTGAGATACAGATAAAGTCAAACAGAAAACAATAACTTCTGTTTGTTGCTGCTAAATGTGGTTCTACAATCTATTGAATCATAAGGTGTACTTAGTTTTTCTACACATGGCTTCTCCATTTTGGCTTTATTTTTGCTGAATGCATCATGGCAAGGTGTAATGTGTCATGTGCTGTTGTTTATCTGAGGTTTATTGTTAAGACCTGCTAAGGAACAGTTGATTGTTAATTATGCCCTGATATGTAGAATCATTAAATTCAAAGAGGGTGTACTTTTTCACACGACTGTATATGTGCACACACACATATTTACAATTTACTTGTTTCTCTGTTCCACTGCATGCTCCCGATAATTATCTATATGTTTAAACACAATCTTATTTTTGTTTTTTTCTTTAAGTGTATCTAGAACATTACCTATATATAAATGTGTGGAGAAAAGGGTTCAGGAGTTTTTCAGTACTAGTATTCTCCTCCTCCTGTTTTGAAAGAGTTGCTAAATCTTGATATTGACAGGTGCCCAGGAGAGCACTTTTAATTCCCATGTAATATAAATTTGTGTAGTGGTCTCTTGATGTTCTACACTCTCTATTGAAATACCAGTCACTGTGCTCACGGGGTCACCACATGGTATTTTTTTGGCTATGTGTGTGGTTTGTTCGGGTCTTGAAATTGAATTTTTCACTTTGCTCTTTTCTCGCAGTATACAATTTGCAGCTATACATTTCTTTCAAACCATCTGCTCTTCTGCTGTTCTACTCAGCTGTTTTTGCTCTCTCCCTCTGTCACTGCAAGATGCAGAATCACTTCTCAGTCAGCACAGTTCTCTGTGTTATTTTCAAGTTGAATCATTGCTCTGGCCTTATATCAAAAACAGCCAACATTTTTATACAACATCCATGTCTAATTCTACTGATATCTTCATGTAATCTAGATTTTCTCAAACATGCCATCTTGGGCTTTCACGCCCAGTTATTAAACACCATTTACCCCAGGTTAGCAGCTGTGCTGACTCAATAATATATCTCCCCTCCCTTTGCATAAATGGTTTAAATAGCTGTTGGGTTGGTGTGAGGTACAGAAGCCCAGCTCTTCTTGGACAATAATGGGTAAGTGGCTTTTCTTTTAAAGTGATGTGCAAAACAATTCAAGAGTTCTGTCTTTCTGTGAATAAAATTATATAGATTGCAATAGTATTTATTGAATTCAAATTAGGCATTATTAATTTGTATTTTTTCAAATGCATTTACTCAGGTGAACAAAATACTTGAATGCATTTGTTCAATTGTCCATCCATTTCTATATCATAAAACTGCAATGTTCATTAACTCAGTATTTCTATTTAATTCAAGTATCTTTTATAACAAAAAGGCACGTGAATGGACATGATTATATTGTATCCTCATGTTGATCTATATTATTTTCACAATCACAGGACTTCCTAGAAGTATAATTTTAGGTGGCCGTAGTTTCATGCCTGATTTCAATATTAATATAGTTTGTACTTACAGAGGCAATCAAGCCTGTTATTAACTAGCTGAATGAATATTACTTCACAAGGTGTCTTGTCCTACACAGGGGTCCAAGGGAAGCTTGGGTCTTTGCTCTGGCTCTTGCTTGGAGGGGCTTTAGGTTCTGTGTATGGAAACCCACTGGAGAAAACTGTGCTTGTCGGTATTCAAAACAGCCATTTTCTGAATGGAATAAATGTACAAGAAATTTTGAATTATCAAACAGAGAGCAATGGTGAGTATTAAAGCAGAACAATCCTAGCAAGAGTGATTATAACAAGCTAGTTTTGGCAACCATTGACCAAACATTTTTTCAGCAAACACATGATATACATGTTTAGAAACGGTAATTGGAAGTCTGTTTGTATTTAGTAATGCTACAGATTTGCCACTAATCTGTATAATCATGTAATCTGCTTGGTTAATAATTGCATTCATGTAAAATCTATGACTTGCTTCACAGCGAAACCTTATCCAAAAAGCTGCAGTGCCATAAAGAGTGGTCAAAGTGGTCTATATGTGGTCGAGCCTGTGGCGGGGAAGCAATTAGTAGTCCGCTGTGAACTAACTGCAGCAGAAGGGGGATGGACAGTCATACAGAAGAACTGTCGAAAGAACCCAAAGCAATGGGAAGCTTCCTGGGAGAGCTATAAGAGGGGGTTTGGAGACCCACGAAGTGACTATTGGTTGGGTAATGAGCATATTCATCTTTTGACCATGCAACAGTTGCATCGTATACAATTTAAAATGCGCACATCGTTTCAAACAGTGCATACTGCCCACTATGACTCATTCTCCCTCGAAGGGGAGCAGAGTTGTTATCGGATTCGGCTTGGTCGCTACTCAGGAAATGCTGGGGATGCTATGACTTCTGGAGAACCTAATGCGGGACATGATAACATGAGATTTTCAACCTATGACAGGGACAATGATTTGTCTGGGGTGAACTGTGCATCTGTTGGAGGGGGTGGTTGGTGGTACGACAATTGTAGGTTTGCTAATCTTAACTCTGGTACTGGCATTTACTGGCACCAGTTATGTCGAGGGGACTGTTATTCCAGTGAGATCCTTATACAGCCAGTGTATAATTGCCCAGAAGATGGGGGAGGTGATGGGGGAGATGGGGGAGGTGATGGGGGAGACGGAGGAGGTGATGGGGGAGACGGTGGAGGAGGTGATGGAGGAGATGGTGGAGATGGTGGAGGAGGTGATGGCGGAGACGGTGGAGGAGGTGATGGTGGAGGAGGTGATGGTGGTGATGGGGGAGACGGAGGAGGTGGTGATGGCGGAGACGGAGGAGGTGGTGATGGCGGAGACGGAGGTGGTGGTGATGGCGGAGACGGAGGAGGTGGTGATGGCGGAGACGGAGGAGGTGGTGATGGCGGAGATGGAGGAGGCGGTGATGGAGGAGGAGGTGGTGGAGGGAATGTAGACCCAACACCTAATCCTTGTGAAGACAATAAATAAATTAACACATTGTTTCTTATTACATGTATATTTTTTTTTTCACATGATTCCAATAAGCTCCTGGATTGGTAGTGTTTGAAGAATCTTCACGCCTACCCCTGCCCTTTTTATTGTGTTGCACAATTTATTGTAAACTGAGCTTTCTTTTCTGGTTTGGTCCCTCTTATTGAAGCCAGTACCATTTTAATGTTATCTCAGAGTGATTCTATGACTTTATACACTAGAAACCCAATCTGTATATTTTTAGCGATCCAGACACACTCTATACTAATAGAATAAATGATGAGTTTGTTTTCACACCACTTGTGGCTTTGAGTAAAAGTTTTTCTTAAATTCATAACCTCGCTGTCACAGACACAGATGGCAGTTAACACAAGGGGTGCCAGGAACTCTGTTTTAGGTGTCAAATGTTTAAATAATCTCTTTAGTGAAAATAACAGACATAAGTTTCAGGCATGGCTGTCACTCTGAGCCCACCCTACTATCAGTGTTTATGAGAAATACAATTACAAAAGTGATTGCTTTTTTTCTTCTACTTTATAAAAAAAATGAAGCTGACTTTTTCCCCAAAAGAACTGATGAAATTTTATTTAGGCAAAATATAGTCTCGGGCCTCAAATGCCATTTAATGCAATTAGGTCATAGTGTTGAGTAGCAAAAAGCAATAACATATAAAATAAATAGTGATACCAACAGCGACGTATACGGTCAAGGCTGAGTAGACCTTGTGCAGCATGCCTATGGGGAAATGTGTTTATTTATCTTGAAAACAGAAATACCCCAAATGCATAGGTTTCTAATCCTTTTGAGATGTTACAGGTTCAAAACTTTAACCATATCTGGGAACACCCAGAGGGTCTCCAGATCAGTGTCTTCTTTCTCCAGGCAGGGGAGCATTGTTTGCCTACTCCCTGCCCACTGCCTGCCCGCTACATGATGATGGCACTGCCCCTATGCATTGCTAGCTCTGCCTCTTTACAAAGTTACTCTTCCAGAACAATGTAAGCTCCAGGTAGCCTAGCGTGGGAAGTTTCCACGTATGATCATAACCTTCATTGTATAGGTTTAAAACATTCACAGGCTGCTGTGCCAATGACTTTTAGCACCTATTTTAATTCCTTCAAAATATTATATATAAATATTAACACATTTAATATATTAAATAAAATGGCTTCTTGTTCTGGCATTGCATTGAAAATGGTTCTGGACTAGTTTTCCACAAGTGCGTGGTAACCACGTTGTTTTGCAGATGCTTAACGGGGAAGGGCATTTAGAGTTATGGTATCAGCTGCTCCTGCTTATGTCCTTTTTCAGCTCATTTGGGTTGCATTCTTTTGTGGTGGAAGGAAGAATTCTGTATGGAAAACGCCTTTCTATGTCTCTTGACATAGACATTTTAAAATTGCAAAATTTCAAATAAAGCACAATCTTCAAATGAAATATCAGCAATTACGTTTGGCAGGTTATGTGAAAAGGTGTATTTATTGTGAGCGCCTAATTTTTTTCAACACATATAGAAGTTAAAGACTTCTGGGAGAACCCTTTTCTGTTTTTGTTATTACTTTTACCAGACGTTAGGGTCTCAACATAAGATTTTGAAATAGTGGGATGATTGTGTAATAACTAGGAACATAAATATAGTAACCTTTATATAGCAAACTTGTGCCTAGAGGATCCAAATGATGGTCCGTCACCTGAAAGATCCTACAAGAATGCATGTAACTTGTGGCCCTTTTGTACAACTTTAACAGCATGTCTAACATTTAAACAATGCATATTGCACATGACTTTGACAAATGTGTAATTAATCGGCATATTTTATACAATCTGTCATATCCTGGATGGCTTTTTCATGGGCACACATACCAATAGTAAAAGGTTGTCGACGAATAGGTGACTTGCTCCAGGACCATTGGTGAGTGTGTGCTTTTAAAAACAGTTCTTAAATGTCCCCTATATTACTGGGCTGCTAGGAATGGTACCAGGCATCATATAAGCCTGGCTTGGCTTAAAAGAAATACTGCTTATACATAGATGTCAGCCTACATACACCAGGTACTGCCGGAAATGTCCTTTTTGTACTTGGGGCATGGGTAGAAAACATCGATCAAAAATGTCAGGACAGATGCCAGTATGGCGTATGCCTCTTTTAAACTATAATACATAATGTACAGCCACTTTCTTTCACATTAAAGATCTCTGGTCAGACACACCTAGAGTATTGTATTCCGTTCTGGAGACGCCATCTCCATAAGGATATTGACAGTTTGAAGAACAAAAAAGTGAAAGGCTTGCAGGATAAAAGTGTTTCAGGAAAGACTGGGACCACAATGTGTATAGCTTGTAGGAAAGGAAAGAGAGATAGGGGAGATCCGATAGAAACATTTAAATGCTTAAAGCTTTACTTTAGTGAAAGGTTGGTAGATAATTGGAATAGCTTCTCATCAGAAGCGGAAGAGGCTAATACAGTAAGGGAATTTAAACATGCATAGGACAGGCATAAAGCTATCCTGAATCTAAGACCAGATCAAAGACTGAAAGGGACCTGAGTCTTACATCAGGAAAAATGGGCAGACTAGATGGGCCAAATGCTTATTATCTGCTGTCAGATTCTAATTCTATTAAAGGATGGGGTATTTTTCTCTCTCTAATTCATTAGTCACATTTGGCATTCTGACTAATACGTTCCTGCATAAATCATATTAAACACTACTTTTGCAGATCGACCCTTAATGTATATAAATAATGTTGAATATGAATAAATAAGCTCTGACGGACACTTCCTTTTCTTAATTATGTTTTATCTACAACTAAATATCTGAATATCCCAAAAAATATTTTCACATAATACCTACACAGCAGAGCTAAAAGTAGAATTGAATCAAGAGTATCCATCATTATTTACAATCACCTTGATTAAAAGCCTTTATTTCAAGTCAGAGAGGCCAGCTGAAAACAATTCAGTAGCAGCAAGTTACTTACATGCACAAACATAAAGCAGCGAAATAGCATTTCCTGTCTCCAGTCCATAGGGACCGTTAACAATTTAGACATAAAAGCAGGCTTGATGTACTTAGCATTTGAATTTAAAAGAAGGCTTGCACACAAATAATTGAACCATAAAAATATATGTTATACTATAATAGTCAACATGGATTTGACTTTTCTCAGTGAAACAAAGGTTAGTCATCCTACTCTACTTTTTGGGCCCAATGTGTGGGTAGGGGTTAGGAGTGGCACCTTGAAAATAATGTCCTATATGTACCGACGGCTTCCACAAATCTTGTAATTGGTATTGTGTCCTTGTATTGACATGCTGTGTATCCTTGAGCTTGGGGTCATGTTATCATTAAACAGAAGCAAATCTCCATCAATTTTGGGCCTCACCCATACCATTTTCAAGTGGATCTGCAAGCGGACCAAACCCTACCTAGATTATGCTGCCTCACAGCTATAGGGGAACTTCTAAGACACATTTGTGACACAGTCGACAGCATTAGAAGTAATTGTGAACACAGGCGTTATGACGATAGTCTCTATGGGTATGTGGTGAACCAGTACATAAATGCAATGAGCTTCTAAAGAATCATCATGTGTGCAGAATTCATAAAAATAAAAGACTCAGGAATAGGCAGCAAGCCAGATTACATAAAACAGGATTTATTGTGCTATACCATACAACATAAAAACATAATTTTCCTCCTGGGAAGAGGATTCCAGCCAACTCTGTAAGACATTCCATGAGAGAATTCACTACGCTTTTCCTATTATTAACTCATTACACTGAGAAGGAACTTTCATTAAATAAAATTGAAATTGTGATTCTGTGTAGTTATTGCAAATGTATTTTGTTTTAAATTGATCCAATTTGGTTTTCTTTACTAAACTGTTTTGTTACTAGTATTAGTATAATTGAATGTTTCATGTGTATTTTAGTTTTGACCTAACACCATATCTGAGGCCGCTACTTGTTTGACCCAGAGTCTCCATGTGAAGTGGTGCTTTCAAGGGAAACTTTCCTTTTACTTCAGGAAGGGTAGAGTCCTTAGCCCATGTCCATTTAATGCTGTGTGGGTCTAGCCTTGCCCCGTGCATGGCTAGTGATTTGCAAAGCCACTTCCCCAAAAGAGGGAAATAGCCTAAAATATGAATTTCATAGTATCCCTATTACTATGATTTTTAACAACACCAATCAGCCATAACGTTATGACCACTGACAGGTGATTTGAATACCACCGATCATCTTGTTGTTATGGCACCTGTCAATGGGTGGGATTTACATCACGTGGATGGCCGGGTGCGTGTGTGTTGCTTACTTGGAGAACACATGGCACCAGGATGCACTATGGGAAGAAGGCAAGCCGACGGAGGCAGTGTGATGCTTTGGGCACTGTCCTGCTGGGAAACCTTGGGTCCTGCTATTCATGTGGATGATACTTTGATATGTACCACCTACCTAAGCATTGTTTCAGACCATGTGCACCTTTCAGCAGGATAATGCGCCCTCCAAAAATGCAAAAATGGTTCAGGAATGGTTTGAGGCACACAACAACGAACTGAAGGTGTTGACTTGGCCAGTTGACCATCTGTGGGATGTGCAGGACAAACACGATCCATAGAGGCCCCACATCTATAATTTGCAGGACTTAAAGGATCTGCTGCTAACGTCTTGTTGCCAGATACCACAGCACACCTTCAGAGGTCTAGTGCAGTCCATGCGTCGTCGGGTCTGGGATGTTTTGGAGCCAAAATGGAGACATACACAATATCAGGAAGGTGGTCATAAAGTTATGGCTGAACGGTGTATACCTCAACATTATCTGGGTTTTAGCCTGGAAGCTTCAGAAATCTTACTTGATGTGTACATTTGCCTCTGGATGGGTGAGGGGCTTCTTTGGCAAGCTCCGCCAATTACACTTTTAAATCAATTGGGGATGGCCTAACCCCAACTCATCTGCATTCCCTCTCACCTTCACTGGGAAATTCCTAGGTATGTTCTAGCTATCGGTACCAGGAAAAAAGACGTATTTGTAGCTCATTGCTTGTACCTCATTCAGATTACTGTGTCCAGTTCTGAAGACTGTGACTCCAGAAGCATATAAATAACTTAGAAAGAATTTAAAACGGGCCACTAAAATAGTGCACCAAACCAGGGAAGGCTTACAAACCTTAATATGTACACCTTAGAAAACGGAAGAGAGAGGGCAGATATAATAAAACCCTTTAAGTATGTCAAGGGATTAAAGCCACAGTACGTCACTGACACCACTACTATAAAACAATGCATACTCTGTGAGTACTTTAACATACATTCTTCCAAACAAAAAAAATCTAAAAAATAAAGCACTCCTTCTCCATGATCCAACATTTCTTGTCACTTATTGGCTGCTTGAAGCTGTCAAATCAATTAAGATCAATGGAAGTGCTTTCCTGGCAATGATTGACAGCTTCAAGTAGCCAATCAGTGGCAGGAAAGTGCACCCACTGGAATTTCAACTCATGCTCCCTGAGGCCTGAACAGACCCCTGAACATAGTCTTCACCAGAGCCAAAGCCGAGTTAAGGTGAGCACATTACATGCAGGGATATTTGTGCCCTCAAAAACTAGGGGTAGAGAAAGTGGCAAATCCATTTGGGGGATTATGCATTTACGGACCACACGAAAATGTAAAGTGATTAAAGTGCATATGATGGCTGGAGCCCAAAATGTACATTTAATTAAAAAACGAAGGTTCTACCACTTCTAGTTTGCCCCTGAAGCAGCTGTGCTGTTGTGTGTACAGAGGTGTTGGTTTATACCAGAATTGGTGAGATGTCATAAGACTTTACCCAGGCTCACTTCCTTGTGACACACCTTGCAGTGTGCCCACATTCTCAAACCAATCCCACACTTAACTAAGGCACTATACATCAGGTGAGGTAGTAGTGATACTTTTTGTTCGTGTGTATTAGTGATGGTGATGGTACTGGTGCCGGTGTAAGTGAACGAGTGGTATAGCTACCCTACAGTTGCTGCTTCTCCAGAGTGAAATGAGCAACACATATAACAGAGAAATTAAATTACAATTCAGGAACAATTTTTCAACAAGTAAAACACACTGTGTGCAAGCACACCATAATGCCTAAGGTTGTCACCAATATTATTACCAGTTATTGTTTTGCACACATATTAGAGGTTTTGTTAATTTTTAAATAATTTAATTACATGTTAATTAACTACATTTTTGAAGTGACACAAAATGGGGGGAAATGTCTGCGGCAGTCCCTGTATATCAATAATGAATTTATATACAGTACACTACAGCTTCTCCAATGCTCTATTGAATGGACTTGCAGTACAGTAGATGAGTAATGATTGAGCATCAATCTCAGCCTTTGCTAACTGTCACTGACACTCCAACTCTCATCAGGCGGTACATTTATATACCTAATGCGTGCCGTCCCCGTGTAAATCCTGAAAAAAAAATGCGGAAAAAAAATCTACAGGCTGTTGGACCCATCAATCACAGCCATAACCATCAATGAGACCACCCCCGCTTTGTTCTCTACTTCAGTCATTGCTATGTACCCTCCTATACGCAGTCCCTCCTCCTTTACCTCATCAGTGAGCGCCAAGACAGCTTGTTATGGTGCCGACCACACGTGCCAAACGATTGGACAAATGTGACCAAAATGTTGATGCTTTTGCCATACGTTTTCTGTTGTTTCGTCCTTGTTATCGGAGATTTTCATGTATTGCAATAAAGTCACAAAAAGCTGTTAGTGTGTGAGGATCCATGTTCAGATACAGAACTGCATCCAGGTTGGAGGTCGGAGCAGGAAACAGGAAGTATAAACTCCATAACGTAACCAATGTCACAATATATGCGTAATAACTCCATAACACTAATAGTGTTACAATATATGTGTAATAACTCTATAACATAAGCAAACAGTGTTACAATATATGCGTAATAACTCCATAACATAAACAGTGTTACAACATATGCTTTGTAACTCCATAACATAAATAGTGTTACACTATACGTGTAAAAACTCCATAACATTGCCCTCTTGGCTCATGGAAGTTTTGGCCCTGGTATCTTAGGAGTAGAGATGGGCTTGCACAAACACCGAGCTGGCCAAAATGCCTGCCCCTATCATCTTTGGGTCCGTGACCACATGTTGAAGGACTTGCTTACAACTCGAGAGAGCCAGACCACAGCTAGATCGGCCACCGTTAGCTAGGAGATGTTCGAGGGGCAGCATGGTGGAGTTAATACATCATCCTGTACCATTGTAACTGATTTTCTGATATAAAAGTCCGTAAAACTGGCTGCACGCCGGCCAGATATGTCGTGAGCTGAAGCCGGATTTCTCCTTCCACACAGCGACAATAGTTTTAAGGCTGCCAACACGGTCAATTAAATACTATAGCATGCAGCTACCTACTGCACACGCACGCTGCGCGTCTACATCCAGTAGAGAAGGCTGATGTAAAAGCTGACCGCACGCATTATGATCTAAGCCTGTGCCGACGCAGCCGCTTGCCTGTGATTTATGGCGGTTGTGCTTAAAGTGACAGGGGCCCTATTTTTACGTCCAGTCTGGTAAATATTTGAGAAAAGTGATAGATCCACCTTTCATTTCAGCCAGTGTCGTGGTTCAGACATTCGCTTGTTGCTTAGTGCCGAGAATCAGCCTTGTCTGTTACCACGTGGGAAGTGGGAGTCTAAGCCATTGGTGCGGGTGAACCAGACACGGCTGCTGTCTCCTATTGTTCTTTATTTATTCATCTCTAACATTTTCCATAGCAGTGTAGAATTTAAATATGGGGAGGTTAACCAATACATAAACAAGATATATTTACACATACAACAGGAGTTGACGACCCCGTCAGTGAGCTTGACACGTAGCCTGCCCATAAGCTTACAATCTAGAAGGATATATATGCTATATAGCGGCCTGTTTTTGTGTATATATATACCTGCCCATCACAACCATCCCTCTAATCTTATTCTATCATCTGGATGGATCACTCCCTACTTCTTAGTTGATCAAAGAGCTCTCTGATGCCTAAATCCTTTTAGAGCAAGTGATCATGAAGGAGGTTGGTTATCAGCTGTGTGCTCCCTGCAAGCTCCACCCACTCCCACAATCCTCAGACTGGGAGAGGATGAGATAGCAGGAGGGACCTGAGCACATCTAGCTCACGGGCAGGAGGGATGTGATTACAGCCGGGAGTGTGTTCTGTGCTATAGAACTCGAAGGATTCCATACGTTCCAGCAACGCTTAGGGTATAAAGGGGGGGTGCTAAAGAGTGAATGGAGGGACTGAAGACTGTAGCAATCGTATGTAGAAGATAACTATATATTATAAAAGGGAGGAAGAAACCATATTACAGATCTGTATCGTCTAATAGACACAGGGTTCTAAAGTGGGGGGTCATTACATCATAGCGCACACTCACATGTATTCGCGTAATTCTGGAACATATGACAGCTAGACAGTGACAGTCACCCAGGCAGTGGTGTGGAGGAGATCTGTCTCTTGCTTCCAGGAAGCTCTGATCGTCGCCTTGTGTGGTCACTGGACTCAGGATGAAGGATCGCACCCGGGAGCTGCGTGCTGTGAGTATACCCATCACTTAGTATTTACTTGTTGCGTCCTTAGAGGCTGCTGATGCAGGATTAGAATCGATGACATGTTGGGTGTTCGGGCCAGATTTTATAGCAGGGCGTTATCTAAGGCACGTCCAGCGCCGAGTAGAGTGCTGCGCATCTAGTGCGGGGTTATAGATGAGTAATTCCAGTAGCCACATGAGAACGAACACTAAGTATCCTTCACCCTTGTGAATCAGAGAGGCGATCCAAAGGGTTAAACACAATAAAAATGTACTGGTAACCCCCTCCAATTAATACATTAAGCCAGTCATTAAATATATATATGTGTATATATCCCAGAGGGGTCTGCTTAACACTGACCATCTGGCACTAAAAATGGTCGTACGTGAGCTCTTTACCACACTGTGTATGCAGTGATCTAAATAAGTGATCGGCAATTCAATGGGTACAGCTTGGGATGTGTGTACACTGCCAACATTATCTGGCTGCTAATGCAACAGATCTCCCTTTACTGCCAGTCCCCTGTGCATTGCCAGGACAATGCCTGTTGATCAAACCAGTTGACTTTCTGTGACAGGCAACAGTGAAACAATAGAGCTCATCTCACCTTTTAATTCAATCAAGCCTTTTTCCCCCCCAGTATTTAACTTAATTGCAATTATTCAACTAAATTACGTAGAAAGCCACAGCTTGCTATACCAACACATAAGTTACACCGTAGCAAAAAAAAATAAAAAAAATAAAAAAGGCAAAATACATGTTTTACCATTTTATTGGCAAACTGCCTGGCACTCGGAGGTGTTCCAATACAATCCCTACAGGAATACAGCACGATTCGCTTGATGCCAGTCAACCGACGCTGTCCGCGAGCCACATACCTTACTAAATCCTCCATGCTGTGTCTGGTGCCTCCCGTCAGCCCTATATATTTGAAATCACAGCTATACCATCTGTGCTGTGCACATAAATATCTCTTCTCCATGAAATGACAGTACAATGTTTGCATGCATGGATCTGTGATTACACAGGCGGCTGGCTGTTGGTTAATACTCCGCGTGATATTATGTCTGCCGTGTAATGGGTTTTATTCGCTCGCTTGTTACAGCTTTTGGAAGTTTCCTTCTATAGACTATGGTTTATACACTTATTTTTGCCCGCTGAGCCGATGGCAGCCCAATTACTGCCACAAATCAGGGAATACAGCACCGAACTGTACATTTATTAATAAAGCACAGGTTACACCGTCAGCGGTATGTATTCATAAGTGCTTTTTTCGAGCAGGTTAAGCGAATTTAATATGAGAATATCTGTATTGTTATTGGCTGGGCTGTATTTAACAAATGAATTGAGCACGTTTTGTAGGAACACAGTAGAATGGTGTATGTATACCTATTTAAATTGCACATGGGGTGGAAAAGCTCTATGTCTTAGAACGAGATGATATTTCGTTAGTATTAATGTACTTTAGCACTGTAGTTCTTCAATCCACTAGATTGCGGCGTCTTGCTCTCCACCTTTAGCCCACAGGTCTTAAGTAAAAGAGTGATTATATAGAGATATAATATATATATATATATATATATATATATATATATTATATGTATATATGTTAATGTGTGTGTGTGTTAGTTACAGATCCTCAATTGTAACTAACCTAACAATATAATGGTTCTTGTCTGGGAGTAGCCTTCTAAAGAGCAAATAGCCTCAGGCAGCAGTAACAAATGAGCAGCAACAGGGGGCGCCATACCTTTTTTTTTTTTTCCTTGGACTGTTGCATTATGCCATTACCTACTGTGTTGCGCAATGGTGTAATGCTCTTGTGGGTTGGTAATTGATAGCGGCACAAAAGGACCACAAATTTGATTTTTTTTTAATGCTTTATGTTAAGTAGACACTGTTTATTCTTTGTAGCCCTGGGCTCAATGCAAAATAATCATGCCTTTTTGCTGCAGAATGACTTGGGATACATTGAAAATGGTAATCAATTGCATATATATATGTGTATTACGATTGTGATCGTAAAGAAGTTGTTGGGGTCACCTTAACTGTAATAAATATTTCTTTCATTCTGCCCAAATTACTCAAACCGATTTTGAGCAGTCCTTGCAGCATTACTCGCCTATAACTGGCATAATGGTACAATCCTTTGATGTTAATGATACATTCCTAAAAAAGACAGCATTAAAATAAATATAAAATCATTTAAAAATGTCAATTATTTTATATATTTTTTAGCGCTGTCTTTTTGAGTCTTTTATTTTTTTGTCTTTATAGGTTTTCTCTACCTTTTTGGAGAATCTGTATTTATCAAGACTAGCTGCTTTGTCTTTTATTGGTTACTGTTTTCCTTATATTAGCCCTTATTTGTGTGCATATATATATATATATATATATATATATGTATGTATATATACTGGTAAATATAATTGATGTTATTTCACTTATTGGTTTCTTATTATCTATCTATTGTGGGGCTATTATACAACTCTCTTTTTTCTGGTCACATTTGAGCGCTGTATTCTTTTGCTTTTTCAATGATACATTCCTACTGTAATGGAACAGGTGTCTGTAATGCCAAGAAATGACATAATTCAAAACTAGGACTATAGTAATGCTGTACAGATGTCATAATGGTTGACTAATATTTCTGCGCAAGTAACAGGTGTTATGATAGTTACGGGGCACACACCAGATTTAGGCGTACAGGCGTACATATTGTGTTGTCTGTAATTATTAGTTGTGTCTGCCCCTTGGAAGAGTGTTGTGATGATGGTTCAAACATGTCGCTTTTGGTAGTAAACACGCCCGCCAGCCGTAATCATGCATATCTTGGACTAGTGATTGTTATCAGTGCTTTCGGGGATTTTAAATGGGAATGCTGTATACTGATTGTGGGCCTGAGCTTGGAAATCATGTCTCCTAAGAAAGTGCATGTAGAATGTAGTGTATATATTAGAGAAGCAATGTCCTAAGCCTGACACAAGGCTGCTCCCTCATCTGCCCCTGGATCTACCTTAAACCACTTTAATTTTACATGGACTGCACTACAGTTTTCTCCATGTGTATTGTAGTGTTGCTAGTATTGTAGCTAGAAAATAAGACTTCTGTCTCATTTTCATCCTCCCCTGGATAAATCTGCCGAAGGCAGGAAGTGTACCTAAGTATGCTTCCTGCACATGAAGTGTAGCACTCTCACCGAAGTTAATGGTAGCAGCAACCAGTTGTGAACTGGCAATGTCTATACAGTAGCATAGAGGGTCTGGTATAGGACCACCAGAAAAAAGAGATTAAGCATGCTGAAGTTAGACTCTGGCTAGATTTCCACTTGTTTTTTTTTTTGCTAAAAACGCCCATAAAAACGCCAATAGCGCCACCTGGCGTTTTTTTAGTGAAAAACGGCTGCAGCCAGATGTTAGCTGTTCTTCAATAGGAAATCGCAAAATGCCATTTCCACTTGGCGTTTTTTTGTTTGGCGTTTTTTCAGTCCTCTTTGGCGTTTTTCTGCTGTTTTGGGCTCTGTGGCAGTTTTTCAAAATCGCAGCATGTTGACACTCTGGCGTTTTTTGCAAGAAATCTTGGCGTTTTTCTCCAATAGAAGTCTATGGGAGAGAAAAAACGCCATGAAAAAGCCATGTGGGTTTATTGCCTTGGCGTTTTTTCTGGCGTTTTTTTCCACAGTTACAATGCAGAGGATGGACCCAGTATCTGTGTGTCCTACGAGAAATAGGCTGAAAACAAACAGTTTCACACAAAACAAAGTCCTGGACTGGTTCATATTGAATTTTACACCATTTGGAACAAACATGCCATTACAAACAAACATACCCAACGCATCAACTGGATCCTGCGTGCCAAAAGCAAACAATTTGCACCATCATTTGGGGGCCAATCTTCCCAGAGGAGCAGACATTCGGAATAAAGCATGCCTTACAAACCACAGGGTCTACCAAGTAAATGACATCAGGAGAGGGCAGATACTTGCCATTTATCCTGATCCCTTTTAGCTGGGTGAAACTTCTAACTTGTAAAGGCTGGAAAAACTGCCTAAGGTCAAAAAAAGCAATTTCCACAGAAAGGCTAAAACGCCAGAAAAAACTCCAGAAAAAACACCAAAACGCAGGTAAATGCAGTGGCAGTTTTCTTGGCGTTTTTCCTGGCGTTTTTCATCAAGAAAAAAACGCAGGACAAAAACCCAAGTGGAAACCTAGCCTCTCTCTAGTGTACATATGGCACTTACTCACTAAACAATGAGTTGTAAAAACCCTCTGTGTGATTTTAGGGTTAGCCATTGATAATACATAGCTGCTTAAGCTGTCTGTTTAGTGAATATAAACCTCCGAGGTGAAGCATCTCTCTGTATTGTTGGTGCTCTGCTTTAAATTATACGCACATATAACGAGATTTCCGATTAATTTTCTGCACCATTAAACATGCAATTAGCATGATCCTATTTACTGGCCTCAGGAACTGGTGCTGTATATGCATACGTATCATTTTATAGAGGGGGGGACTCCCACGAACTGGAGAAGGATTTGGGGATCTGACGTTCAAACGATGCATATCTGACGGTTTTCTTAGTCATGTACTATGAATGAGTAGACTTCGGTTATCGGAGAAATTATTTCTTGTGATTAAAATGCAGTTGATCTCTACAGGAAGAACGCTTCATGGCATATTTAACTGAGAGCTTAATTCAAGCGGTGATTTGCAGATTATGTCCCGTGGACACGCTGGTGCATCATTTCCTCTAGGACAGGCATAGTTAATCTATATTCTCAATGGTTGGTGGACTGAAACTCTCATCACTGTCAACCAGCAGCTGGCCCAAATTGATTACTTATTTAACGTATAGGCTAATAGACTGCCTAATAGAGGGTTGTTTTACTATTGGGCTGGGTAAATGCAATTCTGCTACAGTTCCATTAAATGCACTTTTTTTTTAATAAAAATTTTGCAATTGAAGTGTGCCTTGTACAATAGATCTGAAAGCCTTGAGCCACAATTTCTATATTTATATTTCAATTACATTTAGTTGTTTTACTCCAATTAGCTTTGCCTTTCTGAGATAAAGAAAAAAAATAAAAAAAATTATACACATCATGCAATCTATGATATATAAGAAAAATTTTAATTTTACCACTTGTGGAAGGCAGCAGGGAATGCTGTAATTTTGAATGTAATGTATGATATACACCAAATTATTCTCAGATCAGGACCCTGAAGATCTTAGTATCTGTGTTCCAGATGTCAGCTCCTGGTTAACCTATTCAGCGCCTGATTGTAGAACGTCTTGGTTGCTTGTCCAGCACTGTGTGTAAAGAGGTTCACAGAGTAGGCTGTTGAGCGGGTATCTGTTTAAGTGAAATCCCCAGCTTTTTTTTCTCCTGGTGAAATGACGAAAGAATCCATAACCCAGACAGCCAAGTTGTCCAAACGTTGCTATGATTGATAACAATTATTAGACCTTTTGTTTTATTTTATTATAATGTAGCAGCAACTAGGATATTTTGTGTAAAATGTTTATTTTCTATAATGTTTACTTATTTTCCCATGATACCTGTATACATTTGTCATAGTTTTGTAGTATATTAAAGAATATGAACAAGCCTCGGCAGTGCTGACTCGTATGTAAAATTCTGGGGGGGGGTTTAAGCTCCTTTGGCAACTGCTATTTATTCCACAGTGAATAGGCATGTCTTCTATTTTTGTTACCGGATTTTTCTTTCTTTCTTTCTTTACGTATAGTGTAAGAACACCGCGAGGGCACATCAGTCACTTGTACATCAATAGTCATTTTCATACACAGCGCGGGGAAGCACATCACGACAAGCAATGAAAGAGCCATCCCTAAAATTACTGTCAAATCTGCTTGCTGGGTTGGTGGCAGGCCCCGCAGACTTCACAGATCTCCTCTCAGGGGTGATGCTAATTACAACTGAATTGCCTAGTTGGACTGAAAAATCAAAGATCAGGCATCTTCTTCTCTGCTAAACAAATACACAAACTCACAGGACATTTGTGTCTTGGCCAACGGCTCACAAAAACACATTTGTTTTAAAGGCGTTATGTTGGACTTGATCTTTTGAGGGTATTTTGAATATGATGAATGACGCAGCCCCTTTTAAATTACAGTTTTTTCTTTATTCCTTCCCAGTCTCATTTAAACCACACTGTCATTTTGAATATGAAAAAAGCAATCTTTGCAGTGTAATCCCTAGTCTTGAAAATGTATGTAGATCTCTGTCCCATCAATCGCAACAAGACAGGAATAAGAGGATTGTAATTCTGGTGCAGTGTTGATTTGCTGAAAGCTAAGCTATGTGGTATATGAATAAATAAATACATATATAGGGTTATCTCTTAAAATGTTATTCTTAATAGCTGTACCTTGCAAAGGGACACATGGGCTTGAAACATTCAAGCTGTGATCACCATGGATTTATTTATTTAAGTCATTACTGAGGGTAAAAAGGTCACATTTGGCCCCTGAGCTGTCATTTATGGTTTGATAATCTCAGGACTGATGTCCTTCAAGTCAATAACATCTATGGCAGCTTTGATTTCACAAAATCAGTGGTGGAGGCCTTGGAAAATGTCTGCAGCTGCCACTAATGGTAATAATGGTAAAGGGAAAACAAAAGTGCACTGAAATTAGAGGTGTGGGAGAGGCGGCACATGGTATGGCCCAAACTTTACTTGCCCAGCTGCCTGAGAACCACGTCAGACTCGCCCACAATATAAAGAGGCATATA
The DNA here is from genome assembly GCF_027358695.1 of Spea bombifrons. NCBI lineage: Eukaryota > Metazoa > Chordata > Amphibia > Anura > Pelobatidae > Spea > Spea bombifrons. Next base: position 26,465,387 of record NC_071088.1, on the reverse strand, counting down.
AGAAAGTACTCACAAGGACCGAAATACTGTGAAAGAGGAGTCGTTTGAGACCGCTGTGCTCAGTCAAGAACTCCTCCACTCTTGACAAGCCTACGTTGGCTCATCCAGTTGTGGCTTAAACCAAGACTTTGTGAAGTGTAACTCATTTAACGCGCATGATTTCTAAAATATAGAATTCTTAATATAAATGTTGGTACTGTTGTTAAAACATCTTAATGAATATTCCTTTACTACAGTTCAAGGATGTATGATAACATGAACAGACCTCCTCTTATATAGAGGACACTTTAAAAACTCTGTCCATGCCACCTCAAACCCTTCTGTAGATCTGGGAGCCATGGCCTTCTGCCTTGGCTTGTCCTCAATTTAACCAGCATTCACGTAGCTTTAGGAACCTTATAGGATGCTATAAAACATTAACCAAAGCCTCTTCCCATGTTACTTTGTTATATAAAGCACTATATGTTAAGCTAGCTGGTAACTGTCAAGCCAATATGACTTCTCTCAACTGAGAGATCAGACAATCCCTCTTCTACAATGGTTTATTATTTTATTTTGATACACATTGGTGTTGTCCAACCAATAAGTGTGTTATATGGCTTACAATCCAATAAAATCTAAATGAAAAAATAAATAATGGTGCTCCTTTCTATTATACAGCTTACATAACCATACCTTTGTTAAATTGTTGATCCCCTACCATACAACAGGAGCCTCATCTGTCGAAGGTGTTAAGAATGGTGTTCTTTTTTTATTATTGATTTGAAGCTGTCTGCAAATTATCTGATTGAATTAAGCTATGAATATCATCAGGCAGCAATATCTCACATGGGGATTGGGGGGAAGGAGGTTTACCCATACAATGTCTAGGCACAAAGATCTGTATAGCTATATGTTTAACCCTTTACTCTATAAGGTATGGGTAGAGGCGTGGCTACTAGGCAAGGCTTTACAAAGACTTTTAATAGACTTATGTAATTGATTAAGGTATTAGTATTAGGAGAATACTAGATATTGTTTGTAATATTTACTTGCTTTTTAAATACACATGATTGGGTCCAAATTGGGACACCAGTGGTTGCTGGAGCCGGGTAGTAGGTGCAGCTGGAGCCATGGCCGCCTACACATGTCACCCTAAGAGCCACTTTTTTCAGTGGTCAGCTTCAGATTGTGGCTACATGGGGACTGAGATGGAGGTCTGTTCTGCAACAGCTCAGACCACGATCAATTTTCCCGCTTTCTGGGTCAGTCAGGGGTGGTGGTAGGTCACCAAATGATCCGGGCCCCATACCAGATTTCATGGCCGTGGAGTAAAGAAGCTCACGCTCTTGGGAAGGCATACACATTAAAAAATACATGTATGTGTATGTATGTATGTATATATGTGTGTGTGTGTATATATATATATATATATATATATATATAAGAAATATATTATATAGTTGTTGTTAATGCATCTTCACTACAGTAAGGGAGGGGATACAAACTCCAAGGAAAGGTAACGTGTGTGTGTTTGTGTTAGATTGCATGTGAATGATACATGCAAACCCTGCATTGCAGGTATAGATCAACTGAGCAACACTTACAAACCCTGGATTGTGGGTATGGATCAAATGAAATTATTTTCCCTCTCCCAGCATGCCTTGATCTCCCCTTCCTGTCGCCTGCTATTGAGTCCCTCAGTCTGGCTGCAGGTCTGGGATGCGGTCTTGCTCGGCGTGTCTGGACGTTAATGCCACACCGGATTTGATGTATCTTTTACGGCTGCAGAAATACAAGTTTGGGATGGCTGGCCTCAAGACCGGCTCCAGGTAAGGCGGCCTACTGGTGGCAGCTCATAGTGCTGCAGGCCGGATGAAAACTTGGTGTGGTTTGAAGAGTCTCCATGTTTGGGGCTACGTTGAGATTCGGGCTTCAGCCCTAGTGGCCTTCTTGGCGATACCACTGGTTAGGGAATATCAGAGGATCTCCTCAACCAGCCCGTGCTCTCGGCTGCTTGCAAAAACTAGATAGAGGAGCAGCTATACAGGACAGCTGGCCTGACAGCGTCCGAAAACCAGGACACTTTGGATATATGCTATTGTCGCGCTTGTTCTGGGCTCCTAGCAAATTTGGGGAGGAAAGAGAGGCAAACAGATTTGGGTCCCAAAATGTGGATACATGACACTGTAGTATATGAAAATGTACAAGCAGAAGAGTGAAAATAGTTCGATATTCCTAGCAATGGCTTTTTGTGCTGATGCCGTTAAACACTTTGCGTGTGCAGGACGCATTAGTGGGTAAATCAGCAGCAGCTCTTCACGAGTCATGCAGTATTAACCTCTTGGAATTAATATGCAGTTCCCATCACATGACTTCATTTTCCATCATGAGATCTCAGAGGTTGGTGATTGTGAAGAACCTTTCCGTAATACAGGAATACACATGGAATATCATTTTTCCGTTGGGAAGTTTAAGAACCTCAGATTTTGTGAGTGGTAACCCAGTCCAATTTACATCGTTTGATGTAACTATTTTATTATTGGTTTATAGTATACACTCTTAATTATTTAGCAAAAAAAATTTAAAACTTGCATACGCATTTTCCTGAAATGTGATTTTGCTCAAGATAAGACTGATTCGAATTTCTCACACAAAAATAATTTGAAGTAGAATCTAATACACAGAAAATGTATTGTACATTTTCTCCTGCCTGTACACTACAGATTTCTCCCATTTTAAAATACATTTAGTGTTTTCCCCAAAAAAAAATTTTCTGAAAAGTATGCTGCTTATTGTGACCCATTTTTACCAGTATTAGACTACAGGTGGCAGCCATCTTGTATTCCATCTTGCAGCTGCAGTCTGATTTATTGTTTTGTGATAACTTTTTTTTTCAACAAGTTGTAACTGAATAATAAAGACTTCTTTCAGCAGACATACCTTTATTTATTTAGGCATTATTACATTTAGGATAATATAATGCACCTTTAACTCTGGATGTAACAAATACAGTATAGGTAGAAAAGCTTGAATCCAGAATGGATGTTTCAGTGTTGGATGGCACACAAATGAGCCAGCGATATGTCATGCGCATACTCAACCACCCATTATCCTCTCCTGCTTGTGACCTGGAAGCCTCTTTGATGTTGGAACACTGCACGATTACGTTACATGCAATATAGCATACATGTTGATGCTGCAAATAGCATCAAACAGCTTTATTTTCGACAAAGGGTTTGATGTTTTGGGTCCTTGACTTTAGATAATGGTAGTAGCTTCCCTTACAGTCCGAAGCCCATCTCAAAAGGGGATGGTCATTTGTAGTGAACACTGGATTTACTATACTACATGTTACCCCATGCATGTTCACCCGTGCAGAAATGTATGCCTGTTTTTCTGCCCTTCTACTTCAAATAATAATTACCTACTTGGCACACATTGCTAGGTTATTTGCTTACTTATGCCTATCAGGCCTGCTAGGCTATGGGTCGCAAATATATCTCTCCAGAGGCCTCTCTCATGTGCTACTCTGCCTAGCTGGTTTGAGGTGTTTTTGGTGTCACCAGGTGTTTCTTGGATGGTCTCTATTCTGCTTTAGTGCCTGTCTGATGACGATTGTTGGCTGCTTGCGTAGAGTGGTCTCTGTCCACCCCCATCCTCTCTTCCTGATTTATTCCTCTGCTAGGAGTTGGCAAGTTCTATCCCAAAGATGTGTCTTGCTGATGGTGTCTGGGCAGCAGATCTGGAGAATCCTATTGATGAAGGGCTGGACCTTCCTGATGGTTGTTTTGGTTGTCCTCCAGGTTTCTGCTCCATAGAGTAAGACTGGCGTCACTGTGAAATTGAACAGTCAAATCTCTGTTGCCCCTCTTTAGAGCGCCAGATGCTCTTGAGCTCTAAGAAGGCCACTTTTGCTTTGCTAATCCTTGCCTTAACATCTACATCAGTGCTGCCCTGATAGGTAAAGGACTGGACTTCTTCCAAGAGGCTTCCATTTAGTGTTGCTGGGTCGTTGCTGATGAAATTTATCTTGAGGATGTTATGGCTTGGCTACTGCTGTGTTGGTCTCCTTTTCCATCTGCTGTTTGTTGTGTGGAAGGAGTGCAAGGTCATTGGCAAAGTACAGCTTATCGAGCTGAGTCTGCAAAAATTCTGTTTCTATGCTCATTGGGGGATGTCTTTGGTCTTGTATTCTTTTAGAAAGTTGATTTGTGTTGTGTCTATCCAGTTCTTCTTCTTCAGCAAGGTACTCTACTTAAAAATATACAGAAAAAAATATTGGCAGTTACCCTTGACATTTTGAATGGAGATTAAATATTTTCTCTTGCGTGAACTCCCCGAGAACTCCATTCTTTAGTGAAAAACTCCAGAGATTTGTAGTAGGGAGAACCATAAGGCTGCCAGATAAGATGGCTCATCTGACTAAGAGCCTTACTTTATCTTAATAGCATGCAGGGTGAAAACACTTAATCCTATGTTACCTTAACTCCTTGTTTTTCATACAACCATAGCCATGTTTAATTAATACTTTGTCATTGTCACTTTAATTTGTAGATACTTAGGTGTAGTATATAGCAGCATCTTCAAAAACAAAAAAAATCAACACAAGGTAAGCATATATTGACAAAAATTGAACTATTGACTAAGAAGACAAATCACAGTATGTTAATGTCCCCCAATTTTTCTTTCGTAAATACGTTACTAACAAATATTACTTAAAGTAGTTTACCACTAATAAATTAGAGGTTATAAAAGCAGCTGTCAAGGATGCGTAACTTGTTAGGTCATAGTAAACAATGCACAGATTGGGAGCCATTTGTATGATATTTTTGGAATGCCATTTTAATGAGGGCCTTATACGCTAGTTTAATCACTTGTCCCTGTGTGTGCACTCCATTTGGACTTGACTACATCAACTATTTTGCATGTTTGGCCACTATCATTGGGTGACTTCAGCCATTCCCAGCTTTAGCTTTAGAACACAGTAAAGTAGAACTGCACAATCTGGATACTTCCACCTACAAACAGCCTGTTTCAATCCTGTTAGATCCCATCAGTGAAGGCCAACGTTACTATCTGTTCAGTGACTGTATGCAACAAATTAAGTAAGCTAATGGTGAGCAAAACGTGACATTTTCATTTTCCATGAAGACCCAGTTAATTCCAGTCTGATTTGCTGAAGCTGCCCAGGGATCTTTCTAACTTCTTATGATCTGCTGGAACATACACCTACAACACAAAGACAGCTTTTTGTTACTCAGCATGGTTTATGGGTTTGTTGGCCACAGAGTAATTAATGCTTTCAGCATTCAGTTTTCTTGCCAACACTGAAGTACAAGGAGGAGGATCAGAAGCAGCAGTAGATATCTGATAACGTTTATCTTGATTTCAAATGTTCACAGATCATGTTCAGGAAGGCTTCGATTTTTACCAATTTCACCAGGAGCGTTGTCATCATCGTTGGGACATCCTTCGCACCATGTTCCCCTTGCTTCAACTACTTTCTGCTGTTACACTTATATCCATCTAGTCCGGCAATTTTTAAAGTGAGAACCTCAAACTTTAATCGGTCTTGTCTCATGTTCAGGATAACCTTATGCCTACGCCATAAGCGCAATACTGATGAATGATGCTAGTAGTTGCAAAACAAATATAAATATAAATATTCTTTGTAAGTGAATGTGTACTTTAAATGATCTCCAAAACTAATGGAGCCATCACATTATTAATTATTTTCTTTGAGCCCCAAACTAAGACAATGAGAGCCTCTTATGTGACAAACTCATCCCATCCAGGATCGATGTATGATGTAAACGAATATTTAAAGCACATAAAACAAAAATCTCCTTGTTGCTCACAACAGATGCTTCCTTTTTAACTGAGTCTCTCATCTACCGTCCGACAAGGTGCCGGCAACAGCTCGGCAGATAAATACTCATTGTTTTCAGTGTGTTTGAGTAGGGATCACGTTTAATATTTAAGTGTATATTACTTTTTCTGTTGCTCATTATATATTTATGTATGTACATTCATACATTTACACGCTGTCATTATGCATTTAAGTCTGTCTGGGTTTGGATAGTTATGTCATTGGGTTGATCGATTTAAAGGGACCATGTCACTTTCCCATGCAGCCCCACCAACAAATAATGCATTTCAAATACTTTTCCATTCATTCTTTAGCTTAAAGAAATAAATATAAAAGACCTACTTGACGTGACTGGTTGGCAGTGAGCGTAACGCATGCACCCTGGCAATCTGGAAGTCTGTTTAGCTGAACCCATCTCCCATAAGCTGGTGGGCTATGCATTTGCAAAGAATTAAAAGGTTTCCTTAAAGGGGACATAGATGTCCTATACATTAAAGTACAAACGGTGGCCATAGTGTCCCTTTTATTATAACTAGATGGCATATACCATCTTCACTTTGCTTACCCAGCAACAGTCTTCTGTAAAGTTAATATGCCCAAAATAATTACACTGCTAAAAGCTCTTACTTAACATTTTGACTTCCTTGTCTCCTAAATATTCCTGTCTGGCTCCTGAATTCTACAGTTATTTTTAAATAACGAATTAAACATCTGCTGAAGAATAGAAACATTTTGGAGAGAGTCCAGAAGAGGGCTACTAATTTGTGGGATCAAAAATGATCATGAAACTAAGGGATCTCAATATGTATAGCTTGGAGGAAAGGAGAGAGAGGGGAGATGCAATAGAAACATTTAAATACTTACATGAATTGTACAGAAGTTAACTTCAAAGGGGGAGAAATGTTAGGACCAGAGGTCATAGTCTAAAACTAGAAGGTAAGAGGTTTAGATTTAATGTAAGGACGTTTTTACTTCACCCAGAGGGTGGTAGATAAGTGAAACGGCCTTCCATCAGAAGTGGTAATACAGTAAGTGAATTTAAACATAAATCTATCCTGAATTGAAGACAAGTTCAAGGACTGATTAAGATGGTATTCTTACAATTGGCACACTAGATGGGACGAATGCTTTATATCTGCTGTCGAATTCTGTGTTTCTTTGTAACTAATCCCTATCCACATACAAAATAGCTGTCCGAGGTTCTGAAATTGCTGTCGTGTGAGTCTGTTGGTTTAATCGGTGTTGTTACTAGGCTTATATTCACTATGTGAAAAGCCACGTTTTATTTACCCATTTACTTTCCTGTGGCTGCCACCCAATGGATCCCTGCCCATGTTTGCATAGATGTTAAAGGGTTACCAATGCAGTCTCGGTCTCCCCTAGCAGCTTGTTTCATGGTTGAACCCATCCACATTGGCACAATTTCATGTGCCAGATCAAAGAATGGGGGGAGCACACAGCGCTCAATTAGTGCTTATTATTTATACCATCGATGCCTTCAGAATGTATTTTGTATAAGGTACTTATTCTGTATATTACAAAGTAATATACACCGAGTTTTCTCTCCATGACATAGGGCTTTGCTAGAAAGCAGTTCAGATTGTTGTGTTTGAGTCCTACAGGATATAAAGCACGTCAGCACAAGACTGCGGGAGATCAGCTGGGGGAGGTTCAGACTCAACCCCTATCTAATTACTCACCTTACAAGGGCTCCATCAAAGCCTGCGTTTTACTTTCTTTCATCTGACCGCAAATAGCACAAAAATAACCGAGTACTATTTTTTATAGTTCTGCCTATTTTTGTGTTCTGTGTGTGTGTGTATGTATATGTGTGTGTGTGTGTGTGTGTGTGTGTGTGTGTGTGTGTGTGTGTGTGTATATATATATATAATATGTATTGTATTTTTAGTCTGATTTTGTAACATCAGCTTTATTCATTTTTTTAAAAAACTCTGTTCTAATGTAATTGCATAAATGAAAATAGAAATTACACTGTTCGTTCCCTGTATAAATTAGACAAACATACCAGTTGCTATTGTTAGTTCAGTTAGAGGTCATTAAAAGGACAGTTTGTCTATTAACTCCTTGTGTACCTGCATGTTGCCTGCTTCTTCAGGATGCATTGGGTTAATGCTAATCTAGTCTCTGTCCTTCATCAGTCCTTATGGCGTGGTGGTGTTATCTTGCCTGGGTTTCTTTGTAGCATGGATTCCAGTTCCTGTCGGACTGGATGGAAATGATGGAAGTTGTAGTCGCCTGGAAGGATGTAGGTTGATGAACCCTGACTTAAGCATCCTTTTTAAACCCTGTTAGTATGCTTAGTGTGCTCGCTCGCACGGGGATGATTCTAGAGGAGGATCCTGTCTCAGTGAATTTCAGAAACACTGCAGTCCAGAAGTAGGTCACAGGCTGCTATCTTTCTGAAAGCCAAGAGAGGCCTGTGTGGTTAGCAGAGATCCTGCAGGCTCTCAATGTTCAAGGCTGCAATTCCATTACAAGATGCGGTGGGGGTGGCACAATGATGGCAGAGAACTGGGGCAGACAAACATTCGTATGTGCAATTGACTATGAAGGGATAAAAGAAAGTATGTATGCTATAGAGAGCAGCGAGCCCTTTGGTGGCCTCCAGGGATTGAGAGAGTGTGATTCATGAATTCATGTCCATTGCATCCCTTTTTTGTTCATTATTGGTTAATAATTCTGATGACGCATCAGTAAAGTGAAGGCATACCTTTTTATCCCAAATATTTTGTGCTAATGTACGGGTTTGCCAACAAGAACTACGTTAATATTAAACCAGCGCTCCTTTTTGCAGTTGGATTTTGTAATCCGATATTCCATGTGCGATGCGTGTATGCAGACCAGACGTTATATAAAAAAAAAAAAAAAAAATCTAACTAGCCCGTCATTAAAATAACCAGCCTAAAAAGTTTTGGCTTTTTTATTTTTCCTCTCTACCAATATTTCCAAGATTACTTTCTTCTCTCTCCCATATTCTTCAAATGTATGCCACCACTATTTCCTGTTGCTTACCTTCTCTCCCTTTACATCCACCCTGCTATCCTCCTCCTTCTCTAACCTAATCACTTTACACCGGAGTCCTCCAGACCTCCCTTAAACCTTTTTGAAAGTCAGTAGCAGCAAAGCTTTCGACCTCTGTATAGGAAGGCTACCAGCCTACAGTCAGCGACTGTGCACCGTAACGGTTAGTGGTACCACAACTTCACTGCGCATGGACTTTCTGTGTAAGCCCAGACCAGTGGGTAGTTAGTACACAGATGCACAGTCCTTTCCTGTTGACTTCACGGAACATACAAAAGTTTTGAGTCTATGAAGCCATGACCCCCTAAGACTATTTTTTTGAATTGTTATTTTATTGAGAGCTATATGGATGTGCTTTTTCCTTGGTTTCCAAACAAATCATGTTGTGTCTTAAATACATCTACTTGGCTTCTAAATTCTATTTTTTTCCACCTAAGGCATAAAGAGTTTTCTCAGTGTGCTTATACCTCTGTTTTATTAATTGCATTAATTACTTAAAGCTCTGTAAGCGGCTTTTCTCACTAATAACTGCAAAGATTCTTATCCTGCTGCAGCCGTAAGAGACATGCCCGAGAAGTACAGGATGAAGGTTAGTATGAGCATGATCATCAGCAGAAATGTTTCCAGGCGGAAACCAAGCTAAATGAAAATTCAAAGCTGGATCTACATCTGAGAGGATTCCTAGGCATAAAGAAATTGGAAAGCCTTCCCCGCAGACCCCAAGACTATAGTGGCTGCAGAGCAATTATGGAAAATGCTACATTCAAAACAGCTATAGCACCTCTAAAAACTATTCCACTGTAATTCACGCATGGTATAAGGATATCCTGAATATAAGTCAAGACCAATGGCCAAATGAGGCTTGAGGTGTTTACATTAAGAAAAGAAATGAGCAGACTACTTATCTGCCGGCAGATTCTCTTTCAGTGTTTTCAATGTTTATCAAAGCTAAAATCACTTTAATAGATCAGCACAATAAAAGGCCCAACGCGCTCATTAGTTTTCTATAAGGCTTCAATACTAAGGTCACCTTGATCTGGGCTGTTAGTGGGTATTATGCGTCAAGGTGTGTATGACATCATTGATGTCCCATATATAGTGGGGTTTGGCTCAGTGCTTTTGGAAAGGCAGTGTGCAATGTATAACATAACGTTCAATGTTTAACCAAAAAAACCCCATGTGATGTATTGCAACTGTAACCCCTTCAAATTGTCTATAATGGGACATCAACCATGTATGATCCAGCTGAAAAATCGAACTTATGAAGTAGATTAAAAAATGGGTAATATTTTAAAGACAGTGGTTCCCAACGCTGTCTAAAAGGCACACCAACCATCCAGCTCTTATGAACCTATAGGGGGTAACTTCTTAATTCTGAACCTTTATCATGTCTTGAGAACTGGTTTGGAGACCTCTAGAATGTTCCTAGGTATGAACAGAATGCCTGTTCTGAGGTAGGTAGTCCTATCACTAAAAAGATGGGGGAGGGAATGAAGCTTCTCTCGTGGCAGACTCAACGAAGCTGTTTTGTACATTGTTACCTGTGTGTAATTAGTGTCTGCCTGGATAGGTGAAGCTTCTCTGAGCACCTGCAGCACAAGTCCAGAGAAAGGATGGGCGGCAACCTACACCAGATGTTCCCCAGGACAGATGGCGTTTCATTTTGAAGACAGCCTTAACCAGCGTGCTTTTCAGCAGGCTTAACTCTTTCACTACCAAGACACCCATATTCACCTTTTTTTTTTTTTTTATTTTTTTTTCTTGTCTCCTCTGGCAAATATGTTGGTAACGCATATTATAAAAAAAGAAACATAAGATTCTTAAATATGTCTTTCTTTTAATACGATTGCTGCCGCTAATTAGGATGGAGCGTGCTTGTCAACCACACCGAGACCAATGGAAAAGAAATCTTAGTAAACTATTAAATATTGGGCAAAATAACTACTTACACATACAATCTAGACCATAAAACTCAATTTTAGATATGTAATGCGTAAAGGAAGCTATAAAAGCCACGCTGCACGCGTGCACAGAGGTAATATAGTGTACTAGGAACAATTTAACCCTTTGCTGTGCAACACAATTTTTACAAGTGTATTACTTGTAAAAATTGTATTACCTTGACTTTACCAATCATAATTTAATTTAATACCAACTTTATGTAACTATAAGAGTCTTAATTGTACCGTAAATCACCACAAATACAAGATTATACAGAAATAACAACTCTAACCCTACAACAATTTGCACACTTTTGTGGCTCTATTAATACATTATTAAACTTCACATTTTTACTGGTTGTATTTCATCTGATTAGACGCATTGATTTTGAGATGGCTTGAGCATAAAAACGTAGCATGCGACCTCTCATAACCAGCCATCGGCAGCCTTAAAGTTCCAGTGCTGCCTGGTTGTCCCCTGTCCAGCTTTGGCTCCCCTGCTGAAAAGTGTTCTGGAGCGGACGCCAGGGTCCCACTCTATAAGTATTTGGCATTTAAGGGTTAGTTAAGCTACCCACAATGTATCTTTCATGCTTTAAGTGGTCTGTGTCGGGCTTCCTAACTCTAGAAGGCGCACTGTAACGCGCCCTTGCTTAAATGGAAGTAATTATTGCCTATTTTAATTACATAGATTTCTGGTTTGGGCATCAGCATCTCTTTAATTGTTGTTTTACTGCATCTCTTATGGTGCACAGCCAGCATCCCATTGAAGATTGTAACGCTCGTTTGAGCATGGCCATCCTCATGCTTTTCATTTCCGCAAGTCCAGAATGTTACGTGATGCACAACTTGTTATGCCCTGTTGACCTATTGTACAGCCCTACAGAATAAGATGATGCTATATAAGTTAGTAAATATTAATGAGGCAGAGTCAGTGATGTCTTTACCTTTTGAGGACACCCTAGGCCTGACATACTGCAGTGACCCCCAGCCGCTGCCCCCTTCGTGGTCCCAAGTGCCCCATGTCTAAAAGAAATGCAGTGCCTTTACTGGAGGCTATGCTGATCCGGCACAGCAACCACAGTGTAACTAGGCCAGTTGGGGAGACCTCTCTTGTAACCAGTCCATTGTGAAGTGGGAATCCAGGGGCCGATCTGGGCCCCGTCCCTGTACGTGAAAGAATTTTCAAAAAGCATTTGAGTTGCCCAACCCAAAGTGTAGGATAATTGTCTGTCTGTGAAATTGCATGGAGGGGGAGGCTGACGCTGTCTCCAGTGCATTTGCGGCTTTGCTTGTGACTGTTCAGTGACTAGCGTTTTTCCTGGTTTCTCTCCTTTGTGTAACAGGCTGCCCTGGCATGCCTTCCATACACAGTGACACATAAGTGGGAGGAAAGATTCATCTGCAGTTCAGCTCCTTTAGATAGGATGATTTATGACAGTGTCAGTTCTGCTCTCTCACGCCAGCAATTCTTTTGTTGTATTGCAAGGGAGGTGGGAGCCTCCCTGCCTTTCCTCCTACAACATCTATAGCTTGATGACAGTTTCTCTCTGGTCCTCTATATACCACGGGCTGTTCTTCTTCACTGGGGAATACTGCAGTGCATAGTAGCTCGGTCTCTCTCCTTTTGATGCTTATTTCCTTTGTAACTAAATGCCTAATAACTCGAAATCCTTGTAAGTGATCCGCAGATTGGTTGTTAGATACACGGTTCATCTGAAAAATCCTTTTGGAACCATGTGAAGTATAGGAAATATGAAAAATCTTACCTGTGTCATCTATAGACCGATATTGACACACAAACTATATTCGTATACTTCTAATTAAGTTTCATTTTATTTCTGGAAGTCACTCCATCTTTATTCCTTATTGAACCCCTGCAGGGTAGATATATGGCTTATGTGTTTATGGAAATGATTTTAACATGTTGTTTTGGTGGTACGATTGGATGGAAGATCCTACAGGTCATGTTCTCCTTCTCCCTGTTACAGAAAGTAGTGCAGTTTACTACGTTGTTGCTTTGTACATAGGGACACGTCTGCCTTCAATTCCAACTTCCCATTGTGTATGTAATGGCTTGAAGTTTAGCCATGCTTAATCCACCGAGAATACAGTGGCTACTCTTAAATCCAAATTTACAGTACTAAGGCCTCGTGTTTGTTTTTTGTCCAAATACAAAATCTTACAGAAGGCACAGAAGCGGTGTTACCTAGCTAAAGTAAGAAAGCTGGAGGGGGTTTACAGTGAGTATTGTACACGTTCCTTTCAGTAGCCCGTTCTCATGGAATTGGATAGTGAAGGTCTGACTTTAAAAAAAATAAGTAACCATTATTTATAGTGTCATAAAGAGCACAGTATATGATACATGGTTGGCAGAGCGGAGCTCAGGATCCTACCGCCTGTCTTGTGCGTGGTGACATTACACTACAGAAAAACCTTCTTTAGTGTAGTGGGCCTGGCAATCGGCTTCTGAACCAACCAACAGTCTTTGATGTATAATTGTACTTTGCAGTGAATAAAATGTTCCTGGTTGGTTGGTTCACTAACAGTAAAGAAATGGCAGGACTGAGAAATCGGATTTCTGTAGTTAGACAGGGATCAGTTCATGGTGTAGACAACCAAAGTGGCTGCTTGCTACCATAGCAACCTAAGTTTAAAAAAAGTGCTTTACCGACAGCTGATCTATTGTAAGATCTTCTATCTTTTTATTGTTTTAAGCTGTTTTACCTTTTACTGCAACTTTTATTATCTTCAGTCAGAATGACGGTGAAGGTGATGCGAGATTATTATTTTATATATAGCGCCATCGTATTTTGGAGTGCTGGACAGTAAAAAGACTGACTGAGAGGTGTCGGTAAACCGTTGGGTGAGGAACAAAAGTCTAGCAGGTGCATTCGTGATGGATTACAAAGGAGCAAGAGGGAGATTTTGAATAAAATGAAAGTTGAACCCCTTTTGTGTGTCTACAACATGTTGTATTGTGTACTATCACCTACACAGGTGGCGTGTGCAATCTACCTAAATGCATAACTCATCCTGAGAAAATATGTTTTCATTTGTTAAGTGAAAGCTGCTTATTGTAAATTATAAGCTAAATGTAACTTGGCCGGGCATCACAGGGGAAACATTTGTGTAGGCCCCCAGTACTTAAAGGGTAAAAGAGAGACCAAAGGTTTCTTATATCCATATTACGGTAAGCTATTACACATTAGCAAACTTTCTATTTTCTAAACGCAGTAGTAACAAGATACTATAATGGGAATTCCATTTTTAATAGGCCTTTCTTTGCCATAAATGTCATCTCAAAATTTGTTTATTATTATTTTTTTATTTTTTTTTACATCCAATGAGAAAACATAGCGAACGTTAATGAAAAATCATAAATGGAATAACGAGAGAATATATTTTAGTTCTAGAGACTGAGGCAAAGTTACAGACAGTGATTGGTAGATAATGAGGCATGCATATAGTTTAATTAGCTGAAATAAAATATCCTTGTGATGTTGTCATTGACATTTATAGGAACAGCTGTGGGTGATAATTCTTTTTAGCATTGATTTTTTTTTTTTCCACAGCCATAATTGTCCCTTTGGAGCACTACTATACTATTTTCAGCTCTCCTGTTCCCAGCCTATACTGCTGTAGGTAATGGATCTTCTCGAGTCTTTTGGGAGTTCAAAATGGCTGACAGATCTCACACTGGTCTGTTGCATTATGGAACTCGCATGTCAATCAGCAACCACGTCATTGTTATTTGTGGTTTTCTATTGGAGATTTATTTAAACAGCAGAGTATCATGGGAATTATCTCTAGAGTTAATAATGGGTTGTAATGCCATGGAATAAACCAGTTATAATTTTTCACTAGACGCTGCTATAACCTGTATGTATTCATAGTTCTTTTTTCTGCTTTAATAAGAAATAATTAGATTGAGCATTTTGTACAGTGTTGTGGAATATGGTGGCACTATATAACTAAATTATAATAATTAAGCAATTAGGTGTGCCAGATGGTGTTGGCTGATATAGCGGACAGAAATAATTTAATTGGCTTGGGACTGTAAGAAACATTATGTATAAAACATGATAGCGGTGGAAAGTTTAAAAAGTAGGCTTCTCACTTGGACAAATTGACAGAAATGTTCTGTCAATTGGTTGCTGTGGCAATAAGACTACTTTTTAAACGTATGCACCAGAAACATGTTTTATATATAAAACCCCAAACAAACATTTTTAGTTTGTAAGTCGTCCGTTCTTACACTTGTGGCTATGCTGTGTCATGGGTGTTTTTATTGGTTTGTGTGTGTATGCATATGTGTGTGTGTATGTATATGTATATGTATATGTATGTATATATATATATATATATATATATATATATAATATGCAATTACAGCCGGCTGCGTGACTGTGTGTATGTATATGTGTGTGTGTGTATATATATATATATATATATATATATATATATATATATATATATATATAAAACACTGTAAGCCCCAGAGAGATGATTTGTTTGGCGCTTGTGCGTGAGTGCTATACAAATAATGCATGTGTGTCCCTTGGGTGGTGCAGTTGGAGAGCAAGGTGGCCAATTCTCCAGTCCCCTTTACAATGAAAACTCCAAGTTTTTGACTACCCAGTCTGGGATTTTCATAAAGCCCGCACAAGGATGTGTTTTTGGGAACACATGCCTTAAATATTGGTCTGTCAATAGGAGTCTGCCATCTTTAATGTACTATATCAAAGTCTGAGTAGAACTGTCGGTGCTATATTAAGAAACGTTATCAATAAGATTCAAGAAACTATGAAAAAATGTGCTAGATCTTACATGGTTCATCACTTAACTTTAGGAGAAGCTGCAGCGTCAGAGCTCCGTTGTCCCTTTTTGTGCACTGCTATTGGCTGGTTGAAGCGCTTTCTGCAGTCTCAGTAGCTGCCGAATACATTTTCCGCAAGTTTAGTAGCTGGGTAAATGCACAAATGCATAGATGGGGATTATACACTGGGGACCAAGTTAAGATGTAAGAGGACCACCCAGCTATCATATGCATTAAAGTATATATGACAGCTGGGGTATCCCTTTTAACAGCTTGCTTCTTTAATGCTTGAGGGGAAAAAAGGCATCCATATCCACTCCTTTAACAATGGTCTGACATCACGCTTTATTCCCAAGCTTTATCACCCTTTGTCTATGAGACATGGCTCTGCTTTGATACAGCTGTGCAATTACAGCCGGCTGCGTGTCTGATTGCTACCTCACCTTGGCTAAAAGAGTAAAAACCGACTAATCTGCTTTTCATTGACAACCGAAGCAGAGTACGAACATTTCAGATTTCCTCTTGGATAATACCCCCCCCTTCTTATTATTTTACCATTTTTATTTTTGTGAATATTACGTTGAGAAAATAAAATTGATCATAGCATGATTCATTCGCGATTCGTACAGCTTGAACGTGTGTGGCTGTGCTGTGGGCCCTTATCCGGTCTCCCTCTGACCTTGATGTGTAATTAAGATCATGTTAAATGCATGAAGTATTTTTTATTAATGTAAAACCAGATGTTTGGTTTCCAAGGAGGCTTTAATGACTTTTTCCACTGATAGTTCCTCATAGTTAATGAGCATCAATGCTGTTTTCACATGCGCCTACATAATCATGTTTTTTACATACTATATACCGGTATATACCTAAATATATGATATATATGATAAATGATATATATATATATAAGATATATATATATATAATATATATATATATATATATATATATATATATATATATATATATATATATATATATATATGTTTAACCTGTTATGCTCGTTAGTGACAAGAACAGAACAGATATGCCAGGTGTCCTTGCTGTTCTTTGGGAATATCAGGACTGCGTCATCACTCCGCCACCTTTATGTCCGTGGATCATGTCAAGGCATCCAAGTATTCCGCCCATACATTATGCGCTGTTTGGTACCCTGGGTGTTATTTTGTAGGGCTGCCTGTTTCAAATACATATTGAAAGCGTCTGATATGAATTTTAGTTGTGAACAATGTGTATGACCAACACAAATACAAAGAGAACTAAAGGCAAAATATCCTAGGGATCTGTGTTGAGCCAGATGACATCATACTTATTCATTTATTTGAAAGGAATTAAGAAAAAATATATCCTGATTCCTTTCCATTTCGACGCTTTTGGGCACTCTAATAGTACCCTATTTGCTCGATTATAAGACGACCCCCCCCCCAAATCTGAATATTAATTTAGGAAAAAAGAAAAAGCCTGAATATAAGACAGCCTGAATATAAGATATATAGGAAAAAAGTTTTACCAGTAAATGTTAATTCATATAAACAATTTTTTAATAAAAGCTATGATTGAGAAAAATATTTTGGTTTTATTTCCTTCTATTTTCCAACCTGACCCCCCAGTTATGCACATCCGCCCCAGAAATGCCTTATACCCCCTATATGCCACTGTGCCCCATGATATGCCTTTTAACCCTCTAAATGCCACTGTGCCCCATGATATGCCTTTTAACCCTATATGCCACTGTGCCCCATGATATGGCTTTTGACCCCCTATGTGCCACTCTGCCTCCAGAAATGCCTATACCCCTATATGCCACTCTGGCATTTAGAGGGTTAAAAGGCATATTATGGGGTAGAGTAGCATATAGGGAGGTTTAAGGCATTTCAGGAGGCAGAGTGGCGTATAGAGGGTTAAAAAGGCATTTCTGGAGGCAGAGAGGCATTAAGGGGGTTAAAAGGCATTTCACAGAGCACTTTTTGCCTACAGAAATGCGTTATGCCCCCCCCCGTTTAACACCCCCCCAAACTTACCGGAGCTTCAGAGTCCCCTGTCATGTAGCTGGGGCAGTGTGTAGAGCTCTACGCAATTCGCGTAGACAACTTACGTTGCAGCCGGAGGAGGTGCGGCTAGCAGCAGGGGTTGTCTGCGTCCATCGCACAGACCTTCCCCGACTGTCAGGTGCGGTGAATTCTCTCTGACAGTCGGGGAAGGTCTGCACGATGGACGCAGACAACCCCTGCTGCTAGCCGCACCTCCTCCCGGCTGCAGCGGAAGTTGTGTATGTGAATCGCGTAAAGCTCTACACGCTGCCCCGGCTACACACTGGGGACTCAGAAGCACCGGTAAGTGAGGCGGGGGGGGTGGAGACAGGAGGTCCCCTGCAGCTCTGCGAGGGATCTGGATCTTAGTCGTCTCATAGTCAGACCTATTTGAGGTCTGATTATAAGACGACACCAAATATAAGACGAGCAAATACGGTATATTCTAATATCCATAAGAAGTGTGCGGTGGTGATGATGCAACTAGCTTGGTGTAAAGCCATTTACGTATGGGCATGCAAGCCTCAAATGAGATCACTTCCAATTCCCTTCTCTTTCTAAGTGCCTTCTTCATTTCTGTGTGTATTTATTTAGTTTTTAATAATTATTTACCGTATTTCAGTTTCAAAAGTACGCTTCTCCTTAAACCGAAACATTAATGTCACTCTCTAGTCAAAAAAAACCTTTGTAGATCTGTCAACATACTGTATGTTTTCCTCCTGAATGCTTAATGACAAAAAAATCACCGAAACCTTTAAGAAGTGCTTCAGGATATGATTGGCATGTATAAATAATAGTAAGAAGCTATTTCAGTTTCTATGGAAGTAAACCTATCAATTAGGGCTGAAACAACGAATCGATAAAATCGATAATAATCGATAACGGAAATCGTTGTCGACGATTTCCGTTATCGATTAATCGAGTGATCGATTCGTTGTTGGAGCACTCGGCTCCTTTTACTTACCTCCGCGAGCGTTCCCCGCTTCTGCTACACGCTCTGCAGTCTCCGCCTTCTAGCTACGTGACGGATGTGACGCGTTCCGGAGGTAAGTATTCTTCATGTCTATGTGCACAGATCGCACAGAGCCACTCGCACAGAGCGAATCGCTCTGTGCGAATGGAGCCACTCGCACAGAGCGGTTCGCTCTGTGCGAGTGGCTCCATTCGCACAGAGCGGTTCGCTCTGTGCGAGTGGCTCCATTCGCACAGAGCGGTTCGCTCTGTGCGAGTGGCTCCATTCGCACAGAGCGGTTCGCGGGGGTGGGGGTCCACGGTGGGGTGGGGGTCCACGGTGGGGTGGGGGTGGGGTTTCAGGGGATGCAGGGTGTGAGTGTGGGTGCAGGGCAGAGTGGGGGTGGGGGTGCAGGGAAGAGTGGGGGTGGGGGGTGCAGGGCAGGAGACTGGGTGCAGGGCAGAGTGGGGGTGGGGATGCAGGGTGTGAGTGTGGGTGCAGGGCAGAGTGGGAGACTGGGTGCAGGGCAGAGTGGGGGTGGGGATGCAGGGCAGGGTGTGAGTGTGGGTGCAGGGCAGAGTGGGTGCAGGGCAGAGTGTAAGTGTGGGGGCAGGGCAGAATGTGGGGGCAGGGCTGGGTGCAGGGCAGAGTTGGAGACTGGGTGCAGGGGCACAGTGCAAAGTGCTGGGTGCAAAGTGCCAGTGCTGGGTACAAAGTGCCAGGGCTGGCTGCAAAGTGCCAGGGCTGGCTGCAAAGTGCCAGGGCTGGGTGCAAAGTGCTGAGTGCTGGGTGCAAAGTGCTTGCTGGGTGCAAAGTGCCAGGGCTGGGGCAAAGTGCTGGGTGCAAAGTGCCAGGGCTGGGGCAAAGTGCTGGGTGCAAAGTGCTGAGTGCTGGGTACAAAGTGCTGGGTGCAAAGTGCCAGGGCTGGGTGCAAAGTGCTGAGTGCTGGGTGCAAAGTGCTTGCTGGGTGCAAAGTGCCAGGGCTGGGGCAAAGTGCTGGGTGCAAAGTGCTGGGTGCAAAGTTCTGGGGCAAAGTGCTGGGTGCAAAGTGCCAGGGCTGGGGCAAAGTTTCTTGAACAGTAATAGTCCACCTCTTTTCAGAATGTTTGGGGTTATTTTGTTTCATAAATATTGTGTTTGGGTTCTTGTACTTTGAAAATATTGTTTTTTATTACATCATAACAAAATAAGAATGTTAATGTAAATTTTAAGTTGTTTTTTAACATCCAGTTCATTAAATTATTTTAAATAAACGAAAAATTTGCATATTGTTTTTTTTTATCCGATTAATCGATTAATCGAAAAAATAATCGGCCAACTAATCGATTATTAAAATAATCGTTAGTTGCAGCCCTACTATCAATGCATGACAGTTAAAGCGAAACTCCAGTCATCATATGCACTTTAACAAAATACATTTTTGTTGTTCCCAAATGCATGGAGAGATTCACCTGAATCCCCCACCTACGCATTTGATCTTTTTCCCTGCCTCCCAGCTTTTTGGCTTGCAGGGTATGCTTTCATCCTCACACATCTACTGCTCTCCAGTGAGCTATACTCCCCTCCAGCCAGCTCTAGAGCTCCAGGAGATCTAATGAGAACCCGTCTCCCCCGTCCATGTGCAGAAAGCACTCCTACATTAGTGCTTTTGTGACATTGATACAAAAATCTGGTACTGGGGAGGGTGTGGTCTGTAGCATCTTTGAAGCTGCAGCTTCTCTGCAAGGAAAACACAAATGATCGAATGAAGAAATTATTTTGCTAATGTGGCATTAGTCCCTCCGTCACTTTTTCCTCCGGTTAAACGGACATGCTCCACCAACAAAGGATGCACGCTAAAGCACTTGAACCTGAAGCACCCTGTCCCCTCTGCGGTCCCCGTTTCCACACCATGGCGGGCTGCTTGAAGTTGCCAATTATAGGCAGGGAAGTGCTTCCATTGGGGTCAATGAGAGCACTTTCTGTACACCTGGAAATCTTGCGTGAGCCAGAGCCAGCATGCACTTTCTCAGGCAGGACATGTATTAGGGGTTGGGGGGTTAAAGAAGAGGCAAATGCGTTGAGGGGGGGTATATTCTGGAGACCAATTGAAAATTTTAAGTGATTAATCCGTTATCATACGCAAGTATCCCTTTGATCACCTAAGTAATTCCATTTGGCCCAATCCAGCTTCCCGGATAGGATTTATATGGACCTACCCTCTTGCCAGCTCAGTAATTTCTTTACCATTCTATCTTTAACAGTCTATAATGCATCCTAATGGTACGTTGTAAGTAATTGAATTTAGATTAAATGTAATCTATATGTACACAATAATATTTTAAGATTACTTAAGGAAAGTTAAATGTAATTATTGTTGCATTAGGCCAGTGTGCCACTGTTATTTATAGCCACTCTTATACGAGCAGCATTATAATCTGACATCTACATAACATGCTGAGGCACCGTTTAACAATACAATGAATGAAAAGCATGGGTTATTGGGCGGTCGTATTAGTATTCGTGTCAAGGTCACCATCAAAGAAATTGCAGTGTATATGGATTCTTGGTGTGCAGCTGTGAGGGCAAATTAGTCCCTAGGTTTCCTTTCCTTTGTAGGCTGTTAAAATGTTCGTCTTTAGGAGGTAGAATTTCTGTCGTGCCATGGAAGTGAAAAAGAGAGCTGGGAGTTTAATTAGTTTCTTAGAGTTAATTAAGAGAACTGAAGTACCAACAGAAAAAAAATCTGCT
This sequence comes from Spea bombifrons, assembly GCF_027358695.1. Taxonomy (NCBI): domain Eukaryota; kingdom Metazoa; phylum Chordata; class Amphibia; order Anura; family Pelobatidae; genus Spea; species Spea bombifrons. The sequence goes on along the minus strand of NC_071088.1, from coordinate 26,444,020 downwards.
TTCATTTTTTTTTTAAATGGCTTTGGTGTGTTTGTGGTTTATTCTCTTTATTTTAACTCTAAAATGAGAATTGCTTACCCTGCAGGCAAAGGACAGCGATGAAGATGATGAAGTGGCTGTCAGCCTTGATCGAGATCGCTTTATGGATGAGTTTTTTGAACAGGTAAGATCAAAAGTGAAATATATCATGGAGACGAAAGCTAATAACAAAATCAACTATTATGCATGCGGGATATCAACAATTTTTCACCAGGTTCCTAGACAAATGTGGATAGTCAAACCTAACCTGGATGCTCTACAATACCCATAATCATCAGACTGTAATTCCAATCATACTGGATAACATACCGGTATATACTGGATATAAAGATTAGTAATTTCTACCTTGGGGTTCTAAATAATTGGATAAAGAGGCTGTCATCAAATACTGCAATTCCAGCGAATTTGTTGCAGAATATCTCAAAAATTTAAAGCAGCATATAGATTACTAATACAGTAGGTGCCCCAGTGCAGTGCAAAAAAAAGCCATAATGCATGAGTGAGAAGCTTGCAGCAATACCTGCTTCTTACATTGTGTATAAAACCCATATAGCTAACTATATACATAGTGTAAACGCATAGAGGCAAAAAAAAAGTCTGTGGCAGCATTCCATATGTTAGATGTAGCACCGTCATTTACACATCTCCCACATAAAGTCACAGAATGGCCAGAAAAGAAAACCTGCAAAAGTGTAGCGTTATCAAGATCACTTTGTTTCACTAAAATTCTCTTCTGCTGTACTCCTGTTCAGTGCACAAAAAGTAACGCCTTTATGATATACAATATAAATATACGGTATATGTATGTGTGTGTGTGTGTGTGTGTATATATATATATATATATATATATATATATATATATATATATATATATACCAATTTATTCATAACATACTAATGGGGGTTATTTGTTGGATACACCATTATGTTTACGTCTCAGATAATATTAGCTTTTACCAACCCCCAAAAATATGGCCTCTGGCTTAGGAAAATATAAGTGGCTTTTATTCTTTTCATATTCTTTTACCTTCAGGGCAGGGGCCTCCTTTCCTATGTTTTCATACCGATGTTTCCCTGATAACGTCTGTATGACTAATGTTCCTCATTCATTGTGCCATCATTTATTATACAGTAATCTGTAAAGCACACCTGTCAGTACTATATAAATAAAAGTATACATACATGATGGCAGGCCCAGTTATATTACATAATGAAGCCTAAGGAGGTCTTAGGTGATTCCGCATGATTAAAAAAAAAAATGTGAATAGTATGTATTTTCCCAAAGTAATGTTTTAATTGCCGATCAGTCACATGAGGGTTCGTGCATAGAAGGTCGCCTCCAGTTTGCATATATATTGTTTTGGACAATCTCTGTTAGGTAGTAATAGGTCTCTTAGTTTCTCCAGTCTGGACTGTTTCAGTATAACAGCTAATTTCATGTCTTTCCTGCAGTATACTTTTTAGAACATCCCCCTTTACTT